>NC_136065.1:1540175694-1540775694 GCF_964261635.1 Lissotriton helveticus | reverse complement strand
TCTATCTATCTATCTATCTATCTCTGAGCACAGGTTCATCAACCAGCATCAAGAGAGCCTTATCAAAAAAGGGGAAAGGGAGCACACTGCCTCTCATCAAAGCACTTAGTTCACTAAGATGCAGTATGGTAAATGCAGTGCATTGTAACACTTACATCATTATATTTTTGGTGCAGCCAGTGCTGTGTATCTCTAGACATTTTTTTTATTTATTTATTTATTTTATTTTATGCGATTTTATGTAGTTTACCCGAAGGCGCTTTACATAAGAACCAGTTGCAAAACATAAGGACTAGGGATTACATGTGTTACATAAAAGATACATAAAGATAAAATTGCAAATGTACAAGATGTAGAGTCACACAAGGAAGAGATACAAACAGAAAGAAGAGATATGAATGGAAATACCCTAAGAGTCACATAGGAATGGTAGAGACTACAAAGGTCTATTGCATATGCTAGTGATTAGAGTTATCTCTATATACACAGGGAAGGGATATGAGTGGATATACTCTAAGAGTCACATAGGAATGGTAGAGAGTACAAAGGTCTACTTCATATACTAGTGATTAGAGTTATCTCTATATACATAGGGAAGGGATACGAATGGATATACTCTAAGAGTCACATAGCAATGGTAAAGACTACAAAGGTCTACTGCACATACTAGTGATTAGAGTTATCTCTATATACATAGGGAAGGGATACGAGTGGATATACTCTAAAAGTCACATAGGAATGGTAGATAGTACACAGGTCTACTGCATATACTAGTGATTAGAGTTATCTCTATATACATAGGGAAGGGATACGAATGGATATACTCTAAGAGTCACATATGAATGGTAGAGAGTACAAAGGTCTACTGCATATACTAGTGATTAGAGTTATCTCTATATACATAGGGAAGGGATACGAGTGGATATACTCTAAGAGTCACATAGGAATGGTAGATAGTACACAGGTCTACCGCATATACTAGTGATTAGAGTTATCTCTATATACAGAAAAGCAGAGTTCCATTAAGTGGGGTCGGAGGGGGGATGCAGTCACAGCACCAAGGGAGGGTGGGAGGGATACAAGGGTATGGAGAAAAGGCAGCTCAGCAAAGGGAAGAAACATTTGAGGATTGTCAAGGGGAAAAGGGTTAAAGGACGAGGGAATGGGCTAGATGGCGGGTCAGAGTCCAGAGAAAAGCGGCCGAGATCAGCAGCAAAATGGCATCCAGGACAAAAGAAAAAGTTAAGAAGTCCAGGAGAGTCCGTGGCGTAGTTTCTTTCATTCGAATGTGGCTGCAGTTGGTCTTTTTGCGCACCCTGAATTTGGCTGTGATGGGATTTGTGGCACAGTATGTGCTATTCGCTCAGGATAAAACAATTGAGTGGTACAGAGGCCTGAGAAGACTGGAAGCAGCATTTCTGAGACCTCTAAAACAACTTGTTACTCTCTACTGATGAAGGAAGTAAAATACAAAAAATTCAAAGATGAATAGCCCACAAGCAGAATTGGTGCTTCCACATAACGCACCAGCTGTGAAAACCTCCTGCGACATGTCACAGGCTGCTCAACTTTAAACCTGTTATAAAATTGGGCAACAAGCTTAGCGAGATGAAAGTGGCAGATATCTCTATGCCCTCGGTACAGCTGACATTCTCCATCGAACAGAATAATTCCTCTCCATCTGCTGTACATAATGCAGAGCCACATAACAATGTTTTTAAAACGCATGACGCTCTGCGTGACAATAATGTACAATTTAAGGGACAAACTGAAGTATTTCTTCTATTCTCTGTTCGTAACAGTCTGCAAATACTTGAAGCTGGCAAAAGGAGCTTGGCCTTAGGCACTAATCCACAACTCTCTCTCCCCTCCATTGGGAAGTAGTCTCTGCAACAAGCAGGTACCAAGATGTTAACTCCTTGGGTGCTCATGACGAGCCCAATTTAGGAGTAAGTTACTACTCCTAAACTGAGAAAAATCCTAACTTTACGACTTTAGGTATTTACAGAAGGTATTTAGGAGTGCTAAAGTTAGGAGTCCTAACTTTACTACTACTAAACTAAGAAAAATCCTAATTTTAAGACTTTCGGTATTCACAGAAGGCATTTAGGGGTCCTAAAGTTAGGAGTTCTAAATTTACTACTCCTAAACTGAGAAAAATCCTAATTTTAAGACTTTCGGTATTCATAGAAGGCATTTAGGAGTCCTAAAGTTAGGAGTCCTAACTTCACGACTCCTAAACTGAGGAAAATCCTAATTTTAAGACTTTCGGTATTCACAGAAGGCATTTAGGAGTCCTAAAGTTAGGACCCCTAACTGTTGTGAATACTGAAATGAGTAAGTGCCTTCTTTGAACACCAAAATGAGTAAGTGCCTTCTGTGAATACCAAAATGGTAGTAAGTTTAGGACTTTGTCTTAAGTTAGTTCTGTGAATCGGGCCCAGTCACTTTGTCGATGAAGTAAATAGTAATGTTATATGTGATGTCACTAATAATGTCCTCAGTGTCATTTTTGATGGTACTGACATCTTGTATGAGATTATGAACAATACATTATGGGTGAGGTATTGTTGAACAGCTCACCATAGGTGGAATATTTGCATTATAATCATAATGTCCCATTAAATCAAATTGTTAATGTTTTTTAATACTGTAAGCTAGATACTGATCTTTGTGCTGCACAATATCTTCCCTAACATACATTTTGCAAGTGAAACAATATATTTACAAAGTGAGAACTCGCTATTACACATATTTACACTAGTATCAGGACATAAATCAGATCAGAGATAATTTTGTAATAAATCAAAGGCCGCAAAATACAAGTAAAATATTTTACTAATCATCTTTCTATGATTCTTATAACCATTAAAAAACTCTATTTTTTTTCTTCACAGATCCGCCCATCAAAGAAAATTATTTGGATGAAAGTGTATATTCTTATCAAAGGTAGAGGAGGCACGCTGTTCACAAGACGTTTTGCAGTTGGCTGCTCCTTGTTGGAGGTCAAAGGACAAAACCACAAAATATTATGCAATACTAAAAATAAGACTTTCACGCACCTTGGTGGATTTCTTTTGCTCCATTCATAAAGTGCAAGAGAATGCATCCTGTAACCAGGGCCATTCTTCTCATTATGGTTGATGATTCTTGCAGTCAAAGACTAACTGATGGAGGTGGCCTTTCCCAGCCTGCACGCTTTTGTGGGCAGTTCAGGTTTTCGAAATTCAGAATGTGGTGCCTGAATCCAGACAACAGTAGTTTAAACAGTTGGGAAGAAAATAGTGAACATCTGGAATATGACACTGTTGTAATCTTAGCCTGGGTTCTAAAATCCAATGCAATGTACACACTTCCTGTCAGCACCTCCCATAAATGGACCCACTCATTACATTCAATGCATATAGGTCAGGACTCAATTTGTCAACTGTCATGTGCAACTATTGATCTTCCAATGTACTTTAACAATCGACATCTGGTGTGTGTAGGCATTCAAGGATGGATGTGCCTGTCAAATATTTTGGATTCATCTTGAAGTTCAACGAACTGTAGGTAACTTCCACTGCAAGATTTGATCCAACTACCATGTAAAATAATGACTAACCATTAATTCTCCGTCCACTGCAAGAATTATTTTTCTGCTGTCCGTTGTAAGGAACACTTTTAATCTTTATCTGATGGAAAGATATTTAATCCTGATTTTCATTTCAAGGGCTGAATTTTAATTATCTGTCTACTGCAAAGATCAATGTTCAATTCTCCTTTGTGTGCAATAGCTGACCTTCAATTTCCAGTCCATTGCAAGGAGTGATCATTCTGCTGTTCAAGGCAAGGACTAACATGGAATTATCTACACAGTACAAGGACCAGTTCTCATGCCGTCCAGAACTATAATCACCTTTCATACTCTTTCCAATGAAAATAATGGTCCTCTTACCCATCATATTAAAATTGATCTACACATTGTTATCAGATAAAATTATTGATCTTACATTGCTGTATTTAAGGATTTTTATTCATATGAACTGATGCAGGGCTTGAACGTCTGTTTAGTATGAGGATTTATATTTTTACCATCTATTGCAAGGACTGGCCTTTAAGACTTCACCTGGTAAAAGAACAATATTCAAACCACTCAGGTCAAGGACAGCCTTCCATTCACCAAGTGTAAATATCAAGTTCATTCTACATGCAGTAGATGAATTAAGTAACCTACATTTCAGTCAGATAGCTGGTTCTCTGTCCTCTCAGTTTCATTGCAAAGAGAAACCTTTTTTGATTCAAACAATCAATAAAATTCATAAACTACTGCCCAAGCAGAGAAACAATCCATTTAGTGGACACATTAATTCTAGGAGTCCTAATCTAGTGGTATATTTGATATCCTTAGAGACTGAGGCACAGCAAGGCTCACCTGTAGATTTGGTGAGTGAACATATTAGAAGTAGGTTATGTAATACTTATCAGATTATAGAGAGCCTACTAAAACTTAGTTGCTTTGTGGCATTTTGTTAATATATGTTTTATTTCCCTACTCAACGGTACTTATATTATAGAACTTGGAAAGGCAAATGTCAGACCATGCCATTCCCAGGTTTAACATTTAATTTTATGTGCATTTTATATTCAATTGTATATTTTTACTACTCGTCTCACACTTTCTTGACTGTTTTATGTTGTCAGATAAAAGCAGGTCAATTAACATGCAGAATGCAAATGCATCCAGTCATCATATTACTATTAGCACACTTAAAGAATTTTTATCTATTCTGGCCAGATTCCCCTGCATGCAGAAAGCAGACCTAACTGCATTTATTACTGTTTTTGGATGTTATCAATTTTGCGAAATGCCTTTTGGGCTTGTATCGGTAGCTGCAGTTTTTCAAAAGTTGATGGGGAAATTGTCCGGTGATATGCCGGGGGTAATTTGTTTTCAAGGTGACATTGTTGTCTTTGGTAATAACAAAGCAGAACATGTTGCAGGATTTTTCAAGATGATGTAGACTTTATAGCGTAAAGGTCTAAAAACAAAAATTACCAAGTGCAAAGTTGCTGAGCAAAAGTCTCATACCTATATCATATATTCAGTAGAAAGGGTACTAATCTGAAGACCAAATTGGTTGAAGCCATTAAAAACGTTTCTGTTCCTCACTGAAAGGACGATAGATCATTTTTAGACAAGGCTGACTGTGCTAACTGTGCTAAGTTTGTTAATAATCTGCCACCTAAAAGAAAACTACATTTGAATGGTCTACTGAACTCCAAAGGAATTTTCAAGATATCAAAGATGCAGTACACCTAATCTACAGTTCAGAGCCTCTCAGCTCTGGAATAACCTACCGCCAGCCTTATATCAGGCTCAGGATCTCCTCAGTTTTGGATGCGGATTTAAAACTTGACTTCTCTCAATATAAGTCGATTGCCCTGGGGTTGCCTCTACTGTTGCTGTCACTGGTTCTCTTTCTCAGCGCCGGGACACTCCAGGGAGTAGCCGTGCGCTTTATAAGTACCCAGTAACATGACATAGTAACATGGAGGACAAATGTCCGTGGGGTCCAACAGCTCAGTGAGCATCGCAGCCCATGCCGGCAAATCATCTGCAAGTTTATCATCCCTGCGGATTTTCCACATATGGCATTCTTCCACATTTGCCCATTCAGATATGTCCCTTTTCCACCCTGCACATGTGGGGACCCTCAGGACAACTACCATATACCTAACTGTCGTTTGGTTAATGTGAGCCCCAACTCTAAAAAATTCCTACTTAATTTCTTTTTCTTTTTAAATGGGACCCATCCTAGGAAGCATTGCAGAAGTTCACTTTCGCAGAGATCATAAATCCATTACCAAATTACTTGTAACTGATGGGTTATTATCCGCTTCTCCCAGGATTGCTAGTTTATCTATAGAACTCCAATATTTTATTTCCATAGTAAAATATGTTCCTGGAAAAAAAATGTCACAACTGATTTTTTAAGCAGGATGTTCATGTCTTTGGCTGAAATGAATGTGAATGAATGGAATGACTTTAGTGTTGATTGCGTACTTTCAAGAATGTAAGCAAGGAATCTCTAAGCAAGTGTGGTATTTAACATACAATTCTGATGAGGTTTTGAAGAAAGTTAGAGATACCTGGCTAAAAATTGGAGTTGAAATTCCAAAGTTGACTAACCTTAGTGGATTTTGGGACGTAAGACATGAGTTCAATCAATCAAATGTACTTTAGTCGGTTTCTGTATAAAACCATAAACGTATTCGCAAACCGTACATAGGGCTCGATTAGGATCGCGATTTTCCCGCATCCTCCGGGCCGGCGGAAGCCACCACCGGCCCAGAGGATGCGGGAAAACCGCTGCAAAGGCACAAAAGACCCACCGCCAAATTAGGATGGCGGTGGGTCTTAAAATCCGTCCGCAGCTTTTCCGCCGCAGTCGCCTTCCGACCGCGGCGTAAAAGCTCTAACATGGCTGACGGTGTCTATCAGACACCGCCAGCCATATTAGGATGGCGGAAATCATATGCTTTTCCACGGCGGCTTTTCCGCCGTGGAAAAGCATACGCACATTGACTTCGGGGGCCCGTTGCGGGCCCCCTTGGTGAAGGGGGGCTCGGGGGGCACATGGGGGGTACCTATGGTACCCCCCTGCATTTGTATGCAGAAATTGGCAGGCACCGCACGGTGCCTGCCGCTTTCTGCATACAAATGCAATGTATGGATTTTTTACGATTGCGGCGGGTGCAGCTTGAAGCCGCACCCGCCGCAATGGTAAACATAGAGGATGTGACCGCCAGGGTGGCAGTCACATCCTAATTGCACAGGAGGGAACTCCGCAGGCAATGCGGAGGTTCCCTCCTACTCCATGGTGGCGGACGGACTCAGGTCCGTCCGCCATCATAATCGGCCCAATAGTGTTGAATATAATCTTATACAAATTATTCATGCAAAAATCACATAAATAACAAATCTAGCTTTAAAATTTCATACAATACATACAAATTTAATAAAATGCATATAGAGAAAACATTAAAACAGGGAAGCAGAACACAAAAATAAGCACAAAATCCCTGACTAATCAACGTGCCTAATAAGGCACTCTAACATCATTTAAAAACCACTATCAGTCAGTCACAACAGGCTCTAAGTCCTACAAACAGTTAAGAACAAAAGAGACAGTATCACCAGACAAAAAATGTAAATAGATAAAAGCTGGTCGCACCCGCTTAAACTGTAATCTTTTTAAAAAAGGGATAATACATTTCTTCCGGGGAGTCACATAATACTTACAGAATATTAAAACATGAAGCATGTCCTGTGGAGACTCACTGTCGCAGCCACAGGACTCTCAAATCTGACCTCGACTACACCCGCATGGCTGTGCCAACAAGAGGTGAAGTGGTCAAAGCGAAACCTGGTCAGTAAGAAACGCTCATAGGCCCTAAAAAGTATGACTCAGTCGATTGTACAGTTTTCAGAATAATTAATTTATGGACACTAGGTTTCCTCAGTTCGCACTCTTCCCTGCTTAGTATCCTCTGTTTATAAAAAGGCATGAGTTGAGTGACAGCATACCTTTACTTTTGAGATATAATTGAGTCACCCACCAAAGGAGTCGAGGAATAAGACTATTGTTCGTTCACATGAGGAAATGTACTGGTGGCCTGGCATTTATATTGAAATAGAAATGTTTGTTAGAGAATGTGTGAAATACCAAAGGTCTGTCAAATCTCAGAAAATATGGAAACCCCCATTATTCCTGATTGAAGGCCCAAATATACCCCAGGACTGTGTTGCTTTAAACTTAATGGGTCCCATAAATTGGAATGATGGAATTTCCAAATATCTTAAAGTTTTAGTTAATCTATTTTCTAAACTGGTGGAATTGAAAGTCATAGACAAATATGGCATGCAATCACTTTTCAAATTGTTATGTTCCAGCTTCTATATTGAAACGTAATGGAGTGAACTTTAAGTCACATGAATATTAGAATGTTTACACAAAGTTCACGAATAAAAAATATATTCACCTCTTTATAGCATGCTACTAGGAATGGCGCAGTAGAGAGGATGAATCATAATATCAAAGACATATTACAATTAGTCAAAGTTGCTAGGAAGAAGTTTTGTACATGAATCAGAAAAAAAGTTGTGCCCATATAGGAACACCAAATCAGAATCTACTGATTTGAGTCCATTTGTTGTAATGAGAGGGTGTATTTCTTATTCTGAAACGAATCCAGACTGGATGAAAAGAAGTAGTATGGTTGATTATAACTTGAATGATGTGAAGCATTCAAACAAGTTAGCACAAAATAAATACAAAGATTTCTATGGCAATCACTACGATGTCAAAGAAATCAGTGTAAGTATTGGTCAATGGGTTTGAGTCAATCTTGGAAAAAAATGTGTCCAAGGAAAAAAACAAGTACAGTTCACCTAAACGAGTTATCAATGTTCTTAAGAATGCTGTCGTACTAGATGATGGGAGTGTGTATCACATGACTAGCATCTCTGTGATGAAGAATAAATGTGGGAGTGAGGTCATAAGTTGCCAAGTCCCCAAGAAGAATTTTTGATCGTTACTGGAGGATGACTGTAATGAAGAGGATCTCAGAAACAAAGACACATCTATTGAATCTGACAAAGATTCTCAAGAGAGTATGTTAGTTTCTTCTGAACATCATCTAAGCAACAATCATTTACAATGAAGATAACAGCCCACATGTGCGTTCTGAAAATGGCGCATTTAGGTATGGAGTTCCACGGTGTGATCAGATATAAGATGTTGTAACACAAAATGATAAAGTAAGTGAATTTGGCAGAATCAACAAAAGCCTGCCAAGTTTCAGTAATAACATTATGTACAACTGATTTCAATTTGTATTGTTTAGGATAGTAGTTATTTTATGTTGGTTTTAAGAATATGTTTAGCTACATATTACTGTAGCCTTTAATAGAGTATTTTCATGTTTTGGTTATTTTTTTTCTTTCTCTTTTTCTTCTCCGTATTTTTTTAATGAAATTAGAAATGGTGTAATTTGTGTAGTGTATGCTTGTATTGGTTGTGACGGGAGTTCATAGCATTCTAGAAGTGTTTAGTTTTAAAATAATGGGAGTGGGAACTACACGATGTTAGAGAAACAGTGTGGGGATTAAGGAGACATGAGCATTAGCCTAAGTTGTGCTTTGTCTTTCAAGGCTGTTCGTGATAATTAAGGAATTCAACTTCACGTTACTGTGAGTGCCAACATTACAACTCACCATTATTTCTAGCAAAACAAACTCCCTTGTTTTGTTTATTTTTAAAGGAAATCTTTCTAGTTTTACAGCTTTGATTCCTTCAAGTGTGCCACACGTCTGTTATACAGGCAGAATGTTAGTGCTTTAGTTGTTCATTAGACTTCTGTGGGAGGCTGCAGGATAACACTAGGGAATCAACAGACAGGCTGCTGCTGCTGCTGGAACTGGAAGTACATGTTTTACTCCGAATGTCAGAATTTATTCTCACATAAAATTTGGAAGATAGTGTGGTTACCAAAACTATGCTCTCGTTTTAGCTTCTGGGGCACCTTCCATAATCCCTGTGAATACATCGTAATTGGAAACAGATTTCTATCAAGCATAATTCATCATATTCAAAAAGAGGAGCAGCATTTTTAATAGGCTAAAATCACATTAAAATACAACACAGTTCCTAAAATTAGTATGGTAGCAAATAATTTATAATGTGACTAAAATGTATTAGCACGTTTTTATAAGCTCCTTTTTGTGACCCTCAAAAAAGGCTTTTTCTACAACACATTTAAAAAGGGACCATGTCCCTGAGTTCTTTAAAGGCTGCCACAATATTGTGTCCATGCTGTTGCCAGCCAATCACGTAGGGGTTGCTTTGACCCCGCCCCAATGTGCCACTTGGGGACAGGGTTGTTCATTAGAGTATAGAGGGAGGTTGGAGTAGAACACTGGCGAATCAAATGATAGGCTCCTGCTGCTGTCGGAAGTTCATGCTTCATTCAGAATGTCATACTTTTACCACATGGCTGAGGAAGATATTGTATAGTTATAAAAGTATGACCTCTTTTTTAGCTTCTGAAGCAATTTATATAACCTATGTGAGAAAGCCATGGGAGAACACAGCTGCAGCTCAAACATGGATATGAAATCCGAGCAGAGAATCAGCATTTTTCACAGCTATTGTACCAACAAATGATTTATATTGTGACTAAAATCTATTATCACCCTTTGCATGTGCTTCTTTTTGTGACCCTCAAAAACAGGTTTTCTCTTGAATGCTTTTCAATGGGGTTCGTTTCTCCAAACCCTGTACGGGCTGCCACAATAAGCCATCCGTTTTGTGCCCTGCCAATTAGAAGGGATCCCTTTAGGACCCCCGATATGCAACTTGGGCTCAGGGTGTGCTCACCTTGCCCCTTATATATATTTTTTCATTCAGTTTTAGTATGCAAGGACCATGTCCCTGAGTCCTGTAATAGTGGACATAACATACTGTTCAGGTTGTGGCTGGGTAATGAGGATTGACTAGTTCCCTTTAAAATGGCCACTCTGTACCTATCTGGAAACTAACAGCTTCGATATCCTTATCTTTTTATCCCCTCATGCCTACCAAAGCACCCTCTTAAGCACACATTTCTTGAAAAGGGGTGAACGGATATACACTAGACTTGGGCAAAATGTAACTACACCGGAGTCATAGGAGTAATTTCAGAAATTTCGCATTACTCTTTTGATGCACAATTACCAAACATTATGTGAATAAACTCGTTCGCATAATTATGAGTAATTTGTCATGAAGGTCCTACTGCAGGAGCACAGGAACAACAAACTAAGCTAGCTTGAGTGACTGCTGCTGTTCTGTTTTTTGTGGCATTTAGCGCTACAGTCTTGAAAAATGCATCTTCTGGTCTATTTCTGATGCAGGGGTGCATTTTGCACCAAGAAAATAGTGCAAAGTGTTGGCAACACTTCTTGCATAATTTTGCGTATTCTTGAGCAATCATGCTACAGCGAATTATGTGAGCTACGGCCACCCCTAATTTAAAACAAAATTATCTTTCCTTACCTTCAGATGACACACAGGATACAGGCAATGCTGGCCATAGTGATGCCCTGACAGGACAATGCAAATGGCCTCCTAACTGGGCTCACTAGAAAATTAATTAGTAAGATACAAATAATTCAGAATGCAGCAACTAGACAAGTGCTTTAAGTGAAGAGATGGGACCACATTACCCCACTTTCAAAGCCCTACATTGGTTGCATGTGGCAATTAATATCTTTCATGGCTGTAGGCCTGGGACACAAGGTGATCCATAGGACTGGACCAATATTCTTACAATCCAAATGTAGGTTGGTACAATCAAAGAAGAAACTTCAGCCAGAATTGCCCATGTTTGATAAGTCACTCTTTAAAAAACCTCTATTGGTACAGGTTTCTTCTCAGTGGAGGCATGTAAGCCTTAGACGACCGCCAAGGACCAGTGCCATAAACAACAATTGAGAATTCAGAAGTGAAATAAAGGCCTGGCTCTTCCTAATATCCACACACGATTAGCCTCTGGGCAATAACTCTTCTCTGGTTGGTACGAGCAGTTTATGATACTATCCTTACATTCCTGGAAGCTACAACCACATGCATAAGGCCGGTGAGCTAATTCTGTGCCAGGCACACTCTCTGGACCTCACGCACAACAAAACTCAACACAAATTACTGTCACCATAACCAGCACCCTTCTTCCCTTCTTGCTCTACGGTAGTAGTAACTACTCTCTAGCCTAAAAGTGCTTTAGGGCCTCAACAAGAGGAAGGGAAGCAGTCTAGAAATGCTACAATGGAAAGTATGTAGAACAATCGATTGATGTTCATAAAGTCTAGGGGGCTCATTTATGAGAAGTGGAGCATCGCTGCGTGAAAGCAGCGATGCGTCACTTCTCAGTGCGCCCTCCTTGCGACACCAATGATTCGTCATATTCATAACATGACACATCATGTCGCAAGGAAGGACAGATATGTCATTAAAACTGACGTACCTGCCAGCGCAAAAAGTGGCGCATTGCTGGAGTTGTGTCAGAAGCCTGACCCAACCCCAGTAATGTGCCTGCGTCACCCTTACGCCTGCCATGAGGCAGGCGTAAGGTTTTGATGCATTGGCGTTCTAGAAGTGGCGCAGCGAAATCTCATAGATTTTGCTGCGCCACTCCTACGACCCTTTCTTGCGAGGTTACGCCCACCCTGCATACATTATACCTGTCGCAGGTATAATGTAGTGCAGGGGTTTACAAAGTGACGCATCTACCTAGATGCGTCACTTCGTAAATATGGCACAACATGGCGCATTTTTTACGCCACCGGTGCGTCACAAAAAATGACGCAGGGGTGGCGCACAAGTGACATAGGGGCTCATAAATGAGCCCCTACATTTTTGTGTTTCTATGATGCTGACTGATATGAAAAAGTGGTTTAGTTACACAAGTAATGGGGATGGGTCAGAGAAACCAAAGCTGATTAGGCAATAATATGTGCCTGCAGTTTAGTATACAGTTTCAGACTCTTGAAGAGCACAGACAAAATACTTGAGAAGAATACTTTTTAATTTTTAGACGAGTGGCTTCCAGTCTCAGGAGTGATGTGCCACAAATAAGGAGGTTGCAAAGAATGTTGTCTGATAAATTATGGGATACTTTTTTAAATGTAAAGATCGGAATGGGTGCCAACGTAGCTTATGAGTGATCACACGATGGGGAACGCATAAAACTATGATGGAGCAGAGTGGGAAGAATGCCTTAAAAGATGTGCAGGAAGGCTGAGGCTCGACAATTTGGAGAGCATGGCTCATGCCATGGCCTGATGAAATCCACAGATTTTAAAATGGCATCGTACTCCACACCAAGGGAGCACTTCCACCCTAGTGTAACAGAGAACCTCCACACCATGAGTTCTCAAACACATTTTCCCAGGGGCCAATAAGTATGGTCTGTGGTGAGATTAAACCTGCACTGATGTCAGGTTGTGGGGCTTGTTCGTAGGCATCGGGAGCTGAACTGTGAGACCTTACGTTTTTTTGTGGGTTTCATTCCATACTGCCCTCTAAATTAAACCCTAGTCTCTAGAAGATACATAAATTTGACAGTGCTGTGTTACACTGTGTCTGAGTTGCTATCCCTCTACCACACCCTGGAGGAGGCATTTGTTGCTTGCTATCGCTAACTTGGTGAGCCAAGTGTACAGTGGAAGTCAGTTGATTACTGAATTGGAATTAAATACAATCTTAAGGCTCTGAATCTTCTTATGCCGTTAGTCTCTTAGAAACAGGCTGAGTTAAGGTAGCAACTGCTATAAAAAAAATCTTGACAATGAGCCCCCCCCCCAACAGGGTGTGGAAGTCACTGAGGTGGGCTAACACAAACACCCAACCTCCATAGCTAGATGTGGTACAGTGGGAATGTTTTATCCATGTTAGTAGGAGACTTGACATTTAATCCTGGCTTTACCATTTTGCCAAAATATGCTAGTTGGGAATTTTCTATTAGAAGCTTGGGCAGGTTCCACAACATTTCTTCAGTGAGAGTAGTCTTAGAGTCTCATCAGTAAGCTACTGTGTAAGTTAAATTACTATTCCTTCTGTGCTACCAATGAGTGGTATTATTTCTATTATATGTGAAGTGAGGAGCCGTGAGACTGTCTGAAACTGTGTGTGAGTGCCTGTCTGAGTTATATTGGAGTGTTTGTGGCTGTATTGGTGAATAAGTGTGTGTTTGAGTTGCTGTATGGGTGAGTGAGTGGCTATATTGGCAAGTGAGTGGGTGTGTGAGTATCTATATGGATGAGTGAGTGGCTGTGTGAGTGGCTAAATGAGTTGGTGAGGAGGTGTGTGAGTAGGTCTATGGGTGAGTGTTTGGCTGTGTGAGTGCCTGTATGACTGGGTGAGTGGTTGCATAGTGGCAGTATGGATAAGTGAGTGGGTGTGTGAGTGTCTGTATGTGTGACTGCAGTAGTAATACTTTTTTCGGTAGCCATGCACCATCAAAGTATGCATACATAACTGTACGTAATATTTAAAAATACAATTTAAAACAACAAGTAGCTCATTCATAAAATAAAATCGTACTACTTCAAATCCATTCCTAAATACAATTAGCGCAAAAACAGTCTTGGGCTGTGTGCAAACAAGCAAAAGAAGGATCACAAATGTTTATCATAGTTATGAGGGACTGGCTATGTGCATGAGTGGGTGGGTGAGTAAGTGGATGTATGAGTGACTGTATTAATGAGTGAGTGGGTGTCTGAGTGGTTGTGTGGGTGAGTGACAGGGTGCATGAGTGGCTGTATGGGTGAGTGAGTTGAGGTGTGAGTGTCTATAAGGGTGAGTGAGTGGGTGCATAAGTGGCTATATGAGTGAGTGAGTCCATGTGAGAGTGGCTGTATGGGTGAGTCAGTGGAGTAGCTCAATGGGTGCATGAGTGGCTCTTTGAGTGGCTGTATGAATGAGTGAGTGGGTGCCCGAGTGCCTATATGGGTGAGTGGTTGGGTGTGTGAGTGGTTTTGTGGGTGTGGGAGTGGAGGTGGGAGTGACTGTATGGGTGCGTGGGTGTGTCAGTTCTGTGTGGGTCTCTGAGTGGATGTGAGAGTGGCAGAATGGGTGTGTGAGTGGGTGTCTAAGTGTTTGTGTGGGTGTCAGTAGCTAGGTGAATGACAGCCAGAACGGAACCTCACCTGCCCCTTAATCCAACAAGATTCCCCATTTTTGTGCGCAATGTCTACCCACCTGGAGTACTTTCTACTGGATAATTAGTAAGGGCTACCTCTTTGGGTAAATATCCAATGTGTATTCTACACTACGGAGGGTATTTACAAGAAACAGTCGGAGCACGGCGTTATGACAAAAATGATAACGCCATGCTCTGACAGGTTCAAAACACAGAGATGCACCGTATTTATAAAAATGTGATGCACCCCTGTATTTACCCTAGCACTGGTGCTAAATTTAGATGCCCACGCCAATGCAGGCACCTTTCTACCATAATGCAATGGTGCCTGCGTTGCAGGGAATGAGGGTTCATGTACAGGAAGGTGTCCCTTCCTGCACATAAACAACCACTAATGGCAATTTGAAACTTCTATGTGTGCTGCAGAATGCAGCACATATAGTAGTTGCAAAACATAATTTTTTAATGATTGTTTATGTGCAGGAAGGGTCACCTTCCTGCACATGAACAATCACTAATGGTGATTTGTTGTTTCTATGTGGGCGGCAAAATGCAGCACACATAGAAACAGCACAAACGAGGAGAAATTAATAATATCTCCTTGTTGCGCTTGTTTAAGACCAGGTTTTCCCTGATCCTATTTTTGGCACTGCCCCATATTTACGCCACCCTTTTAAATAGGGGTCAGTGTCAAAAAGTAATGGGATTTGCGGTGGAACACCCACAACAACACCCATTGCTCACCCCTTTGCCGCAGCAGACAGCTGCAGTAAGGGGCATATTTAAAAAGTGGCGTTAGTCTGCATTAAGTGCCACGGTAAGTGGCTTAACGCCACCATGTAAATATGTAGCTGGGCATTGCGCACATCTGTGTAAACGGACCACTAGGAAATATCTCCATTGATCTTGTGTGCTTTTTGGCAATGTAGTTGTTCCACGTGTGTCTTTATCCCAAAATCTGTGATAACATCAATCTTCCTAAAGAGAAGACAGTAAGACGACAAAGATGTAAATCTTCACAAAACAAGGGTGCTTCCTCCTAACTATATGAACTAAGTGCTTCTTTGTTTGGTGGAGATGTCCCCATATTCTTCAGCATTAAGAAGGCATCAACAAAATCAGCGGGAAACGCGCTGAGGGACCTTTTGGTAAGATATCCATCATCCTGGCATAAGCCAGGAATACCTTTGCATACTATTAAGGTGGACGGAATGGGGACAAACGGGCAAGGCTTCCAGGTGATGTGCACATTTTCATATTTGTAGTAATTTGAAGGGTGAACCATGGACTGTGCTCTCACCCGGAGTGGCCAAGAAAGAACCCACCCGGGGAGGGGGTTGTGCCCGGGGATCTAAAGAACCACAGAAGGGGGTTCCACATGGCCCCCTTCCCTATTAGATTTTGAACCCAGGTGGGGGTCCCAGAGCTCAAAAGAGCCAATAGAGGGGGGTCCGCACAGCCACACTCCAATAGATTAAAAAAGCCCCTTGGAGATGGTGGGGGGGGCTACATGCACCACCTCCACATTTCTTTTATTCATGCCTGTCCCTGGGACCTGGCCAACCCAGGGACTAATCATTAAACAAACAGTTGTTATTTAAAAAAAAATCACTTCAAATTCAGGATTTCACAAATCTTCATGATTTTGCGATGAAAATAAAAAATATGTTTTTGGGCTCTGCCAGGGACCCCAGAGGACCCCACCAGCTGGGCTAGGTGGGAAGGGTATTCCTACCCTGCCCCCTTTACTTTTATTTTATGAGTGTTTTTGGGAATCACCTGAGGCTGAGTCCCAAAATGGCTGCCAACACTTCTCTGAACAAGATTTGCAGAGTGTCTGCGTCCCGAAATATGCAAATTTGGTTTTCAGTTAGTATCTCTGAAACTATGAACATATTTACATCATATCACTAAAAGCACACTTTCTGGACCAAGGGCTAACTTTCCGCCAAATTTGGTGTATTCTGTCCAGTGGTTCCTGCCTTAGTCATGTTCAAAACCCCTAAAGGAAATCGCATGGGAAAAATCTGTTTTGGGTCTCCACCTTTTTCTCAGCCCTGACCTGACGGATCAGCAGCTGAAGTGAGAGACAAATGGGTTCTAAAAAGTTTGTAAAGATTCATCAAAGAGCGCTAAAGTTATTGGCAAAACAAAAAAGCTTTTTCTATAGAAACTAGGTCCTAACTATGACTTATGACTACCTACTGGCAACCGGGTATATATATATATATATATATATATATATATATATATATATATATATATACTTGAAGATGAAGGATCACAAGAAAACAACAGCTAGCCAGGGCAAAAATCTGGATCCCAAAGGATACAATGAGTCACAAAGAAATAAAATATCCAAGAAAGAAGTGACTCAAACAGATATATTCACCAAAGAACAAAAATATATTTCCACTACAACGTTTCAGCTTCCGCCTTCCTCAGGTAGTTTCAAGATGGTAAGCTCAGTGGCTGCACAGATGACACAGCTGAATTTTCAAAAAGCATCATGAGTGAAGATTCCATTTGGAATGTGGAATCAATGCAGTCCTGAGAGTTCTTGAGATATGCAGTAATCAGGATGTGTTGTCAGTAATGTTCAGTCCATCTGGATGCAATGATTTTAAACGGTACATCCAGAAGTTTTCCTTGGAGTCCAGTAGTTCTTCCTTTGAGACATGTTCCACGGGGAAAATCTTCAAATCTGATAGTGAATGATCCACAAGGTTAAAATGATTGGCTACAGGCTGGTCAATTTTCTTATTAATTATGGCTGATTTGTGGTTCCTGAATCGTGTGCGGAGGTCATTCATTGTTTGGCCTACATATTGTTTTTTACAGCTTTGTCGTTGGCATTGAATCACATAAATAATGCATGTTGAGCGACATGTAAGATGCTGTCTTATTGCATAGGTCCTTCTGGTAACATAACTAGTAACTGATGATGTTTGTAAAAGGTATTCACACGTGATGCACCTTTTAGAGTCACAGCAATGAACCCCTGGATTTGTTACAGCTTGCTTAAGTTCTGCTTTCACAATAAGAGATCGTAAATTTGGAGCTCTGCGGTAAGCAATGACTGGCGGTTTTGGAAAAACCTTTTGCAATTTTTCACAAGTGGACAGTAAGGGAAATGTTTTTTGCATTATATTTCTGTAGTTGGGAGCTGATGGATGATAGTCAACTACAAATGGAGTTCTGTCGCTTTTGTTTCTGGCGTTGGTATTCCAAATAAGTGCTTCTCTGGGTAACTGCAAAGACTTGTCAATTTGTTGCTGTATGATATGCAGAGGATAGCCTCGCCTTCTAAATAATGTAGCAAGCTCCTGTAGATGGTCTTTACAGGTTTCCTCATTGCTGCAGATGCGTCTTATTCTCAGTGCTTGGCTGTAGATGATGCTCAGTTTAGTGTGATGAGGGTGACATGAAGTCCAGTTTAGATACAAATGAGCATCTGTAGGCTTGTGGTACAGATCAGTTGTAATTTTGTGTTCATGAATGGTGACTAGCACATCCAGAAAGGGAAGATGATGCTTCTGTTTGGTATTGCTGCTGGTAAATTTGATGGTAGGATGGATATTGTTGATATTAGCTGTAAATTGTTCCAATGTTCTACTTCCTGCATTCCATATTATAAAAATGTCATCAATGTATCGTAGCCATACCAGTGGTTTGATGCTAGAAGTAGCAAGTATACTGTTCTCTAGTTTGCCCATGAAGATATTTGCATAGGATGGAACATGTCTCAAAGGAAGAACTACTGGACTCCAAGGAAAACTTCTGGATGTACCGTTTAAAATCATTGCATCCAGATGGACTGAACATTACTGACAACACATCCTGATTACTGCATATCTCAAGAACTCTCAGGACTGCATTGATTCCACATTCCAAATGGAATCTTCACTCATGATGCTTTTTGAAAATTCAGCTGTGTCATCTGTGCAGCCACTGAGCTTACCATCTTGAAACTACCTGAGGAAGGCGGAAGCTGAAACGTTGTAGTGGAAATATATTTTTGTTCTTTGGTGAATATATCTGTTTGAGTCACTTCTTTCTTGGATATATATATATATATATATATATATATATATATATATATATATATATATATATATATATATATATATATATATATATATATATATATATATTCACTGAAAAAACCATAGGTTATAGACCATATATAGTTAGGGATTAGCATTTAAAAAACCTTATTTTACTCACACAAAACCATTGAAATTCCATATATAGTTAGTTGCACTAACTATATATCGCGCACCCGCAATCCACTGCTGATGATGTCACATATTACATCATTCATGACATGGTCAGTGACATCACTGATGACATCACTGATGACATCTCAAATGACATCACTGATGACATCATCCAGTGACTGTGTGTTTCTGTAAAGTTTAAATATGTTTTACATATTGAAGAATGAGTAGATGTAGAAGTGTCTGGATGAAGGATTTAGTAGGTGCGTGACTGACTGTATGAGTGAGTGATTAAATGTGTCTCACTGAGTGCATGGGTTAGTGACTGAACTGTCTTAATTTGTGCATCATTATGTTTGTTGTTCTGTAAACTGCTGCATGTGTTGATCAGTAGCTATATGAGTAACTATATGGGTTATTGATTGATTGCCCAAGTTTTTTTATGGGAGACTGAGTGTGTGTGTGGCTGGCTGGGAGGTGTGTGACTCTGTGCAGATCAATGTGTACTTGTATCAATGATTGTATAAGAGAGTAAGTATGTGTTAGTATATGTTTCAAAATGTAAGGTGCTCTATGTTTAACTGTATAGATTAGAAAATGGAAGTGTGATTGATTCTTTACAGGACTGACTAGGTGTGTGAGTAACTCCATGGATGAGTGACAGAGTGTGAGAGTCTGTATAGGTGTATGAGTGCATATGATAGTGTTGTAAAGATGAGTGATTGTATGTATGAATGATTGTATGGGTAAATGAGTGAATGTGTGTTTAAACATAGGAATCACTGAGTGCGTATGTAGTAACTAGTATTGGTGTGTCAATGGTTTCAAAAATTATACTCTGTATTTAACACTGGGTGTAACAGAGGTTATATTAAAGTGTGAGGAGATGCATTGTATTGTCACATGAATGATATCATCAGTGATGTGGTCATTGATGTCAAATGAGATGTCATCAGTGATGTCATCAGTGATGTCATTTGAGATGTCATCAGTGATGTCATTTGAGATGTTATCAGTGATGTCATTTGAGATGTCATCAGTGATGTCATTTGAGATGTCATCAGTGATGTCATTTGAGATGTCATCAGTGATGTCATCAGTGATGTCACTGACCATGTCATGAATGATGTAATATGTGACATCATCATCAGTGGATTGCGGGTGCGCGATATATAGTTAGTGCAACTAACTATATATGGAATTTCAATGGTTTTGTGTGAGTAAAATAAGGTTTTTTAAATGCTAATCCCTAACTATATATGGTCTATAACCTATGGTTTTTTCAGTGAATTTTCAAGGTTTTTTAAATGCTAATTCCTAACTATATATGGTCTCTAACCTATGGTTTTTTCAGTGAATTTCAATGTTTTTTTAATAGCAAATATCATAAGCTGTCGAATGTCAAGTACGTGGTAAGTAAAAACATTTTCGTGTTTATGCACACTGATCTGCTTTGAATGCTGCCCCCCCCCTCCCCCTCATTTCTATTAGGAGTACTCTCTCTTTGCAGATAGTGAAGGGTAGTTAACGCAGGCCTTTGCCCCCGTTGTAATCCGTCGTGCCTGCTTCTCTCTCCATTTGATTGATTGTTATCCAAGCATTTACTGTTTTAGAATTGGTTCTCTTTGGTTCATTCTCTATTTACAAACAAGCACAGAGTCGCAATACTCTGTTTAGTCTTTGCAGATAGTGAAAAATCGTGTAAAAAAACAAAAGGAATCGAGCAAAATCAGTAGGCCACTAATGGGATCTCTTTTTGACCTCGCTAAAATAGAAAAATTAGGAACAACCCCTCATGAGAAATACGAAACTAGTGAGATGAACTGAGCTCCACACCATGATGGCTGCAAGACAGCTCGGCTCCGCCACCCACCCCGCCCAAAATAACGATAAACTCTATGCAAATATTACAAATATATACAACACACCAGCAAAGTAACAGGGTAAAACATTTTATTAAATAACTATTTACAGAACTATTTTATACTTTTTGTTGCCCGATCCGGCTAGCTCAATCGATCGAGCATGAAACTCATGCACTCTGATAGTTCAAAGTTTTGAGGAGTGCTTGTAACACTGTCTGAAGCCTATTTGTACTTGCTACAGCTTCACTATTCTCAATGTAAGTGGGGGCTGTTTGAGGACGTGACTGCATTTGAAAACAATGTGATGCGGTGCCACCCTGAACCGCTTGACGGAGGCCCCCGAGGGACGGTGTCATGGCGCGGACTCGGAGGGGGCGCTTGGCTCCGGCCCCCTCCGCAAGTCGTGTTGCCCTGGTGTGGCCTGAGATCGCCCCCGACATAGGTGGCCGGCTCCCGGGGTCAAGCGGAACTTTTTACCTTTTGGTGACTCTTCCATTCTTGACCTTGTCCCACAATCCGTTTCACCTAAAGACACGCTGTAGTGGGGCGCCCCTTTACCGTTTCAGTTGCCATTCCGCCCGCTTTTGCTACACTGTGCCTCTTCCGCTATTCAGCTGTTTACCGCCCGCTCTTTCGACTACAGCGTCTCGCTCACCATGTACTTGAGTTGCTCCCGCTCTTGCGGTGCAGCGATAGGCGGCTGCCACAGGACTCTCAAAATGGCAGCCGGCTCTTCAGATTTGGGCGTGGTCCACTAAAATGGGCCTGCGACACCTTGGAACTCGGACGCTTGTCTGCTAGAGCTTGGGCTCCATTCTCGAAAGCGTCCCCTCAGCCTTGAAGATTCTACAAAAGTCTTGGGGGCCCCCGACTCCCGCAGGCTTCTGGTGGGGAGCGGCTAGCATGATTGCTCGTGGAATGGCCACGACGGAGCTACGAAATGGTGGTGCTCTCATGCTAACGCCAGCTTCAGTCTGAAACATCCAGAAACACTTTAGACTACCAATTCGATCAGTTCCGGTAGCGCCCCAAAGTGACCCGGTAGAGAAGAACTTGCCCTCCCCTCTTTGACTGATGGTTCTTGTTGCCTGTCCCTTCTGTTGTCATTTAACAGAACTATTTAGCCTGCTGAAAGGGGTTGTGTTCCGACCGCTGGTTGGTGGAGACATTTTGACTATATTCTGGACCTGCGTTGTCGCGTAATGCGTCATATGACGCGCCGCGTTAGCGCATCCGGAAGTGCTCCGGTGCGCGAAGCGCAGCTTCCTGGAAGCGATCCGGGGCGCGGCGCGCAGCGCGTAACGTAAGCATAACAGGTCATGTGACTTGTTAATAAAACTTTTCACTGGTTCATTTTACTTTTCTTATTCTAATGATGAAAGGCTTGGTCATATGACCTAAAAATTACGCTTTTTATTGCTTTCGAACATTATTTTTTCTTAAACATATGTTATAATGTTCCAGGCTAATGTACTTTCCCGGAAAATTTACAACTGTCCTGCAAGTAAAATATATTCCTTTTTCGAGAAAAAGGGCGTTTCTTCGTCCCATGACGGAGCCGTTGAGCAAAAGAGGCTCGGCCTGCTGTCTTAGTCTCCGATACGCCTGAATATCAGATTCTTATCGATCACTTTATGTTGCAGGAGTAGAAAACACAACAGCCCTTGACCATTTATCTTTACTGCGTTCCTGCGTATTATACCTTTTACCCTTCATGTAATTGGACTGCTTTATTTCACTTGCCTTTTACTGATTCTAAAACAGTGACTATTATTAAAAACTTTACCAATGTAAATACTACTACCATGTTTTCTTTTAAAAACCTTTATTGTGAAAATGTCAGTATACAAATACGGGCCTTTAACCACGTTGGCCGGCCACGGAGCAAACTGTAATCGTATATGGTGAGTAAACATTTACACTGTAGAGGAACGTAACGGGCGGCCATTAGGTTGCAAGAACTAAGGTGTCTAACAGTTGCGGAATTGGTGGACGTACATTTTATAATTAAAATACGACAGAGCCAGTTACAATAAAATTATCTAGATATACATTTGCGGGCAAGTACCATGGGTGACGTTAATTCGAACTTTCAATAGTACAGTAATCAATAACACATCAGAACTTAATATCAATAGGGATGTCGAAATATTCAATCAATTCTCGTCCCCGCCCGCCATGTGCTTCAAAACTGCATACGTATCTCGTGATTTCAAGGTTCAGCAACCAGTACACAACAAGGAGTTACGAGTCCCATTTATTCCGGCGCCATTTTGGGCGAGGACGGCAGGTCCAGAATATAGTCAAAATGTCTCTACCAACCATCGACTATGATGATGTTCATATGCTGTATTTATTAGAGTAACACTCATCTGTCCACATGAAATTAATTTGCCATAATCTAAACATGTCATTTTAATCTTTCCAAAGTTCTTCTAAATATTTGGGACCGTTTCCCTTGCCTCTGATGCTGTCAGTGCCACTTCTTTGGTGAATGTACTGGCAGGTCGGGGGTTCTCCTCCAAATCTCTCTTTTGTGCAGCACTATAATTAATCGGTGCCATCTCTTCATATGACGATGCATGGTATAGTTACCATAACTATATTTTTTTTCGGTTCCTCTGGAGAGTACATCGTGGCAGATGAGGCAGGTAACGTACCGGGCATTTACCTTTTTTGCATGTAGAGGAAAGGAAAAAAAATTTGAGCGTCCGAGTTCTAAGGTGTCCCAGGGCCATTTTAGTGGACCAGGCCCAAATCCAAAGAACAGGCCGCCATTTTGAGAGTCCTGTTGCAGCCGCCTGTCGCTGTAGCATCAAGAGCGGCCGAAACTCAGCTGAATGGCAACTGAAACGGTAAAGGGGCGCCCCACTACAGCAGACGAGCCTCCACCTGGGAAGGCCCGTTCACGCCGCCTCCCCCCCCCCATTCGGGCACCCCTCGCCGTTATTCGGAGCAGCATTGTAGGATGGCCACACCAGTGCGGCAACTTGCTAGACACCACCTCGGTGCCAACCGAATCTCAGCGCCTTGTGGTGTCTTCCATTCCAAAAACATTGTTGTGCTGCCTTCGGCCTATTCGCCGCAAGTGCGCACGCAACTCAGCTGCATAGCGAGTGAAACACCAAGGGACGCCCCACTGCAGCCGAGGAACCTTCATCTTGGGGGCGACGCACAGCATCACATTGTTTTCCAATGCAGTCAGATCCTCAAACAACCCCCACTGACTGACGCGAACTCACAGGCCAACGGAGCGCCCCACGCCGACTTTCGGC
Organism: Lissotriton helveticus; assembly: GCF_964261635.1. Classification (NCBI taxonomy): domain Eukaryota; kingdom Metazoa; phylum Chordata; class Amphibia; order Caudata; family Salamandridae; genus Lissotriton; species Lissotriton helveticus. The sequence continues at coordinate 1,540,751,613 of NC_136065.1, read as the reverse complement.
ACAGCATTGTAGGATGGCCACACCAGTGCGGCAACTTGCTAGACACCACCTCGTTGCCATCCGGATCTTGGCGCGTTGCGCTGCCTTTGGCCCTATTCGCACATCGGTCCGCTACTGACGCCATCTCACAGGCCAACGGGGCGCCCCACGCCAACTTTCAGCATTGTAGGATGGCCACACCAGTGCGGCAACTTGCTAGACACCACCTCGGTGCCATCCGGATCTTGGCGCGTTGTGCTGCCTTCGGCCTATTCGCACATCGGTCCGCTACTGACGCCATCTCACAGGCCAACGGGGCGCCCCACGCCAACTTTCAGCATTGTAGGATGGCCACACCAGTGCGGCAACTTGCTAGACACCACCTCGGTGCCATCCGGATCTTGGCGCGTTGTGCTGCCTTCGGCCTATTCGCACATCGGTCCGCTACTGACGCGATATCACAGGCCAACGGGGCGCCCCACGCCGACTTTCAGCATTGTAGGATGGCCACACCAGTGCGGCAACTTGCTAGACACCACCTCGGTGCCATCCGGATCTTGGCGCGTTGTGCTGCCTTCGGCCTATTCGCACATCGGTCCACTACTGACGCCGCCTCACGTGCCAACTGATTTTCTACGCTTTTTATACCCTATGCCGCATAACAGGTCATGTGACTTGTTTATAAAACTTTTCATTGGTTCATTTTACTTTTGGTTTCCTAATGATGGAAGGCTTGATCATATGACCTAAAAATAACACTTTTCATTGGATGAAAACTTTTTTTTTTCCCAAACGATGAAAGCCCCACCTTGTTTCTGGATGTTTCAGACTGAAGCTGGCGTCAGCATGAGAGCACCACCATCTCGTGGCTCCGTCGTGGTCATTCCGCGAGCAATCATGGCAGCCGCTCCCCACCGGAAGCCTGCAGGAGTCGGGGGCCCCCAAGACTTTTGTAGAATCCTCAAGGCTGAGGGGACGCTTTCGAGAATGGGGTCCAAGACCTAGTAGACAAGCGTCCGAGTTCCAAAGTGTCCCAGGGCCATTTCAGTGGACCAGGCCCAAAAAGGAAAGAGCCTGCCGCCATTTTGAGAGTCCTGTGGCAGCCGCCTATCGCTGCACCGCAAGAGTGGGCGCAACTCAGCTGAATGGCGGATTTTGGCACAGTGTACCAAAAGCGGGCGGAATGGCAACTGAAACGGTAAAGGGGCGCTCCACTACATCAGACGAGCCTCCACCTGGGGAGGCCCGTTCACGCCGCCTCACTCCCCCCCCCCCCCGGGGCGCCCCACGCCATTATTCGGAGCAGCATTGTAGGATACCAAAACCAGTGCGGCAACTTACTGGACATCACCTGGGTGCCATCCACATCTCAGCGCATTCTGCTGCCTTGGGACTATTCGCACAACAGACCGCTACTGACGAGGCCTCCCCCCGCACCCCCCGGGACGCCCCACGGAATGGCAACTGAAACGGTAAAGGGGCGCCCCACTACAGCAGACGAGCCTCCACCTGGGGAGGCCCGTTCACGCCGCCTCACCCCCCCCCCCGGGGCGCCCCACGCCGTTATTCGGAGCAGCATTGTGGGATACCAAAACCAGTGCGGCAACTTACTTGACATCACCTGGGTGCCATCCACATCTCAGCGCGTTCTGCTGCCTTGGGACTATTCGCACAACAGACCGCTACTGACGAGCCACCCCCCGGGACGCCCCACGCCGTTATTCGGAGCAGCATTGTAGGATACCCAAAACCAGTGCGGCACCCACGCAACATCACCTGGGTGCCGTCCAGAACTCAGGACGTTGTGCTGCCTTGGGACTATTCGCACAACCGACCGCTACTGACCATTGTTCCTTCTTTTTTCCTAAAAATGTTTAAATGTTTTTACTGTTTTTGTTGCGTTGTTTATATTTATAAGTTATTAAAGTTTTATAATCCTACTACTTTGTTGGAGTGCTATATATTTTTAATGTGACACATAATTGTAAAAACTTTGATGTACAAAGAGGCATCCCTGGAATCTTCCGCTTCAGGCTCGGTCCCCTCCCCAATCACAATACAGGATGGTTTTCAGATAGTAGGAACGCGTGTGGTGTGACGGATCTCATCGGGTGGGGGCCTTGATCTACTGTAACTCCTTTGAAGAGGGGTGATTCTTTACAGCTGGGGCCATAAAGTACATCTGCAGGGCTACCTGATAGCCTGGGACCGGCCTGGACAATCGGACACAGAGGAAGAGGAGTGTCGGAGGGTGCGGTAGTGAATAGGGCGAAAGGGAGGTGTCGGGCGGGCACAGAGTGTGATTCTCAGGGAAGAGCAGCGCAGATGGGGGGAGGTTTATTGCCCATGCATAAGACAGAGAGCGGGGGTGACCAGTGCCTGGGGGAGATGCTTGCGAGGGTGGGGAGCCATGCTAAGAATCGACAGCGTGCAGAGAGTGGGTCTGGTCAAGGCATCTAAAATGGCTGCCGTGCACGACAAAAGTGTGGCATTTGAAAAAAGGTAAGATGGCGCAGACAATGTTTTTCAACACTTCCTCATTTCCTTCGAATCGAACGTTAACAGACGTTATCTCTCCCACACTACCGGTCCCCCTGGGCTTAATTGCCGAGATGGTAGGGACTGCATCCCGTGGAGATAGGCCGAGACGTCACTCGGCAGAAAAAAAAGTAAAAAAAAGTCTATAAACATACAATAAGTTAAAAATCAATCATTCTTGTTTCCTTGTAGTACGCTCCCCAGTCCGCTTCCCGTTACGCTAACCAGGCGCACCCCACCAAAAAAAAAGATTTTTTTATTTTTTTTTTTGCCCCGCGGAGCCCTTTTAAAGCCTCCACATCAAACCTATGGGCTCAGGGAGGATCTACTATGCCCCCTTATGGTCATTTGCCCCTTCGCTTTGGCCTCCTCTTGTCTCTCGATCCTACCGAGAGACAAGACGGCGGCCGCTCCGTACTGTTTGGAATGTTTACAGACACCGGAGAGCCAATCAGCTTCGCTTCGCCAAGCTCCGTAATGCGAAAAGTACGCGAAACGGAGCGCTACCCGGGACGCTGTCACAGATATATATCTTTTTTTGAACGTTAATTTCTCAAAATCCACTGCAGCACATATATTGAGACCCAGCAAAGGCACATCGGGCTACCGGTCCCTACAATTTTGCCAAGTTTCATGCAAATCCATTCACCCGTTCGATTTATTTTTTATTTTTTGCCCCGCGGGGCCCTTTTAAAACCTCCACATCTAACCTAGGGGGTCAGGGAGGATCTACTATGCCCCCTTATGGTCATTTGCCCCTTCGCTTTGGCCTCCTCTTGTCTCTCGATCCTACCGAGAGACAAGATGGCGGCTGCTACGGACTGTTTGGAATGTTTACAGACGCCGGAGAACCAATCAGCTTCGCTTCGCAAAGCTCCGTAACGCGAAAAGTACGCGAAGCGGAGCGCTGCCCGGAGCGCTGTCACAGATATATATCTTTTTTTGAACATTAATTTCTCAAAATCCACTGGAGCACATATATTGAGACCTAGCAAAGGCACATCGGGCTACCGGTCCCTACAATTTTGCCAAGTTTCGTGCAAATCCATTCAGCCGTTCGAGCTAAAAGTGAGTCCAACCGCCCTATGGAAATTAACATGGGAAAAACGCGTTTTGGGACCCCCCTTTTTTCTCGGCCCCCCCTTGACGAACCCCCCCAAATTTTCAGGGGGTGCTCAGAAAAAGAATGTTCAATTTTCCTGAAAATTTCAGCCAATTCCGTCCACAAACGCCAAAGTTATTAGACATAGAATTTTCAAAAATCCCATAGAGAAAAAATCCTAACTATATATACCTACTGGCGACCGCCAGTAGGTAATATATATATATATATATATATATATATATATATATATATATATATATATATATATATATATATATATATATATATATATATATATATATATATATGCCACACGTTTTGTTCGCAGAGCAGGACACAGGTAAGGGCGGTCAAGGCGCTGGGGGCGAACACCTCCAAGGAACATACACACACTCCTTCTTAACCTGATGGAAAGAAGCACGCCGACCAGGCATCAGGATTCAAGGTACTGGTTTTATTCGGGCAAAGTGGCAGCACTATGCAAATGTCAAATCCACCCATTACGGCTTAGGTCTGCCATGTAAGCACTTCATGAAAAGTTGTAAGGCACAATGTCCAGGCACGTTTCAAGAACTCCTCGTTCTCTTTCTCAATGGCGTTTGTGCTGGCTAGAGTTCATGCTCCCATCCATTCACTTAAAAGGTCCTGCCCCAAAGTGGGCGTGGCACATTGCATCTTGGGACCTGTAGTGCGGGGTCTGTCACATTTACCGTTGATACGTCGAACTCTAGCACAGAATCTCATTTCAACACCCAGTGGTTACATGTAAAGGCTTATCTTGCAGCATGTCGACCAATGTCATGAAATTTGCATCCATTTCACGATTGCATCCTTATTGGAAAAACGTTCGTCTGCCTTCAGCCCATTATGAACCAGCACCTTGAAATTAATGCCGAACGTGTCGCACGCTTGTGCTCCACCTTCCCACGCCCACAACTTGCACTGGGGCGCAGTGATTGCTGGAAACTCCGTGCTTGCTGGTAAACTCCGTGCCGCTTACCAGGCAAGTGCAGGCGGGTCCTGTTCTCAGAGAAATTATGCCACACGTTTTGTTCGCAGAGCAGGACACAGGTAAGGGCGGTCAAGGCGCTGGGGGCGAACACCTCCAAGGAACATACACACACTCCTTCTTAACCTGATGGAAAGAAGCACGCCGACCAGGCATCAGGATTCAAGGTACTGGTTTTATTCGGGCAAAGTGGCAGCACTATGCAAATGTCAAATCCACCCATTACGGCTTAGGTCTGCCATGTAAGCACTTCATGAAAAGTTGTAAGGCACAATGTCCAGACGCGTTTCAAGAACTCCTCGTTCTCTTTCTCAATGGCGTTTGTGCTGGCTAGAGTTCATGCTCCCACCCATTCACTTAAAAGGTCCTGCCCCAAAGTGGGCGTGGCACATTGCATCTTGGGACCTGTAGTGCGGGGTCTGTCACATTTACCGTTGATACGTCGAACTCTAGCACAGAATCTCATTTCAACACCAAGTGGTTACATGTAAAGTCTTATCTTGCAGCATGTCGACCAATGTCATGAAATTTGCATCCATTTCACGCTTGCATCCTTTTTGGAAAAACGGATTTTACATGGCAGACCTAAGCCGTAATGGGTGGATTTGACATTTGCATAGTGCTGCCACTTTGCCCGAATAGAACCAGTACCTTGAATCCTGATGCCTGGTCGGCGTGCTTCTTTCCATCAGGTTCAGAAGGAGTGTGTGTATGTTCCTTGGAGGTGTTCGCCCCCAGCGCCTTGACCGCCCTTACCTGTGTCCTGCTCTGCGAACAAAACGTGTGGCATAATTTCTCTGAGAACAGGACCCGCCTGCACTTGCCTGGTAAGCGGCGCGGAGTTTACCAGCAAGCACCGAGTTTCCAGCAATCACTGCGCCCCAGTGCAAGTTGTGGGCGTGGGAAGGTGGAGCACAAGCGTGCGACACGTTCGGCATTAATTTCAAGGTGCTGGTTCATAATGGGCTGAAGGCAGACAAGCGTTTTTCCAATAAGGATGCAAGCGTGAAATGGATGCAAATTTCATGACATTGGTCGACATGCTGCAAGATAAGCCTTTACATGTAACCACTGGGTGTTGAAATGAGATTCTGTGCTAGAGTTCGACGTATCAATTGTAAATGTGACAGACCCCGCACTACAGGTCCCAAGATGCAATGTGCCACGCCCACTTTGGGGCAGGACCTTTTAAGTGAATGGGTGGGAGCATGAACTCTAGCCAGCACAAACGAGAACGAGGAGTTCTTGAAACGCGTCTGGACATTGTGCCTTACAACTTTTCATGAAGTGCTTACATGGCAGACCTAAGCCGTAATGGGTGGATTTGACATTTGCATAGTGCTGCCACTTTGCCCGAATAAAACCAGTACCTTGAATCCTGATGCCTGGTCGGCGTGCTTCTTTCCATCAGGTTAAGAAGGAGTGTGTGTATGTTCCTTGGAGGTGTTCGCCCCCAGCGCCTTGACCGCCCTTACCTGTGTCCTGCTCTGCGAACAAAACGTGTGGCATAATTTCTCTGAGAACAGGACCCGCCTGCACTTGCCTGGTAAGCGGCACGGAGTTTACCAGGAAGCACGGAGTTTCCAGCAATCACTGCGCCCCAGTGCAAGTTGTGGGCGTGGGAAGGTGGAGCACAAGCGTGCGACACATTCGGCATTAATTTCAAGGTGCTGGTTCATAATGGGCTGAAGGCAGACGAGCGTTTTTCCAATAAGGATGCAAGCGTGAAATGGATGCAAATTTCATGACATTGGTCGACATGCTGCAAGATAAGCCTTTACATGTAACCACTGGGTGTTGAAATGAGAGTCTGTGCTAGAGTTCGACGTATCAACGGTCAAATGTGACAGACCCCGCACTACAGGTCCCAAGATGCAATGTGCCACGCCCACTTTGGGGCAGGACCTTTTAAGTGAATGGGTGGGAGCATGAACTCTAGCCAGCACAAACGCCATTGAGAAAGAGAACGAGGAGTTCTTGAAACGCGTCTGGACATTGTGCCTTACAACTTTTCATGAAGTGCTTACATGGCAGACCTAAGCCGTAATGGGTGGATTTGACATTTGCATAGTGCTGCCACTTTGCCCCAATAAAACCAGTACCTTGAATCCTGATGCCTGGTCGGCGTGCTTCTTTCCATCAGGTTAAGAAGGAGTGTGTGTATGTTCCTTGGAGGTGTTCGCCCCCAGCACCTTGACCGACCTTACCTGTGTCCTGCTCTGCGAACAAAACGTGTGGCATAATTTCTCTGAGAACAGGGCCGGCCTGCACTTGCCTGGTAAGCTGCACGGAGTTTACCAGCAAGCACGGAGTTTCCAGCAATCACTGCGCCCCAGTGCAAGTTGTGGGCATGGGAAGGTAGAGCACAAGCGTGCGACATGTTCGGCATTAATTTCAAGGTGCTGGTTCATAATGGGCTGAAGGCAGACGAGCGTTTTTCCAATAAGGATGCAAGCGTGACATGGATGCAAATTTCATGACATTGGTCGACATGCTGCAAGATAAGCCTTTACATGTAACCCCTGGGTGTTGAAATGAGATTCTGTGCTAGAGTTCGACGTATCAACGGTAAATGTGACAGACCCCGCACTACAGGTCCCAAGATGCAATGTGCCATGCCCACTTTGGGGCAGGACCTTTTAAGTGAATGGGTGGGAGCATGAACTCTAGCCAGCACAAACGCCATTGAGAAAGAGAACGAGGAGTTCTTGAAACGTGTCTGGACATTGTGCCTTACAACTTTTCATGAAGTGCTTACATGGCAGACCTAGGCCGTAATGGGTGGATTTGACATTTGCATAGTGCTGCCACTTTGCCCGAATAAAGCCAGTACCTTGAATCCTGATGCCTGGTCGGCGTGCTTCTTTCCATCAGGTTAAGAAGGAGTGTGTGTATGTTCCTTGGAGGTGTTCGCCCCCAGCGCCTTGACCGCCCTTACCTGTGTCCTGCTCTGCGAACAAAACGTGTGGCATAATTTCTCTGAGAACAGGACCCGCCTGCACTTGCCTGGTAAGCGGCACGGAGTTTACCAGCAAGCACGGAGTTTCCAGCAATCACTGCGCCCCAGTGCAAGTTGTGGGCGTGGGAAGGTGGAGCACAAGCGTGCGACACGTTCGGCATTAATTTCAAGGTGCTGGTTCATAATGGGCTGAAGGCAGACAAGCGTTTTTCCAATAAGGATGCAAGCGTGAAATGGATGCAAATTTCATGACATTGGTCGACATGCTGCAAGATAAGCCTTTACATGTAACCACTGGGTGTTGAAATGAGAGTCTGTGCTAGAGTTCAACGTATCAACGGTAAATGTGACAGACCCCGCACTACAGGTCCCAAGATGCAATGTGCCACGCCCACTTTGGGGCAGGACCTTTTAAGTGAATGGGTGGGAGCATGAACTCTAGCCAGCACAAACGCCATTGGGAAAGAGAACGAGGAGTTCTTGAAACGCGTCTGGACATTGTGCCTTACAACTTTTCATGAAGTGCTTACATGGCAGACCTAAGCCGTAATAGGTGGATTTGACATTTGCATAGTGCTGCCACTTTGCCCGAATAAAACCAGTACCTTGAATCCTGATGCCTGGTCGGCGTGCTTCTTTCCATCAGGTTAAGAAGGAGTGTGTGTATGTTCCTTGGAGGTGTTCGCCCCCAGCGCCTTGACCGCCCTTACCTGTGTCCTGCTCTGCGAACAAAACGTGTGGCATAATTTCTCTGAGAACAGGACCCGCCTGCACTTGCCTGGTAAGCGGCACGGAGTTTACCAGCAAGCACGGAGTTTCCAGCAATCACTGCGCCCCAGTGCAAGTTGTGGGTGTGGGAAGGTGGAGCAAAAGCGTGCGACACGTTCGGCAATAATTTCAAGGTGCTGGTTCATAATGGGCTGAAGGCAGACGAGCGTTTTTCCAATAAGGATGCAAGCGTGAAATGGATGCAAATTTCATGACATTGGTGGACATGCTGCAAGATAAGCCTTTACATGTAACCACTGGGTGTTGAAATGAGATTCTGTGCTAGAGTTCGACGTATCAACGGTAAATGTGACAGACCCCGCACTACAGGTCCCAAGATGCAATGTGCCACGCCCACTTTGGGGCAGGACATTTTAATTGAATGGGTGGGAGCATGAACTCTAGCCAGCATAAACGCCATTGAGAAAGAGAACGAGGAGTTCTTGAAACGCGTCTGGACATTGTGCCTTACAACTTTTCATGAAGTGCTTACATGGCAGACCTAAGCCGTAATGGGTGGATTTGACATTTGCATAGTGCTGCCACTTTGCCCGAATAGAACCAGTACCTTGAATCCTGATGCCTGGTCGGCGTGCTTCTTTCCATCAGGTTAAGAAGGAGTGTGTGTATGTTCCTTGGAGGTGTTAGCCCCCAGCGCCTTGACCGCCCTTACCTGTGTCCTGCTCTGCGAACAAAACTTGTGGCATAATTTCTCTGAGAACAGGACCCGCCTGCACTTGCCTGGTAAGCGGCACGGAGTTTACCAGGAAGCACAGAGTTTCCAGCAATCACTGCGCCCCAGTGCAAGTTGTGGGCGTGGGAAGGTGGAGCACAAGCGTGCGACACGTTCGGCATTAATTTCAAGGTGCTGGTTCATAATGGGCAGAAGGCAGACGAGCGTTTTTCCAATAAGGATGCAAGCGTGAAATGGATGCAAATTTCATGACATTGGTCGACATGCTGCAAGATAAGCCTTTACATGTAACCACTGGGTGTTGAAATGAGATTCTGTGCTAGAGTTCGACGTATCAACGGTAAATGTGACAGACCCCGCACTACAGGTCCCAAGATGCAATGTGCCACGCCCACTTTGGGGCAGGACCTTTTAAGTGAATGGGTGGGAGCATGAACTCTAGCCAGCACAAACGCCATTGAGAAAGAGAACGAGGAGTTCTTGAAACGCGTCTGGACATTGTGCCTTACAACTTTTCATGAAGTGCTTACATGGCAGACCTAAGCAGTATTGGGTGGATTTGACATTTGCATAGTGCTGCCACTTTGCCCGAATAAAACCAGTACCTTGAATCCTGATGCCTGGTCGGCATGCTTCTTTCCATCAGGTTAAGAAGGAGTGTTTGTATGTTCCTTGGAGGTGTTCGCCCCCAGCGCCTTGACCGCCCTTACCTGTGTCCTGCTCTGCGAACAAAACGTGTGGCATAATTTCTCTGAGAACAGGACCCGCCTGCACTTGCCTGGTAAGCGGCACGGAGTTTACCAGCAAGCACGGAGTTTCCAGCAATCACTGCGCCCCAGTGCAAGTTGTGGGCGTGGGAAGGTGGAGCACAAGCGTGCGACACGTTCGGCATTAATTTCAAGGTGCTGGTTCATAATGGGCTGAAGGCAGACAAGCGTTTTTCCAATAAGGATGCAAGCGTGAAATGGATGCAAATTTCATGACATTGGTCGACATGCTGCAAGATAAGCCTTTATATGTAACCACCGGGTGTTGAAATGAGAATCTGTGCTAGAGTTCGACGTATCAACGGTAAATGTGACAGACCCCGCACTACAGGTCCCAAGATGCAATGTGCCACGCCCACTTTGGGGCAGGACCTTTTATGTGAATGGGTGGGAGCATGAACTCTAGCCAGCACAAACGCCATTGAGAAAGAGAACGAGGAGTTCTTGAAACGCGTCTGGACATTGTGCCTTACAACTTTTCATGAAGTGCTTACATGGCAGACCTAAGCCATAATGGGTGGATTTGACATTTGCATAGTGCTGCCACTTTGCCCGAATAAAACCAGTACCTTGAATCCTGATGCCTGGTCGGCGTGCTTCTTTCCATCAGGTTAAGAAGGAATGTGTGTATGTTCCTTGGAGGTGTTCGCCCCCAGCGCCTTGACCGCCCTTACCTGTGTCCTGCTCTGCGAACAAAACGTGTGGCATAATTTCTCTGAGAACAGGACCCGCCTGCACTTGGCTGGTAAGCGGCACGGAGTTTACCAGCAAGCACGGAGTTTCCAGCAATCACTGCGCCCCAGTGCAAGTTGTGGGCGTGGGAAGGTGGAGCACAAGCGTGCAACACGTTCGGCATTAATTTCAAGGTGCTGGTTCATAATGGGCTGAAGGCAGACAAGCGTTTTTCCAATAAGGATGCAAGCGTGAAATGGATGCAAATTTCATGACATTGGTCGACATGCTGCAAGATAAGCCTTTACATGTAACCACTGGGTGTTGAAATGAGATTCTGTGCTAGAGTTCGACGTATCAACGGTAAATGTGACAGACCCCGCACTACAGGTCCCAAGATGCAATGTGCCACGCCCACTTTGGGGCAGGACCTTTTAAGTGAATGGGTGGGAGCATGAACTCTAGCCAGCACAAACGCCATTGAGAAAGAGAACGAGGAGTTCTTGAAACGCGTCTGGACATTGTGCCTTACAACTTTTCATGAAGTGCTTACATGGCAGACCTAAGCCGTAATGGGTGGATTTGACATTTGCATAGTGCTGCCACTTTGCCCGAATAAAACCAGTACCTTGAATCCTGATGCCTGGTCGGCGTGCTTCTTTCCATCAGGTTAAGAAGGAGTGTGTGTGTATATATATATATATATATATATATATATATCAGAAGAAACCCGACCGCTTCTAGTCACGGTCACAAGCGGGCGCAGACCACCTCACCTCCAAAGTATACTTTAAATGATTTCAAAACGCCATCACATGATTAAAGTGTCAGCAGTGCAGATTTATTGCTTCCCATAGCAGAGCAAGTGCTCTCCTTGACGCGTTTCGCTCCGCAGGCGGAGCTTGATCACATGACGCGTCAGGAGTAGGCAGAGCAATATGTAGTGAGTAAAAGCCCACGCGTCTAAAGAAACAGGACGCATGGGTGAAAACAATACAATCAAGCATAAAAATAACTGTTTACATAATTTCTTGGCAAACGAGGCAAAAGAAAGAATTGTAGCATAGTGCTTTAAAATTCATTTAAAATCATTATTGTGTGATGCTAGATGGTTTCCAAAATTGAATATATAAGGGCATAGAGATAATGGTTAAAATAGCCAATAATTCATGTCAAATAGATATTGCGACCTCTTTTTCAATAACCGAAGTAAATTTCGAATACAAAAGTGCTAATGCATGAAAATGTACATTGCTACAAATAGGTAAAGATCCAGTGAAATCAAATGCTAGTGCATAGAGGTAGCTGTCATATTGCCCAAATCATATTCAATTTAACACATATTTGTTCATATGCCTCATGTCGTCTCCATAATGCTTGATTTAATAAAGTGCAAGTGCTTGAAATGTGAAACAAAATTCATAATGAAACTAAGTTATAAAAAACAAATGCGGCTGGTAGCCCTACTTGAACTTAAATTATGTCATTTACTATATTCCTCAAGAACACATCCAACTTGTGAATACAAATGTATCATTAAATTTGAGTTTTCAGCAACGAGTAAATTAGACAATGTCCACCACGAGGAAGATAAAGAAAAAGAAAGCAAGAGTTGAAATAGCATCAATATTACAAATAATGATGTAGTTCACCAATAACATTTAAACCGTTAAGGGATCTCGAATCTAGCAGCAAAATAAAATATGCTTCCTTCTGCCTAAGCAATCTTTCTCGGTCACCACCTCGTCCGGGATTAGGGACTGAGCACAATAGAGTATATTTTAAATCCTTAAGTTTATTGTCATGTACTGCCTTGAAATGGCGAGCCACCGGATAGTTTGTATCGGAATTCACTATTGTGCGTATATGCTGTAAAATGCGCTGGTTGGCTGGCAACTTGGTGCTCCCGATATAAGATAGAGCACATGTGCATGTTAGTTGGTAAATGACAAATTCACTGCGACAGGTTAAGTGTTCATTTATTTTTATAGGTCTATCGCTGAACGCTGATGTATAGTGCGTGCCATTGACAGCAAATGTGCAAGCCCTGCAGGACGTGCATCTAAAAAAACCTGTTTTAGCTACCCAAGGATTTTTAACAGTAAGCTCGGGCTGGGTTTTGTCCAATGCATCTTTCATGGACGGTGCCCACCTAAATGTGATTGCCGGTGACTTGGGTAAGATTGGGCCTAGAATTACATCAGTTAGAACAATTGGCCACTCTGCATTGATGATTTGTCTTAATTTACGCTCCTGAGAGCAGTAAGTAGTGATAAGGCGGACAGACCCCCTAGTAACTGATTCAGAGGTTTCAATAGTTTTAGGAGTCAAAAGTTCGTCTCTCGAACGCCTAGATGCCTTTAGAAGTGCGCGATCTAAAAGATCTTTTTTATAACCGCGCTGCAAAAACCTTTGCATGGAATCAGCCAAGCATTGGTTGGTTGTTTTTGAGTCACTGCAAATTCTTTTAATACAAATGAATTCGCCAAACGGAATGCTATTGATGGTATGTGGAGGGTGAGCACTGCGGGCATGAAGAATAGAATTACCCGCAGTGCTTTTCCTGTGTAGTTTGGTGTGAATCTGACCCTGATCAATGTAGACATGTACGTCTAGAAACTTAGCTGAGTTTGATGATATGATGGCAGTGAATCTCAAATTGCGGTTATTGTTGTTGATATCATTGACAAAGAGAGCTGCCTGTTCCTGTGTGCCCTTCCAGATGATGCAAACATCATCTATAAATCGCCAATAATAGGCTAGATGTTGAAGCCAGTGGCGATGGGCCCCATGGAGAACGTGCTCCTCCCACCAGCCAACATGTAAACATGAGTAACTGGGGGAGAAGCACGAGCCCATAGCAACCCCACGCTCTTGATGAAAAATGTCCTTGCCAAACTGGAAATGATTGTTAGTTAAACAAATACATATCATCTCCAGTAACATGGAATTGTGGTCTCTATGCGCTGCATCTCTCATGTCAAGGTAACATTGGATTGCTTCCAAACCGTGCAGATGATGAATGCTAGTGTAAAGGGATTCAATGTCCATAACCAGGAAACAAAAATCAGAACACCAAGTGACTTGCTTAATTTTAACTAAAAAATCTGTGGTGTCTTTGAGGTAAGAGGGAAGTGAGGTTATATGGGGTTGAAGAAAAAAGTCAACAAATTTAGAAAGATTTTCATTAATGCTGCCTTGTGCTGAAATGATAGGACGTCCGGGAACTGGGGTGGTGCATTTGTGAATCTTGGGTAGAAGGTAAAAGAAAGGGGTGATTGGGTGTGTTATGCTAAGAAATTTGGGGCCCGATGTAGGTAGCCCTTTACCGATCGGAATCGGCCGAAAATACCGATTTTCGGCCGTTTCCGATCGGTAAAGGGCTATCGAGATGTAGGGGCACATTTTCGGTAATTTTACCGATTCGTTATCATTACCGAATCGGTAATTAAAGAATTGTTAAGGATTCGGTAACGAATCCAGATGTTGGGACCTACATCCCATTTACCGATTTTGAAATACCGAATCGGTAAAATTCGGTATTTCAAAATCGGTAAATGGGATTTACCTACATCGGGCCCTTAGCCTCTTCTTTTGTGAGAAGCCCTTGTCTTTGCCATTGACTAATGCTTTTTCTGGTGGTTTCATGTGTTTTTAACATGGCAAATTTAGTGGTCCTAGTATAACATAGGGGATCTTCTAACTGACGAGCTGCTTCCTGAAGGTAATCAGATTTAGCCCATAAAACAGTATTCCCTCCCTTGTCCGCATTCTTCACTATCACATTTGGATTGCCCTGTATCTTTTTAATGAGCATTAAATATTGCTGATTGTTATAGTCGTTTTGTTTCTTACTACCCAACACAGTTCTGTTCAAAGTTTTTAGTTCAGTGATGACTCTGTCACTGAACACATCCAGTGCGTCCTTGGGCATCAAAGGTAAAAACGTAGACTTTCCTCCAAAAGGGCTTGGTGATGTTTTGTTAACTGCAATTGCTTGACTGACTGTGGGAGCTTGTTGAGAACTGTCCTCATATGCCAATGAAATTAGAGTTTGAAGACCCCCTAGATTTTTAACTTGTAATGGTTGTTGTTCAGATACTTCAACCGGCCTTTCAGTGTCTTTATTAGCTAATTGCGGTTGGATTTGAAAATATTTCATTAGCTTGATTTTTCTAATACATTTAAAGACATCGATTCGTGCCTGGGTGTATGAAAAGTCATTGGGAGGACAGTATGTAAGACCCAAAGATAAAAGTTGTTCTTCTGCCTTTGAGAGTACCAAGTAAGTCAAATTAATTACAGTATTTTCTTGTGTTAATGTTATTTGTTCCAATTCCTGCGCAAGTTGCCCCTCGCTGCGCCGCGCTTTGGCCTTACGTCTCCTGAAGCGGCGCTTTTGGCTGCCGCTGAGCCTGCTGCTTGAGGAGGGTTCCGGGAGCGCAGAGAATACCTCCGGTCCTCGATGACAAAATTCAGCTCATCGACTAGTGTAAAGTTGATTAAGTCAATTGGAACCGGAGTAGTAGTTGTTGAACTTTCATCAGACCCACTGTAGGAAGCTACTGATAAGTTGTCTTCATTCACGGGGGCAGTGTTCATATTAGTTGTCTGTTCGACTCCTGCTCTTCCTTGCAAAGGTAAAGATACGACCCGTGGCATAGTCCTGCTGATCTCGTGCGAACTTCTGTATTTTGCGCTCCTGAATGGTTTGTTCAAGTTTAGTCAGTCTCTGGTCAATTTCTTTCCGGGTTTTATTGATCAAATCAGTTTCCCCTGTAGCTTACAACATCCCATTGACACGATCTATTTCAATCAATAGGGCTTCTCTGTCTGATTGTGCATACTTGATCAAGATATGCAACATATTCTTGGAGGATTGAAGGTTGTTTTCCGCCCATTCTTGTAGCATTTTTGGGTCGGGGTTTTCATAAGTGGGAACAATTAATACCCTCAAGCCTCTTGGAACACGATTTACATCTCGGTACTTCTCGAGGGACTTCTTTTCCCACCATTTTGACAACTCGTTACGGAGTAATTTCTCCAAAGTTTTTAACAAATCTCTAGCATTGCTGATAGTAGGAGTAGCACGATTTTCAGGAGGTGCTGTCACATTAACAGCTGGTAAGTTCTCGTAAAGGGCATCAGCCGCTGTTTCCCTACTCCTGAGCGCGTCGCTTGAGATCATTTTAGCAAAATATACACGGCTTTACCAGTATTATGCCGTCACACCGCTGGATGGCTGAAATATATTAAATAAATGTTTTCGGGAGATTTCCCAAAGCCCGCTTTAAAAAACGTAATAGACAGTCAAAATGCACCAGGTGCCCTACCGGACTTCGCCTCAGGGATTCACAGAGGTCAGCCGACCCCACCGATTCCGAAGCGCCTCGTCCGGAAAAGACACCAATGCAGATGTAGCTGAACAGTTTCAAATTTGCGGGGGGCACAGCAGACACAAAACTCCACCGAGTTAAAGTCCAAAACGCCGAAACGTTGCTGGTTGCAAAGAACGCTGTACCTCGTAGAATGGGAGGGTCCGCGGAACCGGAAGCAACCAAACTCCGGTAATGAATGTCAGAAGAAACCCAACCGCTTCTAGTTGCGGTCACAAGCGGGCGCAGACCACCTCTCCTTCAAAGTATATTTTAAATGATTTCAAAACGCCATCACACGATTAAAATGTCAGCAGTGCAGATTTATTGCTTCCCATAGCAGAGCAAGTGCTCTCCTTGACGCGTTTCACTCCGCAGGCGGAGCTTGATCACATGACGCGTCAGGAGTAGGCAGAGCAATATGTAGTGATTAAAAGCCCACGCGCCTAAAGAAACAGGACGCATGGGTGAAAACAATACAATCAAGCATAAAAATAACTGTTTACATAATTTCTTGGCAAACGAGGCAAAATATATATATATATACCGAGCAATTCCTCAGACCTCCACGCAGCGTGGCGAAAGAAGAGACGGACCCACGGCTTCAGGCAAGATGTTATTTTATTTGTAACCTTTCAAGCGACGCGTTTCGAGTATCAAGTACTCTTGTTCACACACCTGATTAACGTGTCAGCTTGCTTTTTTAATGCTGTGTTTCCCTGACCCCTCCTATGGGCCACACCTCCTAAAGTGTATCACATGACCTGGTTCATGGACATAGAAACGGTACATAATACATATGGGATTCAGGAAACGGCATATCACATTCTCCATAATTTACAAGCTTTCCCGTAAAATATATACATATCGTAAAACAAATCACATTGTTTCTACTGTATATGATAGTCCCATAATTTCATGATATTATAAAATCACATTGAAAAATATTTTTCGTAATTGCACTGATTTCATTTGAATTTCGGCCTGATGCCTTCTTCAGTGTATGCATCTGGAGAACTGCATTTAATAAATTGTTTAAACCCCGAGAGTGCTTCAAATCTTTCTGGATAGAGCATTTATTTTTATGCGAGAACTCACCCTCGTACATGGAGCACCCGTCTTTGGAGTTCAGCGGTTTGAGGTGGGACCTTGGAGCTTGTATATATATATATATATATATATATATATATATATACTAGCAGCCCGTCCCGACCTTGTCCGGGTATGAAATAGAATGTGTGTAATGTGTGTATTTGGCAAGGGCAATTTATTTTCAAATCTCGCGGTAGACAACATTTTTTGTTTCATTAGAACAGGGACGGAGAAGGCCCAGCTGCAGCCCTGGTTGATGTTAGCAGGCACGTGTAATTGGTGTAGTGATCCGCCTACTGAGCCTGGCTACAGCCCTGGTTGATGTCAGCAGGCGCGTGTAATGTCGTTGAATGAGAGAGTTATCAGCCGCGGGTAAATCCGTTTAATGAGAGAGTTGAGTGACAGCGAGTAGGAGAGGCTGTAGTAATTGTCCCCGCAGACGTGCTCATTTGCGTGTTCCCCGCTTGAGGCCCAGATGCAGGCCTGTTTGATGATAGCAGGCGCGTGTTCCCCCGCTTGAGCCCCAGCTGCAGCCCTGGTTGATGTTATCAGGCGCGTGTAATTAGTGTACTGATCTGCCGCCTGAGCTCGGCTAGAGCCCTGGTTGATGGTAGCAGGCGTGTGTAATTTCGTTGAATGAGAGAGTTCAGTAACAGTGCACAGGTGAGGCTGCAGTAACGTTACTTACCAGGCCTCCAGGTGAACGCGTTTGTCACGCCCCCAGCACACGGCCACAGCAGACGATCTTCTGATTAATGTACGACCCACATGGCATGAAGGGCGGGATGTAGCAAATGTCCCCAGCGTTTCTCACGCCCCCAGCGTGCCCCTTGATGCGGCGCAATTGCGTTCACATGGCATGAAGGCCGGACGCATGCCCCCAGTGTTTCTCATGCCCCCAGCATGCCCTCTGATGCTGCACAGCACTGTAATTGGCGCTTCTATGTACGACTCACATGGCATGAAGGGCGGACACACGCCCCCAGTGTTTGTCACGCCCCCAGCGTTTGTCACGCCCCCAGCACACGCCCACAGCTCACGATGTGATGGCCGTACCACACGCCCCCAGGGTTAGTCACGCCCCCAGACCACGCCAACAGCACAATGCAGACACGCCCACAAGGGAAAACTTTGCTGGCACGGTTCTTTTACCTTTTAAATGTATAGAGGAGTTGGCCTAACTGCTAAGGCGCTCGACCTCGGACCTGGGGATCTGGGTTTGAGTCTTGGTAATGACTCCAAACATCCTGTGATTCTGGGCAAATTACTTAATCTCCCCGTGCCTAACAAAAATTAATGTGTGTCCTCATGTAACGTAACTGGTGCTATGTAAAGCGCTGTGATACCTGATTCAGTTCGGGTCAAGTTCGCACTATGTAAAACTCTGCAAAAACAACAAAAAAAATATGGTGGCCGTCTGCATAGCCTATGCCTTTCTGCTGCAACTGCCCTTTCCAACGCAGTATTGGGTGTTGTGATTGGTGCTGTGGTTACTGAGATTACCCGCCTCAAAGATTTGGGCTCTCTATTTATAATATTAGTATGGATATATATATATATATATATATATATATATATATATATATATATATATATATATATACAAAGAAAAACTCCCCAAGCCACCTCCAATCAATTCGATCGGCGAAGCGTAGAAAGGAGATGGACCACCAGATCTGGCCTTAGATGTCTTTAATGGTGCAGGGAAACAGCAGCAGCAAGACGCGTTTCGGGCTCGTGGGCCCTTGATCAATATAAATATATTCACTGAAAAAAACATAGGTTTCAGCCACGTTATAGTTAGGAATTAGCATTTAAAAAACTTTAGAAATTCACTGAAAAAACTATAGGTTTCACACATGTTATAGTTAGCTGGACATTTCACTCATACAAAACCATTGAAATTCCCCTGTTATAGTTAGTTCAGCTAACTATAACTCGCACGCCCGCAATGCACTGCTGATGACGTCACATATTACATCACTCATGACATGGTCTGTGACATCCCTGGGTGAGGTCCCTGGGGTCCAATTAGCCCACCAGGTATCTCCAGTAAGCGCTACAGAGCTGCATTGCAGAGAGGTGTAAAAAGGGGCATGGCCTCGGACCACCTCTCTGCATCACAACTCTGTGGCGCTTACTGGAGGTACCTGGTGGGCTAGTTGGCCCCCAGGGACCCTCAGAATTCAAGGGACTTAATCCCCCAACTTAAAACACGCCACAGGACGTGTTTGCAAACATGTCACATCAGGCCTCTCCCTCTCCATTCACCACTGTGCAAACGCAACCCGTGGCACATTTTAAGTTGGGGGATTAAGTCCCCTTGAATCCTGAGGGTCCCTGGGGTCCAACTAGCCCACCCGGTACCTCCAGTTAGCACCACAGAGCTGCGTTGTAGAGAGGTGTAAAAAGGGGTATGGCCTCAAACCACCTCTCTGCTACGCAGCCCTGTGGTGCTTACTGGAGGTACCTGGTGGGCTAGTTGGCCCCATGGGACCCTCAGGATTGAAGCGGAATTAATTTCCCAACTTAAAACTCGCCACAGGACGTATTTGAACACATGTCACATCAGGCCCAGCCCCCTCTCTTCACCACTGTGCAAACGGAACCCGTGGCACATTTTAAGTTGGAGGATTAAGTCCCCTTGAATCCTGAGGGTCCCTGTTGTCCAACTAGCCCACCAGGTGCCTCCAGTAAGCGCCACAGAGCTGCGTTGCAGAGAGGTGTTCAAAAGGGCTTGGCCTCAGACCACCTCTCGGCAAGGCAACCATGTGGTGCATACTGGAGGTACCTGGTGGGCTAGTTTGCCCCCAGGGACCCCCAGTATTGAAGGAGAATTAATACCCTGGCTTTTTTATGTGTAGGGGTGGGGCTGCCCAGAATGGACATACCAATGCCCCCAAACAAATAGGCACAGTCTTTCTGCCCCACTTGGGGGAAAATCTCCCCCCCCCCGGTTTCCCACCCCAGGGCGACAGAAAGCCCCCTAGGCACAGACTTGTTTTTGGCAATGTGTCTACCTGTGGATTTTGGGCCCTAGCGCAGGCGGCACATAGGGAAACCTAGCAAACCTGTACATTTATGAAAACTGGATACCAAGGGGAATTCAGGATGGGGTGACTTGTGCGCTTCTCATCGGTTCTATTACCCAGAATCCCTTGCAAACCTCAAACTCAGTTTTAAAAAAAACACAGTTTTCCTCACATTTCTATGATGGAAAGTTCTTGGATCTGTGTCGATCCACAAACTTCCACCCGCCGCGCATACCCAAAGCCGTCCGATAAAAATGGTACCTCACTTGTGTGGTTAGGCTTAGTGTCTGTGACAGGAAACGGCCCATAACGCAACGTGGACACACCACATTTTCACATTGAAAACTGACCCTTTTTTTGCAAAAGTGCCTAGCTGTAGATTTTGAACCCTAGCTCTAAAGGCACCCAGGGAAAGCTAGCAAACCTATACATGTTTGTAAATTAGATACCCATGGAAATCCGGGTTGGGATGACTTGTCTGGCTCTCACCAGGTTCTGGTACCCAGAATCCCTTGCAAACCTCAAGGATGGTAAAAGAAAAACATGTTTTCCTCACATTTCTGTGATGGAAAGTGCCCAGCTGTACATTTTGAACCCTAGCTCTGCCGGCACCTAGGGAAACCTAGCAAACCTTTAAATTTTTTAAAACTAGACACCCAGGGGAATCCAGGATGGGGTGACTTGTCTGGCTCCCACCAGGTTCTGTTACCCAGAATCCCTTGTAAACCTCAAAAAACACATCTTCCTCACATTTCTGTGATGGAAAGTTCTGGAATCTGCATGGATCCACAAAATTTCACGCACCCCGCATTCTGCAAAGTCTTCCAATACAAATGGTCCCTCACCTGTGTTTGTAGGCCTAGTGCCAGCAACAGAAAACTGCCCAAATCGCAACATGGACACACCACATTTTTACTGTGAAAGCTGACCCCTTTGTTGCAAAGTGCCCAGCTGTGGATTATGAACCCTAGCTCTGCAAGCCATACCTTGCTGGACTCCCCCAGGTATCTAGTTTTCAGAAACGTGTGGGTTTGGTAGTTTCCCAATATGGCCACCAAGTCCGGGGCCAAAAACCCAGGTGACCCCCCTTGCAAAATCAGGTGGTTTTATGATAGGTCACTACGATGTCTCCTCAATACGTTTTGGGTCTTTGCCTGTCGCGGGTACTTGACCCACCCATGAGGGTGAGGTACCATTTTTATTGGGAGACCTGGGGGAATGCTGGGTGGTAGGAAATGTGTGGATCCATGCAGATTCCAGGACTTTCCCACACAGAATTTATGAGAACAAAGTGATTTTTTCCAGCTAAATTTGAGGTTTGCAAGGGACACTGGGTAGGAAAACATTGGGGAGTCCACGCAAGAAATACCTCGCTTGACTCCCCCTGGTGTCTAGTTTTCAGAAATGTATGGGTTTGGTAGGTTTTCTAAGATGGCCACCGAGCCTGGGGCGAAAAACCCAGGTGACCACTCTTGCAAAACTAGGTTGTTTTGTGATAGGTAATTTTGATGTCTCCTCAAGATGTTTTGGTCCCTTGCCTTTCGCAGGTACTTGACCTACCCACCCGACTGAGGAACCATTTTTATCGGGCGACCTGGGGGAATGCTGTGTGGTAGGACATTTTTGGATACATGCAGATTCCAGAAATTTCCATCACAGAAATTTGAAGAAAATGTGTTTTTTGACAAAGTTTGAGGTTTGCAAAGGATTCTGGGTGACAGAACCTGGTGAGAGCCAGAAAAGTCTCCCCATCCTGTATTCCACTGGGTGTCTTGTTTTCAGAAATGTATAGGTTTGCTAGGTTTCCCTAGGTGCCGGCAGAGCTAGGGTTTAAAATCTACAGCTAGGCACTTTGCAAAAAAAGGGTCGGTTTTCACTGTGAAAATGTGGTGTGTCCATGTTGCGTTTTTGGCCGTTTCCTGTTGCGGGCGCTAGGCCTACCCACACAAGTGAGGTACGATTTGTTTCGGAATATGTTAGGGAATGCGGGGTGGGTGAAATTTTGTGGAACCATGCAGATTCCAGAACTTTCAGTAACAGAACCTGGTGAATAAATGAATAATTGCCTTAATTTGATTATCAGTTGGATGTAAATGTGTCTAGTGTTGTGATATTCAAATCATAGATGTTCATTACATGGTGGCCCCCGTCGGAACCATTCCGTCATGAGTACATGCTCGGAAAATCTCTCTGCTGCAGACAACAGAGGGATTTCCCATTTTTGTTGTTGCCTAGGGAGGTGGAGAAGAGCTTCCCCAACCTCCCAAGGCCTGTTTTTTGTTTTCCTTAAAATAACAATCGCAAGCATGGTGCGCTATCGTTATTTCAACTAAAACTAAACTGAAACTTAGTCTCAGTTTCACAGTTTCTGTGCTTATAGGGCTATCTAGGCCCCCAACCGAAACATATGGGAAATGTATTGTTGGAAAGGGGAGAAGCTCCCCTCTCCAATGATACCCTTCCCTAGTGGATCCCTGCCTGGGGATCATCCCAGGAGGGCGATCCCCAAGTAGGGATACACCCACTAGCACCAGGGAGGGGGAGCGGCCCCTTGGGCAAGGGCCTTTGCTCTTCCCATAACTTTTTGGCACAGACAATCTTTCTGCCCCCCTGGGGAGCAGATGGGAGCAGTATCCCCCAATCTGCCCCCCCCCCGGGGGAGCATAAAGCACCCTAGACACCAGTGATTAGTTTTCTATGGGCCAGGGGTAGAGGAAGCCCAGAATGGGCATCCTAATGCCCCCGCCCTAGCCCCCAACGAAGGTAAAAGACTTTCTGCCCCCCAGGAGACAGATTGGGGCAGTTGCCCCTGGTCTGCCCCCTAAGGGGGCATCAGAGAGCTAACTAGGCGTCAGCAGTTACGCTGGCTTTTTTATTTGTAGCGGTGGGGCTGCCCAGAATGGGCATACCAATGCCCCCATCCCCCAAACAAATAGACACAGTCTTTCTGCCCCACTTGGGGGCATATGGGGGCAAATTCCCCCCCCCCCCACCCCCGATTTCCCACCCCAGGGCGACAGAAAGCCTACTAGGCACTGACGTGTTTTTGACAATGTGTCTACTTGTGGATTTTAGGCCCTAGAGCAGCCGGCACATAGGGAAACCTAGCAAACCTGTACATTTATGAAAACTAGATACCAAGGGGAATCAAGGATGGGGTGACTTGTGCGCTTCTCATCAGGTTCTGTTACCCAGAATCCTTTGCAAAGCTCAAACTCAGTTAAAAAAAAACATAGTTTTCCTCACATTTCTATGATGGAAAGTTCTTGGATCTGTGTGGATCCACAAACGTCCACCCACCACGCATACCCAAAGCTGTCCGATAAAAATGGTACCTCACTTGTGTGGTTAGGCTTAGTGCCTGTGATAGGAAACGGCCCATAACGCAACGTGGACACACCACATTTTCACAGTGAAAACTGACCCCTTTTTTTGCAAAAGTGCCTAGCAGTAGATTTTTAACGCTAGCTCTAAAGGCACCTAGGGAAAGCAAGCAAACCTATACATGTTTGTAATTTAGATACCCAGGGGACTCCAGGTTGGGATGACTTGTCTGGCTCTCACCAGGTTCTGTTACCCAGAATAACTTGCAAACCTCAAAGTTTGTAAAAGAAAAACATATTTTCCTCACATTTCTGTGATGGAAAGTTCTGGAATCTGCATGGATCCACAAAATTCAACCCACCCTGCATTTCCCAAAGTCTTTCGACAAAAATGGAACCTCACTTGAAACAGCCCTAAACGCAACATGGGCACCACATTTTTACAGTGAAAACTGACCCTTTTATTGCAAAGTGCCCAGCTGTAGATTTTGAACCCTAGCTCTGCCGGCACCTAGGGAAACCTAGCAAACCTTTAAATTTTTTAAAACTAGACACCCAGGGGAATCCAGGATTGGGTGACTTGTCTGGCTCCCACCAGGTTCTGTTACCCAGAATCCCTTGTAAACCTCAAACTTTGCAACAAAAAAACAAATTTTCCTCACATTTCTGTGATGGAAAGTTCTATAATCTGCATGGATCCACAAAATTCCACGCACCCCGCATTCTGCAAAGTCTTCCAATACAAATGGTCCCTCACTTGTGTTTGTAGGCCTAGTGCCCGCAACAGAAAACCGCCCAAAATGCAACGTGGACACACCACAAGTGAGGTACCATTTTTATCGGGAGACCTGGGGGAAAGCTGGGTGGTAGGAAATTTGTGTCAGCCCAGTAATACCACAACAGTCCCACACAGAAGTTTGAGAACAATGATTTTTTCAGCAAAATTTGAGGTTTGCAGGGGATTCTATTTAGGGAAACATTGGGGGATCCACACAAGCCATTCCTCCGTGGACTCCCCCGGGTCTCTAGTTTTCATAAATGTGTGGGTTTGGTAGGTGTCCCTAGATGGCCGCCAAGCCCGGGACAAAAAACACATGTGACCCCCCTTTGCAAAAGCAGATAATTTCATTTAAGGTAACTTTCAAGTCTCCACAATACATTTTGGGCCCTTGCCAGTCACGGGTACTTGACCCACTCACACGAGTGAGGTACCATTTTTATCAGGAGACCTGAGGAAACGATGAGTGGTAGGAAATTTGTGTCAGCCCAGTAATCCCACAACTTTCCCACACAGACATTTGAGAAAATTAGTTTTTTAACAATGAAATCTGAGGTTTGCAGGGGATTCTGGGTAGGGAAATGTTGAGGGATGCACGCAAGCTATACTTCCCTGGACTCCCCCGGGTCTCTACTTTTCAGAAATATGTAGGTTTAGTAAGTTTCCCTAGATGGTCGCCAAGTCCGGGACCAAAAACTCATTTGACCCGCCTTTAAAAGCAGAGCGTTGTGTGATAGGTCATTTTGATGTCTCCGCAATACGTTTTGGGCCCTTCCTTGTCACGGGTACTTGACCCAACCACACAAGTGAGGTACCATTTTTATCCGGAGACCTGGGGGAATGCTGGGAGGTAGGACCTTTGTATCAGCTCATTGATCCTGCAACTTTCCCACACAGAAATTTGGGAACAGTTAGATTTGTTTCATCAAAATTTGACGTTTGCAGGGTATTCTGGGTAGGGAAACTTTGGGGATCCACGCAAGCTATACCTCCCTGGACTCCCACGAGTCTTTAGTCTTCGGAAATGTGTGAGTTTGGTAGATTTTCCTAGATGGCCACCAAGCCCGGGACCAAAAACTCATGTGACACCGCTTGCAAAATCAGATCTTTTTGTGACATGTAATTTTGATTTCTCCACAATACATTTTGGGCCCTTCCCTGTCGCGGGTACTTGACCTATCCACATGAGTGAGGTACCATTTTTATCAGGACACCTGGGTGAAGGCTGGGTGGTAGGCAATTTGTGTCAGCCTGGGGATCCTACAACTTTCCCACACAGAAAGTTGAGAACAATTTGATTTTCTTTATCAAAATGTGAGGTTTGCAGGGGATTCTGGGTAGGAAAACGTTGGGGGATCAACGCAAGCCATACCTCCCTGGACTCCCAGGTCTCTAGTTTTCTGAAATGTGTGGGTTTGGTAGGTTTCCCTAGATGGCTTCCAATCCCAGGACCAAAAACTCATGTGACCCCCCCCTTGAAAAACCAGGTCGTTTTCGGATACATAGGGGGCATCTGTGCTTTTGGTCCCGGGGTCGGCAGCCATCTAGGGAAACCTACCAAACCCACACATTTCTAAAAACTAGAAACCCAGAGGGGTGTCCGGGGACATATGGCTTTCATGGATCCCCCAACGTTTCCCTGTGCAGAATCCCCTGCAAACTTAAAATTTTGATGAAGAAAATCTAATTTTTCTCAAACTTTCAGTGTGGGGAAGTTGTACAATCACCGGGCTGACAAATTTCCTACCACCCAGCATTCCTTCAGCTCTCCCAATAAAAATGGTACCTCACCCTTGTGGGTGGGTCAAGTACCCGCAACAAGCAAGGGCCCAAAACTTATTGAGGAGATATCAAAATTACCTATCACAAAACAGCTTGGTTTTACACGGGGGTTACCTGGGTTTTTGGCCCCAGACTTGGCGGCCATCTTGGGAACCTACAAACCCACACATTTCTGAAAAGTAGACACCCGGGGGAGTCCAGAGAAGTATGGCTTGCATGGACTCCCCCCAATGTTTTCCTACCCAGAGTCCCCTGCAAACCTCAACTTTAGCCCAACAAAATCAAATTTTTCCTAAATTTCTGGGAGGGAAAATTCTGAAATCTGTATGGATCCACAAAAATGGTACCTCACTTGCGTTGGTGGGTCAAGTGCCCGTGACAGGCAAGGGCCCGAAGCGTATTGAGAAGATATCGAAAAAATGTATCACAAAATAACATAGTTTAGCAAGGGGGGCCACCTGGGTTTTTGGCCCTTGGTTCGGCTGCCATCTTTGGAAACCTAAGAACACTGGTTTACTCAGGTGGTTTTGCAGCCTGGTCTGCCCCTGTTTTTCATAGACTTTTAATGGTACTCCAGGAGGTTGTGATTAAGTGGGGGTGAGCACAGATGTAGAGGCAGGGATAACACCAGTTGGTCTTCCCACTCCTCTTCACAGACACCCCTTCCTTACCTTTTGTAGAGCAGGACCTCCTTCTATTCCTGAGCAAGGTTTCCAGGAGAGGTGAGGCACACTCCCTGTACAATGCGGGTGAGTACGAATGATTTTCTAATGTGGACTCACTGATATGGAGTTAATTATGGTTTTACTTCCTCCAATATGACTCACTGCTCATGTTGCTTGTTTTATACAGATGGATGAGACACCAAGTTGATACAGAGGAAAATTAATCTTTATTTGCACACTGATATCCTTTTTTGATTTTTTGTTGCACTTTTGAAATGCAGTAGCAAGTATTTAGAACTGTGGCCCTGACGAAAACCTTTGGAATTAGTCCAGCTTGGCTTAAACATGTTGGCCTTTTGATATGCAGCTATTTGGTTAAACTGCTCCACTTGTTTCGTTTTAACAAGGGAGAGAACAATGTTGATTAAAGTTGTTTCTATTGTTTCTCTATCCTTTCTTAAATTCACCACTTTTTCCTTTTGGCACTGCACTGTTTCCCATCCAGATCTTGTTCTATGGTCATCACGGCGAGTGAGGGTTTGACCCGGATGAGTTTGAGGCATGGCATGGTCTTATAGATCAAGAGACACGCCAGCCCAATCAGGATGACCAGATGATAATCATTTGATCTACACTCGGTTGATGGGAATCCTATTTAGCTCTGTATGGGTCTGTTCAAGCAATCGCAGTGGGTCCTATGACTGTGAGGTTGTATTTCTATTTTCATTAAAGGTAGTAAGCTTGAACTAGTACCTTGCACACTTGCTCACTTGTATAGGAGTTTAGTGTACCTAGGGATCACCAATAGCTCCCTTTTAGACCCCCAGGTTGTTTTTGTGATTAGATCTTTGGAAACCTACCAAACCCACACATTTCTAAAAACTAGACACCCGGGGGAGTACAGTGAGTTATGGCTTGTGTGGACCACCAAACGTTTTCCGACCCAGACTCCCCTGCAAACCTAAGATTTAGCTGAAAAAATCAAATTTTTCTCACATTTCTGTGTGGGAAAGTTCTGGAATCTGCATGGATCCACAACTTTCCTACCACCCAGCATTCTCCCAGGGCTCCTGATAAAAATGGTACCTCACCTCACTCACGTGGGTGGGTCAAGTACCCGCGACAGGCAAGGGCTCAAAACATATTGAGGAAACATCAAAATTACCTATCACAAAACAACCTGGTTTTGCAAGGGGGATCACCTGGGTTTTTGGCTCCGGGCTCGGCGGCCATCTTGGGAAACTTCTAAACCCACACATTTCTGATAACTAGACACCCGGGGAAGTCCAGCGAGGTATGACCTGCATGGATCCTCTAATGTTTTCCTACCCAAAATTATACCTCACTTGTGTGGTTGGGGCAAGGGCCAGTGACTGGGAAGAGCCAAAAACATAGGGATTAAGGGAATAGCACTGAGAATTCCAAGCCCTACATTTGTTTAAAAATAAGGTTTTAGCCAATTCTACATTGTTCACCCCCCTGGGTAGACCACGGGGCTCTACATGAATCCCTGCAAATCGATGATATGGCTCCTGGGGGATTAGGCGGGGTTGGGCGCATGGGTCCCTTCGGTTCAGCGTGCGGTGGGGGGACTGAAATATGTAGGGCTATTCTTGTCAGATGTCCCCGCAATCTCTTGGGAACGTAATTTGGCTCCCGTTTGAGAGAGGGCCCGGAAGATCTTAAGTCCTGGTCACGTATGCCCCTATCACTGTATAGCAGGTCGGCGATTTTTAAAATGGAGGCGCTCCCCCGACTTCTATATCAGCTGCAAAAATCACCCGCATCAGATCTCGCACCGATGGTTCCGGCAGATGAATGCAGCGCTCGGGCAGTTCTTATGGAAAGGGGGTAAGGTGCGTGTAGCTCTGCGCACATGCTTTCTCTCAACGTATTGTGGGGGGTTGGCGTCCTCTGATGTCCAGTCGTACTATCAAGCCTCGCATCTATTGGTCCTCAATGAATGGTGGTACGGCGAGAGAGAGGACCCGGCATATGCTGTCGAGCGATGGCTAATGGGAGGCCACACACTACACACGATTCTTTACTCGCCCCCCTGAGGAGCTCTCTGCCGGCAGCTACGAGAGCGGTATTCCAGATCTGGAGACAGGTCCTGTGACGCATGGGTTGGTGGAAAACTTAGACTAGGGAGACTCCCCTCTAGAATAATGGGCGGTTACCCCAATTGGCGGCTTTGCAGGGGTTTCGGGGGTGAGATGATATAGGCATCTCAACACTTGGCGATGTACTGAGAGGTCTAACGCTCAAATCCTTCCAAGACCTTCAGGCCGAGTTTCACATGCCAAGGTCCCAATTCTATCGCTATCTACAACTTTGGCATGCTCTGTCCCCCAGCCTAGAGGGCTTAGAGTCCCTACCGGAATTCAGTCCAGTAGAAGCAAAGGTTTTCATGGGAGCCTTACCAGACCGGAAAATATCCAGAATATACCAAACCCTGGTTATACATTGCTCCTCTACACTACAGAAGCTTCGGGGGGGACTGGGAGGAGGACGTGGGTTCATTGGAGGAGGGGTTCCAAAAACAGAAGAGGGTCCCTGAATTCAAAAGATACCAGGAGAGGCAGGTAGGGAACAAAATAGAACAAGAACAACCCTCTCCTAGGTAACATAGGTAATATATCCTTTATCTTGTATACATCAACATTGTCCCACAAGAAATTATTTGAAGAACATTTTTCTTTTTTATTATTTGACCTCAAAAGTATAATTTCAAAATGTACATCTTTTATATATACAATAGCCCCCAAAAACCTAAATATCATTCATGCATCTAAAAATGCCACACATCCGCGCATTCATCCAATCTACCATACACAACTAACCACAGTGAAGTAAATCAGACAAGACATC
Organism: Lissotriton helveticus; assembly: GCF_964261635.1. Taxonomy (NCBI): domain Eukaryota; kingdom Metazoa; phylum Chordata; class Amphibia; order Caudata; family Salamandridae; genus Lissotriton; species Lissotriton helveticus. The sequence goes on along the minus strand of NC_136065.1, from coordinate 1,540,722,204 downwards.
ACAGTGAAAAAAATACAAAGAACATACACAACATTACAACAAAAAAACTAGGCACGGACGCGCGTTTCGGAAAGGACCCGTGTCCACAGTTCCTTCGTCAGGGAGCAGTAAATATAATTCTTGGTTGGCGATGCTTTCCTTAATATTCAGAAATCAATCAACAAGATATAATGACAAGAGGGGGCTCAATCTCGGAATTTCAAATAAACATAAGTACATCACATGTAAGGGACAATGAGATTACATATTCATTAGATACCCAATGCAAAACTATAGCTGAAGGCTGCTGGAAGAACTAACACCAGTGTACGGGATAATATTAGAAGCCATGGTGCCAGGAAAAGATCAAGTGAAAGAATTATATCAAAAGAGGAATAGGAGTCAGCATCAACTTAATAGTGAAGTAGGAAGTACCAAAAAGCCGTGAAAAGCTGGAAATGCCTGTGAATACCCTGTGCAAAGCAAAGATAAATGTGTACACAAAAGTGTACTATGACATACCAAATGATCCGTTAAAAATTGGAGATACCAAGGCGGTTCTCTTGCTCAATACTAATAGTACATGCTAAGCTCCGGAATCTTGGGAGCCTGATCTGAAAAAGAGATGACATTAAACAACTGATCTACATAATAGAGCAATATCTCAGAATCCAACCTCGCTGGACTAGTGCTCAGTCCTATACTAGGGGGCACTAGGGCGAGAACTTAAATAGAGAGAGGTACGTCTTAAGACGGAAGCCCTAAGTATAAATCAATAAGCACCTAGTATAAACAATGTGGGGAAGAGATAATAAGTGATTCAGCAGAGAAACTGCCAACCCAATTCTAGTGCCCGGGAGGTCCAACTTACCCTTATAAGGAGAAAGGCAACACAAAATGACTGCTGAGTCGTGAACATGGAGTAAGGTATATGGATTGGGCGCTTAGGTCCCTTCGGTTCAGCGTGCGGTGGGGGGACTGAAATATCTAGGGGTATTCTTGTCAGATGTCCCCGCAATCTCTTGGGAACGTAATTTGGCTCCGTTTGGGAGCGGACCCGGGAAGATCTTAAGTCCTGGTCACATATGCCCTATCACGGTATGGCAGGTTGGCGATTTTCAAAATGGTGGCGCTCCCCCGACTTCTATATCAGCTGCAAAATCACCCGCATCCGATCTCGCCCCGATGGTTCCGGTAGGTGAAGGCAGCGCTCGGGCAGTTTTTATGGGAAGGGGGTAAGGTGCGTGTAGCTCTGCGCACATGCTTCCTCTCAACGTATTGTGGGGTGTTGGCGTCCTCTGATGTCCAGTCGTACTAACTGATGGAGAAGTGTGGCTTAATGGTTTGAGCGGCAGACCCTGATGCAGAGGTCTAGCTCGGGACCAGGGTTCAATTCCCCGCCTCGGCGGGTCTTGGGCTCAAAAATTCCACGGACCTGATAATTCTCGCCTCGGTGCCTATTCCAATCATGGAGTCCCACTCTGCAACTCTGGGCAATAGCTTGCTTAATCGCCACAACGGCCCCCACAACGCTAAGGATGCCTGGCCTCCACCTTGGGGGTGCCCAAGAGTGGACACCTCACAGGGAAAGCCAGGATGGGTTCCACAGCGGTATTCGTACAAGCGCCTTGAGACCCTTGCGGGTGAGTAGTGCGCTATACAAGTATCAATTTACATTTAAATTTTCACTAACAAGCCTCGCATCTATTGGTCCTCAATGAATGGTGGTACGGCGAGAGAGGGGACCCGGCATATGCTGTTGAGCGATGGATAATGGGACGCCACACACTACACACGATTCTTTACTCGGCCCCCCTGAGGAGCTCTCTGCCGGCAGCTACGAGAGCGGTATTCCAGATCTGGAGACAAGTGCTGCGACGCATGGGTTGGTGGAATACTTTGACTAGAGAGACTCCCCTCTGGAATAATGGGTGGTTACCCTAATTGGTGGCTTTGCAGGAGTTTCGGGGGTGAGATGATATAGGCATCTCAACACTTGGGGATGTCATGAGAGGTCTAACTCTCAAATCCTTCCAAGACCTTCAGGCCGAGATTCACATGCCACGGTCCCAGTTCTATCACTATCTACAACTTCGGCATGCTCTGCCCCCCAGCCTAGAGGGCTTGGAGTCCCTGCCAGAATCCAGTCCAGTGGAAGCAAAGGTTTTCATGGGAGCCTTACCAGACCGGAAAATATCCCGAATATACCAAACCCTGGTTATACATTGCTCCTCTACAATACAGAAGCTTCGGGGGAACTGGGAGGAGGACATGGGTTCATTGGAGGAGGAGGACTGGACGGACGCCCTAGCTGCACCACGGGGAGCGACAATAGCTATGCGACTCTGCCTTGTCCAGTTTAAGTACTTTCACAGAGTCTATTACACGCGGGTCTGCCTGTGGAGGGCGGGGTTGATTGCCTCCCCCGAATATCTTCGCTGTGGGTGGGAGGAGGGCACATTTATTCACAAGGTATGACATTGTTTGTCGTTAGATCGTTTTTGGGGGGGTGTTTGACTGCTTATCAGAGGTCCTGGGGTGGAGGTTGTCCCGCACACCGCAACTGGCATTGCTGCATGTCGTGGAGGGGGTAGGCGGAAATATCTACAAGAGGCACCTCATGCTGTTAGGTTTCACACTGGCGAAGAGGGACATCGCCAGGGCATGGAAGGCACCGAGGGCCCCGTCATTGACCGCATGGAAAAGTGGGCTGGATTTTTGCATGGGATTGGAACAGCCTATCTTTGTTGCCAGGGGATGCCCACGCAAACACTACAAAATTTGGAGATGTTGGGCAGATTATCGTGGCCTGATGTTAGAACCGCCACCGGCGGAAGAAACTCACTTACTGTGATAATTCATAGATACAATGTGGGGAGTGGGGGTACAGGGACAGGGGGTTTAAGCGAGTTCCATTTGCCTACCTTTGCATACATGTGGGGGAGAGGACTGAGTAGACCTATTGCGATCGGGGGCAGGGGGGAGTTGCGGTGGTTTCAATTTATTTGTTGCATAAAACTTGCTCGGGCAAAATTGGGAAACGTCAAAGTCATTATATCTGTGTGGGTTGATTGTGCAGATGTCTCTGGGATGCAGAGCCCTGCAATATATGTGCAACTTGACAAATAAAATCTGTGGTCACGGGCACTAGGCCTACGCACACAAGTGAGGTACCATTTTTGTCAGAAGACTTTGGGGAATGGGGGTTGGGTGGAATTTTGTGGATCCACACAGATTCCAGAACTTTTCACCACAGAAATGTCAGGAAAATGTGGGGTTTCTTTTACAAAGTTTGCGGTTTACAAGGGATTCTGGGTAACAGAACCTGGTGAAAGCCAGACAAAGTCACCCCATCCTGGATTCCCCTGGGTGTCTAGTTTTAACAAAATGTGTAGGTTTCCTAGGTTTCCTTAGGTGCCAACAGAGGTAGGGGTCAAAATATACAACCGGGCACTTTTGCAAAAAAAGGGTCTGCTTTCACTGTGAAAATGTGGTGTGTCCACGTTGCGTTTTGGGCCGTTTCCTGTCGCGGGCACTACACAAGTGAGGTACAATTTATATTGGGAGACTTAGGGGAACACAGAGTTTTAGAGCAACTGTTATTACCTATTGGCTTTCAATGCCTTTCTGCCTTCCAAATGTAAGACAATGTATAAAAAGAAGTCACTTTGAAAAATGTCCTATAATTCATATGCTGGTATGGGTACCCACAATTTCGGAGATTTGCAAATAGCTACTGTTTCTAAACTATATGGGGAATATTACCAAGCCCCTATCGCCACCACAATGTCACTTTTTGTGATGTTGTGGTGGCGATAGGGTCAGCACCCTATTACCAAGGCAGCGTTAAACCACATAATGTGGCTAAAAGCCACGTTAAGTGGCTTAACTCTGCCTTGGTAATAGGGCCCCTTTCACGCTAAAATTTAGCGTGAAAGGGGTGTGCAGTTGGTGTTGTGGTGGGCGTTCCACTGCAACACTCATTCACTTCAACGCTGCCACCCATTATCAAGAGAAGCGATAATAGGCGGCAGCGCCGAACTTAAGACCAGAAAAATCCTGGTCTTAAGGTGGCGAAACGAAGATAAATGCTTCATTTCTCATTCTTTATGCTTTTTCCATGGGTGCTGCCTTGTGCAGCACACATGGAAAAAGCAAAATGCTAAGGTTTGTCCCTTCCTGTACATAAACAAACCTTTTTTTTAAATGCTATTTTGTAACTTACTTGTGTGCTGCATGAAGCAGCACACATGTAAGTTACAAAATGGCTTTTTAGGTGTGTTTATGTACAGGAAGGGACATTTTCCTGTACATAAACAAACCTCCCTGCTCGCAGACACCTTTACACTCTGGTGCAACGGTGCCTGCGCTGGCTTTAAATCGTGAGTCTTAGCTCCATCGCAGGGGGAAATGCCAGGCTCCACCATATCCTTGGTAATACGGTGCAGCCCGGCGCTTCCGAAGTAGCAATGAGAGGCATTAAGCCATGGAGGCTAATGCCTCTCACCACCACTTCCTAGATAATATGCCCCAATATTTTGTTCACATTTGAGAAATACATAGGTGTCTTTCATACCGATATTTCCGTCTATATTTTCCCAAATGAATAGCTATATACCATGTACACAGTAAAAAACTGTAGTGTAGTTCCTATTATCCCAATAGGCTCTGCGCATTGGAATAATACCTTCAATAGTATAGGCCTAGACCAGACGTTAACTAGGTCTACTACTGTCGATATTAGACTTAAAGTTTTGGGTTTGCCAGCTTAGCTCAGAGTTCACTAGAAACTTTCTCGAATAGGCAAGGAGGAGTTGAACCTCCCTGGATAGACAAGAAGGGATTTAGTTTCTGACAACCATAGAACATGACAACTTTGCTCTCCCCTAATCAAGAGTGTATCTCGAGAGTCGTGTGAACAAAAGCCAATTTATTTTACTCAGTCAGTACGTGCATTCTTAGTCTCATCAGATTGTAGAGAAAAGGAAGAGACGGGCGTGTTCAATAAAAGATGTTATTTATTGATCAGTCTCTTTTCTCATACAAGAGAAATGGATCGATATTATTGCAATACTTATAGTTAAGTAAAGTGCATACATTAAAAGCAGAAGTATAAAATAATACTGTAAAAACATTGATATGGTTTCTAAGCCATATGAAGGTTTAAAATGAATAAAATATATTACATACACATATACATTTGACTAATCGTACTCAACTGGTGTTTCTAACTACGCCTACCCCGTGTACCTGACCTAAGTCTAATGCGTGGGCAGGAATAGAAAGTAACAGTTTAAGTTAAGTTTATTTTTGCCAAGTGACTGACTAAAGAATTCTCTGTGAGGGGTTATTCAGTTCTGTACCTGGAATTTAGGATGGATGAGGGATGGTATCTCTCGTCTCTGGTCTCGATATTCCAGGCTGCCTGCGAGGGCTACCCGGAAGCGCCGGAGCTGGATTTCTCGGCAGGAGAAAGCAGCGTCTCGTTCTCAGCGCGTCAAGAAGGCGGGGCTGCGCCAGCGGGGTCTGCTCTGCTCTGGGCTTCGGCAAGTCTGGCTGCTCCGTCCTCGTCACCACCGCGTGTGTTTGCATAGGGCAATATCGGTAATATTTATACCTTTAAGGTGCCGAGATTGACGTAAGGATGGACATAGATACGTCAATAAGGATGTCATACGACTTGGTCGTTAGCACATTCTTTTGCTGAAGTTCTCGAAGAAATCAAAACAATGGCCGCAGGGTTTTTCCAGGTTGACATAGGTTTGATTTGTTTTGAGAACTCCGTATGCCTTATCAGGGGCTGGAGGAATATCGCTTGTCTAATTAGATGGCAAGCGTTATGACCTAATCAGATAACACGTTCCTGTGCCGTAGTGTGGCCTTATCAGATAACGGTTCCTGCATCATGGGGTTTTCTGCCTCATGGGCTGGCTGCTAGTTAACTTGTTAACCAGAATAGGGTCAGGAATAGGGGGGTCGATACAGAACCTATGGGAATACATCACACCCACTCCACGCTAACTATGGACATATTTACTAATCTATGCATAGTAAAACATAGTACAACATACTATAGAGTATCGTGTATACCTTACCACCCCAAAATACATAAATGCATTTTGAAATTATCAAATATACGGAAAAATGCAGTTACATGTATTGTATGCACTCAAGCTGTAGAATAACGCTAAAGTAATTACGCATTTGTATACATTATTGCTATTTGGTATATGAGAATTAACACATGAAATGGCTCTTAATACAGAAAAAAGGTTCGAGACCATTTCATCACAGAATAAGAATGATTATGAACATACCAGCGGGCAACTAATGTCTATAAGCTATCTAAATTTTAGAAATTTTAGTTCTCTAAGAATAGTTCTTACTTTAAGCAGAAGATAGTGTCCCGAAAAATATGCAAAATATTATGGGGCTGCTGAAAAAGTTGCTGTCCGTGAACTGGAGGGAAAATCGTTCATGGTATTCTGTTATTAAAGTTGAAGGCCAAATTCAGGGAACGCCGTGTGCGAGCTTGCTCAAAAGTCTCTATTTCTGCTCTGGTGAGAACATCATATCATTTAGGCTTTCGAAAAAGCTGTCAACAGCTTCCTGGGAGAGTTCCACTAATTCGGAAAAAGGTGTAACCATGCATTCGGTCGCATGATTGTCTCCACTGGCGTTTTGATTTGGAATGATGACAGAAGGTCGTACCTGATCGATGCTGCTTTCATCTTGAACTTCACTACCCCTTAATCGTGATGGTGAAGCTTCCACGAATGCCGTCATCAGGATTGGTAGCCGTTGAGGGCAGCACAAAGCATGAGCCTTTATTGGACTCAACAATGTTTCTGCATCCATTGGCGCATCCGATTGTAGCGTCAGACAGGTGTCTAACACGCATTCTTCTCCGCATAGCAGGCACCTTAATACAGGTAAAACACATCGATGCCACATTGGTCGAAATTATAGAAACCAAGTCATGTTCAGGTCTCTAAGTCGGGATAGTCCCAGGATTTTTGATATCCGGTCCCGGTATCCAATGGCTCGGATTGTTTCTTCCCTTGTCGCAGGTGTTTTGTCTGTGACACGGTTTGCCATAACGAAATATAAGGACTAGGAATAGGATTCCTGCAATTAGTCCCAAAATGAGGGGAAGTCCGCCAAAAATCGAATGGACGAAATCTGGAAAAATACCCAGTATGGCTTTGAATGGTGTTAATGCCATCGAAAATACTGTCTTAAATACTTGTGAGACTCCACTGGTATCAGAAATATTTAAGATTTCATTCAGGATTTCTGCGAAATGTATGGGGGAATTAGTTGATAACAATGAATGTATCTCTGCAGTCGTCCTTGCGACCTGGAGATCATATGTTTCTTTTGATGACGTGAGCCTGGTCGGCGTCTGAAGAAGCACTGTTTTCATTCTGCTTAAAGTGTCTATTCGAATAGAAGTAATTTTCAAGTTGGGCCATGCCCTTGCCTCCCTGTCTGGAAAGGAGCTGGGGAACAATGAGTGTCCACAGCACTTGACCTTCGCAGTCGTAGTTACGAGATAAGGAGTCCCGGGCATAAGACTACAACATCTGCGATCTACAATTAGAATGTAACTCCCATTATAGAGTCTTTGAAAGAATGGTTCTATCTCTGTTGCAGGTGCGCCTTGCTGGTGACATGAAATGTTATTTGAGTTCCCTTCACAGGCTCCGTGCAAACTAATTCCATTACACAGAAGTGTACCGCTTAGCGACATTGCACAATTATTGCCACTAAGAAACACTTTCTGTCCTTTATTACTGACACATGCATGTGAATAGGGCAGGTTCCATGTTGTTTTAATGTACCCTTTTCCTAATTTTTCGTACATGCCAGCCTGTATATATTTTTGGCAGTATTGAAACCTGAAGGTTGATATTGGAATATTAATTATTCCATGTATTATCCATTCACTGACAAGTCGTTCTGACATTGTCACTGGTAATCTCTCAAGTTTCTCAATGCTCAGGATTGTATAATCAGCACCCTTCTGGGCCATACTGATTTGTCTATCAGTAAGGTTAAAGATATGAAATAGTGACGTTGTGTTGATTAAACGCCAAGGCACATAGCCTGAACGCAGATTTTGTAACGTCCAGCCAAGCTGTACAATAGAGCGCAATTGAGACTGACCGTGTTGTAATAACAGTAAGTCTTGTGATAATATGTCGATTGCTGAAGACACAATGCTGTCCAAAGAAAAAATTCTGGAGGACAGAGTCATTAACCCATTGTCCACTACAGAAAGTGATTTTTCCAAATTAATACGGTCAATTTCCCGTATCCTTTCTGCTGTCTCAATTTGAGTAACCTTCCAGGCCTCATTGTATGCTGCATATACAGAGGCTGCTATGAAACGTTTTTGACGCTGTTTGTGCGGTCCCATAATGAAATCACGCAAGTCAGCACCATCAGTCAGTAAAGTTAGGTGTTGCTTAATTTCTGCCAGTGTGGAAGTTAGTAGCCATTGAAGGCATAATTTGCCCACACTGTAGGTGGTTATTATCCCTGGGTGTTGTCTTTGAGGATATCTAGGGTCTGGCCTGGTCATTTTGAACCCCTGTGTTTTGTTCAGGAATCTGTCTTGACAGTTATTAGTATATGTGGGCCAGATCAACCACTGTTTCCAATCAGGATGTGTTCTGTTTTGGTTTAATACATAATTTACGTCTATCTCTTCATCTGTAGAGCTATTGCTGTTCATTGTTGGTTTTGGAATAGACGGTTTATTTAAGTCTTTGATTTTGGCTAGGCCAAGACAGGTGGTTTGTTGAACAGTGTCATTTAAAAATATAATTTGTTCTGGGATCATGCAGGCTCTAAACAAAGATTCTATACCCTGTACTTGCCATTCTTTTGTACCCCAAACACTTTTCACTTCAACATGTTTGTCCCAATAATCAAAACCAAAAGTATTCATTTTTTCAAAGAATGAGACTGAATATATAAATTTCGTGTTTGTTATCGTGGTCTTTGTCCTGTCTTATTTGACAATTTGAAATAAAATGTTTCAGCATTACTTATGTTAAAACCTGAAAAATATGAATATTTGTCGTAAACGGTTCTTGAGCTTCCTTTTGGAGGGGTTGCACAATGTTCCCATTGATTATAATTTAAAACATTTCTAGGTTGTGCAGATTTATGTAAAAAATGGTTACCATAGTGGTTATAGCAATACATACTATCATAATTTGTAGAACCCTGCAAATAATCATGTTTGGTAAATTTAGCAGACATTACTAAGTCAGACATCATATTATTAATGCTTTCGAAGTCCCAATCATCAGCAAATGAGCTTGGTTTTACAAAGTCACTCAATGAGATCTTAATTTGGTGTGGATATTTCAGGATTTCAACCGGACCATAGATTTCGTAGTCAGTGTTGTCCCATGCTACCCCACCCGGTATAGGATTGGCTGTGAAGTTGACTGAAGAAAGTTCTCTTTTCTCGACGTGTGAAGATGTGTGTGGTTTGAGGATCAAGTTGATTTTCTGACTTGCTGTGTCCATTTTTGCATATTTTCCCTCAATGAAGCGTCCCAATGTTAGTATCATGATGAGCCAAAGTATGAGGATAAATGCACCAAAACCCACCCAGAATTCAATCCATGGAGAAATTAGATATGTTTCTTTCAGTTGTTTCAAAAGTTCTTTAGCTTTATCTTTAAAGGTTTTTGATGATGGCTGTGTCTTTGATTCACTGAAGCCTTCAGAGGAATCATCGAAGTTTATGAAGTAGCCGGATGCAGTTCTGTCAATTGTTCCAATTGCTTCAGGATTACCGTTTCTTGCATTATCATTTGGTACTTCATTATAGATTGGTGTGTCTCTGCTAAATGTTTTTATTTGGGTTTTCAGAGGTCTAAGTTCCATTGCATTGTTGCATAGTCCTTGTTGTTCTTCTGTAGGTGTTTCGAATGTGATTAGCCTCTTTGTTAGGACCTCTGTACTGGTAGCAAACCTTGGTGTTCTGCTACTTATTGGGAGTCCACTTGGCCTACTGTTTGTTATCGGCCACATGATTGTGGTTTTACCAGGTCGATGGATACAACTCGGTTCTCCTTTTTACCAGCAAGCGGCGGTAGTACAACTGATCTTGTCCCGTTGACAGACAAGACAGGAACTGCTTTTCTGTAAGAAGGCCCAAATTCCTTCTTTACCGCGATCTTTTCTCTGACTAGATCCCCGACTTTTGGAATCCAGACAGGTCTTGCTGGGACAGGTGGTGGTTCTTCAGTGGTTGTTGGCTGTTGTTTCAACTTTATGTTGCTCAGGTCTTTTCTTGTTTCGTTTAAGTCCTGCAAAATAGCCAAACGGTCTTTGATATCAAAGCTTTTTTCCTTCACCACTGAAGTTTGACTGTCAAGGTCAGAGATTAACATCCTAGTTCCAAATAATAATTCGTACGGACTGAATCCCTTCAGAGAATTTCTTGGCAGGTGATTTAGACTACGTTGGACACTTATTAGATGTTTGACCCACCCAGCTCCCGAACCTAGTATCCTTTCCGTTATAGATTGCTTTATGCCTTGGTTTTTTCTTTACACCATCCCGTATCCCTCAGGAAGGAAGTGAGAAGATTCCCGCTGTGCTATGCTCATTTGGCCATGTTTCCCATCAGGCTGGAGGGCTAGAGTCAAAACAATGGTCAAACGTAGCATGCTCTTAGCGTATATGCCATTTTAGACTCGCAAATCTTTGTATAACAGTCCAGACGTCAGCCGAGTGCTGGTGATCTACATTATAAGTGGAAACTAGCCTGTATATGTTAATCGCAAGCCTTGCTTTTTACTGTTGATTTTTTCTGGAGTGAAACGACACGGTATTACACCGTTTCTCTCACCACTGCGATTCCTATTGCAGTTTGGGCAGTTTTTTACAAACAGGGTGTGATGCAGGCTCATGCCTGGCCACCAGTACCTTGATTGTAGTTCTTCCAGAGAATCTTTTAGTTTGAGGTGTCTGAGACCCTCGCCCATATGTGCGTCTGCGATTAACAAGTTTCTCCTGTCCATGTTTGGAATCACTCTATCCCCCACTCCAGGGATTCGAGCAAAAGGGACGGAGTTTGCATCGATTATGTATGTATAATTGAGTGGATAATTGATCGGTAGCGCTGAGCAGTCGCCTTTTGATGACGTTTTCACCGCCAGCACTGTTTCACCGTCAATATACTTCGCTGTACGCTTTTTTCGAACTACGGAAGCCGATTTAGTTGCTGCCGCTGTGGCTGTTTCAGCCAATGAATTCCCTGCAACGTGAACGCCATCACGCTGGTGACTCAGTGAGTGTATCACGTGAGTCTTTGGTAGTTCTCTTTGTAACAGAACTATTTGTTCCCAAAGCAGTTTTTGCTTTATTGTTGCACCTGTGTCATCTTTGTAACCGTTTTGAATCCATGTCTGCAAATCCTTGTTATATGATTTGACGCAGTAATATGAATCGCACACTATAAGTGTCGGGAATTCGCGATCCGCATTATCTAGCGCCATTTTCAATGCTAATATTTCAGTCTGTTGTTCTGAATTAGTTTCTACTGAGTGTGTTTTTGTTAATAGAGGTCTTAGTTTGTCTCCGCGCCACACTTCTTTTGTAATCTCACATGTGGGGTTGTATGCTTGTTCTCCCCAAACGGAGGGTTGAGCATGTCCGTCTGTATAGATTACACATGCGTATTGTCGTAATGGCAGAATGTCGGCTGGCAGAGGGAATGTTTTTTCATATTCTAGATTTTTTAATTCCTTTAGTTCTGGATCAAAGTAGTAGTATACTTTGTCCGTGGTGATTGAATTCACCCATTGTATCCACTTTCGATTCAATGCTGTGGTTGGTAAATTACACGGTGTTGTTAATGCCTCAAAGGCTGATTCTGCTGTTCTGACTGTGATATGTCTACCGTCAGCTTTATCTTTTTCTTTCTCTAATGCGGTCTGAACTGCATGAACAATGTTTTCTGTAATGCTGAACCTCTTTTCAGCTTCTGTGTACAAGTGTGATTTGAATGCAATTGGTACCTTTTCTCCCTCATTAGAGGTCAGGTATGTGAATCCGCATCTTCCTGGGATGACTCGAATCACAAGATTGCGTGTGTTGTCACGTGTTTCTAATTTTGTTTTAATTAACATGTCTGTTTGTAAGGATCTCAGAATTTCTGTGCGTATTTGAGTCCAACTAGTTCTTTTAAAACCTGGTTTTATCAGATCCTAAAGGGGTTTGACCCTTTCTGCGTAATTTGCAATGTATGTTCTTTCGAAATTTAGGAAGCCTAGAATTGACTGTAGGTTTTTTAGTGTTCTAGGTGCTTGGAGTACGGCACATTTCTCTAGGAAATTGTCAGCCAGGCGTTTGCCTTCACTTGATAATTCATATCCTAAGAACAGGACTGTCAGATGGGCAATTCTGGATTTTTTAAAGTTGAATTTGTAACCCTCTGCTGCGAACCCAAGTATTATGGTGTTCACTCTCTTCAAGTGAGTCTCCAAGTCATCATCTGTTAAGTATATGTCGTCGACATAAGATAATGCTTCGTCATCATATGTTTGTAGTAATTCGGTTACTCTCGCTGAGAATACTCCCGGGCTGTTCTTGTACCCCTGGGCTAACCGACAGAATTGTTTTTGAGTGCCATTTATTGAGAACGCAGACAAATATCTGCTCTCTGGTGCTATGTTTTGACAAAAGAATCCATTAGAGATGTCTAATGTTGTTTTGTATTTTTTGCGCACTATGTTATTCATTAGTGCAGCACTATGCGAGTTTTGCACTGCAAAAGTTTTGCAACATGAGTTAAGGTGTCGGTAATCCAAAACTAGACGGTATGAATTGTCTGGTTTGGAGACCGGAAACAAAGGGTTGTTCATTTGTGAGGTGCAAGTTTCAATCACCCCCTGGTATTCTAGCTGATCTAGTATTTCTTTTACCTGTTTTTTAGCTTCTTGCTTAATTGGGTACTGCCTTTGTGCAGTAGGTTGTGATTTTAACTGGATTTTGTGAGGAGGAGAGTCCCCATCCCATCCTACGTGATTTTTATATAAAGCAGGAGCTTGAGCTACTGCCCACTTTCTAGCAAGTGTGTATTTTTTATGAATTGGGATATGATTTGAGAAGGCAGGCATAATTACTTCTTCGCCATGAGGGCACTCCCTGACAAACTCTGGTGGCCAGTCTTTTTCAGCTAGAAGGATGTCATAGCCCTTGGAGAGATTATCCCAAAATAGTCCCCTGATTTTTCTAGTCTTATCCCCTTCTATACGTAAAGTTATTTCATATATTTTGTGAGGTTTGCTAACTCTGGTGTCTGCAGTTTCCACTTGAAGATATTCATTCGTGTCCACTGTCTCCAGATGATTCATCAGGACTTTGCGAGCTATGCTCACTTCTGCTGCGCTGTCTAGCATTGTCTGAGCCCATTCTCCGTTTTTCAGTTGTGTCCTCAGAATTCTCGGCATTGTTAACTATTTTAATGCTGGCTACCTTCTTTTTTGGAAATTGTAATTTCTTTTTTAGCTGAGCAGGTTCCTTGTCTTTGGACTTGGCGTGCTCTTCTCTTTGTTCTGATCGTCCTCTTCTTTCCGATTTCTGCGAGGAAGTCTGAAAAGATTGAGAGGGACGTGTATCAATGTCTTGATATCTATCAGGCTTTTTTATATTATCCCTATTTCTAAGGTTATATATTTTTCAGAGGGGTCACTTTGGGGTGACCTGTGTCTTTGGTTCGGAGATTTTTCTCTTCGCCTAGGAGACCTTCCTCTGGACTGGAATTTCTTTTCTTTAGGATTGGATTGTTTCCATCCCAGCTCTTTTTCTGTGATGTTGAATTATTATTAAAAAATATTTTTCAGGACTTTCAATCAGTTGTGGTTTTACTGGTATTCCACCTAAACTATCTCTACCTAGTTCCTCATAGGACTTTTCTATGATTGTGGCAATTTCAGCTGGTTGGTCTGCTATATCTGTCTCTTTTAACCTCTGGCGGATCACCACGTTTGCTGCTTCTCCCTTTATGTTGGCTAATAATATAGCCGAGACCTGCTTGAAGTCTTTCAGTAATTTCAACCAAGAGTTAAAGCGGGTTCTGGACCATATTCGTCTTGAATTTGTTTTAGCACATCTGGTATTACCGAAATGGATGGAACACCGTGCGTTTTTGTGTAGATGGAAGCAAAGACTGTACCCCAAGTGTCACAGTCCTCAATGTGTGGTGCGATTCCCATTGGAAGACAGATAGTCAGAATCCTGTGTTTTTCTAACGGGGTGGTGTCTGGAAACACCGCCTCTATTTGGGTGATTTTCTGTGCTAACCAGAATGGTATTTGTTCCCGTTTAGCCGGTACTTTACCTAGGCAGGATTGTATGTTCTGTGGTGTAATTTTATTTGTGTTCCCCTGGTGAGGGGTCAGCTGTGGAATTTTAATTGCTGGTTGAATTGTTGAAGTCCGCATCACATACTGGACTAATTGTCTATGTACTTTTATTAATTGTTTTAGTTGTATTAAAAGATCTGCTGCAGACATTCTTTCGATGTCTGGATGTTGTGTGTATCCGGCTAGGACCGGCCACGTTGCTCCTGGTCTACCTAAAGGACCGAGCCTGGTGATGTGATTATTATGTTTTAGGGCGCCATCAAATAAGAGCAGGTGCTCTTGAAATTTGAGTGGTACTTCCACCTCCTCGAAAGGAGTGTACATTTCAGGAGGTTCCTCTATTTTGTAATAGTGGAAGCACTTTGTTACAGCATTTGCTGCTGGAAAATTTATCCATGAATAGTATACCTCTGTCTGCCGATATTCGTGTGCCTCAATTACGAATATGACTGTACCACCTCTAGGTGTCAGTCCGTTTTCTATAAGCTTTAAGGTTATAGATTTCCTTTTGATGACCGGGATGAGTATTATATCCTGGTCTGCTTCTTGCAGTGCAGTATCAGCTGCTGCTATTTCAGCTGCTAATCTAACTGCCTCTCTTTCATCATCACTGTCCATTTTACCGACAGGATGGTTACTTTGTTTGTTTGCAGATCAGGTTTCTTATGGAAACAAAGATTAGATGCACAATATTTTGGAACAGTGTATCCTTCAACGTTGACTTAAACCAAGAACCATACATAGGAGTTCCCTCCTGCGAGGTCTGGCGGATATGACCTTTCGCCCACTCCAGACGTCTTTGGAGTATTATGGGAAAAAGGGGTCTGAGTGAGAAAGCACGACTGAGTTACTCTAAATGTCTTACGTTAGTTTTATCGCCCTTCCAAACACGTTGGGCGCCATGTAGTGTAGTTCCTATTATCCCAATAGGCTCTGCGCATTGGAATAATACCTTCAATAGTATAGGCCTAGACCAGACGTTAACTAGGTCTACTACTGTCGATATTAGACTTAAAGTTTTGGGTTTGCCAGCTTAGCTCAGAGTTCACTAGAAACTTTCTCGAATAGGCAAGGAGGAGTTGAACCTCCCTGGATAGACAAGAAGGGATTTAGTTTCTGACAACCATAGAACATGACAACTTTGCTCTCCCCTAATCAAGAGTGTATCTCGAGAGTCGTGTGAACAAAAGGCAATTTATTTTACTCAGTCAGTACGTGCATTCTTAGTCTCATCAGATTGTAGAGAAAAGGAAGGGACGGGCGTGTTCAATAAAAGATGTTATTTATTGATCAGTCTCTTTTCTCATACAAGAGAAATGGATCGATATTATTGCAATACTTATAGTTAAGTAAAGTGCATACATTAAAAGCAGAAGTATAAAATAATACTGTAAAAACATTGATATGGTTTCTAAGCCATATGAAGGTTTAAAATGAATAAAATATATTACATACACATATACATTTGACTAATCGTACTCAACTGGTGTTTCTAACTACGCCTACCCCGTGTACCTGACCTAAGTCTAATGCGTGGGCGGGAATAGAAAGTAACAGTTTAAGTTAAGTTTATTTTTGCCAAGTGACTGACTAAAGAATTCTCTGTGAGGGGTTATTCAGTTCTGTACCTGGAATTTAGGATGGATGAGGGATGGTATCTCTCGTCTCTGGTCTCGATATTCCAGGCTGCCTGCGAGGGCTACCCGGAAGCGCCGGAGCTTGATTTCTCGGCAGGAGAAAGCAGCGTCTCGTTCTCAGCGTGTCAAAAAGGCGGGGCTGCGCCAGCGGGGTCTGCTCTGCTCTGGGCTTCGGCAAGTCTGGCTGCTCCGTCCTCGTCACCACCGCGTGTGTTTGCATAGGGCAATATCGGTAATATTTATACCTTTAAGGTGCCGAGATTGACGTAAGGATGGACATAGATTCGTCAATAAGGATGTCATACGACTTGGTCGTTAGCACATTCTTTTGCTGAAGTTCTCGAAGAAATCAAAACAATGGCCGCAGGGTTTTTCCAGGTTGACATAGGTTTGATTTGTTTTGAGAACTCCGTATGCCTTATCAGGGGCTGGAGGAATATCGCTTGTCTAATTAGATGGCAAGCGTTATGACCTAATCAGATAACACGTTCCTGTGCCGTAGTGTGGCCTTATCAGATAACGGTTCCTGCATCATGGGGTTTTCTGCCTCATGGGCTGGCTGCTAGTTAACTTGTTAACCAGAATAGGGTCAGGAATAGGGGGATCGATACAGAACCTATAGTAATACATCACAAAACCATTGCAAGACGCTGCTCAGTTATTGGCTCTGGGTATCTCTGGTTTTTGGTGAACCTACAAGTCCTATATATCCCCACAACCAGACGATTCCAGCGGATGTAAAGGTATAGTGCTTTCAATCTGTCATACTTAGAAGAAGTTACAGGTGAAAACATTGCCCAAATGGCTGTTTTTTTAACCATTTTCAATTTTTCCTATTTTCAACTGTTAGTTTCTATAAGAAAACCTTGAAGGATCTACACAAATGACCCCTTTATTAATTTAGAATATTTTCAGAAATGTATAGCGTTTCAGGATCCGTCATTGCTTTCATACCCATTTTTACAATTAACTGGAAGGAGGTTCAACGCACAAAAAATTGCAAAAGTAGGATATGTCCCAGTAAAATGCGAGAACTGTGTACAAATTTTTGGTTTCTGACAAAAGTCTGCTTGCCCCTGAAAGCTGGGAAGATGGTGATTTCAGCACCACAAACCCTTTGTTGATACCATTTGCAGGGTAACACCCATACGCTTTCATCTGTAGCCGTTTTCCCATTACCCCTCCCCCCAAAATAACTTTTGCTGTATTTTGGCTAATTTCTGGGTCCCCTCGAGGGGAATCCACAAACCCTGGGTACCATTAAAATCCACATGATGTTGAAAGAAAAGGACGTAAATTTGGCGTGGATACCTTATGTGGTCAAAAAGTTACAGGGGCCTAAGCGCAAACTACCCCAAATAGCAAAAAAAGGCTTAGCACATGGGGGGAGAGGGGGAGGGTAGGCCTAGATGGGGGTTAAGAACTGCTGGACTAGATCATTGATGATTAGGCTTTCCCCCCAGCAGGGGGACAAAAGCTGGCCAGTTTCCGAAGATTTGAGAATGTTGGATGACAGCGATGCAGCAGCAGTAATCCTTTTAACAGGGTGAACCGTTTTGTTGTACTGTGATGTTAGACGACTCCTCAAGTAAATGTTCCTGTACTCATTGTTTGGACCCCTTCCTGGAAAGGGTTTATTGTACCCACTTTCAGTATAAAATTCCTCTAGTATACCTCAGGTTCTCCCCCTGGGGTCCATATTATCCGCATTACTTTTAACATACGATGCCATTCTCCGTCAGTCATGAACCGTTCTGTTAGGGGGTATGAGTCTATGAGTGTATGTGACAGGTAGCCGTGCTGGAGAGGAAGACTGCAGTAGCTATTTTTGACCTGACTTCGGGAAACTGTTCCAAAAAATCCTTCCAGCTATGTACCTAGGGGTGGAGAGCGCTGACACAAAACCACAAGCAGCAGCACCCACACATTCAATGACCAGGCTGTAAATGCCCAAACTCACAGAAAACCACAATTCTCTTTGTTCAAGATGGACTGGCAGCAGGTCTTAGTGGTCAAATGAAGAGCTTACGGGAAAACATGTTTTGCTCTTTCTAGCTTCAGTAGGAGAGTGGAGGCAAGGTGCTGCATTTCCCCCAACCCCATTTACTACTCTGTCACTTCCATATCCAATGTCTAAGGGTCAAAGATTACTGGGTCTGGTATTTGCAGGCCAGGTAAAATTTCCGATTGAGAAACCCAAAAACCTGTAATTGCCAGAGCGGTATCCACACTGGGATACTGCGTAAATAATAATAAATGTCTTAACAATGTCTGTTACTGCACAGCTGAATCAACTCATTAAAAACCAGCAAAGATACAAACTCCTGCCTTGCAAGTTACATGCAGCTGTTTGCAGTGGCTGCATAACTCACTGGGCTTTTTTGTAACTTGTTACGTATAAGTTACACTAGGTTTCGGAGAGCAACAAAAGCCATAACCAACTGATCTATCTTACATAGAGTACAAATAACTGCCCTAACATTATATGTAATGCACTTGTAACAGGTGCATTAACCTCCAAGCTACTTTCTGAATCTTCAAACCTTCTACTGGAAATTATACTTTGAAACATGACTCCAGTAAGTGCATTACCTGAGTAATGACAAGCATTAGAAATATCCATTATTTGCAGAGCTTCAGAATCACTCTTCTGCATGAAGCACTATATCAAAATTAATTATTCTTAGTGTAGCGCCTATTGACAAACCTTTCTGGCATATCTTTTCATAGATGGGATCTGTGCCCTGATCACCCTCATTTTTTTATTGTTGATACTGGTGGTTACTGACTCTGATTGTGTATTGGGTCCTGTTAACCAAACACAGGTTTAGTGCTCTGTTTAAAATGTATATGGTAATTATGTGTAATTACAATTGATATGACAACCTACTTGTAAGCCCCTAGTATATGGTAGCACATGTAGGTATAGAGGCCCAGCAGATTTAATGCAGTTCAGTGTGCACTGCTGTGCAACCTGCAATCATTTTAAAAGCCAGCCCTCCTTTGCAGACTGCTTTTAAAATAAAACTATGTTCAAATTCAACTTTGAAATTTAAGGTACTTTAAAGTCTTAAACTACCTTATTATTACATATACATCACCCCTAAGGTCTGCGCTAGGTGCCTCAAGTGTAGGATGCTATGTTAAAATAAGCAGGGATGTTATAAAAGATGTGTACTGCCTATTTTGTTTTCCCCGTTGTAATGCATTAGCTCCATAGGCTAACATGGGAAGGCTTTATTTAACATTAATAAAGTCTAACTGCGGACAGGAATGAGCTAAAATATGAATTCAAAACATCAAAGCAATAGTTAGAATGAATCCAACAACTTGCCAATGTTGGATTTATTTTAACTAAGACAGAAACAAAATTATAGAACTTGCTTTTCTGATGTGCCTGACCCCAGCTCTGGTGCAGCCTCTTCTGATTGGCCAGCCTTTGATAGGCTGAGCAAAATGGCTCTAATGTTGTATGAAGTGGCCAGCAAGGAAACAATGTCTGGTGAGAGGAGAGCTGCAGCTACAGAGCATAAGGCAGAAAGGGGGCTGGGTAGCCACACTGGTCTTTAAAGGGAGAAAGACAGTATGGACAGCAACCAGGCCCACTCTCCCTTCCTGCACCCCCAGCCAGATGGGAGTCCCTGCAATTTAATTAGCAAAGGGGCTGAAACTGGAGTGTTAGGGAAAGTTAGCCATACCTGTAGGTTGGGTTAGTCAGACCTGAAACTCCAGGAGAGATTCTCTCCATTTTGATTTTTCTGGAACAGAGTTTTCTGGTGCAAGAAAATAGCACACTTCCCGGGAAGTGGTCATCCTAGACTACATTAATGAAACATGATTCTCCTGCCAAGTTGTTGGTACTAGCAGGTCTAAGCAGTTCTAAGCAGGAGGCAGCATACTCAGAATAGGTCAGGGAGAAGTTTTAATTACGCCAGAGTAATCGGAGTAATTTGAATATTTAGCCATTACTCTTGTGATGCTAAATTACTGAAATTACGCGATAAGACCAAGAGTAACTTGGGGCAAAAATGCTACTGCAGGAGCATGGGTACAATGAACTAATGCTGCTGCTGGCTCCTGCTGTCTGAGTCCTTAGCATTTAGTGCAATTTTCTTAGCGCAAAATGCATCCTTAGGCCGATTTTGAACGCAAGGGTGCATTTTGCACTGGGATAATAGCGCTAAATGGTGGATTACGTTTCTCACATCATTGTGAGTCATTTTTGGGTTAGTTTCAAGTAATTACGCTAGAGAGAATTACATCAGTTGCATCCACTCCTAACTAAGATGTTTTGGACCAAGGACACTGAACTGTCTTTGCTGGCACATTCAAGCTAGGATCTCTCAACCAAGCACTCAGAAGAGCTTTAAAAACATTCCTTTTTTTCTTATTGTTTTTGTTCAGCCGCTTATTGTCTTGCCGGTTTTCCTTCTATCCTCCTGCATCAAGAAGCATCTACAGTCCAGCTCCAGCCATACTACACTAAAAATCAAATCAAATCGCAGGAAGGTCGAGAGAGGTCAAACAGCTTGAGTGTCATTACACTAATACAGTCTTCTCAGAAACGAAGCAATGTGCTAGAAGAAAGACACAGCAAGCAGATGCTGCTAGAATGGCCAAATATTGAGGTCAAGACTACCCAGCTGCACTTACATTAACTACTCAGTATTCATTTACACCACTCTTGAGATAAGCATAAACTGAGAGTGTGCATTTACCATTCTAGGTTTAATCGAGAGATTATACCACATACTGTGTCAACTGATTAGTACATGTACTCAGTTTTGAAATGTATGTTGCTCTCAAAATATAGGTAAATGGCTGTTATAGGCTGAATAGACTGAAAAGGCTACTCTTATTAACCTTTAAGACTGCAACAACTCTGCTATCTCTCTCTTTTAAGGAAATTAGTTTACAGAACAATAAACTAATACCAAACTTAACAAGTTTTGAATTATAGACAATCAGAAACAAAGAAGCAGAGGGGTAGATGGCGTAAACTGAAGAAGAAGTCATATTGCTGAGTGAGAGAGAGAATAGCAGCCATATTTCTTAATTTTATTAAATAAATAAAACAATTTTCAAAGCGCGCCCTGCATCGCATTTTGCGATGCGGGCGCGCAACGAAATTCGTTTATTTAATTTTATTGTTTACTTACCTGCAATCATCCATATTCCAGTGTCTACCACCCCCCACCCTGACCCTCCCCTGCCCCGCTTGTCTGCCCCACGGAAGAGAAAATAGTTTCATCTAAAATAATATGTATCAATAATGAAGTGAATAGGTGGAGATGCAAAAGATTCAGATATGAAATTACCTTGCAATTCAATTTGCATGTGAGAACCAGAGTCAGAATTCAAACCTATCTGTCTGTAGGAAAGCCCCCCCTCGGCCTAGGGGATGATAGGGGTTCCCCGAAATAGGATCAGGGAACAAAGATTAAAAGGGACAGGAACAGGACAGATCTGGAACAGCTAGGCCTCTCTACAAACCGACGGACAGCGACGCTTCTCCCCTCTTTCTCTCCGGCCAGCCTAAGCATAAACCACACCCATAAAGGCACCCCAATTAAACCCTAACACTGACATGTCCATCCCATATTTGTTGCAAACTTTCACAAAACTCGCAAGTGGATTGGTGGGCTTGGTAGGTGGGGTTGTCACACCATGTTGACTTCATGTACATTAAAGTTAATTAATTGTTCTAAATTCATTCCCAGGGTTTGGGTCATATCTCGTTCTCACGATTTCAAAACATGTTACATTTAGACAGTCATTTATTCATAAATTTAACATCATCCGCAGAACGTGTCTCCGGTCCCACGACTGGTTATGGCATTTGGCACTCAGTCGTCATCTTGTCCTTCAACTCGTATTTTTTTTCTCTGCGTTGCACATCATGTCTGCCTTGCTTCTGACAGATCGGGCTCACTCCTCGGCTTACCCCTCCCGCTTTAGCCAACTTAGTGAAGATGGCGCCTTTTCCAGCACACTGAAGCAAAATGAAATATGAACATTGATTAATTATGTGATAATGAAACCTTCACTTTTTACCAACCACCTTTGCACTATTCCCTTATTAGAGTTACCTAGCATAAGCTTTAAGCAGAAAGCAGCATTATTCTTTGTTTAAAAGCAAGATGCAACATGCAACTACAAAGTGCACATGCGGCCTAGTCATGTATTTATTTCATTTTCACCAAAGCATTCTGCAAATATGTTTGTTTTTTTCATATATTATTTCATATTAGTGCATACATGCGCAAAGCTATTTCCCACATGTGTGTGTACGCTGCATGATAGTTTTAATTTTCTTACTGTTAGTACATACTATGGGGATATCAAATTGAATAGGTTTCTTTTTAGAACTCCTGCTCCATCAATTCCCCTCTCTGATGGCTTTCAGGCGCCATCATAAAATACCTATCATGCCGAGTGCCATCTTTATCATATCTAAAAATCAGTACACTTCTCTCTTTTTATGGCACCCTCATCTAAGTCTTATCATAGTATTTTCCTTTCATGTCTTCAAATTCTATTTCTTCTCTTTTTCTTTTTCTTGACCTTCATTCATTCTTCAATTCTGTTACTTTTCTTTTTCTACTTCTACACTTAGAACATTTATATGCTGTTATTATCATTAATGCTACTATGCTACGGAAGCAAATGGCATTATTATTTTTCCTAATAAACTACTCCCAAATGTAGAAAACCATTTACTCACTGAGGAGAAACCCTTACCAAGTTTCTCCCAAACACCATCAACCTCCAGTTGGATCAGGTCCTCATGTAATTTCGTAATATTCTTTATATATATATCCCTCTATTCCTTTACTTTTATCAGGAATATAGGTACAGCAGTGTTGAATTTTCAACATGCCACAGACTCCACCCTCTTTTGCCAGTAAAATATTAAGGACAAGTCGATTTTGCAAAACCATTGATCTGATTGCAACCATTTTGGTGTCAATCATCAAAAACCCACCAGCAGTATCCGTTGATAAATGATAAACTATTGTGGATAGTTTTCAAATTCTGTGTGAATTTAGGACAACTCAAATTGAGGGAAAAATTGTACCAAAAATATCACCTACTATTTCTGAGAAACTTGCTCTTCTATTGCGTGTTGGTCCTTGCTTTACTTTGTTGAGTTAATTATTACTTCGATGCATGTGGTATACTTTAGGGAAGACAATAGCAAAATAACAACTTCCATACCAGTGTACAGGCAATCTATAATAGGCCTTTCTTCCGCACACATAATAGACTTGTGGAAAGACAGGATCTGTTCGACCTTTAAATCCCCAACCTTGAGTAATTTTAAAAGTATGCTCACATTCACTACTACCAACAAAGTAATTATTATAGTTAGTTTTTGTTCTAAGCAAACATATCATCCCTTTCTGGGCCCAGTCCAGGGACATTGCAGCGTATGTCTCGCCTTTCTCATATTCTCCTTCTCTAAAAGCCCACGGGGTTACCCGTGACTTTTGTTCAGCAGTCTTTCTTTGGAAACTTTCTCTTCTACCTTCTACCATTTCTATGAAACTTTTCTCTGCCACCCGCAAACTACAGGTCAAGTTTTTCCTATAAGCATATTCTACATCTAAAGTTTTAGTGATATGGAAGAACTCTCTGATATTGGGCATTTTTGCCACTTAAGACCTTATTCAACTCTTTAATCACCGGTATCTCTGAAAATACTAAATCTATGTTAGGGTAGTGGTACTCCAGTTTACCCGTTACGTAGAAAAGGCTGGTTAGTACACTGCAAGACACACCTTGGGTTAAAGGTAGGTGGTGATAGGTCACCCCCTCGGAGACAGATGAAGGTAATTGCATGCACACATAACAATCACTCACATTCATGGTCTCTATACATTCGTATAATAACTTTGTAAATACATTTAACGAGGAATCACTAATTGATTTATCATGATAGAGAATACTTCCATCCAATGGTTCTAGTTCAGTGTTAGGTGTTTCATTAGTGATATCACTCATTCTCTCTTTTGTTACATCATTAGTCTTATTTCCATCATTAATTACCATTAGCATGGGAACCAGGACAGTTAGTAATATCCACATAAATGTTAACAAGACACTACATAAGCAAGCTTTAATACACCTACGTTTTAGACTAGATTTTGGATGTTCAGTCACTTCTACCTTAGCCATTTTTCTCTCCTAAATTTTTTTTAAATCTATCTAAACCTTTGAATGCTAAATACAATTTCAGAAAAAATAATGGTGCAATCCTACATCTACTGGCTTTCTTCTTTACCCCCTCTTTTTATGTTTATTTTATTTTGGTCTTCCAAGTCATTCGGTTTTTCTTTTAGTTAGCAATCTTCACCATTCTTTAGCTTTCAAAAGTTCTTTTAAGGTGGTCTCAATTTGTTTACATCAACTCTCTCAGTGTCAGAACTGTCTTTTTCTTCACTTGGATCAGAACTTTCAATTTCTTCCAAAATAACGTAGGTCCATTCTGGTGCCTTGTATTTTCTACTTGGAATTCTCACTCTTCTGTTTTTTTGTACTAGTTCTTCTCCTGACTCTTCTTGTTCTGTTTGACTTGAGACCTCATTAATTTGTTATGGTATTTTTCTTGATTTTCTTCTCTCTAGGGTGTATTTCAGTCTTTTCACCCCACCTGGCCGATTATCACTTTTTCTGGATTTCTTGGTTTGAACTACTTTTTCACCTTCTGTGTCTGGGTCATAAATTCTTTTATTTTGCCTTCCTTTGATTTGTTCTTCTTACTGATTTTCAGCAACTTCCGATTCTTCCGTATCGACAATAACTTCTCTTTTGCCCGTGAATTCACTTCCTTATGGTTCAAGAGCAGTTTCACTTGTTTCTGGCTCAGCTATGAACTCTCTTGGTTAGCAGTGAACTCACTTTCCTCTGGCTCAACAGCAGTCTTTTGAGTCCTAGTATCTGGCGAGACTTGTGCTTGGATGTTCATCATCTGGTTGATCATTAGAATCTGTCACTTTAGATTCATCAGCTTCACATGCTTCAACCACTGTTTTTTGTTCTTGTCTTACCAGTTGCTGCTCCCCTTGTCATTCAAGTGGACCTACAGCTCGTTTGGTGTGGCTCGCATGAATCCAATTTGGCAAACCACCACACTTCACTGCCGTTGTCGTCACCAGTATGACTTGGTAAGGTCCGTGCCACCTGGGTTCTAAGCATGACTTCCTTGCGTTCTTCTTGACATAAACCCACTCGCCTGGACTCAGATCATCAGCTTGTTTTGGCTGTGTCGTAGTGGTATCTTCTCCAACCTGGTGAGACACAGAACCTACCAGGTCAGCCAATCCTCTGCAATAATCCAGTACCAGATCATCAGACAAACTCATCAATTTGTTTGCTGGTATGTATGCTTGTCTCATTGCTCTTCCCATGAGGATCTCATGAGGACTCAATCCCGTCTTTATGTCAGTTATGCTTCTTAGACTCATCAGTACATGGGGTACAGCATCAGGCCATTTCAGTGAAGTGGATGCACACACCTTTCCTAACCTGGATTATATAGTGCCATTGACTTGCTCAACCACTCCAGATGCTTCGGGTCGGCACAATGCAGCTTCTGCTCAATTTTAAATGCTGCACAATTCAGCCGAATGATCTCATTATTAAAATGTGTTTCTCTATCTGTCTCTAAAGAAGCTGGAATTCCATTTCTAGGAATTATATCTTTCAAAAGCAATTTAGCTACAGTTAGGCTGTCATTTCTTCTCGTGGGATAGGTTTCCACCCAGCGAGAAAACAAGCAGACAATGACAAGAACATATTTCAGCCCATTACATGGGGGAAGCTCAATAAAATCAAGTTGGAATCGGGTAAACGGTCCTCCTGCTCTCCTAATTTGTCCCCAACTAACAACTGTCTTTCTGGCTGGCATTTGCTGCTGACATACTATACGCCTCTGGCAAAGGCTCTTTGTAATGACCTTGAACTTGGGTTGTACCATGACTGCTTGAAGAATCTGATCATTGCATCTCTTCCAGCATGTGCAATTCCATGGTCAACTCTGGCCATGTGAGAAAGTAAAGAATATGGTAATAATCTGGCTTTCCCAATGCAGGTGCATGACAAAGACTGCATCGCAATTTTACAAAAGCTTCTATACTCTCATCATCCTGAACAATTGGATCTTTCACAACCTTCCGTGTTAACCTCTGTAGAGGTTTTGCGATCAGTGGGAAACCACTGATCCACTGCTTTCACTATCCAACCATTCCCAAAAATATTCACACTTCTTTTTGTGTTTTGAATGGACCCATTTGTTTGATCACTTTAATTCTTTCTGGTGTCACGTTTCTAACTCCTTTTTCTATTTTGTGTCCTAGGTGCTGGACTTCTTATTTACAGAATTGCAATTTAGCTGGTGACACTTTGTGTCCTCCCTCTGCCAGATGGTTCAATAGGGCAACTGTGTCTGTCACACATGCCTCTCGTGTCTTTCATGCCACTAGTAGGTCATCAATGTATTAAACCAAAACTGAATTTCCTGGCATGACTAAAGTCTACAGACATTTTTTCAAGATCTAATTAAAGATTGAGGGACTCTCTGTGTACCCTTGAGGAACCATGCCAGGACACGGTCTCCAAACCGGAATGTAAATAAATATTGGCTTTCCGGATGTAAAGGAATTGAGAAAAAGGCTTGGCGCAAATCAATAACTGTGTACCATTCGGCATCACATGGAATTTGGTAAAAAATCACTGCTGGATTTGGTACCAGGGGCGTAGCTAGAGCTTCTTGCGCCCGGGGCTATCCCTCAGATTGCCGCCCATGGCCAATAGCGGGAGGCGGAGGGGGTTGCTGCGGAAAAAAGGACATATTTGCTCGGGAGCCCCCAAAGAAGTCAACTGTGTAGCTTGGCTTTATCGTGCCAAAAACCTCCAGCTTGTTATTGATATATAGAAGTTCATTTCACACAAGGCCTAGTGACTTAGAGAAATCCCACACTGCTTATGTGTTCTGACAGTATTGGCATGATTTACGTCATAACGTTTGACATACTCAGCGGTCTAGTTGTGGCAGATACTTGGACTATTTAAAACGCCTACTCGAGCGCCTGTGTTGCGGACGCGGCGATTTTGGCCGCATGATGTGCGCACAGCGCTCTGCAGTTCAGCTGACAAAATTCCTGCCTGAGTAAACTGTAACTTTTATTTGTGTTATTTCTGTGCACTTTTAAATATTTACCTGGCAATCCTGCACGATCTTGCTCCTGACCCCGTTCCGCCGCGGCAGAGTGCCGTTTGAGCGGAGGGTCTTACAGTGAGCACCACTACCTGCACAACTTCCTGCCTGCTCCCTCACTTCCGCTGGTCAGCGGTCTAGTTGTGGCAGATACTTGGAGTATTTAAAACCCCTACTCAAGCGCCTGTGTTACGGACGCAGCGATTTTGGCCGCATGACGTGCGCACAGCGCTCTGCAGTTCAGCTGACAAAATTCCTGCCTGAGTAAACTGTAACTTTTATTTGTGTTATTTCTGTGCACTTTTAAATATTTACCTGGCAATCCTGCACGATCTTGCTCCTGACCCCGTTCCGCTGCGGCAGAGTGCTGTTTGAGCGGAGGGTCTTACAGTGAGCACCACTACCTGCACAACTTCCTGCCTGCTCCCTCACTTCCGCTGGTCAGCGGTCTAGGTCTCTCCCCCACTGGGTCCATTTAAGATGGAGATCAGACGGAGGCGCAGCGGGCGCACCGACCGCGCCCAGCCGGGACCCGGGGCAGGCCATAATGCCCAATCGACCACCTATACCTCCTCTGATCTCCATAAGTTACAGCATACTGGGCCCTTCAACCCCAGCGCCAGGCAGGCTGCTATCAACTCTGGCATCTTAGTCCCCTGTATTGCTCCCCCTATTTCACTTGCACCTTGTGTCCCCTACCTATTCCACGAGCCCTCCCAGTCACCTCCCGACCCCAAATCCTTGGATATAGATTCTCTTGTTATCACTTATCTTAATACCCGCACTAAGGTGAAACACCAACTGGAGATTTTCCAGCTATTAGACACCAATAGCATCGACATTCTTCTTCTGGCGGAAACCTGGCTGACGAACGACTCCACCCCTGACATCCTCGCAGCAATTCCTGCTGGGTATTATATACTTCAAACCAACAGGTCACAGGGTAAATCAGGTGGTGGGGTCGCAGCTATCATCCGCCACAAATATAAATTTAACATCTTAGAAAAGGCCAATCTTCCTCAGGTCGACAGCCATATTGTGAAATTTTCCTCCCCGAAGTCTTCCTTTGTTTGTGCTCTCTTTTACCGCCCCCGACCATATGCCCCTGCTCCCCCAGCTTTTCGGTGACCTAATTTCCCAATTAGTAATTAATCATGCCAGGATCATTATTATTGGGGATTTCAATTATTGGCCCACAGATGCCGTGAAAGCAATCTCTCGGTGGAATTCTCAGATCTTCTTCTTGGCATGAACTTTTCTCAACATGTCCACGAAGCCACCCATAGTAAGGGACATATTTTGGACCAAGTATGAACCTCAAATATCGATATCACTCCCCCTCTAATTTCTTCCTGTCTGTGGTCTGACCACTTTCTTATTTCTTTCTCTCTGGCTCACATCCCCTTCACCCCATCGACTCTGCTAGCAACCTTGTAGCCCGAAACTGGAAACGGGCCAACATGGAAGAATTCCAAACCCTATTGCCACTTCCACTCCCAGCAGTCAGGCGTCTATCACCGACCAAGCCTCTTGCCTTGAACATTGGTTAGAGTCAGCTAGCGACAAGATCGCCCCGCTGAAAAAAATAAAAATGAAACGTCCCCATGATGCTCAACGCTGGTTCTCCGAACAGCTAAAAAAGGATAAATTGGCCCTCCGGCAGGCTGAGCGCCGCTGGCGGCGCATATATGCCCCTGAGGAGAAAATGATATAAGCAGCCTCACTAAAATAATACAAAAATTCTATTCTCCAAGCTAAAACAGCATACTTCTCACAAAAAATTATTGATTCGTCCTCAAAGGCCAAAGACATCTTTGCTATTGTTAACGAACTTACACAACCAGACCGGGTAATCATTAAACCCACCCCTTCACAATCACTTTGCGACTCACTCAACGCCTACTTTATTAATAAAATTACTGCTATCAAAAATAATATTCCCACCCCTACTTCTCTTACCACATCGGTTGCACCTGGCAAGAATCCTCTTACACTGGATCATTTTCCTTCAATCACTGAAGCAACTTTCTTGACCTTATTAAATAAAGTGAGCTCTGGCTCGCCCAACGACTGCTGCCCCCCTCAGATCCTCAAGGAGGCCTTCTTGGCTTGGCCCGGCCCCCCGCTTGCACTCCTTAACAACTCCTTGGCAACAGGCATCGTACCAGACACCTTCAAACAGGCCGCAGTGGTTCCTATTTTGAAAAAACCTAATGCAGATCCTTCAGTGTTGAGCAATTTTCGACCCATTTCCCTGCTTCCCACCCTTAGCAAGATATTGGAATCCCACGTCACAAACTGCTTAGGCTCATTCATTGAGAATTCCCAGTTCCTTGACCCTCAGCAGGCGGGTTTTAGGCCTGGGCACTCTACCGAATCTGTCATCCTGGCTTTGATGGACGAGCTCAGGAAGGGTGCCGATAATAACATCTTCCAGGCACTCGTGCTCTTGGACTTATCGGCGGCCTTTGACACGGTCAATCGCGAACTTCTGATCGACCGTGTCAACAACGCTGGCATCCAGGGCCTGGCACTTAAGTGGATCAGATCCTTTTTGTCCCAGCGTTCCCAGGCAGTTCATCTTTCTACTTTTTTAGCCACACTAACCAGTCTAACTTGCGGAGTCCCCCAGGGCTCCGCCTTATCGCCCCTTTTGTTTAATCTTTACATGCATCCCCTTATGGTATCCCTTCGCAATAGCCCGGCCACCATTTTCAACTATGCTGACGATCTTCAGCTGGTCTTCAATCTTGATTTCACCTCTGCATCCAGCACTAATTTTCAATCTACTATGCTATTGATCAGCGAATGGATGTGTCACAGCCAGTTGAAACTTAATCCAGACAAAACAGAGCTTGTCCTTACTGGGGGACCTGCCAACCCCTGGAACTCTAGTTTCTGGCCACCTTCTTTGGGCACCCCCCCTCACCCTGCAGACTCCGTGAAGAGTCTCGGTGTTATTATTTGTAAAGATCTATCTATGAAATCTCAGATCAGCGCTGTTACCTCTTCATGTTTCTTCCATCTCCGGAGAATCCGGAAAATCTGCAGGTTCTTGACTTTTGAGGCCCTCACTCTTGTCATCATGGCCCTGGTAACCTCTCGTATCGACTATGCCAATGCTCTCTACGTCGGCATCCCAGCCTACCAGCTTCACCGCCTGCTGCTGGTGCAGAACCAAGCAGCCAGGCTTATCTTCCGCCAGCCCAAACACCAACATGTCTCTCCTCTGTTGAGGCACCTCCATTGGCTTCCGGTGGCTAAGCGTTGCATTTTGAAACTTGGCTGTACCATCTTCAAGGCACTATCTGATCAGGGCCCTGCCTTTATCTCCTCCAGGATTCATCGGTACGTTCCCCTCCGTGTCCTCCGCTCTTCACACTACAATCTGCTTACCATTCCAACTTTCAAACGGAAAAAACATGGTGGCCTCAGATTCTCATCCCTTGCCCCCAGGTTATGGAACTCACTCCCAAATGAACTCAGATTCACTTCCAGTTACACTTTATTCAGGAAACTCCTGAAAACACATCTGTTTCGGCAAGCCAATGAGTAATATTGCCTCCCACTATTGCCCTTCCGCTCTTAGCGCCATGAAACCGCCTGGTGACCGTGCGCTGTACAAATACTTTTAACATAACATAACATAACATACTCCATTATTCCATCCAGTTACCATGTATTTTTAACCGTATTCCTCATCACCACATTCAATACCTTCCAGTCTGGGTTGTGACACCTAGCTATGTTCGTGCCTATCCATTTCTGGTGCTTTCCAGCCGTTTTAAGATCTTCTTATAGTTTCTCGTTGTTCAAATGGGTGTAATTTATAATATTTAATTTTCCCTCATCTTCATAGCTTGATTTTGTTTGTGCGGAAATGTCACTCATAGTTGTTGAAATGTCACTCATACTTACACTGAAATTCTAAATATGTCACACATAGAAATCTGAAACCTTGGCAGCTATGCATAATGATGCTATTTATTTCAAAAAGACATATTCGGCAGTTTAATAAAAAATCAATTAGTTGATTACAGCGCTGCGCACAGCGCCACCAGCTATTATTAACCTGAGGCTGAAAGTAAATTGCATGGCTAGTCTAAGTAATTACATTACAATACAATGAGGCATGATGGAGGGGGCAAGCCTCAGTAGAAGAGGCTGACTGAGGTACACGTTGCCTGGATATATATGATGTATTATTTCAAAAAGACCCTTCGAGACACTGAGCAGTAATAATCCTAAAGCTAAACGTAGGATCCATCTCCAGCAAGACTCCCTCTTTGCATCTGGCTGTGTCCCTAGCTGGGAATAACCCAATCATGTTCTATGCTGCCTCCAACTCCTGACTGTGCACCAGTGAATGCAGCTTGTACCTGTGCAGGGAGCCCGACCACTGCTGTCCTCAATTTTCGGCCTTATGGGAGCCCTAATGAATGTACAGCTTGCTGCAGCAGTACTAGAATAGAAACGTTGTGCACTCTCGAAAATTAAATTAATTTGACTGTGATATTGTGACTGGCAACTATATAATCACTGGTCCCTCGTTTATGGAATTATTGCTGTTGTATGACATGTTTGAGATGATGGCTACACTGTTTGAATCTGTTTATGGTTCAGTGTTTTTATTGTACTGAATGATCTAATCAAATAAAAAAATTCTTAAAGCGTTGAGACCCTCACGGTTGAGTAGACACGCTGTACAAACCCCCTGATGGATTGATTGATTAAAAACAAATGTTAATCCAGGGACATAAAAATCTAATTTATATTTCAATGCTACTGGCAGAGCACTTTCATTACAAAGGTGCAAGTCAGAATCAGTTCCCTCCACATAGGGCGGAGGGAAAATGAAGAAAGTAAAACAAAAGGAATGTGTGTAAGCTGCGCATAATGGAAATACTATCAAGTTTAATAAAATATGAGTCCAATTTATGGTTGGTTAGCTGCACTGGAAGGAAGGGTGGTGAGGAATGTGAGGTTGCTGCCTCAATAATGCTCTGAGCCAGTGTGGGTGGTAAAACGCTTCTTTATTATTAATTATATCTCTTAACTGAAGAGCGCCGAGCCGGCGCTGTGCGCCGCTCGGAACTCGCGCCTACACAATCAGGATGCGCGCGCATCTCTCTAAGATGGCCGCCGCACGTCACGTCATGACGTGACGTGCATCAACTAGTATGCGCCACTACATATCTCCCCCTTTTCATACAACAATAAAGTCACTTACAGTTCACTGTCCATTTCGAAATCACGATACCTGGAGGGCCTTATCACAGTTCTACCACTCCTGGTCACTCTGGCAGTGTTCTCCGGGAGGCCTCGGTTTTGCACCTCCTCATTACTTTCCTCTCTCCTTCCAGCTGCCACTCCGTTGGAGTTCCCCCTTCGTGACTCCCTCACTGTGCCTTGGTGATCACCATCACTTCCTTCCTCTGTGAGTCCATCTGCAGCACCTCTACCTTCTCGCTGCACCTCAGCCTCTTGTCCCGGCTCAGTATCCTGTTCAACTCCATCTTCCCAGTCATTTCCCCTCTGTTCCCATCGTAAGACCTTGTTACACTTGGCCATGCGGTCTTGGGACCATACGTTCCCATCACTGAGTAAGGCCGCCCGATCATACACCTCTTTCACCTGCATGGGCCTGCTGTATTTACTGTCACCTTTCTTCTGTAACGTTGCCAGCTTCACTCTGACCCACTCTCCTTGCTCTAATCTCGTTCCCTTCACACTTTTCCTTTTGTTGTAGTAGTTGGTGTATATAGACTGCGCCCTTTCTAGGTTGGCGCGTACAATCGCAGGAGACCACTCGCTAGTGATAACTTTCTCTTTCCAGACCCGATTGTCATGGGTGAAAGGCTCACGCCCTCTCAGAATCTGAAACGGGCTATATCCGGTACCCGTTGGGGTTATTCTGTAAGCCCATACCATGTTCTCTATGGCCTTCTCCCAGTCCTTGTTGCTTGAGATTGCAGCTTGAACGGCACCCATCACCACCCTATTAAAACGTTCCACCAGACCATTTCCGGCCGGATGATAGATGGCTGTGTGTCTGCTTGTGATGCCATTCCTCTGCATGAATTGGTTCCATCTGTCGGACGTGAATTGGGGGCCATTGTCACTGAGGATGGCTTTGGGAATGCCCTCCCTCACAAACGTGTCTGACAAGAATCTTAGGATGTTCTCGGTGTCCATAGTCTCCTCCACCTTCACCTCCGGCCATTTGGAGTATCGATCCATGAGCACACACACATATTTCTGAGTGCCTTGGTCGTCAAGGATGGGCCCTAATATGTCAATGGATAATTCCTCCCACGGGTTCTGTGGAATCTCAAACTGTCCTAGTGCGGGACGCAAAGGTTTTAGCGTTTTGTCGGCCCCTTGGCACTGGGGGCACTCCCTGACATGCCTCTCTGCTCTTATGTCCATGCCCGGCCACCAGTAGTTCTGTTTCGCTCTTAATTTCAATTTCCCAATGCCGAGGTGACCCTCATGTAGCATGTCCAGTAGTTTATTGACTAAGTTCCTTGGGGGAATCACTTTGTCCCCTCTATATACAAACACTCCTCTATCTCCTACTGATAATTCCTCTCTCACTTCATAGTATGGCTTGACCTGTTCAGTCACGTGTCTTTTATCCGGCCAGCCCTTGACAATGTTGGTTTTCACTTCTTTCAGGACATCGTCCTCCTCATATTCATTCATCCACTCTTGGTGGCTGATAATCTTTTCCTGATCCTCTATTAGGGCCACCAACTCACTGTGGCTCGCGGAATCTTCTTCGCCTGGCTCCATTGCTGCCGCCCTGCTCAGGTAGTCTGCCACCCGATTCCGACTTCCAGGAATATACTCCACGTCATACCGGAACTCGAGTAACTTCAATGTCATTTTAGATATCCTGGGGGTAGCATTGGCATGCCCACAAGATGTTAATACCTTCACCAAGGGTTTGTGGTCAGTCCTGAGCAAGAATCGAGTCCCCCATAAGAACTGCCGGAATCTCGATGTGGCCCACACCACGGCCAGCATCTCCTTCTCGATTACGCTGTACTTGCTTTCTGTGGCTGTTAATGTCCGGGATGCGAAACTGATCGTCTCCATCAGCCCCTGTCCACGATCTTGCATTAAGACAGCACCTAGCCCCTTATCGCTGGCATCAGTCGTGAGTACTGTAACGCCCTGTGGGTCATATCCCTTCAGAGGTACTGCTCCTGTGACGTCCTTTTTTATCGTGTCGAACTCCCGTTGTGCCTCTGGTGTCCATTGGAAGCTGGTGTTCTCCCTGGTCAGCATCCTCATGTGGTGTGTCTTGGAAGCGAAGTGTACCACAAATTTGCTGTAGTACTCCGCCATGCCCAAAAACGATCTTACCTCCTCTTTGTTGGAGGGTGGCGGAGCCTCAGCGATTGCCTTCACGTTTTCTGCCTTGGTGTGATGCCTTGGGCCCCAATCTCATGTCCCAAATAGGTCACCGACTCCAGGCCCAGTCGGCATTTTGCCCATTCAGCCGTAAGGCCTTTGGTTTCCAATGTTTTCAGTACCTTCTCCAGTTTCTGATCATGGTCTGTTCTGTCTCGCCCCATCACCAGGATGTCGTCCTGGAAGTATTGTATGCCCGTTATGTCCTTAAACAACTGGTGCATTAGTTTCTGGAACACGGCGGCTGCCGAGGCCAGTCCGAACGGCATGCGGCGGAACTGGTAGCAGCCAAACGGGGTGATGAATGAGGTGAGTTTCTTGCTGTCTGGGTGTAACTCTATTTGGTGGTAAGCGGAGGTCAAATCGATGGTGGAGTACCACTTGACCCCTCTGGTTCTTGCCAGCATTTCCTCTATTCTCGGGAGGGGGAATTTTTCCACGACAATGTTCTTGTTTAACTCCCTCAGGTCAACGCAGAGCCTGACCTTTCCATTCGGCTTCATGACTACCACCAGCGGTGCGAGCCATTCTGCACAAGTGATAGGCTCTATTATCCCTTTCTTTTCCAAGTCCTGAAGTTCTGTTTGGACGGCCTCCCTTACAGCAATCGGCACATTCCTTACTTTGTGGGCCACTGGACTGGCATCTTCCTTGAGTATGATTTTGTGTTGGAATTTCTCCAGTTTCCCTACTGTGCCTCCGAATACCTTTGGATAACTCTCCTTCCATCTCGTCAAGTCTGGCCAGGTGTCTGGTTCGGTGAGCAGGATCTGTTCTTTTCCTCCTGGGTCTAGTTTTATTCCCAAGTCACCCTGGTCCAACCATCCCAGTACGGATGGTCCCTTCTCTGAGACGTATAGTTTGCACATTGCTGAACGACCTCTGAACTCGAACTCTAGGAGCCGGAACCCTGCCATGGGGATACGATCACCATTATATGTGACTGGTCGGATATCCAGTTTCTCCAACTCTGGTCCTAGTACGGGTCTGAATGTGTCGTTCCACACTGCTCTTGGTACTATGGTGAAGGGTGAGCCGGTATCTGCCACCACCTCGACGGCTATACCACCCATCTTCATTTCCAGTATGGGTTTTGTTGTCCTCTTCCCTTCCACACTTAGTATCTGATCATAAATGCACAGGACTGTGACGACCTCTTCATCCTGGCTCTCCTCCTGATTCTCCTCTTCTTGGTCGACGTATCGCACTGTGTTCTTCGACAATTTCTTCCTGCACACCTTTTCGTAATGGCCGATGATGCCACAGTGCAAGCACTTAGCCCTGAACGCGGGACATCTCCTGTCGTGTGCCTCATGCGACCAACTCCCGCACCTGTAGCACGCCTTTCTCGTGTCGTTGTTGGGTTGACGTCCCTGCTGTCCAGTGCTGCTTTGCCCCTTGTTGTGGCTTCTCCTTTCCGGGCCCTTGTATTTCTGGTCTCTCCGTGGTCCCTCTTCGTATACTTTGTTCACCATGGCGCCAGGTGCCGTGTCTTTCTTGGTCGCGTCGGCGCACCTACGTGCCAGCTCTGCCCTCTTGACGATAACCATCACGTCCTTGAGTGTGGTGTCTCCACTCGCCCACAGCTTGTCTTGGACGTTTGTGCTGGAGGTGTGCATCACTATCTGGTCTTTGATAAATTCCTCCTCCCACTCTTTGTACCTGCACGTGGTCGCTAGTTTCTTCAGAGCTGCCACATATTCCTCAATCGACTCCCCCGACCTTTGCTTCCTCTGCTGGAAATTGAATCTGTCGACTGACACACATACCGTGGGTCGGTAATGCTCATTTAAGTCGTCAAGGGCATGGGCGTACACATCGTCATCTGTGCTGTCTCTTTGTTTGGGCACCAGGCTCTTGTATATCCTGAGTCCTTCCGGTCCCAGATTTAGTAGTAATATGCGTTTCTTTCTTTTGGAGGTGAATTCCTCTTCGTTCTCATCCTCCAACACCCCTATAAAGTTGTCTATGTACTCACGCCAGTCCTCCCATTTCATCAATGGCTCCCCTGGTTTTGGTAGGAACTGGACCGGCGCTATGGCGTACCCCGCTGGTGTGCTCATCCTTTCTCCTTTGCCTGTGGATGCTCTGTCCGCCTTACTAGTGGGGCTGCCTGGGGTGCCGTCTGTCTCTGCCTTGTAGTGTTGTACCCGGGGACTCTCGGTGTCAGCCCTCTCTTCCTGCTTTGTGGTTGCCAGCTCGCTGTCTCTGGTGTGGTGGAGTCGTTTTCAGGGTTTGGCGCGCTTTCTTGTAGCTTGTGAATAGCGTGTTTTCAGGGTTTGGCGCGTTTTCTTGTAGCTTGTGAATAGCGTGCCCCCCTACCCCTTTGCTAACTTCTCCGTCTGATGTTGTGGCTCTGCCGCGCTCTTCAGTTTCGATGTGTTTATTCTTTGTACAGGCACTTATCTGCGTCACCATTCGTGGCTGTGCTCCTTCCTTGCAGTTCCTTCCCAGGGTCTGCCTGCCTTGGCTTGGTGAGTCTCCCCCGAGGGTTCTGGTCGCGTCCCGACCTCGTCGCCACTGTGAGGTTGCTGCCTCAATAATGCTCGGAGCCAGTGTGGGTGGTAAAACGCTTCTTTATTATTAATTATATCTCTTAACTGAAGAGCGCCGAGCCGGCGCTGTGCTCCGCTCGGAACTCGCGCCTACACAATCAGGATGCGCGCGCATCTCTCTAAGATGGCCGCCGCACGTCACGTCATGACGTGACGTGCATCAACTAGTATGCGCCACTACAAGGAAGGAGCCCCATGTACAGAGGAGAGTTGGTCCAGATTAACACAAAGGGGAAGGGACTTTAGAGAAGGTTCGGTTGCGACGAAAATGCATCTGTCTTTATGGGAGATATTGCCATTTTAGTTTTTCAGCAGTATTGTGTTGCTTAGGCTAGTAATATAATGTTCAAATATGGATTCTTATGAATTATCAAAATGAGGGGACTGTGCTGTGCATAGTGAAATATCTTACTGGCACTTTCTATTGGTGTTAATTATATTGAATCAAAACTGTGAATTTGAGTGAAGAATAATGTGATATATCAATGAAGAATGTGTGACTTATACTATTTGTAGTTTTGTATTTCTATGGCCTGCTGGAAAAATTTGCCCCGATTAAAAATATAAATGAAGACAAATAAATCGACATGCTACTCAGGGCAGCCCCACTCGGATGCTGTCTGTGCTCCTGGGATGGCTACGAGTGACCGATGCTTCGTCATGCGGGCGCTCATTATTGTAGGCTTTGAGGTCCTGTTTGGGACTCATTCATCTGCGGCTGTCATTGGGAACTCCCTCTTACAGCCGAACAATAGACTAATTCTCCCTCATCTAGTTCTTGCAATGCATTGCACCCACTACTCCACCCACAGGTAACATGGGTAGAAGCTGTCGGAGGCTACCACAGGGTGACTTCAGGAACTTTACTAAAACCCAAAATAAAATAAAATAATATAAAACGGAAGTGCGTAAAATCCCCAGGGGCTTTTAAACATTGTGTTAACATATATTGCTATAATACACCATTATTTAGTTTAATAATATATTTGTATTGGGACTCTAAAGAAAACAATTCAGCGGGTTCCTATGTGAAGGGGCATTGGGGGGTGAACACATCTGAATGACGCTCCATGCTCGGGGCCCCTGGAGGTTGGCACGGGGGTGAGACCTCTCTTGCCTCCCCTGCTGGACACTGCCTGGACTGGGGGCCGGTGGTAAGGCAGGTCTCCCACTGAACTAACTGGACCCCCCACCTATTTATTTATTTATATAAAGTTTTATATTGCGCGGACATGACCCAAGTGGGTATCAGGGCGCTTTACAGATGTACATACATAAATGTATAGGTTTATTTACATATATTCTATTGTCTCGAAGTTGCCTTGCCTGTACGTGGCGACATGTTAAACACAAATAAACACAGACACATATACATTGAAGGATGTATGACGGTACGACGCGGGCTATTACCACGCGTACCGTTACAACGTGTGTTTTACAACGCAAGTCGTTACCACGACTTGCGCTGTAGGGTGCGGACTTAGGAATAGTTTAATTTACTATTCCAACACCAGTCCCCGTGGATAGTAGGGAAGGTGTTGGAATAGTAAATTAACTATTCCTTGTCCTTGAGCGCCCTCCAGCACAAGTCGTGGTTACGACTTGCGTTGTAAGAGACGCGTCGTAATGGTAGCGCGGGGTAACATCCGCGTCGTAAAGGATGTTCCCCACATTGAATAATGGACATTGGGAACGCTTTTATCGGGCCCAGAAATACTGGATGAAACCTGGACCTGCAGGCAGTGGGTGTGTCCTCAAGACCCACAACTGATCGGGGCCCTCGGTAACACAATATTCGGATTCTGACACAATTATTCTAGAATTTCAGCCCAGCAATGTCGCAACATAGGGCACGTCTTGTAAAATCCTTGCGGTGAAACTGCAGGTCACGCATTTTGGGCCTCATTTGTGAACCAGAATGTAAAAGAAACTTTATCTCATTTGAGGCACGACAGAAAAGCATTCGAAAACTATAACAGTGTAACCTATGGCTGTACATTATTCCTGAGCTCTCAGCTCCTCACAGAGCTGTACCGCCACTCTCACTCATGGGCGGGAGACAGGGCAGGGACCTTAGCTGCAGAGCTGCAGCCCCCACGGTGAATTGCACACACAGTGAACAACACGCGCACACGGTAAATTACACATACAGTGCCACCCGCCCACCTGGCTGGTTAACTAAACTAGCTTACAGTGTTCGTTCGTTTTTCTTCCCCCGGGCTGGTGTTCGGAAATAGTAGGGCAAGTTGGCTCTGCTGCAAATCTCCCTGCGGCCTGCGCTCTCCAGATTCAGGAGCGCGTGGTTGTGGGCGGCGCACGTCTTGGGGCTGGCCAAAAATGATTCCCAAGCCATCATTGGTAGCGCTTTTGCGCGCGCTACAAGATTGATGGCTCTGGGACCCACATACGCGGCGGCCGCGCAGAACTGATGCCCATGGCGGCGTCCTTTATAATTTATTTGGGGACACAATGTCAGTGTCTGCAAATAAATTTATAAAGGCCGCCGCCATGGGCATTAGTACCGTGTGGCCACCGCCGCGAAAATGGTGCCGCCTGGGGCGGACCCCCCCCCCCCCCCCCCCCGCGCCCCCTTAGCTATGCCCGTGTTTGGTACTACTGGACAACAGGGTACTACAATATTATTAATCTTTCTCAAATCCTGCACTATCCGGTATTTCCCACTGGGCTTTTTGATGCCTATGATAGGCGAATTACAGGGACTACTCATTATTCCTTTTAAAATTCCTTGCTCAATCATTTGGTCAATCACCGGAGGATCTCCTGCAATTACTTCTGGACTCATTTTATACTGAGGTGTGTTTGGATATATAGCACCATCCTTAACTGTAATCTGAATTGGATCTACATTTGTCATTAGGCCAATTTCCTTTCCTGAAAAATCCCACACATCTGATCTCACTGCACTTTTTAATTCTTCAGCCAATTTCTCTTCTGTAAGAAGGGAATACAACTCATCCACCTCTGTTCCTTTTTTTGCTAACATCATTTTAAATTCGACATCATCCTCAGGTGTCTGAAATGCAATACCATCTGGTGTACAGTAGATGGTGCAGATCATTTTGCAAAGCAGATTCCCAAGACATTTACTGGACTTGAGTCACATACCATAATCCGATGCATGTCTTTGAAGTTACCAATGTGTACTTCAATTGGGTTTGTGACTTTCTAATATGCTTATTCGAGACTCCTACAACTTGGATATTTTCTCCCGAGAGGGGTAGGTTTGGTATTTCTGCTGCTCTCACAGTAAAACGGGTAGCACCAGTGTCCACTAAGAATGTAATGTCATTCCCTTCCACCTTTCCATCAACAAATGGACCTGACTGATCTACCGCCAAGGATGCGCCAAGTACGCACTCCTCTTCCCCCCTCAGGCACAGTCATAGAGATGAGTCTGAATCTTTCTCATTGCACTGAAACAAATATTGTGGAACCATTTGTACAATTTGATTCTTACCAATCTGGTCACCCCCGTATATCCAGTACTCACACTGAACCTCTGCACTTGAGCATTCACATTATTTGGCATGGGAACTTGTGGCACCTGTAACTGCTGAGTAACTATATGCTGCTGCAGCTGGTTATTTACACCCACCTCATTCTGCATCTGTGGAATCAAATCTTGATTTCCCCCATTAATCCTTTTAGCAGATCTACTCTTGTTTTTCCAATGTCCATGCTTTCCACACGCACTTCTTTTCCCTCCACTGGAAATGTGTCCATTTTGATTTTGACCACCTAACTTTTTATTTCTCGACTCTATGTCATCACGACAATACTTGGCATACCACAGAATTTCGTCTATTGGTTTGCTCTGCCAGCAAATCAAATACATGTTGAATCATATTACTAATTTCTGGTTTAAACCAAACACAAAACAATACACAAAATGTCCCATATCTTTTTCTCCAATATTTTCAAATCTACTATAGTGTTTAAATACTTGAAACAACCTTTCATAGTAGCTGTATTCTGACTCCTTTTGTTCTGTCAATTTTAACCCAATCTGTTTCCTTCGGGGAAATTTTTCCCTTCAGGAACGTGATCACCTGATTATATTTTTTCATTACCGCGTCAGATGCTGCACCTGTTTTTGGGTCTCTGCGATATTCTTCTTTTGACCAATCAACAGTGATTTTACACTCCGTCCATAAATCTCTGGGACAACAATCTCAAATAATCCGTATAAATCCTCTAACAAAACCTTCGAGACTTTCACAAACCTTTCTACCTGTTTATACCATTCAACTTGTTTCTCCCTCAACTTGGGAAAATTGTTCGTGAATGACATTATATCCAGTTTTGACAATGGATCATGAACATATCCACCACCTGGTACCTCTCTTATTGGACACACCCTTTCAACTTGTTCTGTCTCTTTTAACGGAAACATAGATGTTCCTTTACCAGCTGCTTCTTCCTTCTTTTTCGCCCATCTAATTTTCCATCGATCTACAACACCCCATTTCTTCAGAATGTTCATCAATTCTTTTATCTGCAATCTTTTTCCCAACACATTCAAACTCTGAAAGCCAATCTGTATGACTTTTGTAGCACTTTTGATTTTTGTATGTCTACTCTGTACTCACTAGCAGCCTCAGTTATCTTCTCATGTAAGTTCTTTGCTCTTCAAGTAATGCTTTTACACAAAAACAACAGATCATCATCTCGAAAAGTCCTTAACCTGTCTGAACTTATTGTCCCAATGATCATTTCCTCCAAATCTACTTTTAATTGGCTCACATTATTACTTTGTGGCTGTGGTTCCGGCTTTGTCATTTCTTTTATCCAATTATTAAATTCTTCTGGTGATGGACATGCTCAACTCCCTACTACTAGTGTAACATTTGGCCCTATTCTCCTTGGATCTAATTGTATACCTCTCTGTGGGGTCTCCGCTATTAACTCACAAACCGGGAG
Source organism: Lissotriton helveticus (assembly GCF_964261635.1). NCBI lineage: Eukaryota > Metazoa > Chordata > Amphibia > Caudata > Salamandridae > Lissotriton > Lissotriton helveticus. The sequence continues at coordinate 1,540,680,056 of NC_136065.1, read as the reverse complement.
ATCTAATAATGTGGTATTCTGATCACCTTGACCATCCTCATTCATTACTGTCGCCACTCCACTCCTGCTACCACTACTCGTAACTGCCAATGAATGCACTTTTGACATAGTCTGTCTTTCCCCATACAAAGGAACTATGGGACCAATCGTCACCGGTACTGTCAATGCTTCTGCATTTAGGCTTAACTGATTTATTTTCTGAACCTGCTCCAATCTGGCCTTATCAACAAATTTGTTTAATTTTCTCTCACTACCCTAACTATCTCAGTGACCTGGGGAGTCAATGGGGTTCCCATCTGTAGAGCACTCGGTTACCTCTCCTAAATTTTCTTCATAAGGCGGAGGTCTTTTAGTCATCATCTTCTCCAACAATTCATCATCTCAGAATTATTTGGGTCATCCTTAAACTAGAAGTCGCTATATTCTTCTTTTTCTCTTTATACTTTCCTCCTATCTGATCATCTGCAACTAAAACTGGATACAACCCTTCAACTACTACTGTTCTCCTCCATATTTTCAACTTTTCTTCTCTACTTTCAAAAGGATAACCATGTCTCCAACTTCTGTATCTTCCATTACCTCCTCGATATTTTTTTCTTTCAAATGCCTCAACTTCCCATTCTTCCAATGCTTCACATTGCGCCAATCTAGGATTTGGCTCTAATGCATTCAATTCAATATCTCAAATTCTGCAATATCCTTACATCATGATGCTGAGAGAAAGGGTTTTAGTATAAAGGAACCAGTGGCGCTCTGCAAAGTATACAGAGGTCAAATGGACATAGAACTAATTACTATGGTGCTGACAGGAAAGGGGCGACCCTACTAACCCTTCCTTTGTGTTTGGAACACCAACCACACATAACATTTACAACAGACCTGTGCACACATAAAGTCAAAAACAGAGTATGTTTGTATTCTGCACATGAACACAATAATCGCTGTGAGTTTTCTTGTTTCTTTTAATACTTGTTGGTACAAAGAACAGCCAGTCGACATGTGTTTAGTCAGAGAAACAGTGATCTCCGACTCTTCAGGGCCAAGTCGTAATAGACGGTATATGTACTTCCTATACCGGTGATAGTTCCAACCCGGTCGGGGTCTAGGATGCTGAGGAGAAAGTCTTGGGTGAGATACAGGGTTGGTGAGGAACGGATAAGTCCTCCATGTCTCGGCAGCGTTGCGATCAATCGGAAGTCTCACTTCCGGATTGATCTCAACGCTGCCGAAACATGGGGTCCACATTCGATTCATAACTCAGTGACACTTATCCTGTGTCACAGAGGACTGGTTGGATTATTTAGCCCCATAAACATTGATTTTTGGAGGACTTATCCATTCATCACCGACCCCTTATCGGCTTCTAAGATTCTCAGCACATTGACAAGTGAAGTTTACCCTGTCCCTGATACTCCATTGATGGGGATGCAACATACACTTCTCTCCGCTACTCTGAATCTACAATATGCATCCATTATCCGTTGGGGACTCTTGACCTGTATCTCACGCGAGACTTTCTCCTCAGCATCCTAGATCCTGACCGGGTTGGAATTATCACCGCTATAGGGAGTACATATACCGTCTATTACGACTTGGCCCTGAAGAGTCGGAGATGACTGTTTCTCTGATTAAACATGTGTGGGCTGGCTGTTCTTTGTGCCAACAAATATTAAAAGAAACAAGAAAACTCACAGCGATTATTGTGTTCATGTGCAGAATACAAACATACTCTGTTATTGACTTTATGTGTGCACAGGTCTGTTGTAAATATCCTTACATTAAACGTAACATGCTGTGGAAAAGGTATGACACCATCATCCTTTGTATACTCAACCCAATTTTCTAACCATATGCACGTATGATTTCCTCGCTCCAATATCATATAAGAAGCAGGCGTTTTTGGGGGTGGAATCGGAATGCCCTCTCTAGTCACAATTGCTTTGTCCTTATAAAAAAGTTATTTATATTCTTTAGCAGCTTCATTTTTCCTAATCTTTTACACTCGCGTAACTCACCAACTAAACAAGGAAGCTTTTTGTAATTCTAGGTACACTATGTGTCAGCTCTCATCCTATGCCAGCGCGACTCACACCAACCAACCAATCAGAGCACTGCTACGTCGGCAAGGTCTCAACTAATGCTAGCGCGGCTCACACCAACCAACCAATCACTGCTCTATACATTCCCACTGCCTGACCAATGCCAGCACGGCATACTCTTAAGTCAGTGTTATTCCTTCTACTGACCCTCCCTTCACAAAATATTACAGTAATATTTTTCTGAGCTTTTCTTAGTCACAATTCTATTAGTAATAACATAAAACAATGCTACCTTGTCTAGTCCACAAAATAAAGAGATAGTTTCTCACTACAAGTCTTAATAACGACCAGCGCTATTTTACTCTTCAAAAAGGTTCCGGGTGGACCTAGTACTCCTCTAGGGATAAGGCCAAGATTTCATAAGAGGACTTTTTGGCGTGAAAAGGGGTTTTCTTATTCTCCTGGGGATAAGGCTAGAGTTTCAGAAGTGGACCCTTCGCTATTTCAGTCACCCCACTTGTATACAACATTTTCCCTATTATAACACCTACAGCACTCCAAAGCTTTTAGGTATTATTACAACAGACAAAGTACTTCTGCAGTGTGGCTTCGTTACCACACTCTTCTTCTGCCTACTTCAGGCTAAATTCCATTCCCGAGATTCCTCAGGTATTTCCATACCTGAACTTCCAAACAACATAAAACGAGACACTAACTTTTTATGTTAAAGACACATAACCAATAATCATTACCAAACGAATCCATAATGAATCCGTCCTCTGCTACCAAGAAACAGATCCAGCGCGAGGTCAATACCGGATCAGGAACCAGTACTCAATTCACACTATTGCAATGCCCATACACATTTACCCAGAATCCCTGATGCGCTGGGATCAATTTGTTACTTCAATGCTTTTATTCTTCGTAAATCATAAATGATGGCATTAGTCCGCTTACTAATTTAATTAATCAACTCTTCTTCCACTTGGTCAATAGACCAATTAGTTGAATAGTTAATGATAATGATTGTCACGTTTAAATTAGCCCTACTGTTAACTAAATAACCACAGACACTCTGTAAAGTTATGAAGCTTTATCTTTCAAAAATGCAGAATCGCTCAATGCATACAGTCACAAGTGCAAATTCTGGAACTTCACAAAGGGAGAGATAAACATCAGCAAACATCAAATGATTACAAACTCATTCCAAAGCTAAAGACATTTTGCATGAAGGAGTGGATAGATTAGGAGACAAAAGTTTAAGCATGATCATATGAATACACCTAACGGAGGGGATAGATGAAGAGACAATAGTTTCATCTAAAATTATAATACGTTCATATATATCAACAATGGAGTGGATAGGTGGAGAGACAAAAGATTCAGATATGAAAATGCCTTGCAATTCAATTTGCATGTGAGAACCAGAGTCAGAATAATAACCTATTGTTCTGTAGGAAAACCACCCCCTCGGCCTAGGAGATGATAGGGTTTCCCCAAAATAGGATCAGGGAACAAAGATTAAAAGGGACAGGAACAGGAACAGGACTGATCTGGAACAGCTAGGCCTCTCTGCAAACCAATGGACATCGACACATCTCCCCTCTTTCTCTCCTGCCAGCCTAAGCATAAACCACACCCCTAAAGCCATCCCAATTATACCCTAAAACTGACATGTCCATCCCACATTTGTTGCAAACTTTCACAAAACTCGAAAGTGGATTGGTGGGCTTGGGAGGTGGCTTTGTCACACCATGGTGACTTCAGGTACATTTTAGTTAATTTATAGCTCTAAATTCATGCCCAGGGTTTGGGTCATAGATCGTTCTCACGATTTCAAAACAGGTTACATTTAGACAGTCTTTCGTTCATAAATTTCACATCATCCGCAGAATGTGTCTCCTGTCCCACGACTGGTTATGGCGTTTGGCAGTCAGTCGTCATCTTGTCCTTCAACTCGTATTTTTTTTCTCTGCTGTGCACCGTCTGCCTTGCTTCTGACAGATCGGACTCACTCCTCAGCTTACCCCTCCCACTTTAGCAAACTTAGTAAAGATGGCGCCTTTTCCAGCACATTGAAGCAAAATGAAGTATGAACATTCATTAATTATGTGATACTGAAACCTTCACTGTTTACCACCCACCTTTGCACTATTCCCTTATTAGAGTTACCTAGCAGCATAAGCTTTAAGCAGAAAGCAGCATTCTTCTTTTTTTAAAAGCAAGATGCAACATGCAACTACAAAGTGCACATGCGGCCTAGTCATGTATTTATTTTGTTTTCACCAAAGCATTCTGCAGGTACGTTTTAGTTTCTTTCATATATTATTTCATATCAGTGCATACATGTGCAACGCTATTCCCCACATGTGTATATACGGTGCATATTCGTTTTATTTTTCTTACTGTTAGTACGTATTATGGGGGTATCGAATCAAGCAGGTTTCTTTTTCGAACTCCTGCTCCATCTAAGGGTTGGTCAAGAAGCCACTATCCCAGGAAAACCTAAAGGAGAACAACATAAATAAAACTAAAACATAATAGTGTGTCAATAATATCACTGTAAATAGTCATTCATGTTTGGCAAGTAACCTGTGGTGTGGCCCTGCACTGTCACACACGACAAATCATATCGCCCCCTACTAGTGGTTGTGTCTCTCTTTGAAAATAACCAAAAATCTTGCCCTATCTGTGGTTAATTTTGCCTGTTTCTAAGGTGGTCAGATAGAATGTGAATGTGTTTATTGCATATGATGATAAAGTGTTTTAGAGTTGCATGGTGTTTTTATGATAAGGCATGGAGGCCTATGTTATGCAATCCTCCTTTATTCAACCCACACAGTAGCAACAAGGAAAGAACTCTAGAATGATAAAACATTTCAAGTTTCTAGAACCTATATTAAACCACCGAGCGTTCTGTGATTTTATAAAGATCTAGAAGGCATGAATGCGCCTTATTTGACCAGATATTGCTTTATTCACAAATAGATATTATTTCATTTATATTCTCGATGACTCTAATCTTGTTGTGATCATCCTTCTTAGTTCAGGATTACATTGATGATTTTGTATAAATATCTTGATAATAGGCTCTTACGGTTTTCAGTGGGACCTGGGATCCAAAGTAGTTTATGCTTAATGAAAGCTTCTTCAGTCAGAGTGCCGCTGCCTCGAGCACCAACCGCGCGCAGCGGTGTTCCACCTTGATTCACTGCCATGAGACGGTTTTCAATCCGCTTGTGCAAAATAAGGAGGCGCGCGGCAGGTGTTCGCACTCTGGTTCTTGGCCACGAACGCGTCAGTACGCACACGTGCAGTGGCCATTTTTAAAGACTGGTAATGTGATATATCAATACACTGAAAGATTGAGCAGACATATTTTGGATTATTTAGCTACGGGTGGAGTTTCTTTCACTGATTGTTCAAGCAGTGAGTTTGATATTTGACTGGAGGTGATTTGGGTTTGTTCTCATTTAACCATCAAATGTTACTACGGTTTGCCATTCTTGGGACTATCTAGATTGATTGAAGGTTTGGCACAATATTTACGAATATAAAAAGTAGCATGGGGAATATGTTAAAGGAGGATAAAATGACTGACGAAAAGTTGCAGTTGAGGCTTTTGTGTGTTTGACAGATAACCTAGGAAAAAGAAAAGATGATTGTGTGGAATAAATCATTTCAACTAATAAATCATTACCTAAGGATTTTGGAACTGTACTCAGTAGGAAGGTTTTAGGACAGTAGGAGAGTCTGAGATTCAGGGTGGCAATTTTAAACATGGAAGAGCGGTTACACACTAGACAAAGCAAATTGTTGAGTGGGAATTCTGCTAGATATAAAGGGACATTATGGTGTGTTTACGATTGCCAAGGGAATGGATGACAAAGTAAATGAGAATAAGGTTATAAAGGCCAAAAAATGGGCCAGAAGGTGATGCTCTGTGATATCTCTACGAGACATGGAATTGAGTTGTTTCTCGGATATTGACTCTGACCCAAATTGGGTTGAGTCAAAGTAAAAGGAAATTAGAAAAAGCAAAGAAAGGGTAAGAGGAGAAGAGCCTCAAATATCCTTGTGGGTGTTACATGTTTGACACAGTCTGTTTCAACCTCCTCTCGCCCCTCAATGGCACTGGCACAACATGCAGCTCAAAATGTTGAGCACTGGATTAGGAAGGAGTTGCCTAGGGAGGTTTGGGTATTTATGAGGTCAAAGAGTCCAAGGCCTACATTATGTAATAATGTGGCTTTTACCCCTCAATTGATCCTAAAATTATGTTTTTTTCTCAATATTATGGAAGGGATCCAAAAAAGGGCCTGGGCAAATGACTTAAAGGCTGTCAAGATAGACTCCTAGATACTAAGATTTTCAATAAAACTAAGTTGTCTTTCCTAAGTAATTCAAATTTTGATATTGAGGAATTATGGCAATGGAAAAGGGCCGAGACTTGCAGAGGAAGGAGAGGCGAAAGGTAAACATGTGAATAGCCAAGGAAAGAGGGTAGTAAGAGTACCCTAGTTAACAGTGAAAGGCAAGAGGTGGTAGATGTTTCCTCATGTGTAACAAGCAAAAGATGGATAGTGTCTCTTGCATACCACTTTACTTTGTTTGTGGCACACTAGTCTAGGGGCTTGATATAAAGGTTAGTGGTTAGGAAGAGTGCTATAATTTCTGGAGGAAGGCTGAAATCTTGAAATAAATCCAATGGTGAATGTGTTTTCACCATGGGGCTATTATAGTGGAGGGAATACTCCCAGTGGCTCTCAGTGTGGTTCTCAGTGTCAAGCTTTGACTGTCCGTGGTGCCAGGAGCCAGGCTGTTGGGCCTTGGTGCCCTGGACTGCCTCTGGTTATTTGCCCTGTCACTGACAGACAGACTGAGATGCAGCAGGAAAAGTGTTGTAGCTTTAAGCAATCTTAGAATGTCAGGATATAGAATGATTTGTTACAATTTGTGCTTACAATCTGTGTTACAATCTGGAGCCAGTTGAAACCCAGCTGGTCTTCTGGGTGCACTTCTGAAGTCTGTCTCCCAATAACCTCAAAGAAGCATAATCTGGACTACAGAGCCTTTATAATAACAAAGTTGGCGACGATATATGATATCAGACACACTGAAACAGGAGCAGGTTTAGACAGTGCAATTACAACCCACCACTTATGCCAAAAATGATCTGCCTTATCTGTCCTCAACTGTAAGGGTGTCTCTGACACAAAGCTACTTAATTCAAATTATTTTTCCATTTCCATTTCTAGTCCAGTGATATGCGGGTAAATCGCCACACTCTATTACTCAATACATGAAAACTTCAACTAATAAAATTTGCATATCCAAACATGTGATGAAACATTATATTTGATATTTATTTTGATAAAGTGCGCAGTTTGACCAAGGTCGTCTTGCGCTAGCTTCTGGAAAACAGAAATATACCATACCATATGAAACCCATATCCTCCTAGAAAGATGAAAATAACCATATCTTCAAACGTTTCCTAGAGATCATCAAATCATGCTGGGCTCTGAGGTGCGCAGGTAGCTGGTTCCAAAGTTTCCAAGCGGAGTATATCATGCTTCTACCACCCCATGAGGCAGTATAAACTCTAGGTACTCCAACCATTTGTTAGGTTGCTGACCTGAGACATCTTCCCGTATTATACCATACAAATTTACTCTTTAAGTAGGCTGGACCGGTATTGTAGAGGGCTTTGTGTCCTGTACAGAGTATCTTAAAAACAACTTCGTTATTTATTGTAAGCCAGTGGAGCTCATACAGGGCCTTGATAACTGAATCATATTTCCAGATGTTCTTAATAAGCTGTGCAGCAGTATTCTGCTCAGAAGTCCTGTTGCATGGCCAAATAAAGGTCATTGCAGTAATCCAATCTCCAATCTTTGAAGACCAGCTTATTAGTCTTGTCAGTGACAGCAAGATTGGATTCAATGATTATTCTCAGGTAGAGCCAGGACTACATAAAGGACCAAAAGAGTTAGGCCACCAAGTATCATTCGAATACGAGGTGTGCATGCCAAAGAAGAATACCTCTATTTTTTTCCGAGTTCAATAAGGTCAGTGTCTACTCACTGCTTGCATACAGCTATTGAAACACTGCACCACCTCCTCAATGTTATTGGTAATAAACACAACTATTTGCATGCCATCAGCGTGCGCGATGGAAGAGAAACCAAAAGATGTAATACCTTTTGCAAGTGGACACACATAAATATTAAATAGGGTAGGGCTGTGTAATGACCTTGCGGGGCATCACACTTCAAGGAAAAAGGGGTGCCAATAAAATCTCTCACTGATGCAAATTGCTCTCTTTATAAAAATGAAGGGGTTTAGGAGATTGTATGGCGATCCAGCAATTCCTATTTCCATTGATCTCTGCTTCAGTATAATGTGGCCCACAGTATCAAAGGCTGCGGAGAGGTCCAACAGGACCACCGCAGCCTTACCACCATTGTCCATGATGTTCCGTATCTCCTCTGTGGCTACCACTAATGCTGTCTCAGTAATATAAGCCTTTCTGAAGCCAAACTGGGCTACTTCTAGTATCTCGTTATGCTCAAGATATTCTAAGACAGCAAGATTTATATGTTTCTCTAAGATTTTTGCAGGTAGAGGAAGGGGAGAGATGGTACGATAGTTCCTCTCTTCGTTCGGGTCCAATGTGGGTTTCTTCCACAGCTGCAGAATTTATGCTTTTTTCCAGTCTAATGGGAATGTACCCAGTTTGATAATGTTGTTGAATAGGGTGGTAAGGGACGGAGTTACTATGCCTGCAATCTCATAGAAGATTGAGGGTGGAGAGGGATCAGATGGAGCACCTGATTTAGTCTGCATATTATTGTTAGAGAGAGAGAGGGACAATTAAGGAGCTATGGGCCTGATGTAGGTAATTCTTATTTACCACTTCTTAAATACCGAATTTTACCGATTCGGTATTTAAGAAGTGGTAAATATGAAGGGGGAGATGTAGGTATTTCCAGATGTGTAAATACCGAATCTTTAAGATTCCGTATTTACCGAATCTGGAAATACCAAATCGGTATTTCCTATTGATTCCTATGGGCTGTGAAGCCCATAGGAATCAATGGGCAATACCGATTCTGTAATTACAGAATCGGTAAATACCGATTTTTAGCAAGGGTGCAGGGGGTGTCACTTTGACACCCTCTGGCACCCCAAAAATAGGCATGTGCGCCATGTGGCAGGCATACATGCCCTAAGGGCAGGTCTGCCTGTCACATGGCATAGGTGTGCATGCACACATGTGCATGCACACCGGAATCGGTATTTTACCATCAAATTGGATTTGATGGTAAAATACCGATTCTGTAAGGCCTCTGGGACTCTGAAGAGTCCCACCTACATCTCGGTGCCTCAGAATCGGTAAATTTACCGATTATTTATTTTACCGAATCGGTAAAATTACCGAATCGGTACTTTTACCGATTCGTTAAAATAATGCCCCCTACATACCTGTCACCCATATACCGGTCGGTAACGGCCGAAAATACCGATTTTCGGCCGTTACCGACCGACCTACATCTGGCCCTTAGTGCTGGTCGGCTCTACAAACATATTCTCAGCATTGGCGAAAATAGAGTCTATAACCTTAACATTCTCATAAATACTAGCCACATTCTTTTTGAAAGATTCCCCTAAATTGTTACAAAGCTCTTGGCTAGGAGTTAAAGAGCTACTGACCGATCGACAGGAAAGCTCCCTCATTGTCTTGAGTAAATGTGTGTCAATAAAATTGCTCTACATTCAGGAAAATACAAAGGAAACCTCCCATACTGTCCAAACATAACTTCTCTCTCAGCTTTTCTCTTTGCCTCTAATGGGTAGATTTACAAACATTGTGAGCTGGGCTAGAATTGCAAAAGTGAGATTAACCAGCACAAATATTTTGTTTTCCTAATTATCTTTTCAGTGCAAAACAGTGCACTAAAAGTGATGCAAAGCAGCACGAAGCACTGCTTTTCATTACTTAGTGTCAAGAAGGTGTTATATGGGCATTCCCATGCAACTAACTTCCCATGCCTTTTGACGCAAACCCTATCTACAACCAATAGTAGACAGGGTTTAGCACCAAACGTTAATGCGATTTGAAAGGAGGCATTAAAAGGAGAAATATTTTTATTTCTCCTTTTTTTAAATCCTTGCATGAGTGCTGCACTGTGCAACACACACACAAAGTAGGAAAAGTTGTGTCTAAGCATAGTATTTTGTACTGGAAGGCTAACCTTCCGGTACAAAACCTATGGTAGACTCACGCACACACTCTAGCACTATGGTGCTAAGGTGTGTGCCTGGTGCACGGCAGCTGAAATCTGTGCCGGCGCTATGGAGGGGGAGGAGAGTGCCATATCTCTGTAGTTATGGTGCTCTCCTGCTCTCTCCCTATCATGCAACGCAACGTAGCATTTTTGGCTGCAGCGCTGCCTTCTTGATTTGTTTGAGAATCTCGGTCTTAGAATCATGTGTTCATTTATGTGTGATCACAGCATCACCTACTGGACTTTTAACACATTTTCTGCATTGCTGGCATATTTACAGGTTTCATTTTTATATTCCGATGTGGCAAATAACATTTATATCACACACTGTACCACAGTAAAGAAAGCTTCCTATTTTCAATGAGTAATTTATATAGAGTGAATTGTAAACTAGTTGTTCAAATTCACTAACAAACACTTTACCATGGCATCTTCACACAGTTTAATGTTAACACCAAGTATCCTTAAACATCCTAGAATACTCAACATCGAATGGGATGAGTGGATCCCCTTCCCCCACCACATCTTCAACATAGTGGGGGCGACACCATCGCACCCATTCTTCGCCACACCATCAACCGCTCACTAGCAAGCGCCTCCTTCCCTGACGACTGGTAGCACGCCGAGATCAACGCCCTCCTAAAGAAGCCCTCAGCGGACCCCACTGACTTAAAAAACTACAGACCCATCTCCCTGCTCCCGTTCCCAGCAAAAGTAATCGAGAAAGTCATCAACAGCCAACTTGCCACCTTCGTCGAAGAGCACAACATCCTCGACTCCCAATCCAGCTTCAGAAAAACAACAGTTGATGGGCAGAATGCAGAACAATGTCATACATTCACCCCAGTACAGAGATCTGGGCCTAAATCCATCTTTTTTTTTTGCTCACCTCACCACCCCATTTTAGACATGGCCGTATGCAAATCAGCCTTGACCCTGTGCCTCATGGGAACAGTCCAGCCCGAACTGCCATGCCACTGGAATCAAGCTATCCAGGATGCTTGTTTCCAGTCCAGGGAGGACCTGGCTTGGCAGTTCGGGCTAGACTGTTCCCATGGGGCACAGGGTGAAGACTGATTTGCATAATGGCCGGATTCAAACTGGAATGGCATAGTGAGCAACAAAACGATGGATTTAGGCCCAGATCTCTGTACTGGGGTGAATGTATGGCATTGTTCTGCATTCTGTCCATCAACTGTTGTTTTTGCATCAGAAAAAAACACGGTACAAAAGGGGGTGGTGATGGACGAAGCATCTGAACCAATCAAACACTCACACCCAGTCAAAAGATCTGGGTTTGATCCATCACCGTTCTTTAGCCCACTCTGCCACCCCAGTTCAGACATGCCATATGCAAATCAGTCTGACCCTGTGCCTCATCGGAACAGTCCAGCCCGAACTCCCATGCTCTCCACACCACTGGAGTCAAGCTATCCAGGCTGATGACGGCTGACAGCCATAAACCGGTCCTTGGATGCTTGATTCCGGTTTGGGAAAGACATGGCTTGGTAGTTCGGACTGGACTGTTCCCATGAGGCACAGGGTCAGAGCTGATTTGCATATAGCCAGTGTCTAACCCAGGGTGGTGTGGAGTGCAAAAAAACGATGGATTTAGGCCCAGATCCTTGTACTGGGATGAATGTATGACATTGTTCTACATTCTGTCCATCAACTGTGTTTTTTGCAATTTTCAGAAAAAAATACAGCACAGAAACCTCTCTCCTCACCGTAACAGATGACATCCGCTCCCTCCTAGATAGAGGAGAGACAGTAGCCCTCATCCTCCTCGACCTCTCAGCGGCCGTCAACACAGTCTCTCACTGCACCCTAACATGCAGACTTCACGACGCAGGGATCCGGGACAATGCACTCGACTGGATCCACTCTTTACTCTCCGGCAGAACGCAGTGAGTCAGACTCCCTCCTTTCCTCTCGGTCCCTACACCAACCACCTGCGGAGTCTCTGAAGGATCCTCCCTCAGACCCACGCTATTCAACTTCTACATGGCTCCGCTCGCCCCCATCGTCAGAACCCACAGACTCAACATTGTTTCATACGCAGACGACACCCAACTCATCCTCTCCTTTTCCAACAAACCCAAAGCAGCCAAACACAACTTTCAGTAAGGCATGGAAGCAGTCGCCAAATGGATGAAAAGCAGCTGCCTACAACTCAACACTGACAAAACAGAAGTACTCATCATGGGCCCACACCCTGATGCCTGGAATGACACCTGGTGGCACCCCGCCCTCTGAAGCCCACCCACCCCTGCAGACCAAGGACGCAACCTCGGAATCATCCTGGACTCCAAACTCAAAATCGACCGCCAGATCAACTCCGTCGCATCCTCCTGCTTCCACTCCCTCCGTCTCCTATGCAAGACCTTCAAATGGATCCCCCTCGAACACAGAAAGACTGTCACTCAAGCCCTCGTCACCAGCAGACTTGCCTACGGCAACGCACTCTACGCCGGAATAAACAAAAACTTGAACCGAAAGCTACAACAAATAAAGAACACCGAAACAAGGTTGGTCCTCAACCTGTCAAGATACTGCCACATCTCCCAGCACCTGCACACACTACACTGGCTCCCCATCTAGGCTAGAATCACCTTCACGATTTTCACCCACACACACAAAGCCCTCCACAACACCGGACCAGCATACCTGAACAGTCAACTCGAATTCCACTCACACCAAAGGACCCTACGATCAGCCCAGCTCTCCTACGCTGTGGTCCACCGCACCAGGAAGTCCACATCGGAGACCGCACCATCTTCTTCCTCGCGGCCAGAGCCCGGAATGCCCCACCGCTCCACCTCAGACAGACGACATCACTCCCCATCTTCACGAGAAGCCTCAAAATATGGCTCTTCGATAGACCTCCTCCTTGATGGACTGGAACCTGCACCTCCCCTCCTCCCCAGTGCCTTGAGACCCTTATGGGTGAGTAGTTACGCTCAACAAACCATGATTGATTGATTGATTGATATATTTCATGGCTACTTGGAAGCAATGGACAGACTATAATTTTTCCCAGGTCACAAAAAGGATGTACTGCTCAGTTCCTTAGGCAAAAAAAGGTGCAGCTATTTTTCATGTCTTTGCTAAAAGTGCTGGATTCACAAGGAATGGTTACAGAAGATGTCTTCACTGAGGTGAAAATGAGATTGGAACTTAGGTTTGCCAAAACTGCAAATATCTCCATGACAAGATTCCAATGTTATACTTCGCCGCAAAAAGTGGGAGAGAGTATTGTTGATTTTGTTGCAAGACTTTATGAATTGACTAGCAAACCTCAATTTGGACCAATGACATAGGAATTGATCAGAGACCACTTTATAGTACAGTGCACCAGTAAGAAGGTACAAGAATGGCTATAGGCAGCTTGTAACCCAGCTCTCAAAGAAGCAGTCACAACAGCAAAGACTGTTGAGGAGTAAGAAGTTTTTTATGAAAGAAATGCAATATTTACGTGCTTTGAAAATACAAGACGAGGCTCCCCATGAAAAGAGTTCGGAAATAAATGCAGTTGGCAAGAAGCAACTTCCATGGACAAAGGGGAACTCCGCCAAAAACAAAGAATGGAAATCATGCCAAACTGTAACAGGAAAATAGTCTCAACATACTGCCTCAGGTGTGGCAATCTGCATCATAAACGAGAATTGAAGGACTGCCTGACAAAGACTGTATAATGTGTGGAAAAAGGGTCAATTTTACTTGTGTATGTCGCAACAGAAGGAGTAGATTTGCAGCTGTAGATTCTGAATCGGATTATCACACAATGAATGTCGTTTGGGCCTCATTTATGAAAAGTGACGCATCGCTGCATGAAAACAGCGATGCGTCACTTTTCAATGCGCCCTCCTTGCGACACCAATGATGCGTCATATTTACAGTATGACACATCATGGCGCAAGGAGTTACAGATACGTCAGTATTTCTGACGTATCTGTATGGCGCAAAAGTGACGCATTGCTGGAGTGTGTCACAAAAGTGACGCAACTCCAGCAATGTGTCCTTTCACATGGGGCAAGCCCCATGTGAAAGGGCCTGCGTCAGTCTTACGCCTGCTGTGAGGCAGGCGTAAGAAATTGACACATTTGTGTCCTAGAAGTGGCACAATGAAATCTTATAGATTTCACTACGTCACTTCTATGACCCTTTCTTGCGTCAGAACACCCCCCTGCATACATTATACCTGGCGTAGGTATAATGTAGCACAGGGGTTTACAAAGTGACGCATCTGCCTAGATGCGTTACTTTGTTAATGTGGTGCAACAAGGCACAATTTTTACGCTGCTGGTGCGTCACACAAATGTGACGCACCGGCGGCGTAAAAGTGAAATTTCTAAGAGCAGCCTTCCTTTTCGTGTAGACTTGAGGTATCTTAATCAAAATGTAGTATTGGATTCTGATCCCTTGTCAAATATCAATAAAATGGTGATGATTCGAAACATTAACAAGAAATCTATCAGCACTGTACATACCAGCTCTTTTGGTATTGGATCAGTCTTATCGAAATCACAAGAGGCCAAAGGGTTAACAATTGTCTTTGCAGTAGATGCACAACTGAAGGGCAACCTCTTAAATTGAAAAAAATTTTGGGGTGTAATGAAAACTGTTAAGACGTTAGATTTGGAATGCAACTGAATTTGGTGATAGGTGCTTTTTAAACTGAATTTTGCAAAATACTTTGCCCTTTTTTTCGAAGCATCACCATTTTATTGATGTTTGACAAGGGATCAGAACCCAATACTACATTTTGATTAAGATACCTCAAGTCTACACGAAAAGGAAGGCTGCTCTTAGAAATTTCACTTTTACGCCGCCGATTGATGTTGATGACTGATGAAGAAATGGTAAGTTTGGACAGACGAGAGGATGGAAGCCAAAGTTTGGCTTCAGGTAATGCTGATTCATGTAGACAACGCCCTGTTTGGAGAGGGAGTGAAATAGGAGGATCTCAAACACTCACCATTTGTACATTCAGAAGAGCACCCACATGGCTAAGTGACTTTGTGTCATAAGTATTTATTATTGGAGTGACTTTGTGGTATAGTTTTTTCTATGTATTAATACTTATCCATAATGCTGTTTTCCCCAACCTTTTAGATACCATCTATACATATAGTTTATATCTTTTTCTTTGTATTACATGTACTTGCAGAAATTCAGTCTTATTTGCCTTTATATTTTCTTCTGATTGAGACAATGAGATGTGTTGCAGCTTTAAGCTGATTTAGAATGTCCTCTTATAGAATGTGGTGTTATGATCTGAGCTTATGCAGTCAGGTGAAACCCAGCAGCCCTACAGGACTCAATTTTGAAGCCTGTCTCCCAATAAACTCAAATTACTATCAGCTGGAATACAGACCTTTTATTATAACAAAAGACTGCAGATTTCAGCTTGGGCATGATTTGCCCATCTGTGGGTCACAGACTGAAGTTCTGATATGCCATTACATTCCTTATCATGTCTACTGCCCCCAGGCTGATGCAGCTTTTTAAGGCTTCTTAGCCCATTAGGTTTTTTTAAATTGACAGGGATTTTGCAAAACAGTCTTTTTATATGGACATAACTGCCTTGTACCAATCATGTTAAAAAATCACAGTACTGAAATCTCACAATAAACCCACTGGTAATATGGACAAGTCACACATGAGAAAACTGATAGCATGGCAGCAATGAACACACTCTTTGAAATCATGTTTAAGTCCTATTTATAACCTACTAAATATATCTTCAAATAGATCATCCAATGCAGTTTAAAACGTAAAATATTACCTTAAAAGCCTAACGTGCAGTTGTGAGCAAATAGCATTAGCAAAAGATTCAAAGCATTTAACTCTGGTAGCTAACACCAAGTGCTTCTCAGCTACACAGGGAGGTGCATCTTTCTAAACTGGAGAAAACTGATCATCCAGCGTTCAAAGACCTTGTAACGCCTGTCATTGTCTCCCCCCCCCTCAAATCTTCTGAGTCAAACCATTGTTTAATGCAAGCAATCCAACGCATGTAGAACAGGCTTCAATGTCAAACCATTTCAAACCAAGGTGTTTGCTCTTCATTTACTAGTGTGATTGGAAAATAAAAACAAATAGGGGCAGATTTACAAGCCTCTTGTGCCAAATTTGCACCACAGTTGCCTCACTTCTGTCATGCAGCGGCGTCGTAAACAATGCGCCACAACGCAACGTATTTACAACGTGACGCATCTAGGGATCAATCAATCAATCATAGACATTTATAGAGCGCTCTACTTACCCGGAGGGTCTCAAGGCGCTAGGGGGGGGTGCTGCTACTGCCCGAACAGCCAGGTCTTGAGCTTCTTCCTGAAGGCGAGGTGGTCTTGGGTCAGGCGCAGGTCGGTCGGGAGGGAGTTCCAGGTCTTGGCAGCCAGGTAGGAGAAGGACCTTCCTCCTGTTGTCATTCTTCGGATGCGGGGGACGGCGGCGAGGGCGTGACTGGCTGATCGGAGGTGTCGTTTGGGAGCGTAGAAGTTGATGCGGTTGTTGAGGTAGCTCGGGCCTTGATCGTGTAGGGCTTTGTGTGCGTGGGTGAGGAGACGGAAGGTGATTCTCTTGTTGACCGGGAGCCAGTGCAGGTCTCTTAGGTGTCCGGAGATGTGGCTGTGTCGTGGGATGTCGAGGATGAGTCTGGCTGAGGCGTTCTGGATCCGTTGGAGTCTCTTCTGGAGCTTGGCGGTGGTTCCGGCGTAGAGGGCGTTGCCGTAGTCCAGTCGGCTGGTGACGAGGGCCTGGGTGACAGTCTTCCTGGTCTCGGTGGGGATCCACCGGAAGATTTTCCGTAGCATGCGCAGGATGTTGAAGCACGACGAGGAGACTGCGTTGACTTGCTTGGTCATGGAGAGGGAGGAGTCCAGGATGAAGCCCAGGTTGCGTGCGTGGTCTGTCGGTTTGGGTGCAGTTCCCAGGGCGGGGGGCCACCAGGAGTCGTCCCAGGCGGAGGGCGAGGATCCCAGGATGAGGACTTCCGTCTTGTCCGAGTTCAGCTTCAGGCGGCTGGTCGACATCCACTCGGCTACTTCTTTCATTCCTTCGTGGAGGTTGGCTCTGGCGGCGGCGGGGTCGTTGGTAAGGGAGAGGATCAGCTGGGTATCGTCGGCGTAGGAGATGATGTTCAGGTTGTGTTGGCGTGCGATGGCCGCGAGGGGGCTCATGTAGACGTTGAAGAGGGTTGGGCTCAGCGAGGATCCTTGGGGTACGCCGCAGATGACTTCGGTGGCCTTTGATTTGTACGGAGGTAGGCGGACTCTCTGGGTTCTTCCGTCGAGGAAGGAGATGATCCATTCCAGTGCCTTCTCCTGGATTCCGACGTCGTAGAGGCGCTGCACTAGGGTGCGGTGGCAGACGGTGTCGAAGGCCGCGGAGAGGTCTAGGAGGATGAGCGCCGCTGTTTCTCCGTTATCCATCAGGGTTCGGATGTCATCGGTGGCAGCGATGAGGGCGGTCTCGGTGCTGTGGTTGGCTCGGAAGCCAGACTGTGAGGGGTCGAGGGATCCGTTCGTCTCAAGGAAGGCGGCCAGCTGCTTGTTGACGGTCTTCTCGATGACTTTGGCTGGAAACGGGAGGAGCGAGATGGGGCGGTAATTCTTCAGTTCGGTGGGGTCCGCTGTTGGTTTCTTGAGTAGAGCGCTGAGTTCGGCGTGCTTCCAGCTCTCAGGGAAGGTGGCGGTGTCGAATGAGGTGTTGATGATGTCCCGCAGGTGGGGTGCGATGACAGCGTCGGCCTTGTTGAAGACGTGGTGAGGGCAAGGGTCGGTCGGAGATCCGGAGTGGATGGAGTTCATCGTGCGGACGGTGTCTTCGGTGCTGATAGGAGTCCAGGCGCGGAGGGTGGTGGTGGGGGGCGGTGGTTCGGTTGAGTCGGGCGTGGCGTTCGTCGGTTGGGTGTTGAAGCTGTTGTGTATGTCCGCGATCTTGTTGTGGAAGTAGGAGGCGAGGGAGTTACAGAGTTCTTGCGATGGGGTGATGTCGTTGTTTCCGGCGTTGGGGTTGGAGAGCTCTTTCACGATGTTGAAGAGTTCCTTGCAGTTGTGTGCGTTTTTGTCCAGTCGGTCCTTGAATGCAGTTTTCTTGGTGTCGCGGATCAGCTGGTGGTGCTTCCGGGTGGCAAGCTTGAGGGTGGTCATGTTGTCCGGTGTTGGCTCCCTTCTCCAGGCTTTCTCGAGGGCTCGGCAGTTCTTCTTGGAGCTCTTGAGTTCGTCGGTGAACCATGGGGCCTTCTTGCTGCCGGGTCTGCTGGGCGGGGTCTTCAGTGGGGCGAGTACATCCGCGCAGTTGCTGATCCACTTCGTGAGGTTGTCGGCGGCCTGGCTGGGGTTCGCTGAGCTGGCGGGAGGGTGCTGGCTCAGGGCAGCGGCGAGCTGGTCGGCTGTGATCTTGCTCCAGCTTCTTCGGGCAACCTGTTGCTGGTGGTGGTGGGTCGTCGTTCTTCTGAAGGTGAAGTGGACGCAGCTGTGGTCCGTCCAGTGGAGTCCAGTGGCGTGGCTGAAGGTGATGTCTTTGCTGGATGAGAAGACGGCGTCGAGTGTGTGTCCGGCAAGGTGGGTGGGGGTGGTCACCAGCTGCTTGAGTCCGAGGTTGGCGAGGTTGTCCAGCAGGGTGGTGGTGTTGCGGTCGTTGTTGTTCTCCAGGTGGAAGTTGATGTCCCCCAGGAGGATGTAGTCAGCGGAGGGGAGGGCATGCGGGCTGACGAAGTCGGCGATGTCCTCGCTGAATCGTGTGCGTGGTCCAGGGGGTCGGTAGATCAGGGTGCCTCTGAGGGTGGTCTTCGGGTCGGTGTGGATCTGGAAGTGTAGGTGTTCGGCGGTGGTCAGGATGTCGTCTGTGCTGGTCGTGATGCGGATGGTGTCCCTGTGGATGATGGCGATGCCTCCTCCTATCTGGTTGGCAGTGCGGTCCCTCCGGGTGATCTTGTAGCCCTCTGGGATGGCGATGGCGATGTCGGGAGCTGAAGAGGCGTTCATCCAGGTCTCCGTGAGGAAGGCAACGTCTGGTGCTGTGGTGTCGATGAGGTTCCAGAGTTCGATGGCGTGTCTGTGGACTGAGCGGGTGTTGAGCAGGATGCACTTCAGGTGGTTGGTGCTGGTGTTCGTCTTGGCGGGTGCTGGTGCGAGGCAGGTCCGGATGCAGGTGAACTTGCAGGACTGGCAGATGAAGGGTCCGTGGGTGCGTCTCGGGGTGGCACGGTAGCATCCCGGGGCTCGTCCGTCGTTGAGTGCGATGAGGGTGGCGGCGTCGTACGTCCGGCGGGTGGGCTGGGGTCTGCGGAGGCCAGGGATCCTGGCGCTGGGCGCGGGCCAGGCGCGGACGGGCGCAGACGGGCTTACCTTTGGCGCACCTTCGGCGCTCAGTCGGTGCTCCCGCTGCGCGCGTCCGCTGCGCGGTCGCTGAGGGGGCGTCATAAGAAGGGATCCTGGAGGGCGGGTCAGGCGGGAGGCGGGGAGCGCGTGGGCCTATCGGTAGGCGGGGGGGCGGGGTCGCGTCAAAACCGGTGCGAAATCCAGGCGGCCGGCCCTGCGGCGGCTGGGGCGCCGGGCTGGATCGGCGATCAGGCGGGCGGCCCTGCGGCGGCTGGGGCGCCGGGATGGATCGGCAGCAGGCAGCAGGTAAGTGGCAGGCAGCAGGCGGGGAGCGAGGGGGCAACCAGGCCGAGGGCACAGTGGTCGCTGCAAGAGTGGGGTCGGGGTCCCCTTAAGAAGGGATCCTGGAGGGCGGGTCAGGCGGGAGGCGGGGAGCGCGTGGGCCTATCGGTAGGCGGGGGGGCGGGGTCGCGTCAAAACCGGCGCGAAATCCAGGCGGCCGGCCCTGCGGCGGCTGGGGCGCCGGGCTGGATCGGCGATCAGGCGGGCGGCCCTGCGGCGGCTGGGGCGCCGGGATGGATCGGCAGCAGGCAGCAGGTAAGTGGCAGGCAGCAGGCGGGGAGCGAGGGGGCAACCAGGCCGAGGGCACAGTGGAGATGAGGGCACAGGGAGATGTGTCACGCTGTAAAGCCGTGCACTACATTATACCTGCCTCAGGTATAATGTATACAGGGTGGGCGTTCCGATGCAAGGAAGCCTCGTAAAAGTGACTCAGTGAAATCTACAAAACCCTGCGCCTGCTTGAAGCAGGCATAAGGAGTGATGCAGCATGGTCGGAACAGGCATTCCTGACCATTGTTGGAGTTGCATTGTGCGACTCAAGGAATGCGTTGCCTTTCCGACGAAAGATGCGTCACACATCTGTCTGTCCTTGCGCCACGGTGCGCTGCATTGTAAATGCGGCACATCCATGGTTGTCCAAGGCTATTTTCCCGTCACAAAAATGAACTGGAGCATCTCTGCAACTATGCAGAGATGCGCCAGTTCTTGTATGAATACCAAAACTATTTCATACTGTGCACACAAATCATCATGTAAAAATCAGAAAATGCCATATTCTTTATACAAATACATATATTGTGCTTACAGACCAAGGTGATAATCATGTGAACAATACAATGATGCATGCCTACCAAAACACATGCAAGCCAATACAATAAATATGAAACCAGTAGTTTACATATGAGAACCAGTACATCATGCATGCAAACTGGGATGTAATACTTTAAAACCAATAGTTGTACATTTGAACCAATATCATACACAGGAACCTAACTATTACGAGAATGCACTGACAAATCATGTATATGAATCATAGAATTATGTGTGTCAATCAGTATATTAAACATGCCAATTAGTATGGTATTCACCCAAACCAGCTATTTATGCATGGTAACTAGTATGGCATGAATGTCATAAATGCAAGCCAGCATGTAATGTTTTAAAACCAAGGTGATAATCATGTGAACAATACAATGATGCACGCCTACCAAAACACATGCAAACCAATACAATAAATATGCAAACCAGTAGTTTACATATGAGAACCAGTACATCATACATGCAAACTGGGATGTAATACTTTAAAACCAATAGTTGTACATTTGAACCAATATCATACACAGGAACCTAACTATTACGAGAATGCACTGACACATCATGTATATGAATCATAGAATTATGTGTGTCAATCAGTATATTAAACATGCCAATTAGTATGGTATTCACCCAAACCAGCTATTTATGCATGGTAACTAGTATGGCATGAATGGCATGAATGCAAGCCAGCATGTAATGTTTTAAAACCAAAAGATTATACAAATACATATAACCCAGTGGTTCCCAATCTGTGCTTCGTGGCTCCCTGGTGTGCCGTCAAAACTAGCCTGCACTTTAGTGCATTTATTGTTGCAGGGTTTGTTGGCGTCAGTTAAACCAATAAGACTTAAACGCATGATATTGATGATTTGTAAGTGAAATATCTAAAACTGAAAACGTAGTACTTAAGTGATGGCATGTTGAGGAAGATGACCTCCATATTTCACTGGATTCCCACGTTTCAACACTCCCAAAGTAAGTGGAAGACATCTGATTAATTCTGTTAGACATGTTGATACTTTAATTTTTTTAATGCATTTTATACCAATACAAATTATCAGGAGAGTAAAGTTGTCCTGCCTCTCAATCACACTTAGGGACCGATTAGGATGTCTGTAGGAAAGCCTCCGACCACCAATTGGAGGCTTTCAGACTGCCTCGGAGGCTTTCCAACCTACTCAGTCGGTTTTTGGACCAACCAACCGATTACAATGATGGCGGTCAGAATGTGACCTGGACGGCCATTCCGACTCGGTTCCGACCGGCTCTCTGAGTCTTCCTGTCGGTCGGAACCGCACCGTATTCCCCTATGGACGCCGTTTCTGCCATCGGATTATGATGTCGGTTTCTCACAGGCTTACCGTGCTGGCCTTTCTGACATGGAAAGGCTATCGGAAAGTGACTTTGGGGGCCCAAGGGCCCTTGACTCCGCGGTTGACGGTCTGTAAAACCCTGCATTGTGTGGCATGGGGTGCTTCCTACAGGGGTGCAGGGTTTTACACACACTCCCATTTCTCTATGAAAGCCTGTATTATGGCCAGTTTATGGCTGTGATACAAGTTCCCATAGAGAACCGTGGGAATCCGACCGAACAGTGTTCGCTCGCATCGTATTCAGGCAGTCGGAAACGCCGACCTCAGGTTGGTCGGTCCCGAGTTCGAGACGATGTCGGTCGGAGACAACTCCAACCGACACGAATTAAGCCCATAAGTTTTATTAAGTATTGGGATGTGTACTTGAACCATAGGTACTTCAAGTACACATTTCTTCCAGTACACACATATTTCCAGAAAGGCCTGCTCTCTCCATGAACACATGGAAGTAAAACACCCCATATGGCATAATACCAAAATTTGGAAGCAAGAAAAGGAGACATTTAAAAAAATCTGAGGAATTTATTTCTTCTGCATTGAATTGGAGGCAATTTTAGGGAGGATGCAGCTAAAATAAAGCTGTATTTGGTTTAAAAAATTATGAGTCCCCCTGCTGAGACAGATGTGTTGACACGTATGACATGGGTAGAAATGGAAGTGCACACAAATATTCTTCAAGCGCAGAAGCACTGGCAATGGGGCCTACGTGCATAGGGAGGATATCTAGTACTGCAACAGGATAAAAAAGTTTGAGAGTGTTCTCTAAAAAAGGCATGGGCAAAGAAGTGTAAGTTGGAATCACTTTTAGCGGCAATGCCTTTGTAATACGAAACACCTTGCATATATGATTGTAATACCTTCATCAGCTTTTTCCAAAATTATTTTCAGGGAAAAAAAATGGAAGTACTTCTGAGGTCGGGCTTACATCCCCTCACCCTCTAAACAAAATAACATAGTGGGGAGCCGAGCCAAGGGAGCAGTAGGTCGAAAAAGTTTGGGAACCACTGATAGAACCGATAAATTATATGCACAAATTAGTATACTACAAATGTGGAGCAATGTATTATGATTACAGACCAAGCAGGTATGCAAGTACATTATGAATGCAAACTACTGTCTAATGTTTGCAAATCAATAGGTTGCATAGTTGGTTGACTATATTATACATACAAACTAGTACATTACATGAATAAGCCAATATAATATATATGAATGGATACAATAAACATTGAAACCTATAGGCTATTCTTGCAAATAAATATTCCTATGCACGTCAATGAGTGTGCTATGAATACAACCACTACAATATGGGAGAAAACCAATACATTATGCATCTCAACTGATAAGTTAGATGTGTGGACCAGTGTGTTACCATACACAGCACTACAGTATGCATGCAAACCACATTAGCCTATGAACCAGTCCATTATGAAGGCAGCAAATAGAGTATTCCTAAAAAACTGAATTTTTAGCCAGCATCCAATTGTATTATAGATAGACCAGTATTTAATGTGCATACATCAATGCACTACACAAACACAGCAGTGCACTTTTGACATAAGCCATTATATATAGGGAACATAAACCAATATGCTGTATTTTAAAACCATACATCTTAAACAGAATGCTATGGCTCATAAACCACTGGGCTGGATTAGTGTACCAGTTGCTTACCTATGCATTCACATGCATTCTGGTTACTCAAACCAGTGTTCCTCTACACCCGTGGTACTCATAGTAGGGCCCGCGGGCTGCCAGCGGCCTGGCAGGCCTTCATTGGCGGCCCGCGAACCTTGACTTGAGGTTTCTTCTTTTCCAGTGAGGAGCGAAGTAAACACAGAAGATGACCGCAGGAGCATACTTAGTGAATACATATTAAATGCTCCTGAGGCCATCTTCTGTGTTTACTGCCGGCCTCTGTGACGTCACACACGGCACTGTCCGAAAGCTTCCCAAAAGGCCCTGTAAAAGTCAGCTGACTTATAATGGGACTTTTGGGAAGCGTCCTGTTTCGTGTTGCCAAGGACGTACTCATCTCTCACAGTAGCTTCATCTTCGAGTCACTATCCCTGAACATTAGATGTAAGCACATTCAGAATTTGGACAATTGAGCCTGGAGAAAGAGAGAGACCAAGACAGAGAGACACAGAGACAGAGAGACACAGACAGAGAGACAGAGACAGTGTCATATAGCTCCTGTATATCCTTATATCGTGTTAAGTTAGCATAGGTACATTTGAGGTTTAAACGCCATTTTTCTTTCTTGCAACTTCTGCACACGACACTTAATTGTTGACTTAGCTTTCAACCTAGTAGTTTGCCGTGGTGTATGTGAGAATAATATGTTATTGCTCTGATATCAGCTTTGCTTAATAAACTATGTCTGCACGAAGAGTGCTGAAGTTTCAGGAACAACACGATATGGAATTGTTATGAGGTCTGATCTCCACGCCTTCATAGTCATAACACAAGTGCAGCCTTTGCCAACTCTGGCTTCAGGCGGGATTGATATTGCTTTGCACGAGGCACATAGAACACACTTGATGCGGTGCACATGCAGAGAGAGCTGGTGTATGCTGATGTGATTCCTTCATGCTAGGACACTAAGGTATGGGCCCGCCCTAAACCAACCCAAAGAGACCTTCTTAGCTAATAATATAATATATGTGTTAGGGTGGGTGAGATATAAGTGTTGTTAACTCTTATTCATTACAGTATGTTAACATGCTGTCACCATTCGCTTTTTATGTCTTAGTAACTATGCTGGTAATTTTGCTACTGATAATAAGTATACTTGTATTATCTAAGATACTGCGCCTGAGAAGACGGCATTAGTAAATAAACATTTCAAATGCACATGTGTCTTCTTTACTCCATGTTCTGGTTTGTAATGATAATATAACGAAAGAGTGTTCATGAGTTCCACGTACCCTGAGGTACAGTAAGTTCATGTTCTGGTTTGTCTAAACATTGGGAGTTTGATATGTCCAATGAGACACTGTAGCTAGCTCAGTAAGGGGTGAGTTGGATACTAAGGTGAGTTTTGGGACACCCTAATTCGCCGAGGTTCCACTCCTCTGTGCACAGTTCTGTGTGAGAACAGAAACCCTGCGACATGGCGCCCAACGGTTTCGGTGGTCTTATTTCATGACACTCAAGTAGTATATCGTTCTAACCTTAACCCCTTCACCTCCATTTCCGGAAAGCGGGGTGTCGGTGAAGCCTACCTATTTTTTGAAATAGGTCTTATTCAAGCTTCATTCTTTCTTAAACGGTTTCTTTGAATTACTACCCAGTTGTGCTACAAAGTATTCTTTGTATTTTCTTGTTTCCAGTGTTGTCATGGCGGCGGTAGCCATTGCGCAGCATAGTCGCGTGGCTGTGCGCAACCATCTTCAGACGTACCAAGTACCGGTAGATGGGATGGCTGTGATTTTCGTGGTGTGTGCAGATCCGGCGTTCCCTTTCGAGTTGTTTTACTCTTGGGTTACGTTTCCGGCAGTGGACGCAACTTCTGGTTTGTTCCACTCCTACACCGCCTCAGCAGTCCCGGCTGAGTATACACCGTACAGGGCATTTGAAATACCTATTGATCATTGGCAGCATCGAGTTTGGTTTGATGGCGCCCTCCCCCACTCTTTGTCCGCTGCGAGGTTAGGTCCACTCTCAATTCCAGGTACAAACTGGCCTGCGTTGGGTGGTTTTACCCCACACCCGAATCACGGGGCTTGTACCCTTGCAGAAATTCGCAGGCTACATGTAGTCTCAATTTCCGTGATTCGTGCGTTGGTTCAATACATAGGTCGTCATCTCCCGGGTGGTCCCCCGGGGGGTCCGGCCGTTCAAACGGAACGTGGTGGTTTACGGCTCAATCCAGTTATGGTAAATTCGGTTTTTGGTCAACGCCCTGATAATAAAGATGATTTTCCTTTTTGGGTGGCCGAGAAATTTGACCAACTGGAAGCCGTGTTTCCCAATTCTACTCCTGCTGATAAACTTAGAATGTTGACGATTACTTTACCTAAGGATATCACTCCCGAGCTCGTTGACTGTGAAAGTTGGGGTAAGACTTTTGCGGCTGTTTATGCGAGGTGTTTCGGCACCCCATCTATGGCTGTACTGCCTACGATCATAAAACGTGTTCAGGATGATCACGGTCCAGAGGCAGCGGTTGAATTGGGTATGCGCCTGTGTGGTTCTTTTGAGATTGTAAGTGATCTCATACTCTCCAACATCAAGGGAGATGCTGTGAACTTCCAGGTTTTTAATGCACTGGCAGCGTTACCCGATGCCGAAAAGCCCCGCCAGTTGGCAAAGATTGTGGTGGCCGCTTATAAAACTATCGGTCGCACAAGTAAGGGTTTGAAGTACTTCGCGGTTAAGGAGAAGAAACAACCACAAGTGCAATCTGCTGCGGCAGATGTACAACCAAAGTCCAAAAAACAGAATTGGCCTCAGAAACAGAAACAGGGGAAGCAACAGCAGCAAACTCAGGATTCATATCCTGCGTCACAGGTCCCTGCGCCGGCTGAAAAAGTTTATGATTTGCGCGATCGCGCGATGATTAAATCACCTGATCGATTTCAGGTTTCTGATCAACGCTCTCCTCGTTCCTTTCAGGACTCATCAGCCTCGAAGACCGGTGGAGGAGGAGGCGGACGGGGACGTGGTGGCCAACAAGGACGTGGCCAGCCCCGCCAGACAGAAGGCGCATGGAAGCAGGAGGATTCTACGCCAAAGAGACCGCAGTTTGCGAAAAAGAAAGTCGCAGCCTTAACAGCGCATCGATATGCCACAGATAGTGAGAACGCGGCTTCGGAATCTGACGTGGGCTCTGACCTTGCTGGACAGCGCGGCGGAGATAACCATAGTCAGAGAGGCGCTGCGTCCACTACTGAGGGTGACAGCGACTGATGTTTACGTTGTGATAGAAACAGCAGATACGAGACTTGCTCCCCCTGAAAGACTTTATGAAATTGTCCTGTTAATTGAAGGTGACATACAGCGTACCGTTAAAGGTGTACTATTTTGGGAAAATCTGTCTTCTACATATGATATTTTACTTTCGGAGGCTGACTGGCCCCCACCTTTTGTGCTCGCGGCGCCGCGAGGGGAGGAGGTGATCCTCCCCAGTTTCGCGAACACTGTCTCGAAAGAGCATGCGCAGCATTTTGCAGAAGAGTGGGCTCGAGCTCTCGCGCCGGCTCTGTACCGTAACCAATGTGGTTGGGATAAATAGTCGCCTTGACACGAAATTCCGTTGCGGTCTCAGCCGCAGCCTCAACCTCAATATCCCATTAGGCGTGAAGCAAAATCTTCCGTCGCGGAAATCCTTGAACAATTGGAATATCAGGGAGTTATTGAAACGTGTGTGTCACCGATGAATAATCCCCTTTTTACTGTGAACAAACCTGACGGATCATATCGTTTGGTTTTGGATTACCGGCATTTGAACTCGCATTGCCGTAACTGTGCAGTACAGAATACTCACGGCTCTGCCCTTGTGGATAGTCTTGTGCGTAAGCGTTTCAAGACAACGCTTGACATATCCAACGGTTTTTATGCCCACAGATTGGACAGCTTTAGCTCCCAATGGACCAGTTTTACGAGCGCTGGAGTCCAAAAACAATTCCGGCGTCTTCCAATGGGCTATAAGAATAGTCCTGGTATATTTACCGCTCGCATTGTCTCTATTCTGGAGGCACTCGACCCTGATGCTTTTTCGTATGTGGATGACATTTATCTCACAGACGACGATATTTGGGAGCATCGGTGTCGTGTAAATTCTGTTATTTGCAACTTCGCTGACATGGGTTACAAATTTAACTTTGCCAAATCGCACATTGCTGAACACACAGTGTTGTTTTTGGGCTATGAGCTCAACAATGAAGGTAGAGGGTTGGCTCCTCACTTCTTGGAGAAGTGCGCACAATTGCGCACTCCTACAACACTGAAAAAATTACAATCTTTACTGGGCTTTTTGAATTTCGGAAGGACATACATTCCGGAATATGTCCAGCGTATCAAGCCGTTGTATGCATTAATACAACCTACTTTCTCAAAATCATGCTGGCTGCCTGAGCATTCAGCCATTTTGCAATCCTTGCCGGCTGTTCTGCTCGCTTCTAAATATTTACTGACTCGTGATAACCACACCAACCTGGTGATAAGAATAATTCCAGGGGCGGTGGGTTTCACGTACCTGACTTTTAATGAAGGAGACACAGTGCCTATTGCTTACAAGTCACACTTGTACACTTCGGCTGAATTGCGGTTTCCCACTGTGGAGAAAGTTTTAACTGCTGTACAGATGGCGATTCTTAAAGAACGAGCTCTGTCACAGGGGAAGCGCATGTTAGTGGTAACACCCTGTCCTCATTTGGAGGCAGTCACGAAAGCAAGTGTACCGAATTCTAAAGCTTTGCACCCACGGTGGATTCAATGGGCAGCGTCATTGACGTCCACGGATGTCACTTTTATTTTTGACGCCTCTTTACGGTCGCAAGAGTACTTGCAGTATGAATTCGTTCATCCTGCTCCTCTGGCTATGCGACCTTTGGAGGACTTCCATTGCATCATTTACACTGATGGGTCGGCGCAGGTTGCGCATGGCTCTAAACATGCCTACGTTTCCGCATGCGCTATTGTGGTTGGTGCTATGTTGAACGATGAATTCTTTTCCAGGGAGGTACACACGTTGCCCCTGGGAGATTGCACTGCACAATTAGCTGAGCTTCGTGCTCTTTTACTAGCGTTGGAGTACGCAGATCCAAGTGTTACTACTCTGATTGTAAGTGATTCTTACTACTGTGTCCAGTCTTACAATGAAAACTTGTTCTTTTGGATTCAAAATGATTTTCATGATTCCAAGGGTAGCACAATAAAACACAAAATGATCTGGGTTCGAGTGGCAGAGCTTAAGGCTATGTTGCCTCTCGTTTATGTGATTCATACTCTCGGTCATCAGCGCGTAGGAGTTCACGCTGTTGGCAACTCGCTTGCTGATGAAGCAGCGAAATCAGCAGTATCTACATACTTAGTTGCAGCGGTTACTAGGTCAAAAACCAAGATTGATAGCGACATCTTGGCAGCAGTTGCTGCCTCTGAGAAGGGAAGTAAACATCCTGCGGGATTCCCTTCGAAGTACAAATACCACTTAAGTCCCGAAAAGGTTCCTTTTGTGACAATTCCTGATGTTGGGTAGCGGCTGATTCCCAACTCGGATCGCAGAGCAGACTTGATTACAGCGGCACATGAGGGTGTGGCGTCTGCGCATGCGGGCGTCTCGGCCACTGTAACTCAATTACAACAACGTTTCTGGTGGCGGGGACTGTACAAACAGACGCGTGATTATGTCCTTCTTTGTGACATATGCCAGCAGATTAAACCTTCAACTGCTACGCGTCCGCCACAGACTCAGTTGTACATTTCTAATAAACCACTAGGTTGTGTTTATTTAGATCACTGCGGTCCTTTTTCATCTGATACTGCGTATAAGTACATCTTAGTAGCAGTTGACTCATGCACACGCTTTGTGTGGGTATGGCCACATCGCAGCGCTGATTCACGGACTGTCATTAGAGATTTGCGTGTCTTTATAGGGATTTTTGCCTGTGGTACCTTCCATTCATGTCAGGGTCCGGCTTTCGCCTCTAAGGCGTATAAGGATGCCATGACTTCGTTGGGGGTCCAAGTCAAGTTTTCGTCTCCCTACAGACCTGAGGGTAACAGTGTAGTTGAGCGAATGAACCGTGATTTAAAGCAATCTTTGACAGCCCGAGTTATAGGCACTGGCAGAAACTGGCTGGCTCACCTCTATGGCGTGCAGCGTGCTCTTAATAATCTCCCTAGAAGGTCTCTGGGTGGGCGGACCCCATACGAAATGCTCTTTGGCATCAAGATGTACGTCCCTGACCTTGACGGTCTAGACTGTGTGGTTCGCGCCACTTCCTTTGACGCAGATGAACATTGAAATGTTTTACAGAATCTACAAAAGACCAGAGACAGTCTTGCAAAGGAACATTTGCCCTCCACGTCGGATGATGCGTTGCAGATCCCGGTAGTTGGCTGGCTACCCCAAGTTGGCGAACTGGTTCGAGAGAAGATCGATAACAAGAAAGAATTTGGTCCTTCCTATCGAGCTCCGGTTCCCGTCCTTGGAGTGAAGGGCACAAGAACAGTCATTTTACCACCTCTTCCGGGTCGTAAGGAAAACAGGTTTATTTCAATTGACAATGTCAAGATACACAGAGTGGCCGATTCTTCTTAGCATGACACCGGCTGTTTCCTGTCCTTCCATTGTGAGAAATTCAGTTATGCCCACTGCTTCTAATAATGAACCTGATGTGGCCATCGAATTACCTGCTCTTTCCAGTCCTTTATTAAATAGTTTACCCGGAACTAACGTTGATGAGACAGACTATGCCTACCCCACTGATTTGTCCATACCTGACCTGCAAGCACGTTTAGCCACGGAATCCAGATTTTCTTTTGACTCTGTTTCTCTTGCCTCAAAGAAACCCTCTCGTTTTGCAGTTTATGCAAGCCTGTTTAAAAAGCATTTTTTGATACCTCCTTGGACATACATTTGGCTGGCCCTTTTTTCAATTTACCTGTTTATGTCAATCGGTTTTGTGTTTTATTTTTTTCGAATCATGGATGGACACTATGTGGAGGAAAGAACTTGCATTACTCATCTGAATGGAACTTTGGCCCCGCTTTCCTCGTCCCATTCTACACATAGATTTAAAAGAGACTTGACTTTGGTTAACATCACAGCTTGGCCTGTCCTTGATGGTATCGTGTGGGATACAGTTCGTTTTCAGATTCATGGCCCAACGGAAGTCGTTAATGTCCCTAATGTACTTAGAGTGAATATGGGGGATGTGGTGAAACAAAACATTCGTTCTGATGACTGGGATGTCAATGCTGTAGAAAGTTTATTTTCTGATTTACGTTACTATGCTGCATTTGATGCTGAGGATTTATATTTAGAATCTGCTAATTATGGTGAATTATTCTGTTACCAACATTATGGCAATCACTTCTTACACAAAACATCATCCAGAAGGGATACTGTTAACTTTACTCAGTGGGAACATTGCCCAGCACCTCAGCAAGGGAGTTCTGAAACGTTTCTAAAGAAGTATACTTACTTTACTGATTTTAACCAGTCCAATCCCGAGTCCTTTTATTTTAAATTTCAAAAAATGCCAATGTCCAAGGTTAGACTTACCGATACTAAATTGTTGTATTCGAAGGCCTTCCTTGATCAATTAGTTACTGGAGGCTATGATTTATGGAAGGATACAATAGACCTTAAATCGGTTTGGGGTTCAAGGGCCTGGCAGGTACAAGGCACTGAGGCTTTGCACCGTGCATGTCTCATCCCGAATCATATGTTGTTTCTGAATGAAACTATTTCCCAAACCACATGCTTTGGATTGGCTACTTCTAAAAAGTTAAACACTCCTTCTTTCCCGGAGTTGGAAGAATATGATGGTTGGAGTAATTTTACTCAGTTGTCCATTAGAGAATTACAGACTCTACTTCTTAATTCCTCCTTTAACATATCCAGTATGAATCCTAAGGGTTGGCTGCTTTGGCACCGTAGTGCTGGTTCTTGCCAACATAGATTTTTGAATTTAACTGACGGTTTTAAAACTGTTAGATAAGATCCCAGATTTAGCTTAGGTCATACTGTCACTTCGTATTCTGTGGGCAAATTGTGTCAAAATTGGCTGAAACATTCAACTTTACCTGCGGTTAAGGATCACCTTTCTAAACTAAATGCAGATGTGGACTTGAATGATTTCATGAAAGGCCCGGCTAGTGGCAGGTCGAAAAGGTGGTTATATGGGGTTTACAATGAAATTTGGAAGCTTACGCAGATTGAGGCTGCTACACGCCTTAGGGCTATTGATCAAGCAAATCTTGAGAAAGTGCTTGCAGTTGTTGACAATAGTATTAATGTGCTTTCCTCTAGAATTTACACGTTGGATAATATTGTGTCGTCAGTCGTCGATATTGTACATGATGAAGTGTCAGTATTATACCATGGTCAAAATCAATTACGATCGATCATGCAGTTTGCATGGACCCTTCAAAATCTGAAAATGGGTAAAGTTCCCTGGGGGTACATGAACGTTTCTTCTTTATTTGCACCGTTTAATTTGACTGACAAACAACGCTTACTTTCAATGCGTGATGCTTCCTTTTCTATGCTACATATTGAAAAGTTAGAATCTTTACCTTTTTCCGTGGCTGAAGCCACTGCTGCAACGTGGCTTATCCACGGTTTAATAACGCTGCCTTTTGCTTTATATAAGTTTTCAAATTGCATGAAATATGTACCCATAGGTCGTTATGAACCTTTAGGTAGCGGTTTCCTTCATGAAGTCTGGTCACTCCCATACACATACAGATGTTTTAAGGATGACCAGGAAGTTTATCTGACAGGAGAGGAGTGCACTGAGACGCCAGATCATTCTTTAATGTGCAGACACATACAGTTACACGGTTCATGCAACAAAGACCGACCGAATATGGCTTGCGTTTTACAAGGCACGCCAGTTCCTGCTATCATCCCCACGTTTAAATTATTAGAGAATGGTAGTTATTTAATGCTCAATAATGAAAACTGTTGTGGGTTAATTAAAGGTATAGCTTTCATAGTAACAGTAAGTGAGCGGGTTATTTGCTGCAGAAATGTGCTTTATCCTCCCACACGTGAACATAGGGAGTCTTCCATCTGGCCACAGATACCAACCTTGGGAGCAGAATTCAGCGGCATGGCAAGAATAAGGGCTCTTTTGTCCCAGAAAGAGGTGGCCTTGAGCTCGGCCCGTGAAACTTTCGTGCTTCACATTGCAAACACCCGTACAGAGGTTCAGGCTCTTTTGAATACTGATTTGCCTTTGCATTTCGGAGCGATGGTTCGAACTATCTTTAACGCATCCTCCACAAAAGGCCTTGCACATTTTTTTAAAGTTGTTAGCAGTGGTCTCGTGACTTCTTTTGAAAAGATTTTTGGAGTCATCCCTGCTTTCTTCCATTCTATTTTTTCATCCTTGTTTGGAGGGTTCCCATTTTTACTTGCATTAGCAGCAGGCGCGCTAGTGGTTTTTTGTCTCTTTAAATATGGATGTCCTTCCTGTGCAAGACCCCGCGCAACAGCTACTGACGCGGTTTCGCAACCGCATGCTTGAATATTATGGCACACTGCCGTTGGCAAAAAACAACAAGTGATGGACTGAATGTGGATCAATGTCACACACTCCCCCAGTCAAAAGATCTGGGCCCAAATCCATCGTTTTTTTGCACTCCACACCACCCTGGGTCAGATAATGGCTTTATGCAAATCAGCTCTGACCACAGGGTGGTGTGGAGTGCAAAAAAACGATGGATTTGGGCCCAGATCTTTTGACTGGGGGAGTGTGTGACATTGATCCACATTCGGTCCATCACTTGTTGTTTTTGCAATTGCCGCCCTAAGTGCGCTGGGGATGCCCAGACGTGGGTCCCAGGCACTCCACACCACTTGGAGTCAAGCTAGCCGGGCTGAAGAGAGGTGTTACCTCGAAACCGGTCCGGTCCTCGGATGCTTGATTCCGTTCTGGGAAGGACATGGCTTTTGTAGTTCGGACTGGACTGTTCCCATGGGGCAACAGGGTCAGAGCTGATTTGCATATCGCCATTGTCTAACCCAGGGTGGTGTGGAGTGCAAAAAAACGATGGATTTGGGCCCAGATCTTTTGACTGGGGGAGTGTGTGACATTGATCCACATTCGGTCCATCACTTGTTGTTTTTACACTGCCGTTGGCGACATTGAGCACGGCATATGGATTATCTTTTCGATTCTCCTACTTCACCTGTGTCCAGCCTGTGTTTCACTGCCTGACCTGTGATTTCCATTGGGCCATTGATTTGTGTCTCTGCGGACCGGTTTCTCCTGACGTCGATTTTAATCAGCTGATGAGTCCTATCATTGCTCACGAGTTGGTTTGTTCTGACGAGAGGATTATGGCCTTAGCAGTGGCGCATGGACTAATGGGTCCCTGGGATATATTGTCGTCAGCACAGACTTTCTTGGAACTAAGTTTTCTTGAAAACCCACCGAGCTGTCCTCTGATGGTTATAGAGGATCCGGTGCTGGGAGAACACGTATGTTCCTTTCATCTTTTAAATTGGATGGCTGAACTATTTTCGGATGAGGACAGTGATTTCCTATTAGAGGCAGTTGCTGCTTACTTTTCATATACTGTTTTATCATAGACACTGCCTCGGATTGACGTGCTGATTAATAGCATTTCATTGATTTTATTGACTTATTTGTCAAGAAACTTTTTTACTTGCCTATTGGCTTGAGCCACGTTATATTTTTGGGCTATTTTTTAGCATTACTTTTTAAAGTTTAGTTTCAATTCATGCTCGTTTACTGTTGAGTTCTGCTCTCATGTGATGGCACTTCTGTTATCATATTTAGTCCGTTCCCGGATCATGGGGGGGTGTCATATAGCTCCTGTATATCCTTATATCGTGTTAAGTTAGCATAGGTACATTTGAGGTTTAAACGCCATTTTTCTTTCTTGCAACTTCTGCACACGACACTTAATTGTTGACTTAGCTTTCAACCTAGTAGTTTGCCGTGGTGTATGTGAGAATAATATGTTATTGCTCTGATATCAGCTTTGCTTAATAAACTATGTCTGCACGAAGAGTGCTGAAGTTTCAGGAACAACACGATATGGAATTGTTATGAGGTCTGATCTCCACGCCTTCATAGTCATAACACAAGTGCAGCCTTTGCCAACTCTGGCTTCAGGCGGGATTGATATTGCTTTGCACGAGGCACATAGAACACACTTGATGCGGTGCACATGCAGAGAGAGCTGGTGTATGCTGATGTGATTCCTTCATGCTAGGACACTAAGGTATGGGCCCGCCCTAAACCAACCCAAAGAGACCTTCTTAGCTAATAATATAATATATGTGTTAGGGTGGGTGAGATATAAGTGTTGTTAACTCTTATTCATTACAGTATGTTAACATGCTGTCACCATTCGCTTTTTATGTCTTAGTAACTATGCTGGTAATTTTGCTACTGATAATAAGTATACTTGTATTATCTAAGATACTGCGCCTGAGAAGACGGCATTAGTAAATAAACATTTCAAATGCACATGTGTCTTCTTTACTCCATGTTCTGGTTTGTAATGATAATATAACGAAAGAGTGTTCATGAGTTCCACGTACCCTGAGGTACAGTAAGTTCATGTTCTGGTTTGTCTAAACATTGGGAGTTTGATATGTCCAATGAGACACTGTAGCTAGCTCGGTAAGGGGTGAGTTGGATACTAAGGTGAGTTTTGGGACACCCTAATTCGCCGAGGTTCCACTCCTCTGTGCACAGTTCTGTGTGAGAACAGAAACCCTGCGACAACAGAGAGACACATAGACAGTTACAGAGAGACAGAGACAGACAGAGAGACAGACAGATAGAGATAGACAGATAGAGATAGATAGATAGATAGATAGATAGATAGATAGATAGATAGATAGATAGATAGATAGATAGATAGATAGATAGATAGATAGATAGATAGAGATCGATAGATATAGATAATTAGATAGATAGATATAGATAATTAGATAGATAGATAGATAGATAGATAGATAGATAGATAGATAGATAGATAGATAGATAGATAGATAGGTAGATAGATAGATAGATAGATAGATAGATAGATATGTAGAAAGATAGAGATAGATAGAGATACATAGATAGATAGATAGATAGATAGATAGATAGATAGATATGTAGAAAGATAGAGATAGATAGAGATAC
The DNA here is from genome assembly GCF_964261635.1 of Lissotriton helveticus. Classification (NCBI taxonomy): domain Eukaryota; kingdom Metazoa; phylum Chordata; class Amphibia; order Caudata; family Salamandridae; genus Lissotriton; species Lissotriton helveticus. The sequence continues at coordinate 1,540,644,021 of NC_136065.1, read as the reverse complement.
ATAGATAGATAGATAGATAGATAGATAGATAGATAGATAGATAGATAGATAGATAGATAGATAGATAGAGATAGATAGAGAGATATAGATAGATAGCGATTAGATAGTGAGATAGAGATAGTTGGAGATAGATAGTGAGATATAGATAGATAGTGATAGAGATAGATAGATGGAGATAGATCGAGAGATTTAGATAGATAGCGATAGAGATAGATAGATAGATAGATAGATAGATAGATAGATAGATAGATAGATAGATAGATAGAGAGATAGAGAGATATAGATAGATAGCGATTAGATAGAGAGATAGAGATAGTTGGAGATAGATAGTGAGATATAGATAGATAGTGATAGAGATAGATAGATGGAGATAGATCGAGAGATTTAGATAGATAGCGATAGAGATAGATAGATAGATAGATAGATAGATAGATCGATAGATAGATCGATAGATAGATAGATAGATAGATATAGATAGATAGATAGATAGATAGATAGATAGATAGATAGATAGATAGATAGATAGATAGATAGATAGATAGATATGTACATGCCCGGTCTGGTGGCTTAGTGGACTAATACATCCGCTGCAGGGGCCTGTGTTTGAGATCATGGTCGCATGTTTTTTATTTCACTCTACCCCCGCCCTTCACTGACCGCGCCCCCAGCGGTGCAACCCTTGACCACAAACCACACTGTCGGCCCGATTCACAGAACTAACTTAAAACAAAATCCTAAACTTACTACCATTTTAGTATTTACAGAAGGCACTTACTCATTTCGGTATTCACAGAAGGCACTTACTCATTTCGGTATACACAGAAGTTAGGAGTCTTAACTTTAGGACTCCTAAATGCCTTCTGTGTAGTAGCTTTACTACTCCTAAACTGAGAAAAATCCTAACTTTAAGACTTTCGGTATTCACAGATGGCATTTAGGAGTCCTAAAGTTAGTAGTCCTAACTTTACTACTCCTAAACTGAGAAAAATCCTAACTTTAAGACTTTCGGTATTCACAGAAGGCATTTAGGAGTCCTAAAGTTAGGAGTCCTAACTTTACTACTCCTAAACTGAGAAAAATCCTAACTTCAAGATTTTCGGTATTCGCAGAAGGCATTTAGGAGTCCTAAAGTTAAGACTCCTAACTTCTGTGAATACCGAAATGAGTAAGTGCCTTTTGTGAATACCAAAATGAGTAAGTGCCTTCTGTGAATACCAAAATGGTAGTAAGTTTAGGATTTTGTCTTAAGTTAGTTCTGTGAAGCGGGCCCTGTAAATTTGGCCACCAAGAAAAGTTTGCGAGTACCCTTGCTCTATACCAATAAGCATAGTGCATGCAAATCAATACAACCTGTATGAATAAGTGAAAAGCACCCAGCGGCACATCCAATATTCTTCATACATAAACCAATCTACTTCCTATGTGAATCAATACGAAGGATATAAGTCAATATGAGACACAAATGAGGTAATTACATTTAAGCCTGTTTGGCACATCATTGTTTTTTCAGCCACTAGCCTGAGATCTCTGGCCCTTAACTTGATCATTGTTTTTTTTTTATTCTTTACTGTGAATAGATAGTCTACAGGAGAGCTTGGTTTGTGGTTAGCCATTTGTAACATTGCAAGCTGTTCTGTGTCTGTCTATTGTTTTCAGTCGGCTGTATGTTGGTTTTTAGCTTCTTTCAATAATAGATTCACTTAAAGAGTTTCTCGCAAAACTGGGCATTTCCTTCAATGGGGTGTGGAGTTATTTTTTTTCTTTCTCATTTGTCTAGATTTGCAGGCCTTAAACTGGAAAGACTAGTTTTCACTTTCTTTATGTGCAATTGGTTTTTTTTGTCTCTCTCTCTCTCGCTCGCTCTCTCTGTATACATAGAAAAGTAATAGGTGTTGCCCTTGATCTAATCTATATGCAATGTCAAGGGCGTTTTCTGTCGACAGTCAAGTGCTTGTTTGCAAAGCAGCAGGTGTGACTTCTCCATTGGTGTATGTGTCACTTCAGACGTCAGCACCACAGAGGATTACTGGTTTTGTAACACCATTACAAAAATGCATGCACACCCTTTCCTTTGAGCCCTTATAACAAGCTTCCCCTCCATATTATGGGTCCAGTCATTTTTTACTGAATATTGTCTCTTTTTGGCCGAACAGTGCTTCCTAGACTAGGCCGAACCTCTGTATACTAGAGTGGTTATGCAATAAATACTAAACGGTCATTGCATTTTAGAAATTGATGAAAGATAGAAGTTACTGGTCGTCTCCTTTTCAAAGACTAAAGGCCTCAGTTAGAATGTGGCGGATGGTCCGCTACATCAGCCCCGGCCCTGGCCTCCGCCCCTCTCGTGTGGGGCTACCCAGCACAGCCAGTCTGACCGGCAGAGATGTCTGTGAGTTCAGCGCATGCGCCAGTGGATCAGAGGCTCTGAATGCACCGATGGACGCCACTGTCCCCTGTGTATTTCGCCCTCCCAGGGTTATTTTGTATTTTCTAAAACATACTATAAAAGTGTTCTCCTTGCATGTCAGGTAATCTGCTTGTTTTCCCAGGCCATGACCTCCATACCTCATAGGTCAATCCAAAGAAGTGAAATCCAATGGAATAACGACGAATGCCATTTATAAAGAACGTGGGGTGTCTCCATCAGACGCTGGTTGTGGACTCGGCTACCTCCTCAAACACATATATCTCTTCCTTTCTGTCTATAGCTAGTTCTCTTTCTCGCTCTTAACCCATTTCACTGTTTTCCTCAATCTCATATTTTAACCTAAATTCTTCCCCTGTATTTGATTATTGTTACTGCTTTAGTTTACAGATATTAGTATGTTATCATGTCATGGCTAATCCTTTGTACCTATCAATTCGGGGTATCCTCATCCCAAACTTGATTTTTTAATCCCATGCACCCAAAAACAAGTTTATGAATCTCTCGAGATTGTGTCATTTTGATGTCACCTCTGTGCAGCCTTCTGGCATCCTTTGGACCCTGCCTGCATTATACAAAACAGAATGAATAAATACTTGAAATGTCTTATAGTGACATATAAGGGGCACACAAAACAATAGATGCTGATGCTTCTGATTGGAGAGTTTTGGCAGGAAAGCTAAAGGCTGAGCAATCACCAAAAGTGAACAGATCGCTGTTTAATACATTAAGGAAAATGTTTTATATTGTACCAATTCCATGACAGGACAAAATATTGAACTTAGGTACAGAGCATTTTCTGAGACAGTAACGGGTTTGAAGACGGGGAGTTTAATAAAAATCAGAGTCTTGTCTGAATTATAGTAAGTACTGAAGTTCAAACATGTATTTGTGAACTGTAGGAATAAAAAATAACATGATGTTTATTTCTGAAGCATATTTTCACCCAAATGGACCTATTGGTGCTATATAACCGATCTTTATTGTTACCCAACTCAGTGATACTCATTTTATGGGCATTTGGAGAATGAAAGGTCGAGTAGAACCAACCTAGACTCAAAGCTATGACCATGGAATCAAACATAGATCTCTGCAGCCAGCACAATGTATGTCGGTGTTGTATATATATTATCATAAGAACAAAAGAAAGGTGATTTTCTGAATGAAAAAGTGTTTCTTGTGAGCTTGCAGTGAAAGGCCATGATTTCCCACTTTAAAATGGCCTTCTGCCAGGTTCAAAATCAGAATATTCAACACCAGAAGTATGAGGGATGATGGTGCAGTATATTGGGAAACAGTCTTACAACGAGGTTTTCACCTCGTTAAGCCTTTACAAAGCATTTTTTAGAGCTAATATTTTTTCCGTGAATATGCATTTAAAACGCATGCCAATACAACACATAAAAGGTAAGTTAGGGGGTCTCCCCCACAAATACATTGTTTTTAAATATAAAACGATGCGAGGTATTGGCATGCGTTTTAAATGCATTTTCGCTGTAAAAACGTGTGGTAAAAAATGTGTGTAAAGGGCATTCGAAGTAATTGCATGCGATGTACCGTCGTACAACCGAGGGGGGAGTATTGCTGTGTCCATTGCAGAGTTGTGGGGCACTCTTGCTGGAGTTGTTGTTGACTGTACTAAGGCTTCACACAGACACCATGCTGAGAAGAGGGAATGGAGAAGGGGGGAAGCTCAGTGAGCCCGCACATGGCTGTGGACAGAAGAGCAGCAGCGTCACTGGCTGCAGGGGCGGGATAACGAGGGATCACTTCCGGCTGTTGGGGCTGGAACTTCCTGCTGGGCCTTGGAGAGGAAGCTCTGTGGATTCCTGGGTGTACACACTTATATGACCGCTGTAGAATGTGGATTTGTGTCTGACGGGATTTGTGGTCTACAATGTACATGCCGAGGAGCTTAAGTAAGATATTGTGAGCAGGCTTTACCAGCTGAGCAGAATAACCACACAAAGCCGCATGCAAACACAACACCGTGGGAGCGGCAGTCTTGTGATGAGCAGAACGGGTGAGGGCGACTGAGCTGCTGCCGAAGCCTCACCTTCTACCCCAGGCTCTGCTCTCAGTTACCTAGACAGCGCAGTCCTTCTCTACGAAAGCAGAAGCATTCTTTCTAAAATGCCACGGTTGCGTTTCCAAATCACCTGCTGCAGTCCGATACACTGAAACCAGTTGATGCAGGTTTCAACCACCTGTCTCAATCAAGCATACGCTCAACCTTCTATGGTTACTAAAAGGCAGGGTTTTCAGCTTCCAAATTACTGATTAGCATAATGATGACCTCATAGGAGATTACAACACATGATCTTTGACTCAATACAAGACTTACAACACACGTTACCCAGGCAAGATTGAAAAACATTCTGTACTCTAACCTCTATTGCCTCCCGGAAATTTACAGGAGCCAGCCACAGACGTTCCACAACCACAGGTGCATAAGACCTACTAATGCACAGCCCACAAGCAAAGCCAATAAAATGATGCTTGCCAAGAAAGCTACAGGGATGAATACATGACCATATCAGAAAAGTCACATGGGACAGTTGGCCCTTTCAGTCATCCAAAGGGAGCATAACTGCAGGTGTCCATTACAGCCAGCATTCATCCATTAGCAAGAACTCTCTATATCTGCAAGTCATTAAAGATAATAGTAACAGAGGGCAACTAAATGCCAGTTGGGAGCTTGGGTACATCCATAAGACATAAACAATAGGTCCTAAAGGAAATACTGAATGCATGATTCAGAGCAGTTAATGGAATTAATCGAAGGGTTAAGTTTAACAAACAGCAAACCCTGTGCAGCACTGAACACAGTCACTTAATAGCAATAAACATGTATAGCAAAATTAATCTTAGTGTACATTGTAAAAAGAAAAAAAAAACATTTTTCATGCAAAATGTTAATTCACTACTTTTTAATGGATTCAATTGAAATACACTCATATATGTGCAGCAATTTATTCAGTCATGCTACAGAGTGCTCAGGCACATATATGTATAACTCTGCTCCAACCTGTTGGAGCTGGCATGTTCTGGATGGTTGAGGCGAGGCCCTATCCAGGCAGAACCTACCATTCCCATCAGGGGTGGGTGATTACACTCACTGTACAATCGGCGCTCACCCATGGGTAGCTTGCCAATGAGCAGTCAGACTTATCACATGGGCAATGTGTAAAGCTTTGACACAGTACTCTCACAATAAATACACAGAGCATCACAAAAGAGACTTGTATTCAACACACACATTAACTAACACAACATGAACATCATGTATTTCTGGGCATAAATCACATTCAGAAATATCACTAGCAGTACTAGGCCCACACTGTGCCTTCATGCACAGCTCAGTTCTGCGGAGCACAGGGGGTGGTCATGAAGTCTCTTGCCCCACTTCCAATCACTCTCTGAAGCATTCCTTAGCCGACTCTATTACTGTCACCACCAAGGTCCTGTCCGGGCAATTCTACTTGCAACACAAAGTCGTCTGGTCCAGGTGAGGAGGGGGCATTTGGTCTGCCACACTGAGGACACAAAAGGACAAATAGATTACAAATCTGCTCCTCCACATCTCCCCTGGAAATGAGACACAACATCTGGTGAGCGTTGATACGAGTCACACCAGATAGTTACCGTCACACACAATGAAGAGTCGCAAATTCCACACCTCCCTGGAAATGAGGCACAACATCTGGTGTGCGTTGATCCGAGTCACACCAGACAATTCCAGTCACACACAACGAAAAGTTGCAGATTCCATACCTGCCTGGAAATGGGCACAATGTCTGGGGCGCTTTGATCTAAGTCGCACCAGACAACGTCAGTCACCCACAGTGAAGAGTTGCACATTTCGTACCTCCCTGGAAATGAAGAACTATGACTGCTGCAAGGTGAGATGGGTTGCACCAGGCAATTCCGGTCACTCACAGCAAAGAGTCGCAAATTCCGTACCTCCCTGTGAATGAGGCAAAACGTCTGATGCGCATTGAGCTGAGTTGCACCACACAATTCCCGTCAAACACAATGCAAAGTTGCAAACTCAGTACCTCCCTGGAAATGAGGCACAACGTGTGGTGCGCATTGAGCTGTGTCGCACCAGACAATTCCAGTCACACACAACGAAGAGTTGTCAATTCTGTACCTCCCTGGAATTGAGGCACAACGTCTGGTGCACATTGATCTGAGTCATGCCAGACAATTCCAGTCACACATACAGGCACAAGTTCAGCAGTACTGCACTGGGTAGAATGAGTCACTACTATGGGTACACCCTCACCTCCGAGGGTTGCATCCTGTGAATCAGACACCGCACACAATGAGCATGCAGTCGGCATGACGCACATGAGAGATGCAGTGAGATGCAGCATGACCGACTAAGCGGGCCACGTGGGGTCCCAAAACCAGTGAATCCACCACAAGACGCTTATGGGTGTTGAGGCCCCACTATGCAGGAGCCACACTCCTTAGATGTGGGCAGACGTTTTGGGGCTCCACACCAAGCAATCAGGTCTCCAAGCACAATACTTAGTTCCATGCTCATACCGTTCTAACAATTGGGATTCAGCAGACAATGTGGGCACTTAAGAGGGCACTGCTCTTCTGGTGTCAGAGGGAGATGGTGTGAGCCCCTCATGGGAGGTCTTAGATGACCTTTAAACCTCCAGAAGAGAACAGGGGGCAAGCTAACTAGCCCTTGGAGAGCACACCTCAGGGTGCCACATAGCAGCAGGTAGTCAGCCCAGACCAGCTACTACCAATGAGGAAGAGTGCACAGTCCCTTCTAATGGCAGTAATCTTCCTTGTGTAAAACAGATTACTCTGGCAGTGTGCACCACGCTGTTCCAGGATCTCCTGTCCCGTGTCCCCACAAGTGTATCTCTCACCTGCTGAAATATGGCACCAGCAGTTAGATTGTAAGGAGCCTTTGAAGATGGGGCTGGGTCAGAGGGTTTCCATTTGAACCACCGATATCTCCCCTAAATGTCAGTTCTGTCTACCATAGGGCCATGGAATGCAGATCTTAATCTTTAGAGGGGTTGTGATCTGACTCCCAGAGACCAAGTGCCAAAACCTTGTCCTCAAGTCTATCCAGCCAGGCCCTCAAATAGCAGAGGTATGTCATTCCAGTTGCATACCCAACATTTATAACTGTTGCTCGGGAATGCACAGATGTGCTCACCCAGCCTCCAGTGTGGACTAGAGTCAAACTAAAAGGCACACAAAGAGTTTCAGAGAAAGGCCCATTTTTTTTTTACTACAGGAGCGGGGTGTCATCGTGAATCCAATGATAGGAAACATTATTGAGCTGCTCCACTGTAAGGCACTATTGCAGCTTGAAGAAAGCTTAGCCATTCCCTCATGCAAACCTCATAGGTAGTGAAAAAACACATTGGTATTCTTCACTACCAGTGCAGGGAACACACATATGTGTACCTGCCCTGTCTTTAACCTACCACTGGCTTCACCCCTTAAGACTTACCCCAGAGGTGCCCTAGTGGTAGTGGCCGGTCCCCACAGGATTGGCCAGTGGTTTAGAAAGGGCAACCTGAGCATAAGTGCAATTGCTCACAATTAGGCCTGCAATGGCAGGCACAACACAGGTTTAAAAACCTCTTAGGTACAAGTGCTTACCCACAGGCCCCCAATGGCAGGCTTGAGACATGTTTAAAAACATCAGGTAAGCACCACTTCCTAATGTGTGTAGGAATAATGCGCACATTTTCACACTGCATTTACAGTGGGAATGTGCCCAGATCCTTAAGGCCACTAAAAGAGAATAAGCAAACACCGGTGTTGTCTCATGGGACGAGCCATCCTAGTCAGTAGGGATAACCCACATGGCGGTTCTTCCCTACCTGGGGCAGGGAAAACCTATGTGTACCTGCCCTGCCTTTCACCTGCCACTTTCCCCATTCCTCAGGGCTTGACCTCGGGGTGAGCTAGGGTTAGTGGAAGGTCTACTCAGCTTTGGCTAATGAGTTGGACGATCCACCTGAGCATAGGTGCAACTGCGCACCAACAGGCTGAAATGACTGACTTGATACTTGCTTGAAAGGCTATTCTGGTGGGTGGCACAATCAATGCTGTGTTCCACCATTAGCCAGTGCAGTACCGGCCCTGAGTATGTGGTGTACCTTTTTACAGGGCACTCACAGGTACAACACCTAAACCAATCAAGCACCACTTCCTAGCATGTTGTAGGAAGGGTGTGCGCGCATTCCCATTTCGTTACAGTGAGAAAGTGCCCAGATTCCTAAGGCCACAAAAAGAGAATCAGCAAAAAACATGAGGAGAAAAAGCAAAACATTTTAGGGAAATATCCTAAGAAGGGCCATGTCGAACATTGCTCATAAGTTGTCTTCAGCCGTTTAGTCCAGACAAGATTCTGAGTAAGTGGCAACATTTTAATTACTGTATTAGCAAAAACCCAAGAACATCCTCGGGACTAAGTCTGGAAAAATAAAAATCAACAAAATCAGAAATGACAAATGTACACTTATAACATTATTGGAAGTGTTGAGAGTATAAAAAATAAAGTATCATCAAAACAATATATTCCGAAAATGACAAGCAAATATAACCAAAGTGCTATGACTAACATGCTAATGAAAAGGGCTGTTGTGTAAAGGTAAATAAGGTGAATAAAGGTTAATGTATCACTATTAGTACTAAATTAACATTTTCCATAAACAATTACATATTTTTTTCTTCATACAATGTACAAGTTTATTTTTGTTATACATGTATATTGCTATTAAATGGCTTCATTCAGTGGTGAACAGAGTTTGTTTTTGTTACACTTTCCTATGTGATTCAATTAGCCACTCTGAATCAGGCAATACGCATTTCCTTTGGGAGCTATGGTTTGTGTCGTAAGTTAATATAGATGAAACAGGTATGTGTATATCCTAAACTGGGTAATACTCACACCCTGGGACCAAGAACAATGCACAACCAACTCTCCATCCTCTGTGCCCGCTCCTCTGTGTAATTTTCTGTTCTTGTTTTGTCTGATTAAATCTATTTATGACCCACAGCGGACCCATAGTGTGTAAGCACTGTCCTACACATCCCCACTAAAATGGGTTTGCAGCTATCAGATGTCAAGATATCAAGTATGAGGGTCAAGGCCGGACAGGCCTTTCAGTCCATCAAGCATTTCCATACCTGCCAACTTGAACAAAAATCTCACCATGTGAGGAGGGTGGTGGGGCCTTGGAGGGGGTGGGGCCTCGTGCCGAGAAGTACTTAAGAGGCACTTTTGAATCCAACCTGGCCCCAAACCGCCCCCCCCCCCCACAAAGAAAAATGTTGCAGAAGCTAGTGCCAATGTCCTGGGGTGTTTTCACACCCCTTAATGGACGTCAGCAGTGCGAAGCCTCAGAAAATCAGCTCGTTTTCCCTTCCACCATGTGATCTTGACTCGTCACCGGGTGACCGTGTGATGGGAGCCAATATTGTGTGTCACACGGTGGTACCGTGTGAGTTGGCTGGTATGCATTTTCCTGGTGGGCTGGAGTCCTTGAAGCCCCAGGGCATCCGGATGCCTCTGTCACTTTCCCCAGCTTCTGAAGGTTAATTGTTCCTTACGCTCAGCGTAGGTAAAACAATTGCTAGTATGCAGGTGCATGAGCAAAACTAAACAACGGCATAACATCCCTTCCTAACCTTAGTAACAAAATGAAAACATTCAAAACAGCATCAATCAGACAGACAGACAACGAGAAATGTGTAAAAAAAACACAGGCAGAAAATAAAGTCAGTAGAGAGAGAGAGATAGAGATACGAGGGAGGAAGGTAGAGAGAAGGCGATCAGAGAGGGGAGAAGAACAAGAGGAAGGAGAGAGGATAGATTGATGAAAAGAGATTTTGCTTAACCCCTTCCCAGCTCATGACGAGCTCAGCTCGTCATGAGTGACGACGCTCGTACGCTCATGACGAGCTGAGCTCGTCATGTAATGCGTTTTTTTACAAAGCCACGTAAAGTCAGCGTGCCTATCTTTTCATGGTCTTGTAAATATGAGCCCCTTTTTTGCATTACTCAGCGTGAAAGGGGCATTCCATGGGTGTTGCTGTTGGTGTTCCCACATAACATCCATTGAACCTGACACATTTCCAGGTTTGCAAAGTGTCATAAATCTGGTCATGCATGATAATCCTACGCCTCCTGAGTGGAGGCATAGGAGTGGTGCAACGAGGAGAAATACTTTTATTTCTCCTCGTTTTATGCTCTTTCTATGTGTTCTGCATTCTGCAGCACACATAGAAGGAGCAACACACCATTAATGATTGTTTTTGTGCAGGAAGGTTTCCCTTCCTGCATAACAACAATCAGCCCTGCAAAACACATACTCTTGTACAATTGTGCATGGGTGTCAGCGTTGGGCACGGCTGCTGTTTGTGCCTCAACGTTGGGGTAGAAGGACAGCAATGCGTCATATCTTTTAGATGTGATGTATTCATGACCTTTTATTTTGACGCAAAGCCATGCAGCAGGAAGTCTTGCTGCACTGCTGTGAGTCAAAATATAGTAAATGAGGCCCGATGTTTTGGGTGACATCTGAGGGGGCGGTTGTACTTTTTTTTGCCAATTGTGACAGAGTCACACAATCCTGCTGTTCCCTTCTAAAACACTAATGCAAACAATGCTTTTCCCTAGGATCAGCATTCATCGTCACTGCCTCATGTTACACTGTTATATATGTTACAGCTCTTTCGCATATAAAACACACTCATGCTGCTCTACATACTCCAAAATATCCCCCTCTGGGTGCCCCGAGAGTTCATCCTGCAGGTCGAGGGTTTGGTGAGAATTCTGTTGTGGGATGGGATGGGATAGCCCCCCAAACCCTCACACCCAATATTTTTTTGGCAACATTATACAAAGGCCCGAAGAAGAGTGTGGTGCAGGCACGGGACTCCCAGAAATCTGTAAATATAACTTGTGCTGAATGATTGGATATTCACACCTATGGGTGACCCGGCACTAAGGCTAGATTGCAATATATTGGGAAATAGGGGATACTCAGCACTAATATATGGCTCAGGCACACCCTGTGCAACCTACTGGCCCAGCAAAAGGTGGGATAGCAGAAATTAGTTATAAAAGAAACACTACTCTGAGAGTGGTGGTTTTATGTGGCCTTGTAATTATGGGCAGCCATACAGCGCACCCTGAGCATCCAAAAAAGTGAGGCACAGGAGGCTCAATGGGCTTGTAAATCAGCCCCTATGTTGTTAGGAATCTCTGGTGGGTAAGCTCCTCTCAAATAGCAAAAAAATTACTATGTGATGAAATTACAGGACAGGTAGTAGACAAACTAAACAAAGGTGGGCTGTGGGGGTTATCAGGGGTCGAAGGAGCAGGGAATGACTACGGGACACGGACTGATGAATGCGGGCAGAAACAGAGATTTACTCAAGTAGAAGTAGCCCAAGAAAATAAAAATAAAAATGGGGGAATTAGTGCACAATACACGAATCACTGGGATGTGAAGTGGAGCTCTTTGAAATGCCTCAACATTGAACCGCACCACGAGGGGGAGACTCGACAATAAAGAAATAATAATATTCCAGAATACTTATCAATATTGAACGTAATGCACTCACAACATGTTGATTCAGTATAACTGGCACACACTTTTTTTCATTGTTTCCTTTCATTCTGCTCTTCCACGGTGACTATCTCCCTCGTTCTCATGCTGTCATTGCATCTGTGGAGTCGCTTATCCGGAGAAGACTGCACGTGGAAACAAAACTCCTGCAGTTGGATCTATAAATGGAATGGCTGCCGTTACATCGCTATGCCTCATGATGGAGCTAGAGCACCATAAATGTAGAGAGGACGTGGGTATTTTTCGGTTTCTAGGATAGTTCAGATTTATTTTTGGGTGGTTCGAGGGGCGTGAGGAAAGACGGGCAGACGGAAATCTGGAAACCATAATTGTATTTGTTTGCAGCGTGCACATGAAGAGGCGTCTTGGATATTCCTGAATCTCTGAGGCCCAGCAGTGTGCATTTAAAGTACATATTTAGAAAGAACTTGAATTTGAAGTAATACCCGGGAAGTGGGCTGGTTATCATGGTACATTGATGTATGTATATTATTGTGTCTTAAAAGCATATATAAACGAGACTTCTACACCTGGCAAGGCGGTGAAGCATTTTTTCAAGCTAGTAATCCGATACTCTGGGAGTCCAAGGGTTACCAGTTAATCGACTTGTTTAGTTTTAATTCAGTAGTACTTTTGCTTCATAAAGTAATTAGCTTTCAGGTTTTTTGTTTTAGGATTATCCATTGAATGCATTAAAAGTAAAACACTAGGCTTCATAATATTTACATTTAGATTGTTTAGGCAGGGGATTAAAAGCAGTTGATTATATTATAGAAGTTGGAACATTAATGCAATATTAATTGTATGTGAATATGCAAATGGCTAGGGGAAATGAACAAACACTTAGGGGCTCACTTATGAGCAAGTGATGCAGTGCAGCGTGTAGTGGCAAGTCGCCTCTCGGCGCTGAACCGCGTGACAGGGACAGGACAGGAATACACCATATTTAAGTCAATCCGGCGCATTCCTGTCATTTCCCGTGCCCTCGTACCCTTTGACAGCTTAGCACCAATAGGCACCCTTGCGCCATGGTGCAAGGGTGCCGGTATTGCATGCAGGATTGTTTTAGAGACATATTCCTCTTTCTATGCAACACACGTAGAAAGAGGAAGGAACAAGGAGAACAAGAGATATTTCTCCTTGTTGCGCCTCCGCTGGGAAGGTGTAAGATTTTGGCGCCTCCCCAGGCTTACAAGTTCTTGTAAATCAGGGGATAAGTCAAAATCCATGGCAGTTGCATGTGAACACCCACGCAACGCCCATGGAACGTCTTTACAGTACAGATTGATGCAACGCAGAGATTTGCACTGCGTTCCGTCACTCCAGATTTTTTAAGCCATGCAAAGTAGCATTGCGTGGCTTCAAAAATCTGCCATAGAGGTTTGCGTCATGCATGAACCACAATGCGTGCTGCAAACATGATGCAACCCTCTCATAAATAAGTCCATTAGGGTGCGGTTAGGAAATGTTATGTTCTAAGGGAGGGAAGAGTGTTGCATCCTAAGGTAATAATTTTACTGTTAGAAATTATATTGGATATATGCCAAGATATCATCTGTGTTTGGAAATGGAGAGTGGACTTCACATTTTGCATAACATGTTGCCAAACATTGATTAGTTGACATATGGTTCATCTGCAAAAGTGGCTGCTCACTACAGTCATCCGTCAAAAAAATGACCAAGCTTGACCCAGTGTGAGCATTTTAGTGATTTCAGTAGCTAAAGCATCTTTCACCACACTGTGGACTTCAACGGTCCAAAAATGAATTCAGAAAAAAGACCTTCATCTGTCTAATTGCCAAAATATCATTGGAGGTGCTCTACATCGGGTTCTGCATTAATCTATGAGTCACTGTTTTATTGTCTTTTCTGGCTCTTTTGAAAGAATGTTATAGAATTGTTAGGAAATGGTCGGAAATAGTAAAGGTAAACAAACACTGTCAGGGTCGGCTTTAGGGCGGTGCAATCGGTGCCACCGCACTGGGGGATGACTTGGGGTGGGGTCGTCATTTTTGCAAGTGAGTTATCATTTTAAGAGAACCTGCTGCCACGTCCTGGCCTCCAACAATTTCCAGGCATCAATTAAAATGTCCAGATAACTCTGGTGAATAATCATCTTCGTGGAAAGAGACTGGAGGATTATCTAGTGAAAGTTTTGACTAATCCTAAGGTAGCGCAGAGGGTTAAAATGCCTGCTGCTAAGAACGTGTACCATGGAGATAACAAACTGTATATAATGTAAATAGGTCAGTGGGTTTCTGCTTCTGTAAGAGAGCTCTTTTTGTTACTTGTTGTTTATAAGTCAAAATCCTAACCTAGAACATTGAGCTATTAACTGCCATCATAGAGCTGCATGCAAAGTGCAAGGTATATGTTAGAGCTACATGTTTTTTTTGCCCAGTCTTTCATTATCCTAATTTTGCAAAAAGGGTTCATTTGGGTAGAAAGCAATTCTTATTATTAAAGAGAACCCCTAACAATGGGGAAACAGCGTTGCCAAAGTGCATCAGTCATCAAAATATGTAAAACCTGATCATATTGGACAACTCCCATCAGTAAACAAATATAAACACACTCATGTAGCGGTGGTCTCATGCAGTCATTTGATACTGGTGATGTCACAGCAGCCAGCCATGGTTTGCACAGTCACAAAAGCTTTGATACAGAGGGTCATAAGTAATGGCTCATCCTGGTTAAATACCCTGTATGGTGCACAGACAGCAAGTCGAGGTACATTACTGAACGATACACCTTATGAAGTTTTGTTTGGAATAAAAATGTATATCCCAGACCCTGGGGTTGAAAATCCTCAAGGTCAATCTGCCCTAATTTATTAATGGATTTAAACAGACAAGACAAAGTTTGGCTGAAGTGCAGGCTTGAATTAACTCCAATGCAGCAGCAGTAGGCTCGTTGCCACAAGCTGGTAAATTGTTATTAAACAAATGGCTAAAAAGATGTTTTTGGACCAGCCTACAAGAAACTCACGTAAGGAGTGAATACGGAAGACTTAAGAACTGTCAGTCTGCCACCATTCCCTCAATCTAAAAAGAAGAGACATGTTTAGGTGGGCTCAGTCAAATCAAAACATGAGGCCAATTTTTCACACTTGATCGGTGCTTCTGCTGTGATGATTACAGACAGCACCGCAGACAGAAAACCATTCTCATGATGCGCACCTAATCCAAATTCAGATCAGCCAATGATGAGCATCGTGGTTGTTGAAAAAGAAATAACTCAAGACAAATGCATTATTGTTATAGTGCTATCAACATCACCTGCAGCATCGGTGCCAGAAGTGCATGACACTGATAATGAAACATTATGTAATAAACAATGGACTAGTCACAGGTTCAGAGCAGACCGAGTGTGAAGTTTCTTGCACAGCACCTAGAAGAGTGAGGCAACACCATTACATATTTGAAATAGCAATAACTCAGAGTCAGAATTGGCAAGACAAATGGGCAGCATGCAGAAATGCAGTTAATGTATGCACATGCACCCCCAGACTGATGTTTGACTAGTTCTAACAATATTTGGATCTGCAATTTGATCACACTAATGATGGTGTGCCTTGTTTAAATTTTGCATGAACACTATCGGCCAGAATTTGTGTAACCGAATCTTAATTACATTAGTGAGGCAAGCAAGTCGTGTTTCCTAATTCTAGAAGCATGTGGCATGGCACCCTGACAGCTAACAACCCCCCCCCCCCCCCCCCCCACCCCCCGAAAGGTCTCGCCTATTGCAAGGAACTGAAATTATAAATTCTAGAACAGATAGGGAGAGTGCTGGTGCCCAATACTTTCCATCTCAAGTGAGATGGCATTGTTTTACCATGGCTGTTTCCAGTACATGGAATATAGACACTGTCAATAAATTCCTCACAGATCCAGTCTTGTGCTTCCTTGCATAATAACTAACTCGAATTTGAACTCAGAGAGCTATACGGATATGAACTGATTCAATAGGTATGTAAACTGAATTGTATGTGTGTGTATATAAATATATATATAAATTCACTGAAAAAACAAGGTTAAAGTATTGTTATAGTTAGGTTTTGAAATGAGATAGAAGTTAACATTTAAAATACAAAAAAAATACTGAAATTCACAAGGTATTAGTTACTGAGCTATAACATGGTCCCTCGCTATGCACTGCTTATGACCTCACATATTACTTCACTCGTTGCATGTTGAATTACACATTGATGACATCCCTGATGACAGCTCTGATTACATCATAGTCATATACAGCATAGAGGTACTGTGGTTACAGGTGTGGGTGCATAGAATGGAAGTAGCGTAACCATGTTGAAAGCTATATAGTGTACCGTTTTGAAATCAACAAAGTTTGGGGTGAAAGGAGTACTCCATGTTAAAAAAGGTCAAGCCTGAGCTCACCTAATGAGTACACCTTATGGCTGCAACACTATAAGATAATGAACAATGCCTACAAGCAATTAAGGATGTTAGACTGATAGATTGTGTGATGAACCATGTTTGGGGTGTAAGCAGTTTTCATTCTTATCTTATATTTAATCACTTAAGTATTTATTATTTCTTACTCATATGATTTGTAGAATAACACATAATAAATTCTAAATCATCAAAAACAAAATCCCAACATTCAGTGTGTGCTGATTTTGGGTGTTCCTAATAGGAGTCTTCTGTGGAAACAAGAAATTCTTTATTAGGTTTATATGGTTTCAGGCACACTTATTACACAGAAGCATACCTCCATGAGAAGAGTGAGAAACATACGCCAGTTCGCCCTAAAGATCACCATTTCCTTTCGGGCCTGGCAAAATCTACTGGGTGACACACCCATATTATTGGGTTTCTCGGACAACCAGAATGTTCGTGGTTGGCACATTTCTGACATCTGAGCCTTCTGGGTGGAGAGGTTCAGGCAAACAATGTGGTCAGGCTCAACCAATGAAATATAAGCAAAGAAGGACCCACTATAGACAGGGTGCACTCCTGGGCACAGAAGAAAGAAGGGATGAATAACACAAGGACTGGGAAGATGTAGTAATGGTCGCAGGGACAGTAAAGGCAGTAACGTGCCTGTATAAGCGAATGGTGGAGGAGGGACTT
Source organism: Lissotriton helveticus (assembly GCF_964261635.1). Lineage (NCBI taxonomy): Eukaryota > Metazoa > Chordata > Amphibia > Caudata > Salamandridae > Lissotriton > Lissotriton helveticus. Next base: position 1,540,626,871 of record NC_136065.1, on the reverse strand, counting down.
CAGCCACTATCCCAGCTGCGAGGAAAATGGGAGGTGGACTTGGGCAAAGATATACCTGAATCAACTTGGGCTAAACTAGTGGAAAGGGCGAGGAGGGGTAAGCGGAATGCTAGATTCCAACTGATCCATTTCTACATCATTCACAGGGCGTACTTAACCCCAGAGCAGGTAAATAAATACTTCAATGTGGATTCGGCATGTTGCCCTAGATGTTGTTTGACTGCAGCAGACTTCCAACATATGATGTGGAGCTGCCCCCAGCTCGAAAAGTACTGGGAGGAGGTGGTTGAGGTCCTTTGCGGGGTAACAGATAGAACCCAACATGGGGGTATGTATACTGCACTGTTTCCTCATACAGCGCGAACTAAGGTAACAAGTAAATTCATTCACCTGGGGTTGCTGTTGGCCAAACGGGAACTAACGAGAAAGTGGAAATGCAAGCAGGGCCCTAGTGTGGAGCGATGGAAGGCGGAGTTCACGAGTTGGGCGGCTAGTGAGAGTATGGTCAGGTTCCAGCAGGCCAGGAGAGCGAACAATGAAAAGGCGATAGAAACTGCACAGGCATGGGAGGCCCTGGTGGCACTGCTGACAGCGCCAGAATCGGACTCGGATTCCGATTCTTTGGAGGCTTCTCATCAAAATGTGGGAGCACATAGACTATAGATAGGTTTGAGGTGACTGCTGGGGGAAGGGAGCCAGACCGGACCGGACATGGCAGGAATTGATTAACAACCCAAATGCAATAGGACACTGACATACCCTGGCGTGAAGATATTGATTGAAAATCCTGGTTCAGAATACTTAGAGCACACCGGTGGAGAGGGTTTGGTGGGGTGGGGGGAGGAAGAGGCAAGTAACTGCGAGAGAACCAAGTTGACCGCCCGGTATAATGTGGGGTGTCTAAGCTGCAGGTAATGGCGCTGATATTGATAAACGGAGGGGAGCTAGGACGCTTAGAGAGACACGGCTTCTGAAATACCTGCGAGCTCAACTGTGGGAAATGACTTTCTACAATGTGTCCAGTAATTTGTCCCTACTGATGATGAGCCTTGAATGGGGGGGTGGGGGGGGGGGGGGGGGGGGGGGGGGGGTTATGTTTGGATTGAAAATCAATAAAATACTTTAAAAACAAAAAAAACAAAAACCACAAGGACTGGGAAGAGGGCCTCAAGTAGGTTACATCTTTAGCAGGGCTTTACCCCAGGGCTGGACTGGCTGTAGTGGGCACTGGGCTTTTCCCCTGTGGGCCGCCAGGGTGGGGGCCGAGTTTAGACCCCTGGAGGGGCCGTTTTTGTTACCTGGGGCAATATCAGCCCCCACCAACAAAAGCGGCACAAAGCTTTCTGCTAGCGAAACCCAACCCTGGCCGGCCGAGCTCTTTGCCATGGCCGGTTTCGGTTCCCAGTCCGGCCCTGCTTTACCTCATATATTTTGTGACTCTTCCCTCGCTGTCACCTGGCTGGCAATGTCTACCTAGTCACAACCTTTAGGTGGAGAATGAGAATAGATGGAGGCCATATGACACAAGAGTGGGTGGTTCTGTGCACTGGTAAAGCAATTGTGTTTTAAAGTTTCAAAAGTCAGGATGTGGTGGGCAGGGAGGAATGGAGCTCTGGGGATTAATAAAGCAGGCTAATATTCCTTGCAGTCCACCTCCCTTACCTTTCAGGTTACAACAGCAGCAGGTCCGTTTCTGAGTCCTGAAATATATTCCCTAATCCTTCATGAGAGACAAATATGTTCGCTCCCTCTTTTCTACTGCGATTTGTGTGCTGGAGCACAGAACTTTATAAATAAAAAATTTGACCGCTCATAGGGCTCACAACATATTCAGAAACAATGGGAGTTGGGTCCACCCCAACTGTTCATCCAAATGCAAATATGTCCTCAAATGTCTGGAGTGAACGAATAACTTCAAAATACATCTTTCCTGTAGTCGTAGCACAGTTCGATGTAAACAGTGACACAGTCACCTGGGTTCCTGTGAGGATGGCAGGTGACCCAAAGTGTTTTTGGCACAGACACCTCCAGCTAATCAGGGCTGTTGCTGGGCTCTGGGTTCTGGAGGAGATTCTGAGCCCAGGCTGCAGGGAGTGGGCTGGCATCCCATAACCAGTGTACATGTGTGTGGCAGTAGCCATGCCTTTGTCCCACGCCTTTACAGAGAAGCCCATCTCCCACCTGCCTGTGTTGGCTTGATGTCAGGAGAGGGACAAAAATAACCATTCCTGCGTGATTTAAAAGGATGTAAATCCAAAACCAGATGCATGCAATGAGTTGGAAGATAGCATGCGTTTGACTACCAATAAACCAATGAAGCACTCCCGGCTGTGCCTACAAACAGGGGGACCCACGGTAACCCACCTCTTATGTGTCCAAGCACTACTCATTTACACCTGGTAATTGCAGGAGGAAGTGGGGAAAGTTATGACAGTCTATACAGATTTTAACTGGGAAAAGTTAGCAATTCGTTTATTTGAGGGTGCAGATAAAAAGACCTGTACTCCACAATTAAAGATAGGCAGAAAACAGCCATTAGTCATGTCAGGAATGGTAGTCACATGATGAATGGTATACGAATCTGGGTGAAATACTACTGTTCACTAGAGTGTAGAAAGCAATGATCCTAAGTGAGTAGAGTGCATGTCATGGAACACTTACCAGGAGCCCTCTGTGAAGGAAACGTACTGGGTACATCACAATGATAAAATGAGGAGCCTGGTGGCACATGGCTATCAGCCAGGGGACTTTTGACCATACAATGACTTTTTGATTTATAATCTGTCACAAGTAAAAAGGCAGTCGGCGAGCCAGTATAAATACCCAGGTCGTCAGAGTTACTCAGGCAAAGGTATAGCCAGCCATATAAAAATCTACCTTGGTCCTGTTCTAATAGGAAGAGTCTGGCTCAAACTTCCAAGCAAGGTCCTCTCTGAACCAGAAAACAAGCTACCCAAGACCATTTTCAGTCTAACTGGTGCTCTCAGTCGGGTGCAGCTTGATTACAGTGGAACAATTAGCAGGGGACCCAGTCTCAGGTGCTAAGACTGGAATTATAAAACAACAAATACAGCAGTAAGGGCAGAGCTGGGATAAGGGGACCTGGTATTGGGTACAGAATTGGTGAAAGTTGTTTTAACCATGAGGCTAGAGTGGGGCCATTGACTAGAAATTTAGGGGCTGAAGTGAGACAGGCTGTGGTGATAAGAGAAAGAAGGGAAAAGGGAAGAACAACATTAAGGTCAGAGTTAAAAATAGGGGCTGAGACACCAAAGTTAGGATGGGTGCCATAGCTCAAATTCAGAGAAGCAACACTAAGATCAGCCTAAGAACTGGGAAAAGAAGTGAGACAGAAAAACATGAATTGAAAACATGAAACATATTGCTGAGGCCAATGACGGAAGTGGAAGGCAATGGCTATGCAGTTTGAGTTGGGGTGTGACCTAAAAGTTGCAACCGCAATCCTACAAAATAACCCCTAAGGCTGGAATTGTGGAGGCATGGGCGCAAGTCAAAGTTATGGAGGTGGGGCAAAGTCACACAGAACTCAGATTGGCATAAGACAGGGACACATGAAAAACAATGTAAAAAATACAATACAGCGGACATGGACGCTGAATACTAAATAAATCCTTTTGTGACATTGACCGAGAGGGAGTGGGCCAAAGGGCGGGGAGGGGGATAGGAAGAGAATTGCCCAAGCAAGGAATTTACAAACTACGCTGGGAACATTGGCGATCTAAGTCCTTTTGAGGGCTAAGGGGTCGAAACTAGCACACCCTGAAGTGACCAAAGTTAGTAGATGGGCGTCAGGCACTCTGCAAGTTTGGGGGGGGTGGGTGGTTTCAGACCCCTTATGCAGGGTAGCAGGGAGGGGAGATTTAGGAATTGGGGAATGTTACAATCAATTTGTTTTACCTTACCATACAGGTTTTGCTTTGCTCAGGAACCATCATGACACAGGTACAGGTACTCCCATCAACACGGAAAGGGGTGTCCCATTCTCGGATTACCTAATCAGCCTTGGGGACTTACTGCACCACTCAGTAGGATCCTACACAAGTGATACATATGAAGGAGGGAGTTCACAAGGCACTTTCACTGGGACCCCAGGGGAGGGAGGTTCTGAGGATTATATCCCGGAACATCAATGGCTTATCATCCTACAATATGTTAAAAGACACGCTACCGATGTGATCCTTTTACAAGAAACCTACTTAAAGGGAAACCACTACAAAGCACTAAACTGCTATGTTTATGTCCCAAGTGGGCTATACACCAGACTCCAGATGGTTGGGTTTACTGGCCAGAGTCTCCACTCCATTTATACCAGGCCAGAAGTTGCATGATCCTTGGGCACATACGTTGCAGTAACAGGAATTTGGAAAGGAATGACGGTGAATTTCTGCTCTGTTTATGTCCCCCCAGGCTCCACGGTGATACACTAACGACATTGAGCACTCTACTGCTAGACCTACCAAGGGGTGTGTTAGTTTTGTGGGGTGACATGAATGCGGTCATGGACCCAGAGAGTGCCAGAGCCTCGAGCTCCAGGGAAGGGGTGGGAATGGAGCCCTTAAAGGGTTTTGTGCAGGCAATGGGCCTGCTTTATTTATGGCGAGACTACAACCCTGCTCAGCAGCAATGCACGTACTACTCCACTACACATGGTATTACTCCCTACTTGAGTATATCCTTACACATCACTCACATACAAGCTTCTTCAGTTCCGTTTCCCACAGGCCACGAAGGATCTCAGACCACTCTCCAGTGGAGGTGCAGCTGCGGGGCCCTCGACGAGACACAACTCTTCCCCCGAGACTAGGTCTCCTGGTTTTTCAAGGACGACACCTTTAGGCAATAGATTAGGGAAAGGACAGAGCTGTATTTTAAATAGAATGAGCAGACGGTTTCATCTTCATTTTCACTGTGGGAGGCATATAAAACGGTCATATGGGGACAGGCCCAAGATATGATGGGGGATAGGCGGAGGGAGCAGTGACTGAAATACGTCAAACTCGACGAGGAAATAGGTCAATTGGAGACCGCTGCACTGGCTGATAAGACCCTAATATTGACTATTTCACAACAAATTGGTTTAAAGCAACGATAAATGAGATATCTGGCAGAGGACAGGGCTCGGCGCAGGCACTGGCAACACAGAGGAGGCTCTATGACATAGGGGATAAAGCTAGTGAAATTATAGCATGGCTCAAATGGAGCGGGGGCAGAAACTGTGTCTGGGTACTGCGGGAGCCAGATGGGACCTTGCATAGGACTGGGGATGCAACAGCAGGAGTCTTCATTGATTACTATTAGCAATTATATATGCCAGTCTCAGCACGAACATCTGAAGATTGCGCAGAGCTCCTACGAGATATGTGTCCCCATACTGTCAAGCAATGATAAATAAGCATTGGACCAAGACTTAAAGAAGGAGAAGATAGTGGGAGCCATTCAATACCGCAGTCAGGTATGGTTGAGGGCTCCAATGGCCTCCCAGTTGAACTCTATATAGGGGTGATAGGCACTGTAGCGGAAAATATGCTAAATATGTTTCGGGCTGCCTCCCTGAGGTCCAATGTATGGCTACCATTGTGGTCATACCTAAAAGCAAACCTTAAGCAAGGCAGTGGCCCTCGGATGTTAAAGGCCAGGAGGAGGGAGACCGCTAAGACCTAAGCAACATGGCAGATGCCCGGTGGAGCTGTTAGAAAGCTGTAGAGGAGATTGGCTCTTGACCATCACCAACCCAGCCCGACATTGGGCATAGTTCTCCTTGTCTTCCCGCTGTGTCTCAACTCCCTCTCTGGCTTGTTTCTATGCCCTCCCCCCACCTTCTTCTTTTACTTCTATCCTCGTGTCCTATACATCTGTTCTAAACTGTTTTTCCCGAATGTTGAGACCTGAGCAACATGGCTGATGCCCGATGGAGTTGCTAGACAGCTATGAGGAGATTGGCCCTGGTTTCCCCCTCGATCGTCACGTACCCAGACGGACATTGGACACAGTTCTTCCTCGTCTCCCTGCTATGGCTCCTTCCTCGCCTCCTTTCCTATAAATTCTCTCAACCTCGTTGAATGTTTACTGTACATTATTACGTTATTGCAACTGACGCAATTTGTAACGCAATGTTCCTCTGTTATAGCGCTCTGATACCTACGGGTTTAGCCATCGCTTTATAATAATTTTGATGTACCTTCTAATGCAACGTTCCCCTGGTTAAGTGCTCTGATACCTCCGGGTCTAGATAGCGCTATATAACCGTCGCAAATCAAATAAACTAAAAACTGTTTTTTCCTGAACGCTGAGACCTGAGCAACATGGCGGATGACCGGTGGGGCTGCTTGACAGCTAATGAGGAGATTGGCCCTGCCTTCCTCCTAGACCGTCACCTACCCAGCCGGACATTGGGCATAGTTCCTCCTCGTCTCCCCGCTATTACTCCTTCCTCCCCTCCCTCCTGCGAAGTATTGAATCATTGTTTATGCGCAGTGTACCTTACTATGCTCTTGTACCTGACGTAACATGTAACGCAACAATCCTAAATGTAAAGCACTCTGATACCCTCTTGGGTCAAGTTTGCGCTGTATAAAACTTTATAAATAAATAAACAAGGTAAGTCCCCGGAGGAGTGTAGCTTCTACCAGCCCAATTCACTGCTTAACCTGGAATTAAAGTTATGGCGTAGGTCCTGGCTTTCTGACTCGGTGCAGTAATATCCTCAGTGATACACCCAGATCAATCAGGCTCATGCCTCACAGGAGTGCCAGATTTAACCTCCGGCGACAATATGGGGTGCCACATATTCTTCAGGAAAGACAAGCGGAGGAGGCTATCCTACTCTCCTTAGACACACGTATGGTGTTTGACAGTATCGAGTGGCCATACACGTTCTTGGTGCTGGACAGGATGGGCTTTGGTCTGAAATTCATCAAATGTGTCAGACTTCTATAACGTGACCCGATGGTGTGGGTCCAAGTGAATGTTGCGGTATCCAGAGCGTTAATATTTAGGAGGGGCACGAGACAAGAGTGCCTGCTGACCCCTATGATTTTTGCGCTGGCGATCAAGCCCTTGGTGGCATGGGTTCGACAGGACCACCTAGTTTATGGCATCAAGGAGACAGGAGGGTAGGAAGTGTATATATCTCTCTATGCTTACGATATACTACTTTTGCCACCTAACCATATCACACAGTGGCTTGGCTGCTTCAAATATTCAGGCTCTTTGATAGCTAATCAGGTTACCAGGTCATCTGGGATAAGTCCCTCTTACTCCCTTTGTCAGGGGACACCCCACCCAGATTGGCTAGAGATGCACCCTTGATGGTGCAATCTACATTTAAGTACCTTGGTATCCACATCTCCATGGAGCCTAATGACTTTATGGTAGCAATCTCCTCTCACTGATAGAGAGGCTTGCAGTGGATGTTACTCATTGGAGAGGGCTCCATTGTCTCTGATGGGCAGGGCGGTCCTCTTTAAAATGATGGCATTGACTCGTCTTCTTTGCATTCTTCAAAACTCACCCTACAGGGTTCCCTCTGAATTCTTCTGGAAAATTGATGGGGAATTCCGTACACTCCTCTGGGACGGGGGAGTTCTCGAATTGCGCTGTATAAGCTACAGTGGGGTGCATATGATGGGAGCTTAGCTCTTCCAGACATTACGAAGAACTATTGGGCGGCACAATTAACCACGATTAACGCAGGGGTATACGCTGACAGAGGAGCTGGCTTTCTTGGTGGACCGTCAGGCAATAGCCGAGCGGGGCTACCCCGCGGTGCTTTATCGCAGGAATGGAGTGCGCCGAAGCCACTATGCACTCAGAAGGTGATACGAATATGGCACGAGGTCCTCTACTTTTTGAAGAGTGCAGGCAAACTGACAGAGAAAACCCCACTTTGGGATAATGATTTACTGGGAGAGGTGGGAAACCTAAAGGGTTTGCATAGATGGGAACTCCAAGGTATATGTCGTGTTCCCAGACCCAGGAGAATACGCAGGACACCAGGGTATTATACAGGTATGCCTTTATTGTTTCTTTCTTCACAGCATATGCATGTCACGACCTCATGCTTCGAGGTCCAGCCTCAGAGTGCCCTCTCCCCACCCCTTGACCGGATGTGGTGTCCGGTGTCCCCTCGCCCCTGCGCTGCCCCAGGGTCCTAGTGCCCTTGTCCTGGACAGGACATCTCCCCCCCTGTTGCAAACAAACATTTTGAGAAAGGAAAGAGAGAGAGAGAGAGAGAGAGAGAGAGAGAGAGAGAGAGAGAGAGAGAGAGAGAGAGAGAGAGAGAGAGAGAGAGAGAGAGAGAGAGAGAGAGAGATGTTGTTCGATGGCCCAGAGGCCTCTTCTTTTACACCTCTTCAATTAGTCTCTTTCGTTCCATGTGCTTCCTTCTTGATCACTGTTTTCTGATATCCTCTTGAGCTTCTTCCTTTTGTGTGCCTTTCTATAGTTCTTGCTTTGACCTTTCCGCTTCTCTTGCGTCTGCCTTGCTGACATGCGAAAGGTGCCCTGTGACGTGACACTGGCCAAACTGCCGCCTTTGCCATCCGTTCTTTTGCTTTTGTCATCTTCAATTTGTCTCCGGGGATCTCGTTGCTCCATTTCCTCGCTTGCCCTTCTTTGACCGTCACAGTGCCTCCTTTCTTTCTTTTCCTTTTCTTCGCATGTCTTCCTTTTTTCTCCTGAGCCTCTGTTGTTGCGTTCGCTGTTTGAGCTCTTACAGCAGTGTCTTCTTGTTCCACGCTTTTTTCTTTCTTGTGTGTGATAGTCTCACTCTTCTTCATTCTCTCATTTCCACCACCTGTCTTCGGTAATTTTGTTCTTTGTTGACGTTGTGTCGCCTTTGCTACCAGTTCTATTTCGTTGCCACCTGAATTTGGCTTTCTGCTCTGTCCCCGGTCAGCATGTGCTGCGTCGTACTCGGCCGTCATAGCAAGTCTTGTCTCTTTCAATTCTTTGTGGTGTTCTTCTGTCCACGTGACACGTTTTCCTTTGTTTGTTAGCCCCTTCGGTGGGGTGCTTGTGACGTTGCTCAACAGGCACGGCGCTTTTTTTTCTGTTAACTTTCCTCGCTCCGGTGGGGTGCTTGTGATGGCATCATCTTCTTCCAGTCTTTCGGTTGCCATAAGACCCATCATCTGCATTGTGACGTTGCTCAACAGGCACGGCACTGTTTCTTCTATGACCTTTCCTCGCTCCATTTCTTTTGCGTCTGCTGTCGCTCTAGCCTCCGCTCTTGCTGGGGCCAGGATGTTTTCTAGTGATGTTGGGGCTTTTAGTATCTTTGCACGGACGCTCCTGTCACGGCATCCTTCTATTATTCGCAATCTTATTGCTTGTGTGTTGTCAAATTTGTCAAATTCACAATGTGTTACAAGTTTCCTCAGCCTGGTCGCAAAGTCATCTGGTGTTTCGCCTATTTGTTGAGACGCAGTTGCGAAATTGTATCTTTCACGGTCAATATTTCTTTGCCGGTCAAATTTCATTGTTAAACATTTCTTTAGTTTTTTATAAGTTGTTGTTTCCTTTGTTGGTAGCGTCACTAGGAGGTCCCCAATGTCATCGCCTGCATAATTTAGTAATAGACCCAGTTTCTTTGCCTCTGTCACATCCGTCTCCTCCATGTATCTCTCCAGATGTCTGATCCAATTCTCCCACCTTATTCCTACTTGTGGCTCCGACAAGTTGAATGGTGGTAGTTTCCTGTATTGTGCACTTTGTCTTTCTGGCTTGGGGTCTGTCATTTCTTCTTTTCTATGGTATTCTTTTGTTGTTTCCCGTGCTCTTTCTGGCACTCTTCTGTTTCCTGTGCTCCTCTTGTCACTCTTCTCTTCTCCGTGCTCGTCCTGGCACTCTTTTTGTTTTTATTTCTTCTATTGTCTTTTCTTTTGTTGTTTCTCGTGCTCTTTCTGGCACCCTTCTGTTTCCTGTGCTCTTCCTGGCACTCTTCTATTCTCCGTGCTCTTTCTGGCACCCCTTTTTTCTGTTATGTCTTCTATTGTCTTTTCTTTTGTTGTTTCTATTGTCTTTTCTTTTGTTGTTTCCCGTGCTCTTTTTGGCACTCTTCTGTTTCCTGTGCTCTTCTTGGCACACTTCTATTCTCCGTGCTCTTCCTGGCACTCTTCTATTCTCCGTGCTCTTTCTGGCACCCCTTTTTTCTGTTATGTCTTCTATTGTCTTTTCTTTTGTTGTTTCTATTGTCTTTTCTTTTGTTGTTTCCCGTGCTCTTTTTGGCACTCTTCTGTTTCCTGTGCTCTTCTTGGCACACTTCTATTCTCCGTGCTCTTCCTGGCACTCCTTTTTTTTTTTTCTATTGTCTTTTCTTTTGTTGTTTCTCGTGCTCTTTCTGGCACCCTTCTGTTTCCTGTGCTCTTCCTGGCACTCTTCTATTCTCCGTGCTCTTTCAGGCACCCCTTTTTTCTGTTATGTCTTCTATTGTCTTTTCTTTTGTTGTTTCCCGTGCTCTTTTTTTTTTTTTTTTGGCACTCTTTTTGTTTTTATTTCTTCTATTGTCTTTTCTTTTGTTGTTTCTCGTGGTCTTTTTGGCACTCTTCTGTTTCCTGTGCTCTGCACTTTGTCGTCTTTATTTTCTCTTATGTGTCTTTATTTCCTTTCTTTCCTTGTACTTGTTGTCTTTTCTCTTATTCACTGTTTTTTTTTTTTTTTTTCCTTTGCTTGTGCTTTATTAGCGCTCAATTCCTTTAGTGCGATTCTCTTGTTCGTCCTTGTCACCCTTTGTTCTGTCTTTGTTTTCTTCTTTGTCTGTGCTTTGTTCTCTTGTATCTTCTTTATTTGCACCTGTTCGTTGTGCTGTCACCTTCTTTTCTGTTCTTTGTTCTATTGCTCCTTGTTCAACCCTTATTTCCTTATTCTGCCTCTTTTTGCCTTTGCATATGCTTGTTTGTGCCTTTCCTTAATTTCCTTTCTTTCCTTTCTTTTGTCCTTTATTGGCCCCTCTTCTTCTTTAGGTGCACCTGTATTTCTGTATTTATGCCCTCTTCCCTGGTACTATGTTCTGTATGCTGCCTTTTTGTCACTTATGTGCCTTACTTTGCTTCTCTCCTTTTTGCTTTTATTTATTTATTTGTTTATTTTTCTTGTATGGCCCTCATGTTAATTGTCTTTTACTTTGACCACCCTTTGTGGTCTTCTTTCCTCTTTTCCGGTGCCTTTGTCCCTTATTTCTGTATTTTTTGGCTCTTTTTCGCGCTTCGCCTGTCTTCAAAATGGCCGCCGCACTCGGTCTTGGCTCCTATTGGTTTATATGCCTGTCTTCAAGATGGCCGCCGTGCTCTCGCGGGACTTCACGTCCAATTGCGGCGCTGCCTGACTCCAAAATGGCCGCCGCGCTCTTTGCAGTTTCTATTGGCTCCCGCGCCTGACCCCAAAATGGCCGCCGAGACTCTCGTGGGTCACGAGAGCTCGCGCTGCTTTCCTATTTCAATTGGATTTCGCGCTCTTTGCTAGGCGCTTACCGGAGGGGTCGTTTTTTGTTCCTTTCCTCGTGCAGCGGTCGGGGTGGGCTCCCGCGTCGCTGCTGCTCAGTCACAGTTGCTGCACTCCTCCTTCTGGTCACGACGCGATCCAGGGTGGGCTCCTGGTTAAAATCGCGATTTCTCCACGTCGGATGATTCCGATCCCGCCTCGTCGCCAGATGTCGTGTTCCCAGACCCAGGAGAATACGCAGGACACCAGGGTATTATACAGGTATGCCTTTATTGTTTCTTTCTTCACAGCATATGCATGTCACGACCTCATGCTTCGAGGTCCAGCCTCAGAGTGCCCTCTCCCCACCCCTTGACCGGATGTGGTGTCCGGTGTCCCCTCGCCCCTGCGCTGCCACAGGGTCCTAGTGCCCTTGTCCTGGACAGGACAGTATAGACACACTGGGAGACATTTGGAGAAACCAGGCCCTGAAAACTTTTGAGAATTTGAAGGCAGAATATAGTATGGCAGCCACAGAAATTTTTCACTATTTGCAATTGGGTCACGCACTAAAGAGACATATCACAGAGAGGGAACAACTAATGGAATTCACGCCCCTGGAGGAAAGGCTCCTGCTAGACCCCATGGTATCCAAGGTCATCTCTTTCACACATAGGAAGATGATAAACAACTCACCGGACCCCTTGAGGTCACTGAGGGAGGCCTGGGAGGCAGACATTGGATTGCTGGATGAAGAGGACTGGGTTGAGTTGCTCCAGAGTCCGAGGGAGGTGGCCATTAGGTCTCTCTTCTTAGTGCAATTAAGAATATTACACAGGTCCTATGCCTCTAGGTCGCTTATGTACAAACTGGGACGATGTTACACCGACAAATGTGCTAGAGGCTGCGGGATTGTGGGATCGTTCTTCCATATATTGTGGGACTGTCCAATTATTCAGAAGTATTGGGAAGGTCTTATGAGGGTTATGTCTGAGGCCACAGGACTAGGGATCCCACTAGTGGCACAATGGCTTATCCTGTATGTAACGGGGGAGGAAGCCTGGCCCAAATACCAGAAGATGTAATTCATGATGTTAGCAATGGTGACAATGAGGAGCATAGCCAGGGCTGGGGTTTCAGGCCTCCCACCAAGTGTGTCAGCCTGGAAATAGAGATTGGTGTAGCCAGGCCAAGAAAGTTGTGTATCAGAGCCGAAGCTGTCCCAGAAAGTGGTGGGAAGTGTGGGGCAAGTGGGAAGCATATAGAGGGTATTAACGGGCCATCCTGGATCACCAAAAGCTAGAGGAATGAGACCTCATTACTCACAGATACGATATCACACGCGGAACCTAAAGGTGTATCCCTCTGTTTCTATCAGCTTTTTGGGGACCTGTGTTAAAAGTGTAACAAATGTCAGAGTGTCTTAACCTGTTTCAAATGCGGGATTGGTGAATATGTGTAGTACTTGAGCAAAAGTTGAATAAACAGAATTTAAAAAAGAATACAATACTGTGACGGGAGAAAAAGAGCAAACACAAGATCAGGGCAGTTTCAAATGCATGACACAGATATTCTAGTTGAGTTTGAAACTGCAACAGTGTAAGGGACCTAGCATTATGATTATGACCTAGTGGGTTATTTAAAAATTTGGCGGATGCACAAAATATCTATATACACACTTCAAATAGCGCCGACAGAACATCTTAATAAGCCCAGTAAGGTAGAGTGGATGCTTTGATTTCAATCCTTTTCTTTCTCTTACTTTGCTTCTTTGGTTTTAAATTCCTACATCGACCTACTAGTTGTAGCAGTCAGCGTGAAGATGGAGGTTGGGAGGTTCAATGAAAAATGAAGAGCAAACAAGAGTTCATCGCATTCAGTCCAGTGTTGGCTATCGCGAGGAAGGAATCATAACTTTGCTATGTTCCTTAAGGTAGAATAGACAAATGCTTTGAGGCAGTGGATTTCTAGAACTAGCACAAAGGAACCAAAGAAAAAAAGATACAAACTGCTATTGAAAATAACTAGGAATAAAGGTTAGAAAGCCTAGTAGTCATCAGGGTAGTTTTCATGCAAGCTCGGACAAAAACAAACCTGTTAAAACTGGTTCCTGTGACCTATTAATGGTGAACGTGTTTCTTTAAATGTTTCCCCTTGGTTAGCGCTCCACAGACTGACTGATAGGCAAATACCTATCTTGGTGAAAAATCTTTTTGAAAATGTTAATGTTGTATCCTGAGATTTACATTGCCATGTAAGTCAGCCTAGGTCTTCCTAGCTGCTCAGCCAGAGTGAGAGATGGTGACGGAATGTTGGTGTGCCTGTGATGAATGGAATGCCTGGGTGCCTGTGTGTGTGAGTGGGTGACAGTTGGAGATGGGCTGAGCAGCTAGGAAGACCTAGGCTGACTTACATGGCAATGTAAATCTCAGGATACAACAGTTTGCTTTTCCCAAACCTCCCTTATGCCTGCCATTTTGTTTTGGCTGTTAACCTCCACCCCAAACGAGCCGTCCACTCTTTTTTCTGTTTTACTTATAGTGAGGATCTTTATTTTGGACGCTCAACTCCTCCCGATTACATATTTAAAAAACCCCACTCTCCCTTCATCCTTCTACTTTGACATACTCTTTCCTTCCATGGCCAGGCCAATAAGGCACTCTATACTTCCACCCTGACACTCTTGTTTGTGTCCACTAACTCCATCCCTCGGCCACTATCTCATTGCCTTTGTATATTCGCCTTTTCTTCTCTTACTTCTGGATCTTCCCATGTTATCTTATTCTGCTTTTCAGATAGTAGCAGACAAATGAAAAGTACACTGCAACCAATATTTTCCTTTCCCCTTAGTACAGTTATGTTTCTTATACATAAGGGATCTGGGATTCTATCCAGGTTCAAGTAATATTCCAAAATGAAGATTTAACAGCCTTGAGAACTATTGTCGGCGTCTCAGCAGTCTGAGAACACCGAAGTGAGACAAGACCTGGCCGCGCGCAGCGTTTCCCCATAGGATACCGTTGTGCGCGCGGCCAGGTCTTGTCTCCACAGCATTGCAGGGCTGACCGGATCGCGTCGCGCGCCTCTCTGGAATGCAGGGGGAGTCTGCATACCAGCGCGCGGCGCCGATAAAAGCTTTGCTGAGCGGGCTGGGCTGCACACAGCCATTCCAAGGGCGCCTTCACTCCCCCCTCGCTGCATGGCAATGTTAGATGTCACTTCCCATTGGTTAGCTCCAAGCTAAACGAGCTAATCCCCTATCGGAGTGAAGAGAGTAAACGCTCATGCCGGTAATGTGAGGAAGGCAGCTCCTTATTGGTTAAATACATACATTACGGACGGCAGGGGAGAAAGAAGGTTGTTTACACTCTGGTCCGCACAATGTCGTCACTGGCACGCCGCCTCCCGCCCGAAAGGAAAGAAAACACTGAGGCATATGTGCGCGCTATCTCCTTCGTGATAGGACAGTGGACTCATGAAATGTCACTTTGTTTACACTCTGGTCCGCACAATGTCGTCACAGGCACGCCGCCTCCCGCCAGAAAGGAAAGAAAACACTGAGGCATATGTGCGCGCTATCTCCTTCGTGATAGGACAGTGGTGGGAAGGCTAAAAACACAAATAGGCTACTAGAGCTCCATTGCTTCCCTAATGCTCCCGAAATGCGCGAGGTGGTTAACTGCGCGTGTCAATCACACTGGTGTCTGAGTTTAATCTACAGATGGATCCTGTCTAGTTCTTAGGGGGAGTTAAGGAAACCCTATCCTACAGGGCTGCATTTGATAAAAAAAAGGGTGAATTATAAAGATCTTAATCTAATTCCCCGTCTATGTGAATGGTGCATACCTGATGTGAGACCATCACTCCTATCCAGTACCCATATGGTGTAAGTGTTCATCATAAATATTTCTTTGTTGGAATTGGATGCTATCCTAATCCGGACAGTATTGCGTGTTCTGTTCCAAGATTGCTGTATGGTGGGTCGTGCAGATGTCACGGAGGATGTTTGCATTGGTTTGGAATAGTGACTTGTACTGCTGCGGTATTGTTTGCAAAGCTTCTCTGTACGGCTTGTTGTTATAGTCTATTGTTTTTTGGTTTTGTTTTATAATAGTTGTAATGCTTTTATTATGTAAACTCTGTGGCATCAGTGTTCACTTGCATCTTGTGGCCATTCTCCACTCCTGACCCATGTCTGCTCTTCACTGTCCTCTCCCCTGGTAAACTGCCCCTAAGATCCCTCCCCATCTGCCCCGATGTTGCTATGTCCTCAGATCCCTCTTCTCCTGACTTGATCTCATGTTCTCCCCCCTGTCCTGCTCCACTGTGTGGGTGGCTCTGTGTGTGTGGGGGTTACTCTATATGAATGACTGTTTGGGTGGCTCTGTGTGGGTTGCTCTGTATGTGTGTGTGGGTGGCTTTGTGTGTGTGGCTCTGTGTGTGGGTGTAAATGCAATAAGTCTCGCATTTGCGAGCGATTAAGCTATTGGCATTGTAAATGACAATGCCATTTATTTATGTTTTGAAAAAAAACATTAATAAAAATAATGTCATGAGCAATGCCAATAGCTCTAACATTAACAATGCCGAGACCATTGCATTGTAAATGCTTGTTTATGCTGTAATGATCATTTCAAAGCAGGGCCCAGTTTCGAGAAAAACATTTTTATTTGCTTAATATATACATTCCCAGTGATGCTCTCTACAATGATCAACTTAAAATCCTGATTTTATTCAAAGTTGAAATTTTGAAGCAGGAAGCTGCTAAGCGGGTCGCATCAGTCAGTGACTTGAACTGTATGGTCTCTAACCACAGGATGAGAGTGTTTGCTGATTCAGATAGAGAAAATGCTTTAAAAAATTGATCACTTCATCAATTTTTCAGGCAAAAATAAAAATAGATGAAAGAGGACTGCTACTCCTCTATCAACTAGGAAAAAAGGATTTCCTGATAGTAAATGGCATAATCGATAATGACTCTCCTATAGTCCGCCATGCTTTTTGTTGGGTTATTTGCATCTGCCAGACAAGATTGCCTCTGAACTTTCTATCACTAAGCGCTACAACATAGAACTCCAAGCTTTCACCCATCTTATTACAATTATTAGTGTAAACTCTTATTTTCTCCGTAAATGTATACCATGCATTTTTCTGCATGCAACACCAGGGTCTCCAAATAAACAAGTTCCACACACCAAGCATTCGCCTCAAACAGGAGCACCACGTGCCCAGCTACGGGCTGCTCACACAAGGTCTCCGCAGTTTCACAGGATTGTGGACGTGAGAGATGACCCACATCCTTCTACAACTAGCAGTTATTGAGCTGTCCTACAGGTCTCCACCCCAACTGCTCTTTGAGGGATCCTGCAAGTCCACATTTGGGTTGCTTCTGGGAGTGCATCTACATGCCCACTCTCCTGCCTTGCGTAAGGCCCCAACACTGAGCTCGCTGCTTCTCAAAAATAAATTGCTGTGGATGCACATAGAAAAACTGTTTGAATGAGTGTTTCTCTGTCTGACACAAATCATGGTGATTGATGGCCTGTTGTGAATTGACAGTCTATTCACCTCACCGATTATAGATCAGCGATTTTTAGACTCATTTCTCTCCAAGGTGCCACAAGTGGAAATGCTCCCATAAAAACCTCAGTACTAAGAAGTTCCTGCACTTGCTTTACTTCTCCTGCATTTGGTGTATTCTTACTTGAAACTCTGCTTTCTTTCACAGTTCCCTTCAGTGTTTAACAGCCATGAGCGCTCACGCTTTCAAACTTAGAAGGACCTCCTACTCCTGGACCTTTCTCCCCAGACCTTCAGAAAACCTAACACACAAAGTGAATCCGAGACAAACTGGGAAACTGCAGAAAAGCCTGGCCGGACTGGTTTCGTTTTTAGGTCTCTCCTACGTGGCGCGCATGCGCTGCTTAGTAAAAAGACCTTTAGCAATGGATTCTGTTTTTCAGTCAAAAACGTGCATGCAATGCATTGCTTTGAATACAACGCATACATGTTTGGCGATTTCCTTGCGGGAGGGAGCTTTAACATATGGTTCCTGCTCGCTCCCGCTCCTGCAACGGAAACAGCCGCAGGCCCCTTCCTCTTTCCCCTTCCCCTGCTGCCTCCTCCTCTCCCATCTTGTTTTTTTTTCTTTTTTAACTTTCAGCGCGAGGTGCTCCCTGGTTCTTTTTTTGGATCCATTTCACAGGGAAGCAACTAAATTAAAGAAGGAAAGAGATGTTGTGAACCGTTTCTTCAAGTCGCGGTTTTCAGTAAGTGAGGAGCGAGGCGCGCGCTCGTTTTTTCTTCTGGTTTCTTTGTTATTCTTTTCAATCTTTGCACTACCTAACCTCAAGCCGCAGCAATTCAGAGCAGACCACTGTGGGGAGATTTCCTGGTTCCAGAGTCTGCCATTTAGTGTTTATTAAACACGTGTCAAGGAGAGAGAAACAATTGCTTTAGACAGAATGGACGAATCATTTCTATGTACGCACTTCAAGCGTCAGAGGTCACGGAATCTGCACACCCCGTGTCTACTTAGCTGTGTAATCAGACAAGCATACCATTTACCCTTTACCTTTGGGATCAGAGCCGCGCTTCCTGTCTGTCAGCAATATCAGCCATTAATCGCCCGTGGTACAACTACGCATTGTTTTCTTTCCAAATTAAACAGCATACACGGCAGGACTCTGAAACGCGCAACTGTGGCCCGCAAAGCCACAAAACCGATTGATTCCAGGACCGGCAGCTTGGCGACCCTGGTGTTTTAATGCCACAGTGTTGTATTTTTTATTTTTTAATAAAACAATCTGAATCACACAAATCCCCCAAAGATGTAGCACTTCTTGCATGGAGATTCTAGAACAGAAAACGAAGGGTCAAGCCCATCTGTATAATCACCAAGAAGTAGCCCAATTTTGTCAAAATAGTGCAAAGTAAATCAGCATTTCATAACGCATTTGGACCACAGTACACAAATGGCTCTGAACCAGTTAAGTGTCATAATACAAGAGCAAGGTAATTGTGTGTGGGCCGTAAATTTACGAGTGACACATTTTGAAGTTAAAAGTTTGCCAACCTTTTACATTTTTACACCACAGTGCGAAGCAGTATGGAGGAGCAGGGCGTGTCCCTAAAGCACAGAGGGTCTGAGATCAGGATCAGAAGTAGGGGCGAGTGGATGGAATTGCAAAAGAGAATGGCTAGGATTACGGCTGGGGAGGAGAGAAACCCTCAAACTGAGGCATCACCACTCCCGCATGGCTGCACTTTCTACATCGCACCCCCCGCCCTACCTTTTAACCACTCCTTTTTCCAGTTCTTACTTTTAACAGGGAGATGTTTTCAGGTAGGTTCTCCTGGCGGACCTACTCTTCTTCCAGTACTGCCTCCCTTGGTATAGGGTTGCAAGACAGAGCCATACAGGCAACATAGCAAACACCCCTAATAAAAACAAGCAATGGCATAGCCAATAGGTCTCGCCTTTGGGACCTTATAAGTATTTAGCCATGCAACACTTGATGTCGTTGCACCAAGTATATTGTGCTGGATAACTAAACACTTATAAGGTCCAAAAGGAGACACCTATTGGCTATGCCAATGCTTGTTATATTATCAACTGGTCTCATAAGAGATCGGGATTTCTATATAATTGGCACTCGGTATTATGTAAAAAATGCACCTTATTGTGTAAAAATATAGCTGCCATGGCTATGGGTTGACTTTTTTCTGTGCCGAATTCCTCCAAGCATAAAAACGTTTAGGAAAGGGTAAATTCTGCTTAATCGTGTCCATGATTTCTGTTCATCTAGGGACAAAGTTGCACTGGGAATATTATACTGCCTACTTTGGAATTTCGGGAGAAGAATTCTTTTTTAGCAAGAAAAAAAGGATAGTTCTCGTTCATAGCAGAAGTGTTTTTACTGAGTACACCTTTGAGGCACTGAACTAGGAAACAGATTGTTTCTTAAATGCATTCATTAAGTGTGTTGCATGGATACTTTTCAACTGCAAAACCAGGAATCGAGTGTTATCATTAACACCTCTTTTAGAAAATTGAGGTGTTCGTGGTGGAAGCGTTTGTTTTTCCAAACTTCCATGTTGGACAGCGGTTTTCCAAAACCCTGCAGATATCCGCATTAAAAGAGAGTCTGCATAGGCAGAATTTACAAATTTTAGAAAACTTTCCTATATCTGTAAGTGGGCACCCGCCTCCTTCTCACCTCCACCATAGTTCATTTAAGTGCAAGTTTAGAAAGTCAGGAAAGCATGGGGAAGTCATTTCAAATATTGAATAATCCACAAAAATACACCTATATGTGAATAAACCTCATTCGCAGAGGCCTTTTTCTAAGAACGCACAGTAAGTGCTATGACAGCAGCATAAGGTTCGTGCCCCTCACATTTGTAAGTGCAAAATAAGACAATTAAGCCTCTGGATTTTGCGTTTAGATGTGGCTTGTTGAGTTTTCTACTTACATGTAGAAAGGTTTTTAAGAATAAAGCGTCAAAGCCAAACGTGGATCTGTGATGTACATTGATCACATTATTGGGTTTAAAGGATTACACGATACATCTGAGTAAATGTTTTGCCCTTTAGTATCCTGTAGCTTTGCATTGTATGTCCATAACAATGTTTCCTGAATTCTACAGTTTTGCATTCCAAGAAAGGGAATGTGTTTTTCCTCTGTCTAACAGGATTCTATGTCAAGGCAGTGGTTTTTCTGTGTGCTATATAACAATACAGATTAGTTGCACTCTATTTCACAAGATTGCTTTTTAAGATCAAGCTTCTTTGTGGTTATTTGGTGTGCCACCGGGCTGTATTGTAAAATAATTGCAGGGTTTTGTTTGTTTCCCTGCGCTGTCCAGTAGATGTGCATTATTATTCAGGTGCAGTAACGTTCCCGTGATCCCTGGGCTTGCTTTGTAAATCAAGGACAATGCTTTTCTTGTATCCCACGAGAACACTCTAAATTTACAATTGTTGGTCCAGTTTGTTTCAGAGTGAAGGGTCTAATGATTGAGTGAAGTCGAGTAGCACTTCCATTTTAAACATTCACATGGGGGACATCTGGAAGTCCCCAAAGCCAGTCCTTAGCACAGTCTTCCCTGGGAATGACTTTACATGTTTATGGAATCACACTTTATCAGCCTGCTATTCCTTGTTTCTGTTTCCCACTAAATCCGAGGTGGCCAGAGAGATCATGGATGCTGTATTCGTTATTTGCTTAAATATTGACTGTTCCTTGCTAATCAAGAAGCCAAGGTTAGTAAAACACCAGTGTCTCCTCAGCAGTTTTAAGGTTGGCATTGATTGTGTATCATTGTATTTGACAATGTTTGTAGTGTCCATCGACTTCCATTAACAAACAGGGTTAGGAAAGTGTTTAACATATTTATCTGACATCTTCACAGAGACAAAGTGGAACATCTAAAGGCCCTTAGGAATTTGGCAAGGTTTTTTTTTTTATTTCAGTAACATTTTTATTGAAGATTGTATTTACATGGTGCGTAGCGTATACATGGGAGGTAATTTACAGAGAGAAAAAGAAGAAAAAATGACCTGGGGGGAGGGGGGAGTGTTACATGGAGGCAACATAAGTCCATCATCTTAGCACTTCTGACTGTGGCTGTGCAAATTCTGGCACTTTATTCCGTTAGTTCGTGCCGTCGTATCAATATTCTTTAGTTTGCCCTCCGTCCCCCCCTGATGTCCTTTTCGATAGTCTCTCGTACGTTTGTTGATTACCCACTCCCTAGTCCAAGTGGCCGAGAAAGAGAAGAAAGAGAAGAAGAGAGAGTGGAGAAGCTGCCGGTAGGGGAATATTTTATGGTGCGGTGTGTGGCCGGTGTCTTGTTGATGTTCTATGACTCTATGGCTCCTGTGGCTGCTTTGCTTGTTGCTGTTTCTACGGCGGTTTGTGTAAGGAAAGGTAGTTGTCCAGTGAACGCCACATTTCGCAATTCTTGTGGGGCGTCTGTGTGTGTTCGGCTGATATGGTGTCTGCCCCCCTTAGGAATGTAACCCAGTTGAACCATGCCTTAAAAGTGGCCTTCGCTGTGTCCTTCCTGTTATTCAGAATCGTCTTAGCTGCTGCCGTCAGTAGCAGGTCAATCAGGTCTCTGTCCTCTTTGGTTTTGATTGAGGGAGCCATGAAGCCTATGGCCAGGCTGTGGAACTCAAGTCGGAGTGAGGCGCCTGTTATGTCATTTATCAGTGTGCCTATCATGTTCCAGAACTTCTTGACCTTGGTGCAGTGGAACAGAAGGTGTGCTAGGTCTCCTGTTTGCTTGTTACAATTCCAGCAGGAGTCGCTTTCTCTGATTCCTATGGAAGCTAGGCGGGCGGGCGTCCAGTAAGCTTTGTGTATCAGCCAGAATTTAGTTTGGTCTAGGGTGGTTGTTACTTTCTTCCTCGACGTGGATGTCCAGAGTTCGGTCCTCTCTCCCTCGCTAAGCGCACTGCTTATGAGTGTTTCTCAGTATGATGTGACCTTGTTGTTAAGTTTTGTGGACTTGGGGCTTAGGGCTTTGTACAGGTGTGCTACCTGGTGCCCCAGTTTGTTTAGGTTGGTAGCGTATTGGAGGATTGAGGGTGTGTGTTTGTTAAGGCCTGCCTTGCTGATCGCCACTTTGATCTTCAGGAAGTTGTATAGTTCGATGTTGTCCAGGTTGTGTTCATCTTTGAGTGTGTCAAACGTGGTGTATGGGCCGTGTTGGTGTAGTTGGTTTACTGTGGAGATGCCATGTTTTTACCAAGAGTGTATGTCTAGTATTCTGTCTCTGTATTTGATTCTGGAGTTGTGCCATATGGACTCCAGCTGCGAATTCCTCACACTTGTGTCTAGAATCCTGTCTATCTTAAGGAGGGCCTTTCTTGTGTTTCTTAGTATAGGGTTATGTCTGATTGCGGGGTGTTTGGTTGCGGTGAGTAGTGCAATTGGTTCCATGCCCCCTAGTAGCTTCCTCTTTAGTGAGAGCCAGGCAGGGGTGTATTCTTGCTGAGGGGTCAGCCAGTGTAGTCCTTGTTTCGCTATACATGCTGTTTGGAATATCTTAAAGTTTGTTATACTGAGGCCTCCCAGGCCCTTGGCTAGTCTGAGCTTCTGTAGGCTAAGTCTGGGTTTTTTGCCCTTCCATAGGAAGGTGTTGAGCAGTTTATCTAGTTTTTTATGGAAGTCCGCTGTGTTAATCAATGGGAGCATATTAAGCATGTAGTTCACTATCGGCGTGAGCATCATCTTGACCGTTTCCACCCTTCCCCACCATGTGGTGAATTTGGGTGACCACCCCTCTGTCCGTTCTTTGATTTTACGTAGTATTGCTTGCTCGTTCTGATCTACGGTGGACCTGAGGTCCTTCTCGAAGAGGATGCCTAGGTACTTGATGGACTTTTTTTGCCATGTGAGCCCTGATGTTCCTAGTACTGTCTTCATGGTATGGATATTTAACGGTTTGCACTCAGATTTTTCCCTGTTTAGTTTATATACTGATACGTGAGCATACTGTTCTATGGTATCCATGAGGGCTTTTATTGACTCTTTCGGTTTTCCCGTTATTATTAGGACGTCATCCGCGTAGGCGGCTAGTTTGAAAGTTTCTCCTTCTATTGGTATCCCTGTTATGTCCGTGTTTGTTCTTATCATGTATAGCAGTGGTTCTATTGCTAGGAGGAAAAGGGCTGGTCAGAGTGGGCATCCCTGTCTGGTTCCTCTTTCTAAGCATAGTAGTTCAGATGTCCCCCCGTTGACCACTGCACGTGCTTTCGGGTCATTGTAAAGAGCCAGGACCATCTTCCTGTAGTTTGGTCCCAGTCCAAATTTCTGCATGCATTGGTCTAGGAATGGCCAGGACACTCTGTCAAATGCCTTTTCTGCGTCCAAGGCTATCATAACTGCCGCGTTGTTGCTTTTGCCTGCGTGGTTTATTATGTGACAGAGCAGTCTGGTGTTGTCGTAGGACACTCTATTTTTAAGGTAGCCTACCTGTGAGCAGTGTATAAGCTTAGGTAGATATGTGTTTAGTCTGGTCGCCAGGATTTTCGCATAGATCTTGCAATCTACATTAATAAGTGATATTGGCCTGTAGTTTTGGGGGTGCTGGATATCTTTGCCTTCCTTGGGTATAACTATGATGTTGGCTTCTGCCATTGTTGGTGTCATGCTACCTTTATGGACGCAGTTTGTGAGTACGTCTATCAGTGTAGGCTTGAGTAGTGGTAGAAACTGTTTGAAGAACCTGGCTGTAAATCCGTCTGGGCCTGGCGCTTTGTTGTCTTTGAGGCTGGCTACTGCTCTTTCTACCTCGTCACCTGTGATGTTTGTTTCTAGCATTTCTCGCTAGGAGTCACTCAGTACGGGAGTTGTGATGCGTTCTAGGAGCTCCTTGCCTCCGTCGTCGCCTAGGGTGGTGTCTCTTTTATAGAGTTGCGCATAGAAATCTCTAAACGCGTTGAGTATCTCCTTGTTTGCTGTTTGGGATTTGCCATTGCTGTCTCTGACTGCGGCTATTGAGTGTTGTTTCTGTTTGCCCTTGAGGTAGGATGCTAGCGCTTTCCCTGCTCTGTTGGCGTTACACAGATTTATGGCCTTGTATTTGTTTATCCAGTACCCTGCCCTTTCACTGAGAATTCTGTTTAGTTCGTATTTCTTTTTTGTTAAGGTAGTGAGGGTGTTCCTGTCTTCTAAGTTGGCTATATGTCCAGTTTCTAAGTTTTTAATCTCCTGCTCTAGGTCTGAGATCTTTTTGTTCCTTTCTCTGTTGAGCCTGCCTTTAATTGTAAGTATTATGCCTCTAATGGTGGCTTTTAGGGCGTCCCATAGGGAGTTCCTATCTATGTCAGGGGTATCATTGATTGCAAGGTATTCTTTTATTGCCGTCTCTATTTCCGCTTTGGCTGCTGTGTTTTTAAGCAGGTCGTCATCAAATCTCCACCTGCGCGTTGGCTTTTCGTTGTGTTTACCTGTCAGCACAAGGCTGATGTGTGAGTGATCCGAGATCGTTCGCGGGCCTATTTCTGTCTGGTCAATAAGGTGAGTGTGCGTGTCTGAGATCAGTATATAGTCTATTCTGCTGTATGAGTTGTGTGGGGATGAGTAGAACGTGTACTCTCTGCCGTCCGGATTCTGAAGACGCCATGGGTCTTTGAGGTTGAGTTTTGTGCAGAGATTCTTCAGAATGTTCCCTCTATGAGCTGCCTGACTCGATCTTTGTGGATGTCTGTCCGTGGCGGGGTCTAAGACCTGATTCATTTCACCTGCCACCATGAGGAGTTCCCCCAGCGGTAGGTTGTCTAGCTGCACTCCGACCATGTCCCAGAAGGACCTGTCATCCGTATTGGGACCGTAGATGTTCGCTACATGTATGGGTTCTTCCCCTCTTGCGAGACTGGTCACTAGCATTCTGCCCTCTGTGTCTGCCTGTGAGCTTGTCAGTACTAGCTTGGATTTCTTGCTTACTATTGTGATTACCCCATTTTTTTTGTTTTGTGCCGGTGATCCTATTACTTTGCTTATCCAGCTGGCCTTGAGGCGGCTTATGTCTTCCGCTTTTAGTCTAGTTTCCTGTAGTACATATATGTCACTTTTGAGTTTCGCTAGGTGGTCCAGGATTTTCCTTCTCTTAACTGGGTGGTTCAGATCCTTGACATTCATGGACACTACCTTGATGTCAGTGGTGATGAGCTTCTGTTGGTTGGCTGTCATTCTATATGGTGTATATCTGGCTGTTTACCTGGCTGTCTTAGCCCGCCTCTGCGTGTCGGTATCTGTCTACTCCCCCTCCTGTGCTTCGAGTTCCACTGGATAGATGGGGATAAGAGATAGAAGGATAGAAATTGAAAAAGAAAAAGAAACAAAACCAACCCATGTATGTGCACCCCGCGCCCCCCCCCCTGGCCCCCACTCGCCCCAGCCCCCTCCCCACCCTCCCCCCCACCCCCCTTGGGGGGGCGTGGCTTGGACGGCAATGAGGAAGGTCATCTGAGTCGGTCAGCTCCGCAGTTCCGAGGCCAACAACGGCGAATTTCACTAGCCAAACAGAACAGAAACAAGCTCCTGTAGTCAGCTTCAGACGTCGGAACGCACAGGCAACAAGCGGAGCGGGGAAAAACCAAGGGAAGAGCCGCCAAGGCAGCATTACAGACCGTTTAACCCTCCAGAGGGAGACAGAGACGAGAGGCAAAATGGCGCCCCAGCGCCCGAGGCGAGAGGCATAGCCGCAGGCAACGAAAGGGAGTGAGGTGAGCTCGCAGCAAAAACCAATCGCGCAGCACATCCATAGAGCCCCCACGCATGCAGGCATAATAGAACAACGCAGCTAACGCCTAAGCCGAATCGGAATCATACTCCCCGCCAGAGTTAACGCGGTGAAGGGAGACACAAGAGGCAACATTCAAGGAGAAGCACCGATATAACAGCGAAAGAGGCTAAGACTAATTTAAGCCGATCAACATCTACCGTGGGGGGAGAGAAGCAGCTTGGCGAGATCGCGCTGGCGGCATAAACGAAAGTGAAACCGCTCCTCACACAGGACGCCGCCATGTGCAGCCGCCATCCCCGGAAGGAGTCATCAGGGAGCAAACAAAGGAGCAGGAATTGAGGAGCAGATAAGTCGAGAAGCTCGCACTGCAGCAACACCGCACCAACGCGAAACGCTACACGCTGCAGGCACCGTGAAAAGGGGCAAGAACCGGGAGACTGAGCCACCTGCACGTTTGAGGGGGAAGCGCTGCCTCAGCGGCGTACACGGCCGAGGCACGTCACCGCACACCGCGCACCGACCGCAAGCAAAGCCGCGAGAGCGCCTCAGGGGGTGGCAAAAAGAAATAAATATACATACGCGACACTGGGGCAGCGCGGCAATCGCTAAACGCCCTGAATGAGCGGTGACCAGGACCAGAACAGCTGCGGGCGGTCTCAAAGGTGGCGACAAGACTACACACCGGCCAGAAGCACACTAGCGAGACAGCGGGCAGGCGAGGGTACCGCAGCGGTGGCGAAAGCAAACGGAAACATAACAAACTTGCCACAGAGGCAACCTTAACCATAGCGAGCCAAGGAAACTAGCGAAGTGAGGGCAAAGGCAAGGCCTCAACCACGGCGAGCGACTCCAGGCCACACAAGAGGGAAAGTGAAACGGAGCATAAACTGGAAGGCCCGAACCGCTGTTGAAGGCGCGGAAGAACACAAGCCAGGCGCAAGCAAACACTGGCCACAGCACAAAGGTATCTAAGCATGACAACCCAAGATTACGGTACGATACGGTAGAACTCGGTGCAACAGACTCAAATACAGGAAGCCAATGAACAAGAGGCACAGCGCCATGACCACGTAGCCACTAGCCCAATTCCAATCAGAACAATACTACCCCAGATCGCTCGGTAGCGAACGAGGCAAAGCACGCGCTGGCAGGGGCAAAATTAAAAACAAGAACCAGAAGCATAAGAGAACCCGCAAGGTACCGTACATACAACATAATCGCGACACAGAAGAGAGACTCGGCCAAAGCCCTGACCTCTACCCACAAAGAAAGACTAAGCAGCCTCCAAACAAGGAGAGGCCTTAGCGCGATGGCCGGACAAGATGGGAAGATGACCGGAGACCAGAAAAATCCCAGGAAAGATAATTCGGAGTCGCCGATGAAACTCAAAAACGAGACGATAACTTTAGAGACAATCATAAAAAGAGTCAACGAAGGAAATGCAGTGGCGAAAGAAACAAAGCTCACAATTGACAATATGCAGCTGAAACTAGCAGCGATAAGAGCAGACCTTCACAGCACCAATACAAAGATAGAAGCCGCGGAGAAACGCATAAGCGACATCGAAGACGTCGCCGTCACACACTCAAAAAGTCTAGCACAGTGCTCAAAGACCACAAGAGCCATGCAGAAGCAGCTCGCGGAACAAGAAGACAAAGCACGAAGAGGCAATATAAGGATCCTGGGCGTCCCAGAAGGTACTGAGGAACCAGCTGGCTCCTGCGCGGCCCTGCTGGAGGATATGCTACCAAAGCTGACGAGCCTAAAATTTGATAGGCCATTTGAGGTTGACAGAGCATACCGAGTACCAGCAGGGAAACCAGCACACGGGAAGCCCCCCAGGCCGATAATCTGCTGCCCACTAAGATCTACCCATACCGACGCCATCTTTGCCTTTGCACGTAAAAACCAAAACCTGACATGGGCAAGCAGCAAGATAGTGCTTACACTGGACTTCTCCAAACCAACAGTGGAAACTAGGAAAGCGTTTCTAGCACTGAAAGACGCCCTGCGAAGAAGGAAGCTCAACTTTAGCTTCACCGGCCCAGCGCGTTTCAAAGTCACAGACAACTGAAGGACAATGGTCTTTGAAGATCCAGAAGAACTAAGAAGATACCTACAGGGGCCGCCAACGGAGGAAATGGAAACCAAAACCAAAAGCCCTGGAGCAGCAAAAAGAAGTGCATCACCGGACGATGCAGGGAAAACCGAATGAAAGGAACTAAAAAGTGAAATACACCGCAACTACCTCACTAGAATCTACCTCACATATGGGTCAGCGGTCCCCTCAACCGAAGAACAAACGACAGCGACTGACCTCTATAACAGTAACTACCTCAGATAAGAGACGCGGAAGGAGACAAGGGAGAGACAATAGCGCAAAATGATCGATGCAGAACAATATCCCTCGAGGTTAACGAACATTGGATGGATCAAGGCTGTTTCTGAACAAGTAAACCAAAAGTGAACGACTGAGCATAACGCCTCAGGGACGATGGCGGAGCAAAGGGAACTTTGTCGTTGCACACCCACTCAGCAAGGAATTTGGCAAGGTTTTAATAGGTATGTTCTACATTATACAAAACATGTTTAACATGAGCACTTAGGGGCTTATTATTCCGAGTATGGCGGTCCTAGGACCGCCGTACTTGTGGTGGCGTTCTGACCACCACCACCACTGCGGGTACACTAACTGTATTCGGAGAATGGCCGTCGGACTGCCACAGGTCTGCTGTGATCCAGGATCTTGCGGCAGTGGCAGTGGGCGATAGGAAGGAATATGCTGGCGGTGCCAATGCTGGCACTGCTGAGGAAATTCTGAGTTACATTTCCACCGCCCATTTCATTACGGTGAGCCCGCCATGAAAAGGATGGCAGAAATGGATATAAGCTGGTCCTAACAGGGCTCCCGGGTGATTTGCCCATGGGGATGCGTGCGGGGGGACGTGTTGTGCCCCCTTATACTTGCACCCATGTTTCTGCAGTGTGTGACATGCACAACATGGTGCATGCCACACCGTGCAGGAACGTGCTATAGGCGGTGAAGGTGGCATGTTAGGCTCTTGTATGAGAGACTGCCACTGTGACACCGCTGCAGAACCACCCGCCCTCCCTGGATTCAACTCGGAATCTGGCAGGCAGGTACACCACAGGCTTGGCGGTCCTATGTCAGCGCAGTGGTGGCGGTCTCACAGGAGGACCGCCAAACTTGTATTAGTCCCCTTAGTGAACTTGGATTCAGTATTCGACAGACACATCCACATCCACATTTGACCTGTATGATGTCTTGATTTGCATATTGTATACCCTTTCTATTCTTACCTGTTGGATCCTCCAAGTTTTTTGTGTTTTACAGGAATGCTGGCTTTTGAAACAGATGTTGCTGGTCTATCCAGAGGCTTTAACTGACAAAAAACATGCTTGCTTTATCTGACGTCAAAAACATCCACCGGTTTTTGATCATTGACATTCTGTAAAAAGGAAGCATATTTAGGCTGGTTTCTTTTAGGAGATTTCTGTTCATCCCAGTCTGTTTGCCGGAGTGCATGAAATCAGCTCATAGAGTAGCTTACAGCATGTATTGTGTTGCGTCTAAAACCTACAGGCAAGCATCCTGTCTGCTACAGGCAGGTCCGGCAGATCTCTGGGCATGCAATATCCCAAAGCATTCCACTTCCCCTCATGTTTTGTAGTGTTTTAGGGTAGGTGTGGCTTTGGTCTGAATCCAAGATGGATGACTGGAAGGTGAGATGGGCGCCATTTTTGAGGGCTTAACACAAAGGGAGTTTTTTTGTAAATAGAGGAAGCCAATAGCTAGCATTTTAGGTGTTTTTCTATTACTAGCCTTGAAGGGCACATATAATGATCAATGTACAAAACTAGAGTATAAAGTTTACCTTTAAATATTAATATCATTTCAACAGCAATATCTTCTTCAATGGTAAAAATGGAAACATTCAATGTTGCGAATTAATTAGTATAATTGAAGGCAGTGTCTCCTGTTACTGCCTGGTGTACTTAGGGCCAGATGTAGGTAGAACTTATTTACCGATTCTTAATTACCGAATTTTACCGATTCGGTAATTAAGAATCGGTAAATAAGAAGGGGGGGTATGTAGGAACATCCAGATGTTCCATTTACCGAATCGGTAAATATCTCTATTTACCGAATCGGTAAATACCGACCAGTAATGCTCCATTCATTCCTATGGGCTTTGAAGCCCATAGGAATGAATGGGGCATTACCGGTCGGTATTTACCGAATCAGTAAATACCGATTTTGACAAGGGTGCAGGGGGTGTCACTTTGACACCCTCTAGCACCCCCAAAAAAGGTTCGGGGGCACGCTGGCAGGTCTGCCTGTCATATGGCACAGGTGTGCATGCACACATGTGCATGCACACCTGAATCGGTATTTTACCATCAAATTGAATTTGATGGTAAAATACCGAATTTGTAGGGCTTGTGGGACTCAGAAGAGTCCCACCTACATCTCAATTTTACCGATTCTGTAAAAATACCGGTCGGTAAATTTACCGACCGGTATATTTACCGAATCGGTAAAATTACCGAAATGGCCTGTTGCAATCCCCCTACATCTCAAAAGCCAAATACCGGTCGGTAACGGCCGAAATCGGCCGTTAGCGACCGGTATTTGGCTACCTACATCTGGGCCTTAGTTATTAACACATTGTGCTAAATCAGCTGGGCCAAAAAATGTCAGCAGATCCTGTATCTCAGCTTGGATGCACACATTGAGAATTTATCATGTGGTTGAACTCTCTGGCAGTATGTTGGTTCTGGCAGTATTTTCCTAACTGTTTAATGTTACTGCAACTTAGGCTGGACCTAGGGCCAATCATTGCTGGTCTTTTACTAACTTTTCTTGCTGTAAAGACAAGATGGCAGTGAGTCATTTTTGGCTGATACCCATTTTTGTGGGGAACATCCTTTTCAACTAAACCCTAACAACGCCGTACCATTACAATGCAGGTTTTAGAACGAAATTCGTTACAACTATTTTCGCTGGAGGGCGCTCTAGGATAGGGAATAGTTTAATTTACTATCCAACACCTTCCCTACTATCCACGGGGACTGGAGTTGGAATAGTAAATTAAACTATTCACTATCCAGCGCCCCCCAACGCAAGTCGTTGTAACGACTTGAGTTGAAAAACCTGCGTTGTAACGGTACGCGTGGTAATACCACGCGTTGTACCGTCATACATCCCATTTTTGTAGCCTATGAGGTCAATTCAATGTCCTGTGTAGTTTAGAAAAGGGATCATTTTGAGTGCGTAATGTTTGTTCAGAAAGCCTACTGCGCCCACTTTCTGCTACACTCTTACATTGTTTACCAATCGGGGAGGAGAAATGAAGATAAGGGATTCCGATCATAAACCAATCAGTGGATGTTTATTTCTTGACAAATATTGATGAGCAAAGTCTTGGAATTGCCAGTAGTAATGGAAATGTTTTTATACTCCTGAACCTACATGGCATTTCAAGCTTAGCACATACAAATAAAAATACATAGCGGCTGTGTGTGCGGGTGAGTCTCTGACACGAAAATGTGTTGGTTGTTTCAGCCTATCAAATCACGCCTTTCAGAGATGTTTTGATGCATCGGCAAAGTGCAATCTGGCCCAGGGCCCCATCCTTTCAGGGGGCCTCCTGATAGAGCCACTTCTGTTCTGCAGAGAATATCTCCCTGATGAGCTTCAATAATTCTTAATCGGATTGTTTTAAATGCAGTTTTCCTTTAATTTATATTTACTGTGGATGATGGTTGAGAGTCTATTACAGACATTTGCAGAGAAATGTTGTGTTTATGTTTCACGCAACATCTATAAAAAAGTTTCTTTTAGATCAAAACGGGACCTCGCATATGAGAAATGGGAGGGGGTCACTGAGGTTACTTGTAGGAGCATTGATGACCTGCTTCTGTGTTACAATATTGAAAACATATGCCACAATCCACAAATATCAGATGTAAACACATTTAGAATTTGGAGGAGTGTGCCTGTGCACTCTCAGTGACCTGGCCAAAAAGGGCTTGAAAGGACCCACAAAATCCTTAAAATGTCCCTGACGCTCTTAAATTCATTTTCAAACCAATGGCTTTCTAGTAGGAACTGTCAGTTAAGTCAACTCGTTTAGTTGGGTGAGTGAAAGCTGTTTCCATGTTTGTCGATCGGATAATGAAAAGAGGGGACTTGAAATCGATAGCCCTGGCCATTAAGTCATCTGGATGAAATGTCAATAGCGCTAGCTTTCTCAGAACCGATGAACAATTTCTCAGATACTCTTCCCGCTCCCGGTAAAATAAGCGGGGGGGGACGCCGTCCACCCCCGTGGTACCCCGACTCGAGCCCTGCACACATTCAACAAGGGCCTGGCTGCAGCGACTCACAGCCTCCAGGTAGCACCCTCATGTTTGCAGCCTTCTCACACCTCTCCCTTCCCTCTAAACCCTGAACTTGTGATTCCCTAATGCCAATGCATGTAGCCGTTCCTAAATGCAAACTGTGCATTTAGGAAACGCTAATTACCATCAACTTTAAGTTGATTGCAATATGTGCATGCTTTGAAAAATGCACAAAAAGGCGTTTTTCAAAGTGCCATGTAGCGCACACATGCACTTAGAGCATGTGTGTGCCTAACATGTGCACACTTACCTTTTTTTGTGGGGTGCTTCAGGGGGACCTTAGACCCCTGGGCACCCTTGGATTAGCATTCGCTATTTGCAATTACCAATTTAGTAATCGCAATTAGCGAATGCAATACCATAAATTCCTATGGGCCCAGAGGCCATTTGAATGGAGTAACATTACCTAATAGCGATTCGTAATTTCCGAATCCTATTTGCATAGCTTTTTGTGACTCCAAAATAGCGATTCGGTATAAATCGCTATTTTAGAATCGCAAAATGTATGCTTGATGCATGTGCCCCATAGTCCGTTTCCGCTCAATATCACCCAAAACCTCTGCATCCGTTGCGTCCAGCTCAGTTCTATTCTCCCCTGTCCTGTCCTCACACCCATGACCTCTCCTGCCTTCCTTCCATAGCTTCCTGTGAGAAGCCTCAGACCGTTTCTAGTTTTCTGCCGTTTTTCTACCTCCCCACTCTCCTTTCAGCTCTCCAGGAGTCGGTATCATGGCATTAATCTGATGAAACATCCGTGTAGTCTAACCCTTTTAGCACACCGAAAATTAAGTGTGCTGACTTTGTGAGTAGTTCAGGTTTTGAGACACAACGTCAGCAGGCAAGCAGGAACAAAGCAGGGTTTTCCTCATTTGCTTTTCTGTGGCTCTGAACAAGTTGTGCAGGTTTTCTGTACTTTAACCTTTTCATTTAATGTTTGTATACTGGGTGTGAGTGATTGGGGATGTGCATAGACAACATTCCAAAACAAGTTCCATGTGGAAACAAGCATTTGTAATGCAATTATTTGCGAAACTTAGGGCTATTGGCATTGTAAATAACAACGTTTTTTACTTTTTTTTGTTTGCAGTGGGAGGAGGTTCAGAGGGAGGATTGATGGAGGAGCTGGGTGTTGGCGATGTAAACAAATGAGAAAAAAGCATTTGGTCGAAGAGCAACATAGAGAAAGTGGGGGAGTGGCAGGGATGTGAATGGGCAAGCAGCAGGTGGCAAGGAAAGACCCAGAAAAATACACGTGCTCCCAAAGAGTGCTGGAAGCAAAAAAAACAAGTGTGTGCAAATTTGTTTTTAGTGTATGTGATGTATGTTGAAATAAGTGTATGTTGTGGTGAGAGTGTGTGTGAGTAAGTTGCAGTGGTGGAGTGAGAGCCAGTGTTGGTGTGCAGGCATCACCAGAGATAAGGTTTTGGCGAGTGGTTGGAATGTACTGGCAAATCATTATAAGGGGCATATTTACAAGCCCCTCTCATCACCATAACGTCAGTTTTTTTATGTTGTGCTGGCAATAAAGGGTTCACCTTTTTACAGGGCAGCGTTAAGCTGCTTAATGTAGCTTAAGGCTGTCTTGTAAATAAGGCCCCCTTTCACACTATACTTAGCTTGAGAGGGGTGGGCAATGGGAGTTGCGGTGGGTGTTCCGCCGCAACACCCATTGATTTTGACGCTCCCCCATATTTACAAGTGTTGTGTAAACATGGGGCAGTGCCAAAATTGAGACCAGGGAAAACCTGGTCTTACCCTGGTGAAACGAGGAAAATGCTTTATTTCTCCTCATCTTTGCTGTTTCTACGTGTGCTGCATTGTGCAGGAAAGAATCCCTTCTTGCACATAAACAATCATTAAAAGAAATGACCCACCTTCCTGCACATAAACAATCTTACCCTGCAACACAGGCACCCTTGCACAATGGTGCAAGAGTGCTTGTGTTGGCGCTAGGCAGCTAAATTTTGCACCAGCGCAGGGTGAAACGCAGGGCTGCACCGTATTGTTGTAAATAGGGTGCAGCCATGCGTTTCAAGAGTGGCAGAGCAGGGCATTAAACCAAGAAGGCTAACTCCATGATCTGTCACTTCCTTGTACATCTGCCCATGGGTTTGCCAATCTTAGCAGGGCTCTGCAACTCACCTTTTCATAGTGGTGGCACCTTTTTTGAGCTGAGCGTTCCACCCCCTTTAGAATGACGGGTGGTGCGATTCGCAGCTTTGGAACACATAATTGTGTGTTCCAAAGGAATGCCAGCCAGCTTAAATGCTGATCAGTTAAAAAGGTAGGGAATGCGCACTTTGGAATCAGGCTGGTCTGAAGCAGACAAAGCACTCACCACGCGCTGCCTTAGGAGTGCTCCTTTTTGAAGGGGGGAAGCACTTTGCGCATGGTGCACACCTCTGCCAAAGTGGGGAAAGGCCTCCACAAATTCAGGCCACAAGTGAAGTGCCCAGCGCATGCTGAATACAAAGGGACATCATGCGCTGACCACGCGTTAATTGCTTGTAAAATCTGGTGCAACACACAAAACTGCTGCAAAATAAACATAAACAATATCAAAAAGCGAAAGGAAAAAATTAAACAAATAATGTGGCGGGAGTGGTTAAGCAGACAAATCGTTTCTTCTTGAATGGGTGCAGCGCTTTTCACACATTGTACACCTAGCATAAAGTGGTGCTGCACACAGAGCTGCCGAGAAATAAACTAAAACAATTCAAACAACATCTTGGGAGGGTTGAGGCAGACTAAGCGTTTGAAGCACCAGGCACAAGCCCTTCATGAACTACAGGATCGGGTGAACTAAGAAAAAAGAGTGCGCCAACAAACCAAAAATAAGCAAAAGAGTAGGGGGACATGTGCCAGGCCACTACCCCAGGGAAGGAGCAATACAGGAGAAGGTGGGACAATATAACGACAAGAAACCATAGAGAATGAAGCTTTTGGGACCGACACACACATTAACCAATCGGCAGCGAGGGTGTGGCCAAAACCTGTATAAGTGAATACAGAATGCCTCACAGAGCAGTGCATGTGCGCTGCTAGGGTCAACCTAAAATACTACTGCCAGCATTCCAGGGAGATAAATTCTGCCTTTTTCTTAGAACTTGTTTAGGTTCGATCCCTTAGTGGGGCAACTCGATCTCCAGCACATTTCACTGCATGGTCCAGGGGTCTGTTCCATATTTGTGTTTTCTATGAGTATTTCACACTTGTGTGACACGCCATACCCTCAGTTAGAGAGGTCAATACAGCACTACATTGATCTCCTGCGCAGTTGTTGCGATAATTTATATTACATTTATTGTAAACATATTTGTTAAAAAACATCATTCTTTCTCCGAAGGCGCTACTTGCATGTTTTTCTGTCCTGCTGCCTGCTAGGTTTTTTGTGGTAGCACGGCAATATGAGCATGCCAGGTTTGCAGTACTAGGAGCCTCTCACGTTTGTGATCCACCGCGATACCTAATCAGAGATCAATACCCGATAGCATCACATACAAATGGCCCAGACACATTCACCCAAATCCCTGTTGCACTGGGGTCAAGTTTTAATGACACTAAAATGTGTTTCCTTCACAGGTTCATGTTTAACATTTCTAAATACATAAATAAATCTGTATATCAACTCTCTTTCCTCTGGTCGCTGGACCAATTGGTTGAGTAGTTGATGGCAATAATAGTACTAACTAACTATTTAGTTAGCTAAATAATCACAGACTCTCGGTAAGATTAATAAAGTTTTATCTCAAATTGATGTGAAATAATAATGCTCATCGCATACTGGTTACAAATGCAAACAAAGAATTTCACAAGAGGGAGAGAAAATAATCAGCAAATGCAATCAGTGTAATTCTCATCACAAATGAATGATATGCACATGAAGGAGTGGATAGATGAAGAGACATAACTTTCATCAAAAAAGTAATGCGAAACAATATTCCTATGACCGAGTGGATAGAAGAAGAGACTAAAGTTTCAGAGACAAAAATACATTTGCAAATGATTATGCAAAGTATAAGTCAGACGGACATACTAACCCAAAGATCAGTGAATTACTACCCCCCTGGCCAAGGAGATAGCGGGGGTCCCCTGAAATAGAGTCAGGGAACAAAGACTTCAGAACCCAAGAACGGGACAGGAACAGCTAGGCCTCTCTGCAAACCGACGGACAGAGACGCACTGCTCTCTTCTCTCATACCGATGATCTCGCTAAACCACACCCCAAAGGCACGCCAGTTATACCCTAAAACCTACATGTCCATCCCGCTACAGTTGAAAATTTGACTTTTCATTGGATGGGCTGGGAGGTGGTCTGTCACACCATCATGATTTCATTCAGGATTACTATAGTCTATTGTTCTACTTTCCTTCTCATGACATAAACTTTGACTCGTTCATACATTTAATGCATGTAATTTTTTTCATTGTTTTCTCATATGTCTTTCAGCTACGTCAGCGGAAGAAGTCTTGGGTCCCACGGCCAGTCTCTTCTTTTGGCAGGCAAACAATGTTCTTTGAGCTAAACAACCTTGGACTTTTACTCTTCGTCTGCAGAGCTCAGTGCTTCTATCTGTCTTGTCAGGTCATTCTTGCTCACTTTCCAGCCCGAGTAATCAATAAAAGGAAACACAAAAGAACGGTGGGTGTCAAGTGGAAAAAATACTAATAATGATGCCGAATGCGTGCCCGGTGTGCTACTACACCTGCAACTGCAGTGGAGCTGGTTGCAAATTTAAAAACAGTGCGGAAAGTGCTAGTGATAAAGGGTGTAGAAATAAAAAATGCACGTTCCAACCTGAACTCAACTTTAATAAAGGTTGAAGCGAGCACAACACTAAAAGAGATTAGTGGACAGGTTTGACTTTTAATTTGAGGCAAACAGTCCAACATCTAATTCGCTGGCAGTATCACGTGCTTTACGCCAGCATACGAACTGCAACTCCACAAACGTAGTCTACCTCATAACATGTCCCTGTGGATTACGTTATGTGGGAATGACTACAAGACGTGTGAAGCTTAGAATCACCGAACATCGCAGTAACGTCAGGTGTCAAAAAAACATGACCAAACTGACTGCACACTACAAAGAAAAAAACCACACCCCTGATGATATTCTATGGACAGTAGTGGAACAGATACAGACTAACGTAAATACACAGGAATCTCTATTCGAGAAGGAGCAACGATGTGTGTACCGCTTATCTACACACCTACAGGGTCTTAATGATAACATCCCTTGGGGAAGTGTGAGACGCCGCTAACCCTTCTAACCATCTACTGCAAACTAGTCTAGACTGTTTGGGTGAACAGGATCATCTCAGAAACTAAATAGCCTCTTGTGAGTTAGGGGTGAGCACAACAATGTATAAAGTTACCTGTTCTGCAGAGTTGACAACGCTATGCCCAAATTGTCAAATACATACTAGAAAGAAGCGATGTCTCTAAATGCGAACAATTGCTCAGCTGGCTAAAACTAATAAAGTTATCGGGACACCATGAATTCATTCCATATCCCTTTAAATTTTTATGACAACAAACCACACGCCAGACGGCATCCAACATCTAATTCGCTGGCAGTATCACGTGCTTTACGCTACGTAACATCACGTGCTTTGCGCAACGTAATATCCTTTTGTTAATGCACAGCACCCATTACTATTCGGGCGGTGGTAGTGCACCACGTAGGTCTCGAGGCGGGGAGTCATCGGAATGAAGGTGAGTGATCTGTGGATATGTACGTTTCAGGTTTTCATCCCGTTCCGACCCCCCTTTTTTCTCGACCTCTGGAGCTGGCTGTAACCTTGCCTTCTCTATATTTCCCCTTCAGACTATTCCGGTGTGAAGAATACCCCCACCACCGACCCATGAAGTGAGAAAATTCTTCCCTTCACGTAATTACAAATCAATATTATGATCATCCTTGTTGTACATTCTCCTCCAAGTCCACTGTGCGAGTATTTTGGTTTTTAATTGTTTTTATCTTAATTTGCACAATTCCTTGTGACCCATAATGTGGGAAACGTGATAATCAGTAATAAGGCATTGTGTTTGGTTAATTACGAAAACACATACCAGCGCATTTTTTGGCGCCCTCGACTTGTTTTATCTTTGATTCGGTGTATTACTGAGAGTGAAGAGGGACCTCTTATTTATGACCCGATCAAAATATGATTTGATTATCTATATAAAATTGCCATAGCTGGGCAAACATTGATGAGCACGTGACTCGGTGGTGTTTTACAGAATGATTTGTGGTATATAAAGGAATCCACTCATTGTTTCATATTTATGAATGTGTGTTTGGATGTCTCTTTGTTTTTCTCCCACAGATTACAAATCCTGGTAATTTCCAGGGTGATCCGGTAATAAGAAACCGCGAGTCTTATAACCCTTCTTTCCCAAATTACACTGAGGTTTAGGGTACGCCTTAGCGTGCGTATACCGCCCAGTGTTTGAGTTTTGGTCCTGATGAAAGCTCGGCCAAGTTGGCCTTCATGAGCAGAAACATGTCGACCACTTCATGTACCTAGTAGGACTGTTTGCCTCAAATTAAAAGTCAAACCTGTCCACTAATCTCTTTTAGTGTTGTGCTCGCTTCAACCTTTATTAAAGTTGAGTTCAGGTTGGAACGTGCATTTTTTATTTCTACACCCTTTATCACTAGCACTTTCCGCACTGTTTTTAAATTTGCAACCAGCTCCACTGCAGTTGCAGGTGTAGTAGCACACCGGGCACGCATTCGGCATACCCGGTGAACATAACCCAATGATGAAGCATGTCACCCAATAGACGGGTGAGTGAGGGTTCTATAAAAATCATTTTGATTTATCATTATTAGTATTTTTTCCACTTGACACCCACCGTTCTTTTGTGTTTCCTTTTATTGATTTCTTTATTTGAGTCACTCCTTTGTTGCTTACTTAATACTTTGACTGGGGTATAGGAGTGTCCTGTTAACCCTTCCTCTCTTGTTGTTTCTACATCACTTTCCAGCCCCTCATCTATCAGGCCAATGTAAGAAAATTGCAGGCGCTTTCGGCTCAATATAATGATTAAACATAAGCATTCATTAATTACATGTTAATGCACTTTTTACTGTTTACCACCCACCTTTGCACTATCCCATGTTAATATATTGTTAGCAGAGGCTTAAAGCAAAGCAGTATTAGTTATTATTTTTAAAGCAAGATGCAGGAATGCGAAATACGGCCTAGACATGCATTAATTTTGTTTCTCTTGAAACACATTGTAATATGCAGCTAAGTTCCTTCATGCATTAGTTTACATTAGTGCATGCATGTGCTGAAAAAGGGTTCAGGCAGATCAGGTCGTTTACCCCTTTTCTAGGTTTGCCCGGCGTTAGCCGCTTCTCACCCAACTCACGATTACCCAAATAAAGAGGCAGGCGCTGGAGACTGGAAGGCAGGAAACAGGAGTTTATTTCCGACGGAACAGAACACGTCAAATCAGACAACAGGGTATCTTTTCGAGGTGCTCTCTCGACATCTCTGAGGTCTGGCCTCTTATACACTGGTTTATTACTTTATTACATGCAACACATTCTTAGTAATGCTTTGAAGTCCGGAGAAAGGCGTCTTTGGAATCCCCGGTTCAGGTCCGCTCCCACACATATCTACAGTAGGAGTCCCCACCCCTAATCTCAGCATGATGGCTATTGCGCAGCTGGGTATTCCGCTGGGAACAGAAATGCGGGTAATCGATCGGGTCTAGGGGTGTGAGGGCATTGATTAATCCCCGTTCCTTTGAAGTGAGGTGAGGTCCTACTGTAGAGGCAATAAACCGCATCTGTTGGGCTAAGTGAGGACCTGGGGTCGGGCCGAACAATCGGGCAAGGAGGAAGAGGTTATCAAAGGGGCCTGTTTTATGAATGAGATGAAAGGGTGTGGGGGGGTTCAGCGCGGGATGTGGCTCGGAGGCAGGGTCACGCTGGAGGTGCGTTTAGGGCCAAGCAGGAGAGACCGGGGGCTGTCGAAAAAGGGGGGGGGTGTGCTTGCGAAGCCGGGGTGTGAGGGGGGTGAGACGCGCTGGCTATCGGCAGTAGGCAGAGGGGTCATGGCATTCAAAATGGCTGCTGCTTACGCGCACGCATGGATCCGAAAGGAGACAAGATGGCGCCGATAATGTTTACGCCACAATCTAGATTTTAACAGTCCTCCCTTTTCAACATATCTAGCCAGCTTGTCAATTTACATCAATCCCCATTATATTTCTTATTTCAAGGTCATACAATGCTTTCATGTGTTCAGTTTTGTAGTCCGAAGTGTTAGGGCATATGCAGTTAGCAATGAGCGAACACAGAGGTGGCAAACATTGAATACCTAGGCAACACCCACACAATATCACGACCGGTATCAATATAAATGTGAATAACCTCCATCCCCAGTCCTTCAAGGTGCCCCAAAACCAGCTTCCAAGCGACCATCCTTCCTGTTCCTGGTGAACCTCTGAGGAAAGTCTGTGGAGGTGTTCGATTGCTTTGTAGACTGAGGGCGAGTTATCCCGGTACGTAGGTGCAACAGCTGGACCCAATGATGCGGCATGCTCCTCCTCGGTCAGCTAGAACCACATCTAGAACAAGGCGGTTCTGAAGAGCCACCAGGCGGACTGCCTGAAGTTCGGCCGTATTGTTAGTGAGGATGCCAGCTGTGATATTCATGGTTGTTTCTACTGCCTGGGTCAGGTGGCGGATGGCGCGGCTGTTTGCCATTGGGCCCCACTGAGGAACCAGTCCTTTCACTGCATCCAAGAACTGTGCTCCAGTGGAGTCGGCTTGTTCAATGTCTTTTGCGCGCTTCTGTCTGTGGTGGTTTGCTGGGGCCACGTACGTTGGAGGGAGAACGAAGGCGACGTAGCAGGTACCCCCCCAGCTTTTTGGAAGCCAAGTGTAGGCTTTGGTGCCGCAAACAAAGTACATATTCGGAGAAGCAACAAAGGAGGGGGGATCGATGGCGTCCAATGTTCTGGTGATGTGGCAGGAGCTGTGACCCACCGGCTGTGTTCCCAAACCTTCGAGGCACACGAGGCCCGTGACATTGATAACAGACAGAGCCACCGTCAGAATGGCAGCAGTTCGTTTCCGTAAGTAGGAGAAGGTGGGTCTGGCTGGATTATGGAACACCTGCATTTCGACTCGTTCCTTAGCAGGGATGTCCATCTGGAAGGAGGAGCCAGAGGGCAAAGGACAAAAGGGAGCAGAAGTCCTACCTGTTTTGTTCAGCCAGAACCCGTGGTAGAAGTGCGACACTGTCTGACCAGAAGTGGCGTTGTCCCTGTAGCTCTCTTGCAAGAGGGTCAACCAGGCAAGGCAAGAACCGTGAACTGATAAAGGGGAAGGGATGAAAGGGATGGAGTGTCCGGTGGCATGCGGGAGCAACCCGCAGATCCAGCAGTTTGTGGCGTTGGCGGCAAGGTTGTGTTGGTGCAACATTTGCACGAAGGAATTGTTCCAGAATTCCTTACGCCTTTCTCGGAGCTGAGGCGAAAGGGAGATCAGGTGATGCTCCTTCGTAGTAGTTGGCTGTGCAGTGGTCAGCAATATCTGATCAGCGGGTGCGCTCTCCTCCATGATCCAGAAAGAAGTCATGAGAAGGAGGCAAAAGAGGAGGACAATGAAAAGAACAATTGTCTTCAATTTGTGTATACTGTCAGTCTTTGGATTCCGATAACGGGTATTTCCTGTTGATTCCGTTGTCTTCTTATCTGGCGCTTCCATCATCTTCAAGGTGCTCGGTAGTGGGCAGAACCGCTGACTTCGTTTAGCCTCTCTTCGGGTAACCCTAGGTTGTGTTTAGGCTACCGTTCTGAGATTCAACTTAGTCTGTGGTCTACTTAGCCGAAGCTCCCTCCTTTCGACGCAGGAAATACCCTTCCCTGGATGGTACAGTGGGATCAGAGGTTGTCGCAAGTTCAAGTGCCTCGGTATCAGGATAACAGTTCAGTGATGGCCGGTCTTTGTTCAGGAGCTCTTCTTGGGTGCTGACGTTTTCTGTCGTGGCCAGGGTCGAGGAGACCTTCTTACAGTGGTGTGCGTGCAGCCAGTGTCGCTTCCCCTCCACTCGAAGAGCCGTTCGGGTGGTAATCAGTACTTGCCAGGGGCCCGTCCACCGGGGTTCCAGACTCTTTGTCCGTTGGAAATTCCGGATCAGCACATAATCTCCCGGTTGGATATCGTGACCCGGACCCCTGGAAGCATCGGGGATGGCCTTCTGCACCTGCTGATGAATGATAGACAATGTTTTAGTCAATTTGCACAAGTAATCAGACAGTAGGACGTCCGGGACGTCGTGAATGGAGGTCGGTTTAGGGGCAGTCCAGAGGTTCATCGGTCGCCCAAATACAACCTCGTAGGGGGTCAAATGGTGCTTAGTGGGAGTGTAGTGCATCGATAGCAACGCCAGTGGGAGGGCATCTGGCCATTTAAGTCCTGTGGTGGCCACTATCTTTGACAGTTTTAGTTTCAGTGTGGCGTTGTGTCGCTCAACTAAGCCAGCAGATTGGGGGTGAAAAACTGCATGAAACCTCTGTTTTACACCCAACCCTTTCAAGATTAGTTGGATAACTTCAGCTATGAAGTGGGGGCCGTTGTTGCTCCATAGAATTCGACAAAGACCGTAGCAAGGGAAAAACTCTTTCAGCAGCACCTTGGCAGTGGTCATGGCAGTGTTATCACGGGTTGGGTAGGCTTCTACCCATTTGCTGAAAGCACACACAATGACTAATACATACTTCAGGCTTTGGCATCTTTCCAGTTGGATGTAGTCCATCTGGAGGACCTCAAAAGGATGGTCGGGGACCCCAAACTCTCCCCGGGGTACCACAGTTCCTTTCCCAGGGTTGTGTCGCAAACAGATAAGGCATTGCTGGACCAGGCGTCTGGCTGAGTCGGGAATCTTGTCGTTGTGCCAAACCCTGGAGATGAGTTCGATCATGGGGGCAGATCCTATGTGTGCGGGGGAGTGTGCCATAGTCAGTATGGGGATCAAGTATGAATTGGGTAGCAACCATTTGTTGGTGTCCTTTGTCCGCCAGCAGACTTCCTCGTCTTTCAATCCCACCCGTGCCCATTCAGTCAATTCGTGTGGTGAGCTGGCCATCTGGATGTCCCTAATCGTTTCCCTAACGTCAGTCCATTTTTCTGCTTGTGACCTGGTCACATACATACGTGTCGTTGTCCTATTCTCAGCTGTGGTTCGGGCAGTGATGTCGGCCAGCGCGTTTCCCTGTCCGACTAAGTCTGTCACCTTCTTGTGTGCCTGACATTTGATTACCGCTAATCGTTTGGGATGGAGAACTGCTTCAATCAGGGCGGAGACTAAATCTCCGTGGAGGATGGGCGTGCCGTGGGACGTCAGGAATCCCCTCTCCCTCCATAAGAGTCCAAAATGATGAACCACTCCGAAGGCGTACTGGCTGTCCGTGTAAATGTTTACAGTAGTCCCTGTCGCTATAATACATGCTCGTGTGAGGGCAATCAGCTCTGCCGCATGTGCGGATCGCTGCGCGATGCGGGCAGTTTCAACTACGGTTTGGGCTGTGGTAACTGCATAGGCAGCTGAGGTGGTGCCGTCGGGGAGTTTTATGCAAGAACCGTCTACCCATAGCTCTCCGTCAGGGTCCATGAAGGCGGTGTCTCGGAGGTCAACTCTACTCCTAGTCTGTTCGTCTGTGAGGGTCACACAGTCATGTATAGGGGGGACGTTCGGGTCGTTTTCGGGCAGGGGCAACAAAGTGGCTGGGTTCAGTGTGGTGCATCTTTTCAGCGTGATGTGGGGTGTAAGCAGAGTCAGTTCATATCCAGTCAGTCGGGCGCTAGTCAGGTGTTGCGTCTTAGTCTGGTTCAAGAGGGAGTCAACAGCATGGGGCACTAATACAGCGAGGGAATTCGAGAGTACGATCCCCTCACTCTGTCGGATAGAGACAGCAGCGGCAGCTACAGCTCGAAGGCAGGCAGGCAAGGCTCTCGCTACGGGGTCAAGGGTGGCAGAGAAATAGGCACATGGTCGTTGCTTGGGGCCAATGGTTTGAGTCAGGACAGACAAAGCGCACCCCTCCCTTTCGTGAGTGTAGAGAGAGAAGGGCTTTGTGTAATCGGGGGTTCCTAGGACCGGTGCAGAACAAAGGGCATCTTGAAGTTCTTTGAAGGACGATTGGCATTCGGGGGTCCAAGGGAGTGGGAAGGGGACATCTTTGGCTAGTAGGGAAAGTAGCGGCTTTACAATGAGGCTGAAATTTGGCAACCACTGCCGGCAGAAGGAGGTGAGGCCTACCAGGGAGCGGACTTGTTTCTGGGTCTTTGGGACGGGGGTTTCCAGAATGGCCTGAATCCGATCAGGTGTAAGCTTTCTCCCGTCTTTGGACAAGAGGTGGCCTAGGTAGGTGACCTGGGGTTGGCA
Organism: Lissotriton helveticus; assembly: GCF_964261635.1. Lineage (NCBI taxonomy): Eukaryota > Metazoa > Chordata > Amphibia > Caudata > Salamandridae > Lissotriton > Lissotriton helveticus. The sequence goes on along the minus strand of NC_136065.1, from coordinate 1,540,582,331 downwards.
GAATTGCAACTTCTTTTTGGAGACCTTGTGGCCGTTTTCTGCGAGGAAGTGCAAGAGTTGGAGGGTGGCTGTGACTGCAAGTGGAGTGGTGTCGGCCGCCAAAAGGATGTCATCGACGTACTGTATCAACACCACTCCCTCCGGTAGCTGAACGGCGTCCAGCTGTCTCTTGAGGGCCTGGCTATAGATGCTGGGACTTTCTGTGTAGCCTTGGGGAGCTCTACAAAATCTATATGAGCGGGATTTTAACGTGAAGCCGAAAAGGTAGCGGCTGTCCGGGTGGATGGGGATGGAGAAGAAAGCGTTTTTGAGGTCAATTACAGTGAAGGAGGTGGCCGTGGAAGGAATCAGGGTCAGAATGGTGGCGATATCTGAGACTACAGGGTACTGGGGTACAACTACCTTGTTGACCTCTCGAAGGTCGATGATGAAGCGGTACGCTTTCCCATCTCCCTCGCCCTGCTTTTTCACAATGGGTAGGATGGGGCTGTTGCAAATATTGCTGACTACTTCCTCTACCACTCCTGCCTCTACCAGGGACTGAATAATCATTACCAATGCCTTCTCACCTTCGGGCGATATCCGATATTGTGGGAGTTTTGGGAGTATCGCATCTTGGCGGACAGTTATGCGCACGGGATCGATCATCATTCGTCCTACATCAGCGTCCGTTTTAGCCCACAGATACAGAGGTAGAGAGTCAAGTAAGGATGCGTCAGCGTCTGAGATGGAAGACATGTGTAGTGCATGATGATGTCTGAGCAGGGTCGGGTTATCGTACAGGATGACCCGAACCCCGTCCTGTGAACACCTGATAGTAGCTCGGAAATGCTTTAGTAAATCAAGTCCCATAATGGCATCGGGGGTGTTGGAGGAAAGCAGAAACGTCGTGTCAGTGGGGTTACTGTCCAAGTCGAAGGAAACCGGTGCGGATAAAGGGTTAGTGGAGGGCGTTCCATCAAAGCCTATTGATGTTATGTGTGAGCCAGACAAGGGTGCCCTTGGAATCAGTCGTTTAGATAACGCACTACGTGTCGCGCCAGTGTCTACCAGAAATGGAGACTTCGTACCTAGGACCTTAGCGGTGACGTAAGGACCTTGCTGGTCAACATAGAGCTCGACTGGATCCCTTCCTTGCCCTTGGCAGTCCTATGCAAAGTCGTGAGTGTTGTCGCAGTCAGACTGTTGGCACTGGTTCTGTCGGGGGCGGTCAAATGTGTTCGGTCTGCCAGGTCTGTCATTGTTGGTGTCGTGGGTGTGCCCTCGCCCCTGCCCTCTAGTTTTGGGGCCATTTGCCATGTCTCTTGTCTCTTTATTTTTAAGCATTTCCAGGAGGACCTGGCATTGAGACTTCCAATGACCAAATCCTTTGCAAAACGCACACTGGTTCTCATCGAGGTCTGTTCGAGGAGCGCCGGGTGTGGATGTGCGGTCTCTAGGGGGTGCATTTGGTTGGTAGCTTCCTCTATACCGTTCCCTTCCTGTCGTCACTCCTTGTAATTGAGCAATCATCACTCGCTCTTTCAAGTCCTTTTTCTTTTTCTCAGTCGCCCTCTCGTTCTCGTTCTTTTGGTGTTCGTAATACTGAGCCATCTGAAGGATAGCTGCAGGTTTGGAGGCCCCCCAACTACTCTCGCTCGTCTGTAACTTTTGGGAGACCTCCTGCGATAGACCCTTCACGTAGTTTTGCACGAATAGGTGTTGTCCGGTTGCAGTGGTCATGTCTTGGCCACTGTAGTCGGAGAACACCGTCTCAAATCGGGAGAAGTATTCTGATACGTCTTCCTGGGGTTTCTGACGGCAAGCCGTGACTACCGACCAGTCTACCTTCTTCTCTGGGATCAATGTCTTTAGCTTCTGAACTATTTTGTCCGGGAGTTCCAGTATGTCTTTTACCGGTTTCTTTCCGGGCTCCCGTTGCCTATCTAGTTCACTGAGTTGATTCCAGGTATGTCCGAACAGATCTGTGTGGTCGGCTTTTCGGATTTGCTTCCACACATCAGCCGGCAGACATAACCCGAAAAACAAGTCAATGTCCGCTAGAGTCATTATGGTTGAGCCTAAGGCTGTACCTAGTTCGGTATAAAATACTGTCGGGTTCTTTCTTAAATCGGGTAGGGTTTGCCTAAAAGTTAAAATATCTTGCCGGTCCCATGGTTGATAAACCCAGTTGTACACAACCCTCCCCTTTGCATCTGCATGGTTGATATCGTCGTTCGTTCCCTGACCTCGTGGGGGAACCCAGTAAGGGGCGGCTTCTCTGATAGGCATCATGGTGTTGCCTACTTCTGATGAGGACCCAGTCGTTTCGGGAACTGTAATCTTAACTTCCGGTTTTTGTTCCGTGAGGTGGCGGAAAACCTCAAGCGTTTGCATGAAGAGGTCCGCCGCGTCACGCTCGGCCTCGTCCCCAATATCGACTTTTCTATATAACGCTGTCAGTTTAGTAGGACCCCGATTCTGATACCTGTCCTCATATGCGTTCAGGGTGTGGTAACTAAACCGTAAAATGAAATGCCGTCTGTGGCTGCCGGCATGCGAATTGTGCATATCCATTGTATATTCTTCGCTCTCCTTCCGTTCTACCAGTGCCTTTGCTATCTTGTCAATTCCCTCTCGCTCATCTTTGCTCAATCTATTCAGTCTACCCGGTGGCTGTTTGCTAGTCTTGTGTTCATCTGATGTCGTTACTAATGCGGCCGGAGCGGAGGCTGTGAGGGCTGGGGCACTAGCTTCAAGGTTATTCTCATTTGCACTCGGAGCTGGCAAGTGTTGTACTAGGGGTTGGGAGGGGGCATAAGGGGGGGGCATATAGATGATCGGAGGACTTAGCAGCAGCTCATCGTTCGCCCGTTGTTTGGAGGTCAGCTCAGGGTAGAGTGTAGAGGGGGTCCTAACAGGACACTGGCCTGTCGATTCAGATTCCTGTTTTTGTCTGGCTTTCTCCCTTTCTTTTATATCTTCTTCTAGTTTCTTAGCGGCCAGGTGGGCTGCCTTTCGCAACTCTTTTCCTATTCTCGCTTCTTCTCTTTTCTTTCGTTGTTCTGCTTCTTTGCGCCACATGCCGAAACTATCAAGCATAGTGGGCCTGGTTTTATTGTTACAAAGGGCTGTTTCCAGCACGTTTATTTTTGTGTCATCGAAGGATCCTATCAGTGGCCACTGACTTTCCTGATCCTTTTTAGTATATCTATTCCATAACTTACTATAAGCTACGGCGACTAGTCCATATTTTAAAAACATATCCTTATTAGGGGTGCCCTCCAGAGGAGCCGGATGATCCACCTCTAATAAGCGGTCCGGGCTGAACCAACTACTGACCAATGGGGAGAAGATAGGCATGACGGGTTACAACGGGGACAAAAGTCTGCACTACCTATCCTTCACTACTTCGCGAAGACTAGACAGAATATTTCTATTCTACAGTATTCGCAAATAGGGAATACCCAAAGAGAGAACCAATATCGAACAATTAATGTTCGTTCAATCAAACAATCAGTGGCGAGAAAGAAATAGGCACGACGGGTTACAACGGGGCAAAAGCCTGCGTTACCTATTCTTCACTATCTGCAAAGGAGGACAGAATACTTTTACCCTTCCCCGTTTGTAGACAGAGAATTCTCGAGAAAAAACAATCCTCGAACAAACAATGTTCGGGCAAACAATCAATCAGTGGGGGAGAAAAGATAGGCACGACGGATTACAACGGGGGCAAAAGCCTGCGTTACCTACCCTTCACTGCATGCAAAGGAAGAGAGAATACTTTTATCCCTCTCAGTTTGCAGGCAGAGAATCTCCAAGAGAACCAACAATTCGGAGAGCAATACTAGTATTTTCCAATCAAATATTTCCTAGTTTGTCGTGTTACACGACCTTACCCGGACCGTATGGACAGTTTCTCGTCTTCCGCTTCCAGCACCCGATCGTCCTCTATTCTCTGTAATTGCTGTGGCACTCCTGATGGTTACAGCGCGTGAGCGCGCAATCCATCGGTATGATGTGATTCCTTGCTTGCGCCCCAACTAAGTCGACAGGTTGTTTATACTTGGTTCTGCCTTTGTACTAAGAGTAAGGCTTTTTATAACAAATGCCAGGATGTGACGACTCTAAATCCCAGTTTATAAATTGGGATTGTAGGTATTTATATCCCACTCACGATGGCTATGTCAGCAGCATATTGATTTATTCATGGTTATCTGGTAGACTTTTATACAGATATTCCACGCTTGACGGCATTGAAGTTAATTTGTCAATTATTAAGAATGTTAAGAAACTCGATTATTGCGAGATCAACAGCCCCTGTGGTGCGCTGGACAGCAACCTACAGGCTGTGACTCTGACTCAGCTCTACCTGACACAGATGTTTAATTTGGACTTTTCTATATTCTCTGCACTACAGAGCGGTGCTTCATTTTCCTGAGCTGTTTGCCAGGTGAGGTGAGGCAATTCCCCTTACAAATTAAGGTGAGCCATTGATAACTTACACAATGAAATACATACTAAGGTCACTTGACCAAGATGTGGCATTAATATTATCTTAGCAATGTCTCTTTTGTAGCCCTTACTAATGAAGGTGTTATTATTATTTTTTCTATATCTCATTTCTTGTTTATATGTGGACACGCTGGCCAATTTACAATCGGACCCTTTGATCTAAAGGAGGAAAATGGAAGTGTACAGGTGACACTTTTTTCTGTTCACGAATGTCCTGTTGTATTTATTATTTAATTCACATAAGCAGTAGCAAATAAGTTTATGGGTCCTGAGGAAGCGGCGGGTACATTAATTGACCATAGTCCGCAGAAACATGTCGACCAGATTACCCAGTCAGAAGGTATTTGTTTGAACCACCTGACTTTTTTGCACTATTGTTGTTTTTAACGTTGGAGGTGCATGACTCCAGAATAAAGTGAATATTGTATGCACCATCCAATCTTACACTTTACATATTCTTTTTCACTTATTATTTATGCACTGCTCTCAGTTACGAGTGAAGAACACCTACCAGACATCCATCCCACACTACTTATCTCCAACACATATCTTTGGGGATAGAGTGGTGGTCAAACTACTGTGGAGTAGACCAAATGATGTACTGGGTGACAAAGAACGAGTAACTGATGGACATTTTTCACAGTGGTTAACTGTCCAGTAGTCTGTCTTCTATTTAAATCGTTACTAGCAGACACATAGCCAGCTACACATATCAAGTCTTGAGTATATCATTAGACCCACAGTTATTTGTTGTTCTTTATATACTCCTGATGGTTCCCAGTCAAGACCGTAGATCACTCGAGAGAGGTCTGTTCGGAACCAGTGAAGTTCGGATGATCGGCTGCCAGACGAGGGTCTATCGGGCAGGAGCTCTTCCCGATCGTTGCAGTCGTTCACTCCGTCGTCGGGACCTCTCCCACTGGATCCACGTGTCGCTGATGGGCCCCACGTTTGGGACGCCAATTGCTGAAAAAGGGTTCAGGCAGATCAGGTCGTTTACCCCTTTTCTAGGTTTGCCCGGCGTTAGCCGCTTCTCACCCAACTCACGATTACCCAAATAAAGAGGCAGGCGCTGGAGACTGGAAGGCAGGAAACAGGAGTTTATTTCCGACGGAACAGAACACGTCAAATCAGACAACATGGTATCTTCTCGAGGTGCTCTCTCGACATCTCTGAGGCCTGGCCTCTTATACACTGGTTTATTACTTTATTACATGCAACACATTCTTAGTAATGCTTTGAAGTCCGGAGAAAGGCGTCTTTGGAATCCCCGGTTCAGGTCCGCTCCCACACATATCTACAGTAGGAGTCCCCACCCCTAATCTCAGCATGATGGCTATTGCGCAGCTGGGTATTCCGCTGGGAACAGAAATGCGGGTAATCGATCGGGTCTAGGGGTGTGAGGGCATTGATTAATCCCCGTTCCTTTGAAGTGAGGTGAGGTCCTACTGTAGAGGCAATAAACCGCATCTGTTGGGCTAAGTGAGGACCTGGGGTCGGGCCGAACAATCGGACAAGGAGGAAGAGGTTATCAAAGGGGCCTGTTTTATGAATGAGATGAAAGGGTGTGGGGGGGTTCAGCGCGGGATGTGGCTCGGAGGCAAGGTCACGCTGGAGGTGCGTTTAGGGCCAAGCAGGAGAGACCGGGGGCTGTCGAAAAAGGGGGGGGTGTGCTTGCGAAGCCGGGGTGTGAGACGCGCTGGCTATCGGCAGTAGGCAGAGGGGTCATGGCATTCAAAATGGCTGCTGCTTACGCGCACGCATGGATCCGAAAGGAGACAAGATGGCGCCGATAATGTTTACGCCACAATCTAGATTTTAACACATGCACAAAGCGGTTTCTCTCGAGTTCATGTGATTTGTATGTTCATTTTTCCACTGCACACTGTTAGTATGTATTATGGGGGTGTTAATCCGAGCAGGTTTCTTTTTGCGAAAACCCTGCTCCATAACTTGTAACTGCTGCCCACACAGTGCATGTTTTGCACAGATTCAGAAAACATAGACAAAAGCTTAATTACAGTTCAGGGAGGGCAAATTGACACACTGTCCTTTTATTTAAAACAAGCAAGAGCTGATTTGCTTTGTTTAATTTTCCCATCATGTCCCTTCTGATTCAGTTATGTGTTGCGCAATATGTGATCAAAATCTAAAAGGGGGAGGTTGGGGAAAAAGAACACAAATCTCACATTCTCAAGATTTGCCGAACAGATCTATCTTTTAGATTGGATCAATTTCACAAGCTATAACACCACAGCTATGGTACACTGATCCTACATACTTATCAGATAGCAATTGTGTGTACTAACAATTAGGTGCTGAAAGCTATTGATATCAATCTCCAGATAAATTCTGAAATAACTATGACACCACCACAAAAGTGGCTTCTGGAACATGGAAATTGACACATTTGTGTCCCAAAAGTGATTTGTTTTGATCCCAAAAAATATCAGCTTATCATTTTCTCAAAATATTAATTTTCTTGCAAATACAAACTTCAATTTTTATTTAAAAATACATCAGGTCAACATGACATTTTCTTGAAATGTGTGAACTAGTTCCCAAACATCAACATTTCAATGTTAACAAATAATGTTGTCTTAAATGTCACTGTAATTTTATGGAAATACCTAAATCTTGACCTCAGATATGAACTTTTTATTTTCATAATGCCAGTCACTGTGCTTTGTACCATATTGTAAGTCTGCTAGCGTTACCATATGCCCTGATTTACTCCAAATTATAGCCCCCTATGTTGTGCCCCAAATTTCCAAACACTCTGTGTACAAAAAGTTTCCAATGGGACACTTTTCAAAGAATACCTTTAGTCGTTTTTGCAGTTAACATCGATGTGTAACGGCTTGGCAATGTTAAAGAATCTGCTTTATTGATAACAATAGGCCATGTCTACCGGAAGTGTTGTACAAAGTTAAACGCATTCGAGATAGTGGGTAGGTCGTCACATGGAGAGGTTGGTGTAAATTTACAGCTTGATAAAAAATGGAATTCGACATTGGATTGTCTCCAGTCCATATGCTCAACTCCTCCAAGACTGTGATTCTCTGCTTTCCTTCCTCCTCTACTCCCATCACATCTGCAACCTCTCCCCAACCCCCTCCCGACAGCCTGCACTTTGCCTCCTTGGCTAGGGGTCGAGGCGGGGGAGGTTTACTAAGATTTTGAACCATTTTTGAGTCACAAAAGTTGCCCAATTCGGTGCAAAATCTTTTTTTCCCAATTTACTTTCCAGTGCTAAACTTGTTTAGCATTGGAAATAACAGAAAAGTAATACATAGTGCTGCTTTGCATTACTTTGCACCATGGGGGCGTACCAAGGGTGGAGTATGGGAGTTCCCATGCAACCACCCAAGGTTTCTCACGTTAAACCCAATTTAAGTGCTGCCCTGTACTGCACCCATACAAAGAGGGAAAAGCTTTGCATCGTGTCTGAGCATCGTATTTTGTACAGGAAGGGTATCCTTCATGTACAAAAGCTATGCTAGACTCACAGAGACACCCTTGCATCACGGCTCAAAGGTTTCTCCGTGGTGCAGGCAGCTGATTTCAGCCCCGGCGCTATTGAGAGGGGAGGAGAGTGCCTTATTTTAGTAAATAGGCCCCTCCTACTCTCTCCTTTTCACTTATCCCAGGACGCATTTAGGACAGTGTCGATGCTGCATTACGTTTACCACAATTGTAATCTTAAAAGTTTACAATTGAACGACAGACACAGAGTGGTATGGTGTTTGGTTTCTCTTCACCATCCGCGCTGGCTTTGTTAACCTCCATCCCCTAGACATTCCGTTCAGGCGCCAGCCTCTGGTTTAAACCACACAGTTTGCAGAGAGGCATGTGTATCCGTGCTCGTCTCTCATCCAGTGCTGCCTTTACATGTTGTTGACCACATGGACGCTGCATCAGGGTTTTCAATTCACGGCGAACACTGCGTTCGCACACTTCATTCCAGAGGGCTGATTGAGACGGCTCGTACCTGAGTTTACCATTACCAGAGATAAACTCCAGCGTGAGGCAAAATTTTGACAGCCCACGGAATACCAGATATCTCCTGAAAATCTTCGGATAAGTACCTATTCTTTTTTTTTATTAATCTTTATTTCGGCGCATTGCAGCCATAAAAGATACATAAAACCACATTCATTGGAAGTTAAAATCGAATGTCCAACATAAGTTATTTCCTTGGGATAAAAGCGAATAGTCCATCTACAATAAATTTTTCTCATAAAAACATTTCCAACAATTACAATAAAAGTTCTTTTTTAAGTTTGAAAAGCTTTATTGAGTAAATAAAGACAATGTAAAACATCAGTACAACTGCAAAAAGATAAAATACAGTAGCAGGAGAAACAAAAGTAAACCTTGCGTGTATAAATAAAAAACCTCAGAGAGGTAAAGAATATACCAAGGGAAAATGCTTTTATAACTTTTAGAATTTTGGGGAGGGAAAAGAAAGAAGAAGAAGGAAAAGAGAGAGAGGGAAAGGAGGAGAGGGGGGAAAGAAACATCAATAACAGAGCAATAATAAAGCTAATACATAATATAATTATATTAATAGTATGTAAAAAAAGGAAAACATCATATAGCAAACAAATGAATATGAAGCTAAATGGCACATCTGGATAGGTAATCTGTTAAAGGGGACCATAATAAATCACGTTTAATCAGAAGGGAGGTAGAAGAGGCACATGCACGATCTAATCTATGGTGATGACAAATTAAATTCCACCATGCAGCATATTCGACATTCTTGGTATCTTTCCAATTGGTAGTAATGATTTGAAAAGCAATAGCAATACATAGGTCAATGAATTTGCGAGTAAAAGGTGGAACATCCCAGACTGGAGCCAAACCACCCAGAAAAACCAAAGAAATATCAAAGGGTATAGTATTAGATAAAATTTTGTTCAGGGAAGACCAAATTCGTGACCATAACAGTTGTACCTTAGGGCATAAAAAAACATATGTTTAAAATCACTTGTAATACAGGAGCAGGACCAACAGTTTTTGGAATTGATTAGTTTAAATTTAAAAAGATCACAAGGAGTGTAAAACAATCTATTGTAAAAATAGTATAGGGTCTGCGTGGTACTAGCAGAGCGGGAAGTTGAATGAAGTTTAGACCAAATTGAATCCCAGGTGGACACGAGGAAGGTTTGGCCAAGGTCTGATTCCTAAGAAAGTTCAAGTTTCGTTTTGGGCCTCACTAAAGGTGAAGGAGAAAGTAATTTATAAATGGCTGAGGCTTTTAAGGGAATGTGAAAATTAGGAGGAGGGGATAAGAGAGGAGGAGTGCAGGAAGTGGGTGCATCCTGTATGATAGTGGAGTGTAGAGAAGGAATAAGTGTAAGAAACTGTGAAGAGAATTTATTGGAGATACCAAAAGAATCACAAAGTAAGAGAATTATTAAGAAGAAGATGACTATAAGTAAGGATTCCTTTATCAATCCATTCCTTCCAAAAAAGGGCAAGGGCACGGTTACGAAATTTAAGAGATTTATTGTACCACAATGGGGTATTCAAATGAAGAGTAGAGGACGAGGAAAAGGAGCGGAAAAGAGCAAGTACAAGGGCTTTCGAATGTTTGAAAATAGGCGAAGAAAATCTTGAAGGTGGCTGAGTAAGGTTAGAAGCGGTGAGAAGAGAGAAAGGGGAGATTTGTGCAGATTCTAAAGAGCTCCAGGACGTAATAAGCGGCGAAGGAGAGTCAGGTAAAAAAGACCAGATTTGCTTGAGGGAAAAAGCAGAATGAAAGCGTGAAATGTTTGGAAAGTTGACACCACCGAGATGTTTAGGCTGTTGAAGACGGGATAAAGCAACTCTGGCTTTACGATTGTTCCATAAAAATTTAGAGAAGAGACTGTTGATGGACTTAAAGAAGAAATGAGGAAGGGGAATAGGAAGCATAGAGAGATAGAAATTCACAATGGGGAGGAGCATCATTTTAATAGTAGAGAGACGACCCCACCAAGAGAGAAAAAGAGGAGACCAGCGATCAATAAGTGAAGAGAGTTTTTTAAGAATATCAGAATGATTGATTCTAACAGTCTCTCTAGTGGAGTTAGCATAAAGAACACCAAGACACTTGATATGGCTAGAGGTCCATTGGAAACCAGAGCCATGAAACATATGTGGGAGACAGAATTTATTGAGAGGGAGAACTTCTGTTTTGTCGATGTTCAATTTATAACCAGAAACAGAGGAATAGTCGTGTAGCAAAGAAAAAAAAGCGGGAAGGGAAACCGAAGGGTTAGAAATGTAAAGCAAAATGTCATCCGCATAGGCGGTGAACTTAATTTCCACATCCTTAAAAATGAAACCAGAATAAGAAGAGGATTGACGAATCTTCACGAGGAAGGGTTCCAACGCCAAAATGAAAAGAAGAGGGGAAAGAGGACAACCCTGTCTAGTACCTCTATAAAGGGGAAAGTATTTGGACTGCATACCATTGATCCAGATAGAGGTAGATGGAGCGGAATAGAGGAGTTGGATATATTTAAGGAAAGTGGGGCTAAAGCCATGCCAACGCAAAGCACCAAACATGAAGTCCCAATGAACCAGATCAAAAGCCTTCTCAGCATCAAGAGTAATTGCAGCAAGTGGAGTATTCATTTTAGCGGAGAGGTGAATAATGTTGAGAAAAGTTCTAGAATTATCGGTGATGGACCTACCTTTAACGAAACCGGATTGGTGGATATTAACCAGATCAGGAATAATGGAATTTATGCGAAGAGCCAAGAGTTTCGCAAAGATCTTGCAATCAGTATTGATTAATGAAATAGGCCGGTAATTCTTGCAAAGGGAGGGATCTTTATCTTTTTTGGGTAAAAGGACAAGCATAGCCTGTGTGAAAGAACCTTTGGACTCACCGGTGATGAAAAAGTGATTGAGCAACTGGAGTAAATAGGGAAGTAAAACAGATTTGAAATGAAAAAAAAAACGAACTGTAAAACCATCGGGACCAGGAGTTTTATCTTTGGGTAAGAGGGAGAGGGCAGCAAGAATTTCCTTTTCTGAAAGTGGAGCGTCAAGAGAGGAAAAGTCAATCAGCGGAGTGGAGGGTTTGGGAATTGACTGAAAAAAAGCATCTAATTGATCAGTAGAGGGAGTGGATTCAGAGGTGTAAAGAGAGGAATAAAACTGTACAAAACAATCAAGGATTTTAGCATCAGAGGAATGAATAGAACCTTGCGGGTCTTTGATGGAAACTATTTTAGATTTTTGTTTTTTAATTTTAAGATAATTCGCAAGAGCTCTACCGGCTTTATTACGACCACCATAAATTTTTGCATTAAATTGGAGAAGTTGATTAGAAGCAGAGTCCCAGGTGTGTTTATTAAACTGCATTTTAGCGGAAATGAGAGAAGATAAGGAATCGGGGGAATTGGAGGTATAATAGAGATGTTCAAGCTCTTTAATGCGTGTAAGAAAGGAAGAAGCTTGGGAAAGTGCTTTCTTCTTTTTGCGTGACACATAGTCGATAATACAGCCACGAGCAGTGGCTTTAAAAGCATCCCAAAGGAAGTGAAAATCAGAGGAAGTGTGAGAATTATTAGTAAAGAACTCATCCATAAATTGAGTGAAATGTGTTGTAAAGGCAGGATCCAGTAAAAGGGAATTATTAAAACGCCATCGGGAAGACTGAGGTGTAGGGGAAGGGTAGTCCATATCCAGAATAACGGGGGCATGGACAGAAATGAGGATGGAGCCTATTTCGGAATTAGTCATGAATTGGAAAGTGTGGTGTGTTAGAAAGATATAATCAATACGGGAAAGGGAAGTATGCACAGGAGAAAAAAAAGAAAATTCCAAGGAATCAGGATGAGAGATTCTCCAAGAATCTATGAGACCTCTGGAGGAGATGGAGTTATGGAAGGATTTCTGCATTTTATTAGGAACATAACGCGTTTGTGATTTACGATCCAAAAATGGGTCCATCAATTGATTGCAATCCCCCCCAACAATCATGTCCTCACTAGCATTGGAGGAAAGGAGGGAGGAGAAATCGTGCCAAAAGGAGGGATCAATACCATTCGGACCATAAACATTACAGAGGGAGAGATGAACATTATTTACAGTACAGTCTAGGAACAACCATCTACCATCAGCATCAACAAGTTCTTTATGTATTTGAACAGATAAAGTCTTATGAAAGAGTATAACCACACCGTTTTTATGATTAACAGCAGGAGAACAGAAAACTTCGCCAACCCATTGTCGAAGTAACATTGACAAATCTAGTGTAGAGAGATGTGTCTCCTGAAGAAAGGCAATGTGACATTGCAACCGGGCAATGTGGGATAAAACACGCTGTTTCTTAATAGGGTTTCGAAGACCCTTAACATTCCAAGAAATGAGTCGGAAACCTTTCATGAGGAGAGAGTAAAAGAGAAATAGGGAAAGGAAACAAGACAAGTAAAAGAAGAAAATAGGCAAAGGAAGAATTTGAAGAAGTGAGTAGCATACAAAGTAGGAAGGAAGACTAAATAGGTAAGAGAGCAAGCAAAATGGAAATAGGAAGACCAAGGAAAACAAAGCAGGAGTATCAGACAAACGTGCAAAACGAGGAAATATATACGAACGAGAAAAAGAGTGGAGAATTTAATGCCATAGTGCCAGAGTGAAAAGAGGGAAGAAGACAAGAAAAAACCTAAAAGAGAAAGAATAGGCCAAAATGAAGAGCAGTGGAAACAAGAAAAGAAGAGAACAAGGGAAAGAGAGATAGAGAGAGGAGGGAAAGAAGAGAGGGAAAAAGAATGGAGGAAAAGGGAGGAGAAACCTCCCGAGAAAAAAGAAAGGAAAGAGAGGATGGCCAAAAGTCGGAGAACTTTAGCCATAGATTGTGCACAACGAGAACAGAACGAACAATAGAGTGAGAGCGGAAGCAGCAAAGAGAGACAGCCGCATAAAATAAGTATAATGCGGGAATCTGGACTCAAAGAAAAGCTAGAAGTAAGAGAATAACAGAAAATAGGGAGAGAGACCAGGCCCGACAATTTAATACAAATGAAGGAGACTTACCAAACAACCATGAAGGAGGACGGCATACTGGGGTAGAAGAGAGACAGTCAAGTAGCGACACAACAAAACGGAGGGAGGGAGAGGCCAAGAAACCAGGACCGGAACACCCAACCTAAAAAACAAGAAGGGAGCAAAACATCACGTTATAAGAAGAAAAGGAGACGGGCCACAACAAAAATAGAATCGACAAAACAAAAACAAGAGAAGCATTAAGAGCCACTGTGTTCCATGTTGTCCACCCTATGTGTATCGATGAACTTGCGAAGGTCTGCAGGATCGTCGAAGCTGTAGGATCTTTCCTTGTATGTAACCTTAAAGAAGCAAGGGTGAATGAGTCCATATCTGGCATTCATAGCACGAAGTGTGGGTCTTAAGTCTAAAAATTCCTTGCGACGGTCAGCTGTCGGCTTTGATACATCCTGGGTGAAAAAAAGTTTATTACCAGACCACACTAGCTGCTTATGTTGTTTAGCAGAATGAAGGACTTCCATGAGGTCAGAGTAAAGAAGAAAGTACGCAATTATGCCCCTGGGCTTCGAGGAAGCAGAAGAGTGTTTAGGACCGAGGCGGTGTGCTCTCTGTATGTTAACGTCCAGATGTTTAGGGATACCTGTGATTGGCAAAACTTGAGATTTCAGAAAGGCGATGATGTCAGAGCCCTCTGAATTTTCTGGAACACCATAAACGCGTAGGTTGTTGCGCCTATTTCTATTTTCCAAATCCTGAGTGGCTTTTTTAAGTAGGACAACTTCCTTAGTAAGACTTTCGACCTTAGCAGCAACAACTTGGACATCACTAATCTGTTGTTCAACATCAGTCACTCTTTTGTCTAAGGAAGACCATTTTTCGTCGATTCTCTGTAATGTTGTGGTAGTGACCGCCATAAAAGGCCTAATAAGGCGAAGTTCCTCCATAATATCCTCAAGCGTTAAGGGGGGAGGAGACTTGGAAGGCGAAGGAGGATTGTTCTTAACACGTTTACTGGTGTTAGCAGAGTCTTTGCGAGACACAGGAGTCCCAGATAAGGCCTTAGAACTCTGCGCGTGCTCCATTGTGAAAAAGGCAGATGTTTTTTCTGTTTTTTGAAAAACGACACAGAAATGCGCTTTTACTTAAAGCGACAAAAAAGCCACTGAAAAAAGAGTAAATTGAAAGCAGACAGAAATAGGCGTGTAGGCAAAGAAGACAGGCAGCAACTAAATGAGGTCCAGTGACGGGATTGCTCTAATCCATAAGCTCAAAAAACAAGAGCAGCAAAGTCAGCAGACGCAATACCCAAAACAGACGAAGGAGCAGATAAATATGGCATGCGGAGACCGTGGAACAATACTAAGTGAAGGAAATGAGAGCGTGGCCACATAAGTGAGAGAAGAAAAACTGCGATGGCATGCAGCATCAGACAAAAATAAAGTTAATGTACAAAATGGCGGCCATTATCCTGACTGGCAGATCCTCACAGGGAAAGCGGAGGTGAAGATCCAAAAACTGAAGAGGCAAACATGTCCAGGGGAAGTATGGTGCTCCACATGACAAGTCCACCAGTTTAAGAGAAGAAAAACTTGCCAGAATAAGCTAATTAGCTTAAAACGAAATTCGGGGCCAGAAAAAAACGATATGAAGAAAATCAAAATGGCGGCCGGAATTTGATTAGGCACATAAAAGCATTTTTTCCACAGAAAAACGAAGCGTGGAAGTCAGCAAGCATACCCTCATAGTCAGGGAGACTTCCGACGCTGGAATCGGCGTCCAAATTGCAGTTTTGCCGTTTCTGCGAGATCCTTCGTGCGCGAAGCGCCGCAGCTGTTGCGGAGCTCACGGAGGAGCGGCCATCTTGGCTGCCGCGTCGCGCGCTCTCCTCACAATAAAAGTTCTGTTCAAAGCCAATATACACCCTCAACTGTACAGTAGAGAACTAGATCTCAATTGCTACATAACTTCTCCTGATGTTCCACATAGCAGCTAAAAATTTACTTACTGCAAAAACAATCACTGGGGATCAATCAGTTTTCAATATTCTATAAAACTGCAAACATTGCCTAATCCCCAGGTTTCTGCATATGGGAACAATCCACTTTTTCCTGGGCTTCTCATATGTAGGACAGAAGAAGAGTACATGGATGTCATTCTCGAGCTCTTCAGTACAAGCTGGGCAGTTTTTTGGAGTTGGAGAACGCCACCTACTAGTAAGGTCTCTAATTGGGAGGGAGTTGTGTCTCCATTGCAGGAACAACTTCCTGAGACCAATGGGGCTAATATTTTCAAGCACTGCTTCCAACTTATAGTAGTCTTTTGATGTGATAAATGTGCTGGACAATGTCCCACTTTGGGCATACCGGAAAGAGGCAGAAAGATTGTCATCGTAGTACCTATTAGCCAGAACTTTTCGTGGTACATTTCTGCAAGCCTCTTCTGGATTTTTCCACAGTGAAGGATAGCCTAGCCTCTCAAATTCCTGCCTTATATATTTTAGCCAGGGGAGCTTCCAGACATTTGGGAGTTTCAACAATTCTGTAAGTTCCTGCCTATAGCTCAGGAGTTCTGGGGTTACCCACAAACGCCTCCAAAAGGTTAAGGGCTTGAGGCCCAACTCCTCCTTTAATGGTCTCAATCCCAGGTCAAGCCTGAGGGGGAGGAGGGGCGTGCTGATAGGCAGGGAAGCCAGCTGTCGAATGAACCTGTTCTCTATGGCAGAAATCGCAGGGGCACAGTTGTGGCCCCACAATTCGCCTCCATAAATTATTGCCCCCGTGCCTGCATTTTGTAAATTTCAAGGGGGGGTCCGACAGGTTTAGTCGTAGAATTACGCCATAATTTGATAATCCCCCCAACCTTTTGGGAAAGCTTTAACTGGGATTTAGTCTGGTGTTGGGCCCAGGACATATTTTGTTACGGGTCAGACCCAGATACTCAAATGTCTGCACCCTTTCCTAGGCCCACAGCATCTATAGAAGGGTTTGGGCGGGTCGTATTCGGAGGATTAAAAATCATAAATTTAGTTTTGGTGGTGTTTATTTCCAGTCCCTGATCGTGACAGAAGACGACGAACCCATCAAGGACTCGCTGAATGCCCGTTGGTGTCTTTGCAAGTAACAGGGTATCATCTGCGAACATGATCGCTGGGATCCCTGTACCGGCGAGCCTTGGGGAGTCTCTATTGGGGACGGCATTCAGATGCGGGATCAATCCGTTTACATAGAGGCAAAACAGGGTTGGGGCCAAGACGCAGCCCTGCCTTACCCCCCTGCCAACGGAGAAGCTAGATGACAGATTCCCTTCTCTCCTGCACCTGACCTTAGCGAAATTATGAGAATGGAGGCGTATTATGGTCTTCAACAGGAATGCAGAAATACCCAGATCTCGTAACAAGTTCCACAGCCTCGTTCGTGGGACCAAATCAAAGCCGCACGAAGGTCTACGAAAACGGTGTATAAAGATCCGCCCTCCACCTTCACTGTTTTCCAAAAGAGCATAGCCAGTCTGAAAATCTGGTCAGTGGTGGATACGCTCTTTCTGAACCCTGCCTGGTACTGACTTAAAATTGCTGACTCTTCCATCCAGTCCAGAAGGCGGTCCAAAACCAACCTTGCAAAGAGTTTCTGAGCCACGTCTATTAGGCTGATTGGCCTGTAGTTGGCCGGGAGCAGGGGCGACCCTTTCTTATATATAGGGACTACCTCTGCGCCCAGCCAAGTACTTGGAACCGCCATACCTCCCATGATGGCGTTAAAGATTGTTAAAAGGTAAGGGGCCCATACCGCGGGTTCTTGCTTGTAGAGATCCCCTGGGACCTTATCCAGCCCTGGGGGCTTTCCCAAGTACCTATTGCAACATTGTAACATGTACTATTTCCAGGCTGGGACGCAGAATAGCTAATTAGCAACTCCTTGTTTTTCATTTAACATTGGTGTAACTGCATCGTGATACAGATTGTGTGTCCTCTCTTTTCATATCTAGTGGCCATATTGATTTGCATCCACTCCCTAATAAGCCAAATCACTTTCTTCCCCTCCATGAGGTAAGTCTATCCTTTTTAAACTATTCCACCTATATCCACCATTGTAGTTTTAATCAGTGCTTAATTTGTAAAAGGATAAGTGCCAGGGCTCTCGTCGGGAGGTCACTGCAGCTTGCACCTAACATAACCCATGGCAGCATTGCCAATGACGGTACATACACATGGTATTTATAACTGGAAGTGTAATACTCTTTACCAGCTCTTTTACCTTTTAAAAGGTCCTGGCTGTAGGGAAGCAGTCATATTTTCCCAGGGGCCTCTACATGACAGAGGGGAAAGTAAACAGAGACGTCGGAGCGCTGTGTACATTAAGAGCAAAAGGAGTACACAACTCTTCGAATTAACCTCAAGAGAGGGCGCGAGCAGCAACCACTGGCGTTACAAAACCCCAATTCTTTATCAATCCCGGTCAAAAACTGCTGTTTCAAGTTTTGTGAAACAATTCACAGTGTGGGCTTCACTAAATACTTTGTGCCCATTTAAATGGGAGATGGGATTGTCAGCATTCCAAAACTTAGAGACTCCTAATTTTACCGTAAAAAAAATGACCACCTACCACTAATTTTTATTCTCCCCAAGGACCCCATCCCCCGAGGCCTATATAAAATTTTGGGGAGCATGGGGGGTACCCCAATGCCCCCACTGTCCCAGCGGCTCCCCGCGTCCTTCGGGAGCCGCAATTGCTTTTCCACACTGGGAGCTGCTAATATGCAGCTCCCCGTGTGGAAAAGCAATCTGCTTTGCATTTTGAAAGAGAGAGCAGGTTTCTCTGCTCTCTCTTTCAAAATCCCAAACAAGTTAGCTATGGCAGGGCGGGAGCCTCGGCTCCCACCCTACCATAGCAAATAGCAGTGTCCCGAGGGTGGGCACCTGGAGACACTGCAGGAGCTGCCCCTGGGGGGGGTGGTCCTCAGGGCCCTCGACGGCTCCAAGAGGCTGGCCAAGCGGCCCCCCTCCAACAATATGAAAAGCCCCATGGGGTGGTGAGCCCTCGGGCTTGGGGGGCCTTTGAGCCCCCCACCCATTTTTTGGAAAGCCCCGGGGAGTAGATAATTATAGATAATATATGACCTGCTGGCAGTCGCCAGTAGGTAGTTATAGTTAGGACCTATTATTCATAGGAAATCTGCAACATTCTATTTGGAATAACTTTGGCGTTGGTTGACCAATCTTTGCAAAATTTTCGAAACTGGTGGCCCGCTCCGGTTCACTCCTATCCTGAAAGTTTCGGGGTGATTTGTTAAGTGGGGGCTGAGAAACAAGGGGGGCCCCAAAACGTGTTTTCCCCATGCAATTTTCCATAGGAACCGTTAATAAAAGCTACGGCCCAAACTGCTGAACGGAATTACACCAAATTTGGCAAAGAGGTAGCCCTTGGTTCAGACTCGTGCCCTTTGGTTAAATGGTGTAAATCCGTCAAGTAGTTGCTGAAAAAATCAAAAGTAAGATTATAGATATATCTATGGCCACGGTGGATCCACGCACCATAAGCACACCCTGCGCACACTGTCCCGATCACGCGCTGCATGCTAATTGGTTGTGACCCTCTAGACCTGCTTAGGGGGTCCCACAAGGACACTCAGGGCCCCCCAAATTTTTTTTTTTTTTTTAAACGGCAAAATGCTCATAGGGTGCGCGGATCCGTCGTAAAAAAATAAAAACGAATTGCGGGCTCCCGCGCTTGTTTAAAAATTAGCCCCCAGGGGGGGCATATCCTGGGAGCTAAAATATTAAATTTTATTGGGGGCCCTCACGGGGACCGCACCCCTCGAGGGCTACAAAATAAATGGGTCGGGGGGCTCAAAGGCCACTCCCCCAGTAAAATACATGGGTAGGGGGGCTCAAAGGTCTCCGGGTGCCCTCCATCAGGACACTGCTATTTGCTATGGTAGGGTGGGAGCCGAGGCTCCCGCCCAGCAATAGCAAACTTGTTTGGGATTTTGAAAGAGAGAACAGGGAAACCTGCTCTCTCTTTCAAAATGCAAAGCAGATTGATTTTACACAAGGGGAGCTGCATATTAGCGGCTCCCCGTGTGGAAAAGCAATGGCGGCTCCCGAAGGACGCAGGGAGCCGGCTGGGATCATGGGGGCATTAGGGCTCCCCCCACCATCCCCAACATTGTGTATAAGCCTCGGGGAGGGGGTCCTCGGGGAGAATAAAATTTAGTGGTAGGTGGTAATTTATTTTATAGTAAAATTAGGAGTCTCTAAGTTTTGGAATGTCGACAATCCAGTCTCCCACCTAAATAGCCACGAAGTATTTAGTGAAGCCCACACTGTGGAGGGTTTCACAAAACGTGAAACAGCAGTTTTTGACTAGGATCGATAAAGAATTGCCCACCGACAAGCATAGAGTACGCAAATTGTACATGGGGTTTTGTAATGCCAGTGGCTGCTGCTCGCGCCCTCTCTTGAGGTTAATTCGACATCATCAGTGATGTCTTTTGAGATGTCATCAGTGATGTCACTGACCATGTCATGAATTATGTAATATGTGACATCATCAGCAGTGTATTGAGGGCGCGCGAGTTATAGTTAGTACAACTAACTATAACGGAGGAATTTCAATGGTTTTGTATGAGTGAAATATCCAGCTAACTATAACACCCATGAAACCTATGGTTTTTTCAGTGAATATATATATATATATATATATATATATATATATATATATATATATATATATATATATATATATATATATATATATATATGTATATATATATATATATATATATATATATATATATATATATATATATATATATATAGGCATATTTACAAGCCCCATGCGCCACTTTTGCATCATTTATGACATGGAAAAAACGATGTAAGGGTGGCGCAAGGGGCTTGTAAATCTGCCCCATAGTTCCTTTGAAGTGTATGAGGCTAAGGATGGGGAGTGTGTGGCATCCGCTGAAGTGTATGAGGGCAGGGATGGAGAATGAATGACTTTCCATTAAAGAGCATGAGGCTAATGATATTTGAAAATGACTAACTATTCATTGACATGTCTGAGGACATTGAGGAGAACTGAATGAGTCTTCATTAACATTTAAGAGGACATTGAAGTAATAATGTGTGAGAATCCTGTCAAGGGTGTCACTGCTCATTGACATCTGGGAGCATGGCCTGAAGACAATCTCTTATACCTGCCTCCCTCCACCAACTTTTAACCTATTACTGTGTAAGACAGAAGAGAGAGACCTACAACTCTAAATTTAAAAACAGATGTGTGTTTCAGTTCTTTATTAGACATTTAATTAGCCAGAGAGGACGTTTTACTGCCTGGGCTCGGAACGAAAAATGAAATGGTGTTCTCGGGGTGGAGAGGGCAACAGTAGTTTGATCAGTACACCTCCACAGACCTTCCTGGATCTCTCAGAGCCACACCACATTGGCATAGTGCTGCACACAGTGCTGTCTCTTTGAAGGCTATCTCCTCTCTTCTACAAGACCATAACCATTGCTTCTCAGAAGGGCTTGTATATTTATTATGCATGCTGGCACCTTTCAATGGCGCAGCTGCAGGTTTGATGGAACAATGGGTGCTGCTGTACACTTCTAAGAGGGGCTTTTATATTTAAACTAGAAAATCCCTTCTTCCCAGCATATCTGTCATACCTTTAATATGACAGTCCAGCAGGTCTAAGCAATTCCCCCTGCCTCTACTCAGGACTGCATATTTACAATTAGGGCTCTTTGTTTTATGGTCCTTTTTACCATTTCAGTCCATATTTATTTTACTTTTGTCTTATTAATGTGTATCCATATTTAACTTATGTTCAGTGAAAAAAGTTGAAATTAGTATATTACTGTTAGATCTGGGGGTCTCTAGTTGGCAGGGGTAGGTACCAATGTCCAAATACGGACCCTTGCTTCTAGTCAGGGTACAGGGATACACTCTTTAGATAACCCCTGCTCACCCCCTTGGTAGCTTGGCCGAGCAGACAGGCTTATCAATGGCAATGTGTAAAGTATTTGTACCAACACTCAAGGTAACACAGTGAAAACACCACAAATGGACTCCACACCAGTTTAGACAAATAAAGTTATTTAATCTAAACTACACACGAGCAAAATGACAAAAATCCAACATACACAGTTCAAGAATATGATTTTCAAAGAGTTCTAGGGTTTGCGTTAAAATAATCCACAGTTGTGTCAGGTTTAGCCAAAAGTACCTTTAGATGTGACAAAAGTTCCAAATGGAAGCTGCAGCGTTGAAAAACAAGCAATGCGTCACTCCTGAGACCCTGGGGAGGCAATGCAACAGCCCCACTGGACACGGCGGTCTTGTTGCAACGAATCCGTTCTGTATGGGGAGGGATGCGATAACTTGTATGGATTACGGTGCGCAGGTTCTATAGGAAGCGTCTCGCAAAGGCATGATGCGATGATCTTCAGGACGGCGACGATCTCAGGTATGGCAGCGATGTGCGGCGCAGCGTCCTCTCGCGGCCCCTCCTTGCGATAGCTCTGCGTTGATGTTCGCAGCGACGTGATGTGGTCCGCAAGCAGTGCGGCAATCTCACCCAGCAATGACAGACTCTGCAACGATACTCGCAGCGACAGGAATCTTCCCGCACCGGGTTCCGCAAGCAAAGGATGCGTCGGCTCTTGCAGCTGCAACAGGCGCTGCGACAATCTCGATCTTCACGGCGGCTGGAATTTCCTCACACTGTCGGGGATGCGTTCTGCAAGCGAGGGATGCGTGAAATTTTGCAGATTGTCTTAGTTTCTCCTTGTCCAACTTCCCAAACAGCAGGCCACAACGTCCAGAGGCCCCTCAGTCGGATTCAGCACTCGAGGAAGGGCAGAACTCTCTCAGCAGAGTTCAGGGGGGAAGCTGAGGGTGAAGTCCTTTTGTTCCTGGGACTTCTTAACAGGAGGCCAGCTCTCTTCAGGCCCTTGGAGATCTCTTCTAGCAAGGGGACTAAGCACCAACAAAGTCCTTCCCGACTCCTTGGCAGCATAGCAACTGCAGGTAAGCCCACAAACACACAGCAGGAAAGTCCTTACTCTTCAGTCTTCCAGTTTTCTCCTTGGCAGAGGTTCCTACTTGATTCCAGGATGATCTAATCTTCTGTAGTCTGGGTAGCCCTTCTTATACCAGTCTTTCCTTTGTTCTCTAGAGGCAGAGAGGCATTGGCTTGGTCAGAACCAGTATATAACACTACCGTAGATTGGGGGTCAGATGGGAAAGTTTAAGGACCTGCGGGTGTACATTCCCTCATACAAGCTAAAAACCAAAGTGTACACCTGTAGTCTCAATCATGTGTATGTAAGCGAAATCTGTAAAGTAGCCCTGTCTCTCTCAAAAACTAGCAACAAGTGATAATCACTGGGGAAGGCATCCCTTAAGGATAAGAACCCTCACTCACCCGAAGGTGACATGCTTCATCATATGGGTCCTCCTTACCAGTGTGGAAAGCCTAGTCAACACTGGGAGCTACTACTTCGGGATTTAAGGAAGGAGCTCAGAGATGTTTTGTTAGGTAAGGGGAAGGATAAAGATCCCATATGTGAGATGATGGGTGTAGTGAGGTTGGCAGCGCTGTGTGAAAGAATAGAAATGTGAATTAAGACTGCCTAGATAGAATCACTGACTGACTTTATTAATGTGTTCTACCTGACAGGATTAAAATGAAACAGCACAGTGGTATGGATATAGAACCACTGTAACTTAATGGTCAACATGTTTCAGCCTGTTGATCACTACTCATGTATCAGCGGCTTTCTTCAGGACCAGATTTAAACGTGCTATTGCTGCTGCAACTGTGTGAAAAGTAATAAAGTATTAAGTTTTATACAACACCGGTATTCCTGCTTATTTCCTTTGTCAGGTCATACCCAGGTATCTATGGATAAAACAAAAAACAGGAATTGGGAGTAGTTGGGAGAGAAAAGGAACAACATGATCAATCATAAATCACATGAGAATTTGAGCATTGTGCATTGTCACTATGTCACAAATGTACTTATGCTAGTAGCTAGTCATAAGCAAAGAGGACTTACCCTCTACTGTAGGATAGTCCTGCCTCACCTCTACCTGGCAGGCTGCTCTGGAAGGAGGCCCCGCACTGCGGGAGAGAACATAAAGGGGTGCCGAAATTAGTATAACTTCTACACCATCTATTCTTCTAAGTCCTATTTACCCTGTATGACAGGAGGCCAAGATGCACTACTAAGTGCGACAGAGTAAGGGAGCCTTAAGTATAAAAGAAGCAAATATAACATTCTATGCAACATTTAGAATGTGTCTAGTATTCCAATTGACTGAAAACTTAAAACTATAATTGGAGAGTCTGCTGTTAGAGATCAAAGATTTAGAATAAAAGGTTTTCCCTTGCTTGTATCTTACCTTTCCGTCGGTACCTCGACTTGAACGAGAGCTCGCCCCGGGAGGTACCGACTGGAGGGCAGACTCGCGTTTATATGCTGGCTGCTTGATTGATTGCAGCTGTGCGAGAGAGGGGGTCCTTCTTTTTTAAGCACTCTAGTCAAACGCCTGCGGTTTAATTTGCGCATGCGTCTATGATCCTATGCTAAGCTCTGCGCATGCGCTTTTGTTAATGTTTAGAAGGAGACAGTGCTTTGCTGCACATGCGCACATTGGAAGTGTCAATAATTCTCTGCTCCCAGATAGAGAGGACGGAAACGCTCTACCAATATATAGATAGATGGGCAAGTATTGCGATAAAGGTTGCGGTATTGCGATGGGGATTGACACGTAATACCGGCACCTCCTATTGTTGTCTTAACACTTCATGATGTACGGAGGCCACGAATCTATCACAGAAATTAGAACTATCTGTGAAACAATATGAACGCATCGGTTTTTAGCATGAATAATGCCTGTCATGTAAAACACATGATATATGATCTGTGTTTTGTATAACTCTAAATGAACAAGGAAGCTCGCGAGCCGCTTCAATGTAAAGATTTGTAATGTGGAGAAAGAAGGGTTTGATTTATTTAGTAGTGGTTATGTTTCAGACAAAGTGTACGTGGGAGATGCCAAATCACTTAACCTCATATCTACATAAATTCAATATCTCTTCTAAACTTATAACGAGAAAAACGAGGGGGCAGACCTTCTTCTCATTCTGCACCCCATTAATGCTACCAGATGGACTTCCATATCGTTTCTCAGCCCTGATGTCTAATACTATAAAAGACTTCAAAGGTAGCGTATTAGATAGAAACCCAAGGTATTTCGTCATTGAGGCCCATTGTGTCTGTTCTGAGTCCATAGACCCACTGCTGTTCCTTCCGGAATAGAAACCTTGTTGGGACTGTCAGATGAGGTGGGATCCAAGGTTTTTCTAAAACCACCCAGTGAAGATCAGTATCTGCATGGCCTTGGTGAAGAAAATGATTGGTCAACTTGGTTGAACGCTTTCCACATCTAATTGTGCTCTTATGTTCTTGGATGCGTATTTTAATGTTTCTGGTGGTCATTCCCACATAGCGAAGCTGACAGGGGCACCATATTAAGTAAATCAGTGACTCGCTATTGCAGTTAGTATGTTTCTCGATCTTCCATGGGCGGGAGGTACCAATGTCAATTTCTAAAGTTTTCTCGGTTTGGGGACAGACTGTGCAAGTCCCGCAAGGGAAATTACCTATCACAGGAGGCATATTCCATAATGTGGTCTGGGACCCACTATTCTTGATGCCTTGTGGTCGTGTATGGACCAATTTGTCTCTCAGGTTTGCGCTCCGTTTGTATGCAAACAGAGGGCGCAGAAGGACATTGCCCGCTTGATTCAAAACTCCCCAGTGCTTGTTAATACTTTTTTTAACTGAGTTAGAGAAACTTGAGAAGGTATTTACAAACGTTATCCTTTGCTTAACTTCTTTTGTTGTTCTCTTTTCCAGTATCGCTTCTCTATTATTGTTTGCTGCTCTTTTCTTAGAATTGCGAATTATTTGGTTGGGATATTTCTTTTCCTTAAGATCACGTGATAAAGCTTTTGCATGTTTTTCATATTGTTCCAATTCTGAACAGTTCCGTCTTAAGCTCAAAAACTGCCCAAACGGTAAGTTTTCACGGAGAGCTCGTGGGTGAAAGCTTTGAAATGACAGTAAAGAGTTGCACGAATTGGTTTTCTGTACAATTCCGTTATTAATACTCCATTTCTCGGTTTGATCAACAAGTCCAGAAACGGAAGGCTGGATCTGGAAAATTCTAGGGTGAACCGCAAGAAGTCATCCTGATGATTCAACCATTCGTGGAATATTTTCAAACTATCTTCATCACCTCGCCAGATGACAAAGATATCATCTATGTACCTTTTCCAGGTACGTAGATGATTGAAGAACGGGTTGCCTGCTGTTAATATTGTCTCCTATTCGACTTTATGGACATATAAATTGGCCAAACTAGGAGCACAAACACTGCCCATGCAAGTACCTGATATTTGGAGGTACAGCTGGTCCTCAAATGTAAAAAAGTTTTCTTTAAGCACCATCCTTGCGCAAAACATCACAAAGTCAATAGGTGTGATACTTTCCCAGACCAAATTTTCAAGCATTCCTTTGATGGTGGTCAGTATCTCTTCTTGTGGAATACATGTATAAAGAGATTCCACGTCGAAGGATACAAGCCAATCCTTTTCTACATCAAACGGTAGCTCTTGAATATCCGTAAGAAGATGTTTAGTATCTTGGATAAAGGTGGGCATCTGCGACACCATGGGACGAAGAAAAGCATCCACAAAGTTTGATAGGGGCTCAAGTGGGGAGCCGATCCCCGAGACGATCGGTCTACCTGGTGGTGGTCTAGTGGCTTTATGTATTTTGGGTAATACATAGAAATAGGGTACTATTGGTGTAGTAGCTACCAGGTATAATGTCTCATTATCCCTGATCCATGTCTTTAGCCTCTTCCACTTTTTTGATGATCTCATTTTTCAGGCGTGTGGTAGGATCTTGTTGTAACCTTTGGTAAGACCTTGGATCATTTAATTGTCGTAAACATTCGTCTCTATAGGTCTCCTTATTCAGTAGTACCACCGCTCCCCCTTTATCAGCGGGTTTTATAACTATCTCTGAGTTAGTTGCCAGATTTTGTAAGGAGATCTCTTCAGTTCTAGTGAGGTTCTGGAACTGGCTCTGATTACTACTCGAGATTCTTTCATAGTCATAAAGCACAGCTTCCTCAAAGGCGATAATGCGTGCTGGGACCAAATGAGCGGGTGGATTGAAAGTAGACTTTGGGCGTAATCCAGTGTTGGTAGTGTTAGTCTCTTCAGGGTCCTTGTCTTTAAAAAAAGCATTAAGGCGAATCTTTCTGAAGAAAGAAGCCAGTTCTTGGCGAGTCTGAAAGGCATCTCCTTTAAAAGTAGGAACATATCCAAGCCCTTTGTCCAGGACTTGTAACTCCAGTTCAGTAGGAATATAAGAGCTGAGATTGACTATCATCTGCTTGTGCCGCTCGTTGTCGACATTCCTGAGGTTTGAGCCGTCATTGTTGTTGCTACTGGTGAATTCCAACTCACCCTTGTTTTCGGTCCTCTTCTTCTCCCTCTTTGATTGATGGGGCCAAACCCTAAAAAAGGCTGTGGTGGCATCATCTGATTATTAGGAGGGTATGGAAAGAACTGTGGTTGTTGTGGATGTCCAGGCGGGAAACCAAATGGTGCAGGCTGCCACCATGGGTTATATCCTTGCCCATAGGGATTGCCCCTTCTTTGGCCTCTGCCTCTTCCTCGTCGATTGGTTGGTCTGCCAGTTTGGCCACCGTAGTTAGTATTGTCATCTATGCTAGAGTCTTCTTCACTTGATGATGTTGAGTAATTTGACCCATATCTGCCACCTCTCCGGTTAACTTGTGGTGGGACATATTCATCGCTTGTGCATGGATATACTTGGTCCATGGCAAACTTGTCTAACTCCTTCTTAAATTTCATGATTTTAGTAGCTAGGATTGAATCCTTAAAGTCTGTGTTGTTCTTGTTTGTGTCCTCAACTTGTTTTCTGAAAGATTCCTCAGCTTGTTTTTTATCTGATTGTTTTTTATACACTAAGCTCACGATTGCTAATTTGATACTGGCTTCTAATGTTTGAATTTCTATTAGGAGTAGGTCCTCTGCCTTTTTTGCAGTTGTAATTATGAGTATTAACCAGTCTCTGGTGCATTTCCATGCAATCAGAGACCAATCACGTAGAAAGGTTTTATCATCTAAAAAAAGGCGTGGTGCGTTTGTTACGATTAATCCTGATGGGGCACAGTTAGCCCGAAAATATTCGGTCATTACTAGCCCATGTACTTCTGTTCTGGAATGTGATTTTTTCAATGTCATAAGTTTAGCCCAATCATCATTAGGTTTAGATATTGTGCTGGGAGTAATATCCAGAATACTAGGTGTGCTTAGGATCTCACGTGTCATCTCCTCATCAAAGGTCAGGCCCAGTCTTTCTGCCATTTTTACACCTCAGGTCTCAGCTTCTACGCAACCCTAAAGCGCAAATAGCCACCCTGTCCGTTAACAATGAGGAAAGGAAAATAGCTCAGTTAAAGGATAACTAAGCTATAAAAAAGACCCTCGGCCATAGGCCGTACTAAATTATATACACTACCGTAGATTGGGGGTCAGAAGGGAAAGTTTAAGGACCTGCGGGTGTACATTCCCTCATACAAGCTAAAAACCAAAGTGTACACCTGTAGTCTCAATCATGTGTATGTAAGCGAAATCTGTAAAGTAGCCCTGTCTCTCTCAAAAACTAGCAACAAGTGATAATCACTGGGGAAGGCATCCCTTAAGGATAAGAACCCTCACTCACCCGAAGGTGACATGCTTCATCATATGGGTCCTCCTTACCAGTGTGGAAAGCCTAGTCAACACTGGGAGCTACTACTTCGGGATTTAAGGAAGGAGCTCAGAGATGTTTTGTTAGGTAAGGGGAAGGATAAAGATCCCATATGTGAGATGATGGGTGTAGTAAGGTTGGCAGCGCTGTGTGAAAGAATAGAAATGTGGATTAAGACTGCCTAGATAGAATCACTGACTGACTTTATTAATGTGTTCTACCTGACAGGATTAAAATGAAACAGCACAGTGGTATGGATATAGAACCACTGTCACTTAATGGTCAACATGTTTCAGCCTGTTGATCACTACTCATGTATCAGCGGCTTTCTTCAGGACCAGATTTAAACGTGCTATTGCTGCTGCAACTGTGTGAAAAGTAATAAAGTATTAAGTTTTATACAACACCGGTATTCCTGATTATTTCCTTTGTCAGGTCATACCCAGGTATCTATGGATAAAACAAAAAACAGGAATTGGGGGTAGTTGAGAGAGAAAAGGAACAACATGATAAATCATAAATCACATGAGAATTTGAGCTTTGTGCATTGTCACTATGTCACAAATGTACTTATGCTAGTAGCTAGTCATAAGCAAAGAGGACTTACCCTCTACTGTAGGATAGTCCTGCCTCACCTCTACCTGGCAGGCTGCTCTGAAATTGTACAGAAAACCAACTTTGTGCAACTCTTTACTGTCATTTCAAAGCTTTCACCCACGAGCTCTCCGTGAAAACTTACCGTTTAGGCAGTTTTTGCGCTTAAGACGGAACTGTTCAGAATTGGAATAATATGAAGAACATGCAAAAGCTTTATCACGTGACCTTAAGGAAAAGAAATATCCCAACCAAATAATTCGCAATTCTAAGAAAAGAGCAGCAAACAATAATAGAGAAGCGTTACTGGGAAAGAGAACAACAAAAGAAGTTAATCAAAGAATAACGTTTTTAAATACCTTCTCAAGTTTCTCTAACTCAGTTAAAAAAAGCATTAACAAGCACTGGGGAGTTTTGAATCAAGCGGGCAATGTCCTTCTGCGCCCTCTGTTTGCATACAAACGGAGCGCAAACCTGAGAGACAAATTGGTCCATACACGACCACAATGCATCACGAATAGTGGGTCCCAGACCACATTATGGAATATGCCTCCTGTGATAGGTCATTTCCCTTGCGGGACTTGCACAGTCTGTCCCCAAAACGAGAAAACTTTAGAAATTGACATTGGTACCTCCCGCCCATGGAAGATCGAGAAACATACTAACTGCAATAGCGAGCAACTGATTTACTTAATATGGTGCCCCTGTCAGCTTCGCTATGTGGGAATGACCACCAGAAAAATTAAAATACGCATCCAAGAACATAAGAGCACAATTAGATGTGGAAAGCGTTCAACCACGTTGACCAACCATTTTCTTGACCAAGGCCATGCAGATACTGATCTTCACTGGGTGGTTTTAGAAAAACCTTGGATCCCACCTCATCTGACAGACCCAACAAGGTTTCTATTCCGGAAGGAACAGCAGTGGGTCTATAGACTCAGAACAGACACAATGGTCATCAATGACGAAATACCTTGGGTTTCGATCTAATACGCTACCTTTGAAGTCTTTTATAGTATTAGACATCAGGGCTGAGAAACGATATGGAAGTCCATCTGGTAGCATTAATGGGGTGCAGAATGAGAAGAAGGTCTGCCCCCTCGTTTTTCTCGTTATAAGCTTAGAAGAGATATTGAATTTATGTAGATATGAGGTTAAGTGATTTGGTATCTCCCACGTACACTTTGTCTGAAACATAACCACTACTAAATAAATCAAACCCTTCTTTCTCCGCATTATAAATCTTTATATTGAAGCGGCTCGTGAGCTTCCTTGTTCGTTTAGAGTTATACAAAACACAGATCATATATCATGTGTTTTACATGACAGGCATTATTCATCCTATAAACCGATGCGTTCATATTGTTTCACAGATAGTTCTAATTTCTGTGATAGATTTGTGGCCTCCGTACATCATGAAGTGTTAAGACAACAATAGGAGGTGCCGGTATTACGTGTCGATCCCCATCGCAATACCGCAACCTTTATCGCAATACTTGCCCATCTATCTATATATTGGTAGAGCGTTTTCGTCCTCTCTATCTGGGAGCAGCGAAGTATTGACACTTCCAATGTGCGCATGTGCAGCAAAGCAGTGTCTCCTTCTAAACATTAACAAAAGCGCATGGGCAGCGCTTAGCATACGATCATAGACGCATGCGCAAATTAAACCGCAGGCGTTTGACTAGAGTGCTTAAAAAAGAAGGACCCCCTCTCTCGCACAGCTGCAATCAATCTAGCAGCCAGCATATAAACGCGAGTCTGCCTACCAGTCGGTACCTCCCGGGGCGAGCTCTCGTTCGGATCGAGGTACCGACGGAAAGGTAAGATACAAGCAAGGGAAAACCTTTTATTCTAAATCTTTGATCTCTAACAGCAGACTCTCCAATTATAGTTTTAAGTTTTCAGTCAATTGGAATATTAGACACATTCTAAATGTTGCATAGAATGTTAAATTAGCTTCTTTTATACTTAAGGCTCCCTTACTCTGTCGCACTTAGTAGTGCATCTTGGCCTCCTGTCATACAGGGTAAATAGGACTTAGAAGAATAGATGGTGTAGAAATTATACTAATTTCGGCACCCCTTTATGTGTTCTCTCCCGCAGTGCAGGGCCTCCTTCCAGAGCAGCCTGCCAGGTAGAGGTGAGGCAGGACTATCCTACAGTAGAGGGTAAGTCCTCTTTGCTTATGACTAGCTACTAGCATAAGTACATTTGTGACATAGTGACAATGCACAATACTCAAATCCTTAAGGGATGCCTTCCCCAGTGATTATCACTTGTTGCTAGTTTTTGAGAGAGACAGGGCTACTTTACAGATTTCGCTTACATACACATGATTGAGACTACAGGTGTACACTTTTGTTTTTAGCTTGGTCAGAACCAGTTCAGGTAAGTTCCTGAGCACTTTGTTTTTCTGTCTTCTCCTCTGCTTTCAGAGAGAGGGGCAGGGTCATCAACCGCCCAGAAGGAGGTGGAGCCATCATTGTGGAAGGCAGGCACAGCCCTATTCAGGCCCAGATGCTATCCACTCCCACCACTCAAGATGCAGTCATTCAGCCTAGGGCTGACTCATTCACCCTCCTGGGGGCTCCCCAGCCCCTGTCACTCACAAACCAGACAGTCAATTCACAAACAGGCCAAGGCACACAGAAAGGTTAGACAAGAGAACAGCCACTTTCTAAAAGTGCTGTTCTCAAACACAGGATTTACAAAACATCCTTCCTAAAAGATGTGTTATTAAATTCTGAGTTCAGGGATACCAGACTTTAATTTTCTATCTTGCTCCTATGGGAAGATATGCAGGTACACATTATACTCAGCATTCCCCATTATAATCTTTGGGCAAGATAGCCCTCTCAATAGTGAAACATTAAAATGGCTGTAATTCACTACCAGAGCATGTCACACACACCAGTACAAGTTCTACCTTTCATATACAGAGCACCCTGCCCAGGGAGGTACCTTGGGCCTTCTATAGGGGTGTCCAATGTGTACAGAAAGGGAAGGGTTAGGCTGTGACCATACATTATATGGGATAGTTTACCCCCTGGCGTACATGAGGATATTGCAAGTCACCTCTGAGTTCTATAACCTTATAAAGGAATACACCCTTAAACCTTGTTCTTCTATAGTGTTAAGGAACCCCTCTGTGACTTGCAATATCCTTATAATGTATGCAGGGTGTATCCCTTATATATAAAACAATATTATACTCAGCTGAAAACATTAGTATTATAGTACAGACAGGTGCACATCTACAGCTTTTTAAGGAAATCTCATCTTTTGGATTCTTCTGTTCTCAACTTGCAAATACATTGTTCTGGTAATTATGAATTACTGCGTTGAAGGTCACTCCTAAGCAGACCTACTGCCTACATTATTTCATTTGAAAGAATAAATACAGACAGGAAAACACTGTTTTCCATCTGCATTTATTTGTAAAGATAAGTAATAACATAAGCTGTAACAGTTGTAGCCATCCACAGCAAGGAACCCTACCCATAATAAAGCCTTATTAATATGGTGATTTACATAAACCTTGTAATGTGCTCCAGGCACTTGCTTGTCCATGTTCCTTCACCAAGCTTTCTAAAACTGGAATCAATATATTATGCATTTAATTACCAGAATATCAAAATGATTTCTAGGAAATCCTAGTCCCTGCAAGATAGAGGGAGTCTGGAGGACACACCGAATATTTCAGAATGCATCATACGTAAGAAATGCAATATCTGTTGATGATTGTATTCAGGGTTTTGGTCCATGAAGGCTACAATTGATCAACCCTAAGGTTACTTAAATACAGGGAAAATAAAGGTGTTTCTGTTTTCAGCAAATTGCCCAGCTTTGCCTCTGGTGGATTTGATATTTTTTTGTTTAAAACTGAATCCAGTAACTCTAAATATCTCCGTCATCGCATAGGTACATTTTTCATCTTTATATGTGTTTATTGTCTTAACAATGAACTCTCTGGTATGGCGACTGGAGAGAGCATCTACAGGTCTTACACCATCCACAGAACTTATCTCAGGTACAGGACCAGTGACTAGATGTGGAGGCAGGGACCCACTGTGTAGGTCTGGGGGAGAGGTCATGTCCCAGTGTACGCAGGCATGTGTGGTAAGGCATGGGCCTTCCCTCGTGGCTTGTCTTCACCTTGCAGTGTGCTGCAATAGAGTGTACACATGGTCCTTCTACTGGATCCCCTGCACCCAATAGTTTCTATTGCAAGGATTGTGAAGCCAGAGGACTTCTGCTTGGCCTGGTCATCCTTCAGAATTCCTCAGAGCCCATCTAAAAGCTTTTCAGTCCTCTAGATTTCTACCATTGGCCTATAGAGCCCCTCCACTGTCCATTCAAAGTGCCATAGCCTGCACATAGTCAACGTCAGACAGATGTCAAGATGACCCTTACCTTGACACCATAGATCATCTGTTAGCTCTCAACACCCTCAGTCAGCATTCAACAGGACCCAAGAGAAATTTAGTCACCCCTTCAAAGCCTTTATTCAAACCTTATGTGATTAGCGTGTATTCACTTACACTCGCTTGTTGGCACCTGATCTCCCAAGACCATTTCCACCGGTTCTTAATGCCTACTTCTAGCCCTTAAATGCTTTTGGCCAGCCCACAAAGCCTTGTTTCGCACATCCTAGCCATCAAGACTTTTTCTAGTTTTTCTGAGTCTATTTACTGTCCCACCAAGCCCCTCAGCTTGCTCTCAGAACCCTTTAGATAGCACCCGCTGTCTCCTAGAAAATAAGTGCCAGCCTTCAAGACCCCATCCTTCCTTCAGGCCTTCTACTGGCTACAAGAGCCTTTTGCCTAGTCTTGAACAGCACCTCATAGAGGACAGTTATTCCCATAGCATCTCTACCAGCCCTTACAAGCCACAAGACTCACTGTGCAGTCAGGCAGCTCATTAATCTGAAGCTTCCAATGTAATAACGTGCCTTCAATATAATATTCATGCAACCTGCAGGTTGCAAATTTAAACTATAGTGAAACAGCTCAGTGGGTTCATGTGTTTGTTGCAGAGATATCTGTGTAACCTGCGAGGGGAATAGCCAAGCATCATGGCCAACAGTACAAGCAAGAGCTTCGGAGCTTCCAGCCGGCCCGCCAAATAAACCTTCATAATCCTTTTATCCGGACTCGCACACCAGCCCAGAACATTGTACAAACATCAAGCAGACTGAGGTGCTTTTAATACAGCCTACCTGCATGGTCGACTCAGAGAAGAGGAGACGGTGCTCGGGGCCAGGGCGGGCCTCGAACCGTACCTGGCCTGGGAAAACAACATGAAGGAGAGACGTGCCTGTGTTCACAGCCCGTTGGTTGGCACGCTGCCCTGAGGACTGCGGCTCATGGGGTGCAGGCTCGTGGCCCTTTCCTGTGTGCTGGTTCCCCATGCTATGGATGAAAATGCTGGGCGGAGAAGGCCAGGCCATGGCGGCGGGGGCCCAGCAGAAGAAGGGCTGCCACGCGACTTGCGCAGAGACGGCTAGAGAGGCCGAGCCCCAGGCGCCGATGCAGTGAAAGGAGCCGGAGTTTTCCTGAGGGCCCCAGCTGAGAAGGTGAGCCAGAGGCTGTGCTGCTGCCTGCTGAAGGTGTGGGGCCTGCGCGGTAACTGCGGAGTGTGACGGAGCTGCTGGACCCGGGCCGCATAGGCCAGGAGCAGGACGATCAGGTGTACGACGAGGCTGATGGTGCTTGTCTGCTCACGACGGAGTCCGCACCCCTCTATGGATTCTGCGTGCTGCCGGGGGTGTGATGAATCAAGAACTGAATCAGGCCTGGCTCCAGGAATTTTTATTTGGGTGGGCCAAGGGTGCATTTGGGTGGGCCACTGGGGCTCGATTTGTCGCATACATTTCTGGGCAGGCCTGCTTCAGGGCCCTCCTTCATCTCTTCTTAGTCTTACAAGGCCCAGTAAAACACACTCTTTTCCAAATCTCTTTCTAAATGTTATCACTCTCAAAAAGTGTTCTTTCCATGTAATGTTCCTTTGATGGGAAGAGGAGGTTTCTGAGGTGGGAATATCAAGCAAGTGACACTACTCGGGCTCCCTCTGTGTGAGCCTTCAGGGAGAATCCCTCTTCATTACTACCTCCACTTGACCACGGACTCTGCAATGCACTCCCTTACAGGCTTGATTAGCCACTATTCCTCTCCAGTGCACCTTATCGCACAGCTGACCTTGGGCCCCAGCTCCATATCAGGCACCATCGGGCTACACTTTCATTTTTCCCGGTAAAAACATTAGTAAAATCACCTTCAAACTTAAAAAATTGAAAATAGCAGTAAATATAATTAGCACACAATTTAAAGTATATTCCACAGTAGCCCTTATGACCAGACTGCTGATTAAATAAACAAACACAGAAAGGCCATGACAGGGCCGGCTTCAGCGCTGATGCGAAAGTCTTTTTTGGCGCCACACCGATAACCTCTTTCTCCGTAAATACCTTTACTACCACCTTCCAACAGTGTCCCCCCCTATTGACCTCCTCCTCGGATTCCCACACTGCCACACGCCACAAGTCCCCCTCATCTCCCCATAGCCCCTCCCCCTTTTGACCTCCTCCTCGGATTCCTTCACTGCCACACGCCACAAGTGCCCCTCATCTCCCCATAGCCCCTCCCCCTTATGACCTTCTCCTCGGATTTCCTCATTGCCACCCTCCAGCATTTTTCCTCATCTCTCCCTAGCTCCCCCCTCCACCCCATGACCTCTTCCTCGGATTCCCTCACTGCCACCCTCTAACAGTGCCCCTCATCGCTCCATAGCCCCTCCCACTACCTCCTCCTCGGATTCCCTCACTGTCACAGTCCAACAGTGCCCCTCATCTTTACGTAGCCCCTCTCTCATATGCATTTCATTTGTTGTATAGTGCTACTCATATCAGTGTAGTGTGTGTCAGTACTTTACATCACACACACATTATACAGAGACAAAACAAAGAAAGCGAAGTTCTAACTATACCATTCATGTTTTTATGCAGCTCTTTGATGACAGTGCATTGGTCACTGTCCTATGTTAGGATTGTAACTTCTGAACTGCAAGTAACACCAGGATCTCTGTGACAAAGGCAGCAACCCACTGAGCTATCCACATAAAATACAGTTCATCTGCATTTAAAAACTACTAACAGACAAATGATTGCTCTCCAGCTGGATCATTATTCACCAGCGGTATCTGAGCATTTTGTATTGTCTTATTGTTGTCCTACATTCTCCATGATAATGATAAAAACTGTTTAAATGAAGCACACATGAAGTATGTGTGCTGCTGGGCCTGTGCAGATTTTAAAAGGAAAAACATTTAGTAACCGGTCCCATGATGCTTGTTTCCTGTCCAGGGAAGACATGGCTTGGCAGTTCGGGCCGGACTGTTCCCATGAGGCACAGGGTCAGACTGATTTGCATCTGGCCATGTCTGAACTGGGGTGGTGGAGTAAGCTAAAGAATGATGATGAATTAAACCCAGATCAGTTGACTGGGGGAGAGTGTTTGATTTGCTCAAACGCTCCGTCCATCATCCCCTTTGGTATCGCTTTGTTTGCCCTAAGTTGGCAGGGTATGCCCAGACGTGGGTCCCTTGCTCACTTTGCCACTGGATTTAAGATAGCCTGGATGATGAGGGTTAGGAACCCAAAACCGGTCCCAGGATGCTTGTTTCTGGTCCAGGGAAGACATGGCTTTGCAGTTCGGGCCGGACTGTTCCCATGAGGCACAGGGTCAGACAAATTTGCATATGGCCATGTCTGAACAGGGGTGGTGGAGTGAGCTAAAGAATGATGATGGATTAAACCCAGTTCAGTTGACTGGGAGTGAGTGTTTGATCATCCCCTTTGGTATCTCACGATTTAGGGTTGGACATTAACAAAAGCACTGTTGCTCGCACAATGTCCGTGGGTGGGGGGTGGGGTTTCATTTCTGAAAGTTTTCTTGTTCAGCTCTGTTCTAAAGGTGTGCAACATAGGATGTCAGCAATGGGTAGGCGGGGCTAGCATTAGGCACCAGCATGAGGTTCTAACATCATGGGGACAGAGTTTAGATTGCTGACCTGGAATATTCGGGGGTTGGGCACTTATACTGAGAGGCATAGGGTGTTAACCTTTTAAAACGCCATCACATATCTATAGCGTGCCTCCAGGAAACACACCTGGATGACAACGGCGCAGCCAAAGTAGCCAAGAAGTGGCGAGGCCAAACACATAATTCCTCCTTCTCTACATACACCAGGGGTACAAAGATTTGGGTGGCTCCGGGCATACCATTCACCCCCAACTTATAGTGAGTCTGATATACATGGCCGGTATGTCATTCTGTGAGGCACTCTAGACGGCAGGGAGATTACTATTCTGAACACATATACACCGAACGCTGATGACCACATGTTCTTCCAGGACTTCCTGGCCAATGAGTTAGATGCCCCATTCATATGGTTGTGAGACTTTAACTGCATACTCATCTCTGAGCTGGATAGGCATCCCCCCAAATCCGGAACTAAACCCAGAATGACACAAAAGCTCCAGGGAGTCATCCATGAGTTAGATGTTTGGCACATGTAGCGGCAGGCCCACCCCACACTCCCACTTTTTACATGTCATTCACTTACCCATTGAACACATAGTAGGCTTGACAGAGTGCTGGTCTTGAACACCCCAGATTTCCCTGACCCAGAAGTGACCCACTTGGCACGTTTCCTGTCTGACCATGCTCTGGTACGCTGCTTAGTGAGGTGGTGGTCCCCCATACTGAGTCTGAGGAGACGGAGAATCCTGCCTGATCTGCTTGAGAATTCAGTGGGGAGGGCTGCCCTCTCAAAAGTGGTAACCGATTACCTGCCTGTGAACTGGGGGAGGGAACAGGGAGGTCAACCGAGTGAGAAGCCCTAAAAGGCAGTGGCATGGGGGGCCAGAATGGGCCTGTTATGTGGGGTGAGAAGACAGCTATTTGGGGAACTCGACAGGGAAGAAAAAGCCCAAAGCCGCGATCCAGACGAGGGACCCGACTGACTCGGACTTGGGAGAGCATGAAAGGGCGCAATGCATGCGTATAGCAGACATCTGGGACAGAGTAGATAGGTACACATTAACACAGTATCACCAGAGGCTACACGCAGATGGTGACACATCAGGACACCTCCTAGCTTGAATCCTGCGGAGAGAACAGACAGCCCCGCTGACGACCACCTTGGTGGCTGAGGGAGGGAACCTAGTCCACACCAGAGCCGAAATACTGGAGGTATTCCAACATAATTTGCAGCAGGTCTACATTATATTCCCCTGCTACGGGAAATGGCTCTTTCGCAACTCTCGCCAGCAGGTGTGACGGAGCTTGATGCCAAAATCATTGTTGACGAAATCCAAGAGGCACCGCGAGCCATGCCGGGAAAGCAAGGCCCCTGTGGTTGACGTTTTTCCAGTGACCTTTTTGCAAGCGTGTTTGGGCCAGCTGGCACAGTCATTGCTGCATGTGTACAAGGAGGCCTTTGAGACTGGGCTACTGCCCCCAACTGTGCGAGAAGGGGAGATAGTCATGCTGCTCAAAGCTGGAGGGAATGACCAAGATCCTGCTGCATATCGGCCCCTCACCATGATAAATTCAGATATCAAAATACAGTGCAAAGTCTTGGCAGCCAGACTGGCCCCACACATGCCCACATGCCCACGAGTGCCAGTGCGGGTTCATACCATCCCGCAACACAGGTATGAATATTAGAAGACTGACGCACATCCTGTACAAAGTGCGACCTGGTGATGAGAAGCTAGCTCTGGTGTCCATAGACCTAGAAAAGGCATTTGATTCGCTAGAATGTGGGTACCTTCTGTAGGTACTAAGGGTTGCCGGTTTTGGTCCTCAGTTCCAGTGCTAGGTGAAGATACTGTCACAGGGATTCTGCTCATACACAGAACTGTGCATAGAGACTTGGAACCTCAGTAAATTAGGGTGTACCAAAAATCACCTTAGTATCCAAAATCCCCTACCAGACTAGCAATCAGAGTCTCATTGGTTCTTCCATACCCCCAATGATTAGGCAACCCAGAACATGAACTTAGAATACCTCAGGTAACGTGGAACACACAAACACTCTTTCGTTATACTATCATACCAGTCCAAAATGAGGAGTAAAAGAAGACACGTGCAAGTTTGAAATATTTATTTCTAATGCCGTGTTCTCAGGTGCAGTATCTAAGCTAATACAAGCAGACATATTATAAGCAACAAGGTTATCAGCATAGTTACTATTCCATAAAATACAAAGGGAGAAAGCATGTTAAAATGCTAAAGGGAAGAAGGCTAAATTGCACCTAAGTCTTACCCTCCCTTGGTAGTATATTATATTATATCTACAGAAGGTCTATCTGGGATTACAAGGGCGGCCCCATACCTCTGGTCTTAGTAGAAATGGATCACATCATTTTCTACAACAGCTCTCTGCATGCGAATGTTCTCCAAAGTGTGTGTGCATGCTCTGCGCAGTGCATTATTAAACGTGCCAAATCAGAGGTGGCCACAGCTGCATATGTGTTATGTCTAGAATGTGAGCTGATCAGACCGAACAACAACCACTGTGTTGAAATAACCTTGAAGGCCTCGGCACTCACTGTTCAGACATAGCTTACCAAGCAAGGCTGATACTATAGGAAAACATATTATTCTCGTGTGAAGCAAAATATTCTGCTAGACTCTAAACATTTATAATATTGTGTGCCGTGTACAAAAGCAGCAGAGAGGAAAAATGGCGTTTAAATTAATAAGCTCATGCTAACGTAACACAGCGTAAAGGCACAGCCCATCTCCATGACACCCTCCCTTGATCCGAGCACGGATAAGATCAGATAAGAGAAGAGAAGGGGCAAATTTTGGAATGCAGAGTTCAAAAACGACAGTCAGAACCAGTCTCAAATTTGCACAAGGGGAAACATTTTGAGAACAAAAAACCTTGTAGTCCGATAATGGTTCAAATTCAATAAAGGTAGCCTTTGGACATAGTGAAGTCAATAGGTCTGGGCATAAAAAAATTCAGGCTCGATAAAAAAAAAAAATATCCGATGTCCAATAAGTGACCTTGTTCCTGGAAGAGAGAGATGCGATGACACATCTCAGTCTAACAATGAATATGCAAAATATGCAGCAACAGCCTCCAACAGGAAGTCACTGTTCTCATCCGAAAATATTTCAGCCATCCAATTTAACAAAGGGAAAGAACACATATGTTCCTCAATTACCGGAGCCTCTAGCACCAACAGAGGACAACTCGGTGGGTTTTCAATTAAGCTGTGTGCCAAGAAAGCTTGCGCCGCTGCGAGAACATTCCAACGACCCAGAACTCCATGCATCGATGCAAAGGCCATAATCCCTCCACCAGAACAAAGCAATTCATGAGCAAATAAGGGGCTGATAAGCTGATCATAATCCGCATCGGGAGACACCGTATTGCAGAGACACAAATCCAGGGCCCAGTCGAAATCGCAACTCAGGCAATGAAAGACAGGCTGAACACATGTAAAGTAGGAAAATCGAAACGATAATCCATAAGCCGCACTCAAAGTAGCAAGAGGCAGCGCGCCATAGTACTCAATCATTCGGTTGCGGAGCAGCACCAGCCGTGACAGCTCTCCTTGTAACACAGGACGTGCATCCATTTTGAAATAAACAAAACAGTAAAAGAACGCCTGCAGCCACAGCCAGCAATAAGGGAAATCCACCAAACAGGCTGGAAAACATCGAATGAAAAAATGCCGGGAACACACCAAATATAGTTTAAAAAGAAGTCACAAGGCCACTGCTTGCAACTTTAAAAAAGTGTGCCAGCCCTGTGGTGGAGGATGCATTAAAGATAGTGTGAATTAACTCACCAAAATGCAAGGGCAAATCAGTATTTAATAAAGCATGCACTTCTGTGCGGGTGTTTGCCACGTGAAGGACGAATGTCTCACGAGCAGATGTGAGGGCAACTTCTTTCTGGGACAATAGAGCTCTTATGTGACTCATCTTGTTGAACTCTGCTTTCAAGGTCGGAATCGTGGGCCAGATGGAAACATCAAGCTTCCCATGCGGAGGAGGATACATTACATTTTTACAGCAAACCACACGCTCACTGACGGTAACGACATAAGCAATTCCCGCTACTAACCTACAACAATCCTCATTATTTAAAAGTAAATAACTCCCATTTGCCAGTAATGTGAATGTGGGTACGATAGCATGCACAGGTGTTCCTTTCAAAATACAGGCTAAATTTGGCTCATTCTGGTTACAAGAGCCATGCAATTGGATATGTCTACACATCAATGAGTGATCTGGTGTTTCAGTGCAATCTTCACCATTCAAATAAACTTCCTTACCCTCCATAAGGCATCTATAGGAAAATGGAAGTGACCAAGCTTCATGAAGATAAGCACTGCCAAGAGGCTCATATCTACCAATGGCAAAGTACTTCATACATGCCTCAAACTTAAATAGAGGAAACCCATGGATAAGCCCCATCGCTGAATTGGCCTCAGCCACTGAAAATGGTAAAGGTTCTAACTTCTCAATGTGTAACATGGAAAAAGTTGCATCTTTCATTGACATTAGTCGTTGCTTGTCAGTCAAATTAAACGGGGCAAACAATGATGATGTGTTCATGCAGTGCCATGGCACTTTTCCAGCTTTCAAGGTTTGCAAGGTCCATGCAAACTGCATAATGGAACGCAATTGATTTTGACCATGGTACAAAACAGACACTTCATCCTGCACAATATCAACAGATGATACAATATTGTCTAACGTGTAAATGCGGGAAGACAGCATGTTAATGCTGTTATCTACAACTACCAGCACTTTCTCTAAATTAGCCTGATCTATAGCTCTAACGCGGGTAGCTGCCTCAATCTGGGACATTTTCCAGACCTCGTTGTAAATAGCATATATCCATCTTTTAGGTCTGCCGTTAGCCGGGCCTATCACAAAATCATTCAGATCAACATATACAGTCAGTTTAGATAAATGCAACTTAACTGACGCCAAGTTGGAATGTTTGAGCCAATTCTGACATCATTTGCCTACAGAATAGGTAGTCACAGATTGGCCACTCTCAAAACGGGGATCTACCCTGACCTGTGTATAGCCATGAGCTAAACCCAGAAAACGATGCTGGCAAGAAGAAGCACTTCCGTGCCAGAGCAACCAACCCTTGGGATCCAAACTGGATATGTTAAAGGAAGAATCCACAAAAGAGTTTGTAACTCTCTGACTGAAAATTTAGTGGCATTATTCCAACCGGAATATTCTTCCAATTCAGGAAAAGAATGAGCGTTTAATTTTTTAACAGTAGCCAATCCAAAGCAAGTTGTCTGTGAAATTGTAGAATTCAAAAACAACATATTGTTTGGGATGAGGCATGCACGGTGCAAAGCCTCAGTGCCTTGCACTTGCCAGCTCTTAGAACCCCAAACAGATTTAAGATCAATGGTATCCTTCCACAACTCGTAGCCCTCAACAGCCAACTGGTCTAGAAAGGACTTCAAATACAATAATTTTGTGTCTGTAAGTCTAACCTTGGATGTGGACTTATCAGTCATCTTAAAATAAAAATGCATTGGGATTTGACTGATTAAAATCAGTAAAATAAGTGAACCTTTTCAAAAAGGAAGTGGAACTGCCATGTACAGGAGCCGGTCAATGTTCCCATTGTATATAATTACCAGTGTTCCTCCTGGTATTAGATTTATGCAGGTAGTGATTGCCAAAATGTTGGTAACAATACAAATCACCGTAATTAGCAGATTCTAAATACAAATCTTCAGCATCAAAGGCAGCATAATATTTCAAATCAGAAAACAAAGCTTCTAGGGCCTGAACATCCCAATCATCAGAACGTATATTGTGTTTAATCACATCCCCCATAGAAATTCCAAACACATTAGGGACATTTATAACCTCAGTGGGCCCATGGATTTGAAATCGAACAGCATCCCATACAATCCCATCTAAGACAGGCCAAGCAGTGATATTAACAAAAGCCAGGTCCCTCTTCAATCTGTGTGATGAGTAATGGGGAGCCAATGTTCCATTAATATGTCGAATGCATGTTCGCTCCTCGACATAGTGTCCGTTGACAAGGCGAAAAAAATACACCACAAAGCCAATTGACATGAATAGGTAAATCGAAAAAAGCACCAACCAAATGTAGGTCCAAGGTGGCATTCAAAAATTTTTTTTAAACAGTATTGCCAAAACAGAAATTTTTGAAGGGGTCTTCGATGTGTGATAGTCAGTGTCAAATGAAAATCTGGATTCTGTAGCCAAACGAGTTTGCAAATCAGGCATTGATAAGTCAGTGGGGTAATGGTAGTCAGTTTCTTCAAGATAAGCACCAGGCAGTGAACTCCGTAAAGGACTCGAAAATGCAGGCATCTCGAGGGTAACATCAGGCCTGAGAACAGAAGCCGGAGCCAAAACAAGAATTTCTCAAAATTGAAGGACATGAAACTGCCGGTGTCATACTAAGAAGAATCGGCCACTCTGTGTATTTTGACATTGTCAATGGAGATATACCTGTTTTCTTTACGACCTGGAAGTGGTGGTAAAATGACTGTTCTTGTGCCCTTCACTCCAAGAACCAGAACTGGAGCTCGATAAGAGGGACCAAATTCTTTCTTGTTTTCGATCTTCTCTCGAACCAGTTCTCCAACTACCGGAATCTGCAGCGCAGCTTCAGATGTGCAGGGCAAATGTGCCTTTGCAAGACTGTCTCTCGTCTTTTGTAGATCCTGTAAAACATTGCAATGTTCATCTACGTCAAAGGAGGCAGCAACAGCCGCCTGGTCTAGACCGTCAAGGTCCGGGACGAACATCTTGATACCAAAGAGCATTTCGCATGGGGTTCACCCACCCAGAGACCTTCTAGGGAGATTATTAAGGGCACGCAGCACGCTATTGAGGTGGGCCAGCCAGTTCCTGCCAGTGCCTATAACCCTAGCTGTCAAAGACTGCTTTAAATCACGGTTCATTCGTTCCACAACACTATTACCCTCAGGTCTGTATGGAGACGAAAATTTTACTTGGACCCCCAACGAAGCCATGGCATCCTTATACGCCTTAGAGGCGAAAGCAGGACCCTGATCCGAATGGAAGGTGCTACAGGCACCAATCCCTACAAAGACACGCAAGTCTCTTAAGATAGATCGCGAATCAGCGCTGCGGTGTGGCCACACCCACACAAAGCGTGTACATGAATCAACTGCTACTAAGATGTACTTATACGCAGTATCAGAAGAAAAAGGACCGCAGTCATCTAAGTAAACACAACCAAGTGGCTTATAAGAAATGTACAACTGTGTCTGGGGCAGACGCGCAGCAGTTGAAGGTTTAATTTGTTGGCAAATGTCACATTGAAGGACATAATCACGCGTCTGTGTGTACAGTCCCCGCCACCAGAAACGTTGTTGTAACTGAGATACAGTAGCCGAAACGCCCGCATGAGCAGACGCAACACCTTCATGCGCAGCCGTAATCAGATTCGGCCTGCGGTCCGCGTTGGGAATTTTCACATAAGGGACTTTATCAGGACTTAAGTGATAAGTATACTTCGAAGGGAACCCCTTAGGATATTTACTTCCCTTCTCAGTAGCAGCCACCGCTGCTAAGATGTCATTATCAATCTTACTCTTGGAACCTGTAACTGCTGCAACCAAACATGTCGATACTGCTGTTTTTGCGGCCTCGTCGGCCAAAGAATTGCCAACAGCGTGAACTCCCATGCGCTGATGACTGAGAGTGTGAATTACATACACGAGTGGCAACTGCTCTT
Source organism: Lissotriton helveticus (assembly GCF_964261635.1). NCBI lineage: Eukaryota > Metazoa > Chordata > Amphibia > Caudata > Salamandridae > Lissotriton > Lissotriton helveticus. The sequence continues at coordinate 1,540,537,561 of NC_136065.1, read as the reverse complement.
TAAGCTCAGCCAATTGGACCCAGATCATTTTATGTTTTATTGCGCTACCCTTGGAATCACGAAAATCATTCTGAATCCAAAAGAACAGGTTCTCATTGTAAGACTGGACACAGCAGTAAGAATCACTCAGAATAAGAGTCGTCACACTAGGATCAGCGTACTCTAATGCAAGCATTAGAGCCCGAGCTCTGCCAATTGTGCTGTGCAGTCCCCTAAAGTCTGTGTGTGCACGACCTTGGACTTGAACTCATCATTCACCATGGCACCTACCACAATGGCGCAAGCTGAAACGTATGCGTGCTTAGGCCCATGCGCAAATTGCCCTGAACCATCAGTGTAAATGATACAATGGAAATCCTCCAAAGGCCGTATAGTCAATGGCGCAGGGTGAACAAATTCATACTGCAAAAACTCTTGCGACTGTAAGGAGGCATCAAAAACAAACGTGACATCCGGAGACGTCAATGACGCTGCCCATTGTATCCACCGTGGGTGCAAAGCCTTAGAATTTGGTACACTGGCTTTCGTCACTGCTTCAAATGCAGGATACGGGGTAACACCAACATGCGTTATCCCTGTGACAGTGCTCGTTCCTTGAGGATCGCCATTTGCACTGCTGTCAAAACTTTTTCCACAGTGGAAAACCGCCTTTCAGCCGAAGTGTACGAGTGTGACTTGTAAACAATAGGTACTGTGTCACCTTCGTTAAAAGTAAGGTAAGTGAAACCCACTGCCCCAGGGATCATTCTTATCACCAGGTTGGTGTGGTTATCACGAGTCAGTAAGAATTTAGATTCAAGAAGATCAGCCTGCAAAGATTGCAAAATGGCCGAATGTTCTGGCAGCCAGCAAGACTTGGTAAAAGTTGGTTGTATCAAAGCATACAAAGGCTTGATACGCTGGGCATATTCGGGAATATATGAACGCCCGAAGTTCAAAAATCCAAGCAAGGACTGTAATTTTTTCAGAGTTGTAGGAGCGCGCAGTTGTGCGCATTTCTCCAAGAAGTGAGGAGCCAAACCTCGACCTTCATTGTTGAGCTCATAGCCCAGGAACAACACTGTGTACTCTGCAATGTGAGACTTTGCAAAGTTGAATTTGTAACCGAAGTCCGCAAAGTTACAAATAATGCGATCAACGCGACACAGATGCGCCCAAATTTCATCATCTGTGAGATAGATGTCTTCCACATACGAACACGCATCTGGGTCAACTCTCTCTAAGAGAGAGACAATGCAGGCAGCAAACACACCTGGACTATTCTTATAGCCCATCGCCAGGCGTTTAAATTGCCGTTGTTTGCCGCCACAGGTAAAACTGGTCCATTGGGAACTCAGACTATCCAAATTGTGGGCAAAAAAAACGTTAGATATGTAAAGTGTGGTTTTAAACAGTTTTCGCACAAGACCATCCACCAAAGCAGAGCCGTGGGTATTCTGTACTGAACAGGTACGGCAAGGCGAGTTTAAATGCCGGTAATCCAATACCAAACGGTATGAACCGTCAGGCTTGGTCACAGTAAAAAGTGGGTTATTCATCTGTGACACACAAGTTTCAATCCCACCTTGATATTCCAATTGCTCAAGGATTTCCGCAACGGAAACCTTGGCTTCACGTCGGATGGGATATTGAGGTTGGGCCTGTGGCATAGACCGTAAAGGAATCTCGTGGTGCGGGGAAAATGTATCCCACCCACAGTGTGTACGGTATAGAGCCGGCGCAAGGGCCTTGGCCCACTCTTCTGCAAAATTCAGAGCATGCTCCTTTGAGACAGTGTGCGCGAAAGTAGGGAGGATCACCTCCTCCCCTCTCAAAGCTGCGAGAACAAAAGGTGGGGGCCAGTCAGCTTCCGCAAAAAAAATGTCATAGGTAGTTGTAAGATTTTCGGAAAATACCCCTTTTATGGTACGTTGTATGTCACCTTCAATTAAAAGGACAATTTCATAAAGTCTATCATGGGGAGCTACTCTTGTATCCGCTGTCTCCACAACTACATATTGGTCAGTCGCTGTCACCTTCAGTAGTGGACGCAGGGCCTCTCGCACTATGGTAATCTCGCCACGCTGTCCGGCAGGGTCAGAGCACATGTCAGATTCCGAAGCTGCGTTCTCACTATCTGTGGCATATCTCGCTGTTAAAGCGGCAACATTCTTTTTCTGAAACTGGGGTCTCTTCTGCGAAGAATCGTCCTGCTGGCCTTTGCCGTCTTTCGGGCGGGGCTGGTAGCGAGTCTGCAGGCCACCCCTACCTCTGCCACCGCCTCCACCACCAGACGATGAGGCCGATGTGCCCTGCAAAGAACGAGGAGAGCAATGATCAGGAACCTGAAACCTATCAGGTGACTTAATCATAGTGCGGTCGCGCGAATCATAAACGCGCTCAGTAGACGCAGGCACTGGTGACTGGGGACGGGGCTCCTGTTTCTGCTGTTGTTTCTCCTGTTTCTTATTTCTGTTCCAATTTTTCTTTGGAGCTGCGGGTTGAACATCCGTTTTAGACTTCGCACCCTGAGTTTGTTTTTTATCTTTAGTAGAAAAGAGCTTGAGACCTAAACTGTTGCGGCCAATCGTTTTATACGCAGTCGTAATAATTCTCGGTAACTGGCGGGGTTTGTCGGCATCGCGTAAGGCATTACCCACCTGAAAGTTCACTGCATCACCCTTTACATTAGAAAGGAAAAGCTTGGCTACTACATCAAATGTGCCTACGAGTCTCATTCCCAATTCAACCGCAGCCTCAGGTCCGTGTTCGGCCTGAACACGCTTAAGGACCGTTGGAAGGACAGCCGTTGACGGAGTGTCGAAGCACCTCGTGTACACAGCCACAAAAATTCTAACCCATGATTCACAGTCACCGGCTTCTGGTACCAAGTCCTTGGGCAAACTAATTGTAAGAATCCTATGTTTTTCTACATGACTCGAATTAGGAAAAACCGCCTCCAGCTGGTCAAACTTATCAGCAAGCCAAAAAGGCATATCATCCTTATCCTGGGGACGCTTGCCCATCACTGCGTTGACCATCACGGGTTTAAGTTTCATTCCACTCTGTCCAGCTGGAAGGGCCACAACTCCAGGGGCCCCGCCCTGGAAATTGCGGGTAATATATTGAACTAAGGCCCTAATGACTGCGATTGCGGAATTATATAGGGGCCTCAATTCGGCAACGGGGACTGCCCCGGCACGAGGATGCGGGGTAAATCCAGCCAAAACAGGCCACGCAGCGCCTGGAATGGACAAAGGACCTAATCTAATCGCCGTTAATACATGGGGAAGGGCGTCATTAAACCAAATACGGTGCTGCCAGGCAGAAATCGGAATCTCCTGTGTTCTATATGGAACATATTCCACAGGCACGGCTGTGTGAGTATAAGTATGAAACGTCTGAGTTCCCACATCCGCAGCGGGAAACGTCACCCAAGAGTAGAAAATCGCAAACGGGTAAGCAACCTCAGCACTCACAACCAAAATAATTGCCATGCTCTCCAAGCCAACGTTATAAGCTTGCAAATGATTGCGAACTGCAATGCGACTATGCTGCGGTATATCAACGTCAGCCATCACGATACACAAGAAAATACACAATGTAAAACAATGTAGCACAACTGGGTAGTAATTCAAAAGGAAACCGTTTCGAAAGATTCAAGCTTGAAAAGACCTATGTAACTATAGGTAGGTTTATCCGACACTACTATTATCCGTAAACAATAGTGAAGGGGTTAAGGACTGATAGAAGTACTACTCAAGTGTCATGTAATAAGACCACCACCGCTTGGGCGCCATGTCACAGGGATTCTGCTCATACATAGAGCCTTGGAACCTCAGTAAATTAGGGTGTACCAAAACTCACCTTAGTATCCAAAATCCCCTACCAGACTAGCAATCAGTGTCTCATTGGTTCTTCCATACCCCCAATGATTAGACAACCCAGAACATGAACTTAGAATACCTCAGGTATTGTGGAACACACAAACACTCTTTCGTTATACTATCATACCAGTCCAAAACGAGGAGTAAATGAAGACATGTGCAAGTTTGAAATATTTATTTCTAATGCCGTGTTCTCAGGCCCAGAATCTTAGCTAATACAAGCAGGCATATTATAAGCAACAAGGTTATCAGCATAGTTACTATTCCATAAAATACAAAGGGAGAAAGCATGTTAAAATGCTAAAGGGAAGAAGGCTAAATTGCACCTAAGTCTTACCCTCCCTTGCTAGTATATTATATTATATCTACAGAAGGTCTATCTGGGATTACAAGGGCCCCATACCTCTGGTCCTAGTAGAAATGGATCATATCATTTTCTACAACAGCTCTCTGCATGCGAATGTTCTCCAAAGTGTGTGTGCATGCTCTGCGCTGTGCATTATTAAACGCACCAAAATCAGAGGTGGCCACAGCTGCATATGTGTTATGTCTAGAACGTGCGCTGATCAGACCGAAAAACAACCACTGAGTTGAAATAACCTTGAAGGCCTCGGCACTCACTGTTCAGACTAAGCTTATCAAGCAAGGCTGACACTATAGGAAAACATATTATTCTCGTGTGAAGCAAAATATTCTGCTAGACTCTAAACATTTATAATATTGTGTGCCATGTGCAAAAGCAGCAGAGAGGAAAAATGGTGTTTAAACTTCTAATAAGCTCATGCTAACCTAACACAGTGTAAAGGCAAAGCCCATCTCCATGACAATACTATATACAGCACCCAATGCCAGGGTCTGGATGGGACATAGTAGGTCAGGAGAGTGGCCGCTGCGGAGGGGTAAGCGCCAGGGTTGCCCACTCTCGCCGCTAATATTCACCCTGACAATTGAGCCACTGGCGATCCGGGTGCGCAGGGAACTGGGGTGCTGGGGTAGTACCATGGGTGGAACCTCACACGTCATATCCCAATATGCCGATGATGCTTTGCTTTACATCTCCTCACACAGGGAGGCTGTCCAGAAGCTCCTTCAGGTATTGGAGGAGTTTGGGGGGTGTTCAGGGTTGCGGCTAAATAAGCACGAATCATTGATCTTTCCTCTGGCTCAGCTGGCTACCCTTGGACGACCTCCCACAGCTGGGTCTGTGATAGGAGGTGGAGCACTTCAGGTACCTGGGTATATAGGTGGCACAAATACTGCAACGTAATGTCCGCAAGTAGATTGATGCCTTGAAGCGCTTGGTGAGCTTTTGGAACACTCTTCCTTTTTCCTTAATGGGCAGACTGGCAGTGGCCAAAATGGTGGTGCTGCCCCGCTGTCTATACATGCTGCAAAACGTGTTATGTCCCATACCCAGGTGGATTTTCAGGACACTGGACTCCATACTAATAGAGCTTTACTGGGCAGGCCGTTGTAGCAGAGTGGTGCTTGCAACACTGAACTGCACATATGAGGAGGGCGGGTTTGAGGCACCAAGATCGGACCCTTATTATTATGCCACACAGCTACAGCACACTGCTGGTTGGCTAGATGAAGGGGACAATTGGGAGAAGAGGTTACTGTGTGATAGGGCACCAGCTGCTAGCCTGCGTCATTCTTGATGGAGGGTGGGTGTATCTCTGACACAGTGCCATATGTGGCGAGGCAGGCTGCATGCACCTGGCAGATCTTTGTGGAGTGAATTTTAAGGTGTGCCCCGTTTCACCGGGATCAGTGTGGGACCTCGCTCCGATTCGGAAGGTGTTGTCCAACATGTCATATTGGGCGTGACAGGAGGGGGGATGTGGCGTGCTGGCGGATCTGTATCCGGACAAGAGTTTTATCACTTATAAACAGGTGTGCTGGGACTTTGGGCTAGGTCAGGGACAATATTTGCAATACGCCGGGCTTTCCAAACTACTTAAAGAGATATGGCCTACACACCCCTAAATCCCAAAAACACACCCAGACTTTAGATGTAATGCATATATGCGGACCTGGGAGACGCCTCATTTCCCTGTTGTATAAGGCCATGAGAGCAGAGACGGATAATCCTCACCCAAGGGCATTCGCCGCATGGAACCCAGACCTGGAGGAGCCTCTGGAGGACTATGGGCGCGCTCACACGCATGATCTCATGCAATGCTCACTTTAGGCTCGTCCACTATAACTATGCACATCGTACATATATGACCCAGGAGAGACTGCATGGCATGGCTCCGGAGAGATCTAACTCCTGCCCTAGGTGTCATAATGAAGGGGACAATTTCCTGCATTTGGCCTGGGAGTGCCCTGAGGCACGACTCTTCTGGACATAGGTGGTAGAGAGGGTAAGGAGAAACATTCGCTGTTGAGTGAAATTGATGCCAACCCACTGTCTGCTGGGATTAATACATACATCTAAAAAACTAAGCAAGGTTCCTGCAACTACTAATAATGCTAGCACAGCATAGAAAAGCGATTGTCTGGATGGGAGCATGGGTTCCTGAGGTCACAGCATAGTTGAGAGACGTGCGCGAGTGGACGCTAGCCGAGGAGGTACATATGAAAGCATGTCGTGGAGATGAGAAGTTAGAGGGGGATTTAAGGGCACGGAGGGAACTCTGCCATGACATCTTGGTCGAGGAGCCCCAGGTGAGCTCATAAAGTACACTTCAGTGGGAGGAGGGGGCAGCAGTACGACCTTAGAAGGGGAAAGGGTTTAGATAGTTTATATGATCGGGGAGACTCCCATGTGATTGCCTATGTTATGTGTAACTGCCGGGATTGAAACTAATGTGCCTAGGTCTACGCTATCAATGAATGCTGACATTGTATTGTACACCTGTGTTGTGTGTTTCTTAAAATGTACAAATAAAGTTAATTAAAAAAAATCGTAACCTGCAAGTCACAAGCTCCAATCTTAGTAAATATTAAGTGGGTTAAGCGCCTGCCGCAAATAAGTCAAACTCTCATCCTTAAGACTATACAATGAGTGCCATTGAGTTGGGTCATAATGAAGAATTATTATTACAAAGCACAAATAAATCTATTTTTGCAGGTCTAGAAACCTGAATAATCAACTATACCTAATTGTATTGTTTTTGACCCATAAACTGATCTCAAATTGTGTGATTCTAGGTAAATATTTATTTTCACCAAACCTCCTATCACATCTGAGAGCACCTCCCAACACTTGAGTTCAGCAGGTGTGCTGTACAATAACACTTGTTTGGCTTACTAGAGTAAACATTTGCTCCATGTATAATAGGAGTCTAGCCCACATATAAGGTAAACATGCATTTGATTTGCCTCTTAGTTCCCTAATAGCATTGACACCAGGGCAGGAATGTTTCTTAGTTTAAAAACTCTCCCTTTTAATACATACTCTCAACCCTGGATGCAATCTGATATGCTAAGATGAAACACTTCTGTGTGTTGAAGAAATACACTTTTTTGGATTAAACAAGGAGCATCATTTAGAGGGGACTGCAGGTGTGTCACGCTAAGTCAGTTAGCAAGATTGGAGCAGCAGAGTCATAACTCGGGCAGCTTCCGAGGCAGCTGATGTGTTACAATTGGGTGCCACGAGAAGCATTTGGCAAGATGGACCATGTTGCAGGTGCAGTTCCATACTGCTACTCAATCCTGGATAGAGCACTGAGGCACCACATGCAAGATGTGGCAAAAACAGCATGCATGCAGCTGTAAATAAAGCCTAGTAATCAGCCAATGAGAAGCACACTATATCACTGACTGTATCACTGTATCTCAAAAACAAGTCTAAACTGCAATCTGTTTGGCTGGTTCCAACTCAGGTTCTGAGGTCTGAGCACGCGCTGCAATCAGCCAATCAGAAAAGGTGGTGGAAGAACAATTTTCAGAGTGGGGGTCCTGCCATCAATATTATATCACTGAAAGTGTTAGAATTATGAAAATCCGAGCATCACATAAAGAACAGGTATGGCAAATGAGCCCCACACATGCAGCAGGAGAGTGGTAAGGATTTGGTATGTAGCTGGTGCTGCTTATTGGAGCACACTATCACAAATATAGTACTTAACCATGATGTGGGAGCAGCCTATTATTTACAGATTGCCCATTTTCAATTGAAATGGGCAAAACAATTCTTACTGACATGCAGTTTTACTGATAATCTGTGGAAATCGTGTTTCATCAAATATTTATGATTTGCAAATCACCAAGGAAAGAGTTCTGATTTGTTTTCATCCTATTAAAATGTTTGTTTCAATCACACTTCAGAAATACTAAGAATTGTGCTTTCCTAATGATTGATTTTCTAAAAAATATTTGTGCTGTTCATTTACAAGGTATTTTAATGTGTGTTAAAGAACAAACTGACATCCTACAACCTTTACTTTCAAACTCCCTCCCCACAGCCCCCCCTGCCACGATTGTCAGACAATTCAATTTACAAAATCCTAACTTTGCAGTTACAGAAAGAAAAATAAACACCAATCTACATGGTTAAATAAGCAGCAATTTGTAAGAAGACATAACCAGACATTTGACCTCTCTCTTTGAACACACGGCAAATGTCACAAAATAAAAAGAACATTTACAGGCATCTTTATTGGTCATTTACTTTCTGAATGAACAAAACCCCTGTTCTTTGCCAGCCAGAGGTCTCTCACGAGAACTGATCAGTAGGCTCTTAATACAGTTTACCCTAAATCACCATAGTGAGTGGGGCAGTAGATTTTTTTAGGCCTGTTATTCTTATACTTATCCACATTTACAGCATGCATGATGCATTACATATAGGGCCAGTTTATTTAGTTTACTGGATGGTGGAACACCGGACCCAATTTTACAGACCAGAAAATCGAGCCATATCATCATTGGAATAGGGCTGTATTGCAGCCTGGACCAGGTCACTGGCCCCTTCTCAAATCAATTGTTCTGGGCATCACTATCCGTGTGCCTCTCAGCATTATTCCGTTTCCGCATTCCGATAGTTCTTCATTTACCCTTTTGAAAGCCAAAAGTTCTTCTTTGTCTACCCCTTTTTCCACATGGCTGCTGCTGTTCACATGTCTCCATCTTTGCTGCTTGGTGATCTTCATTGATTCCTCCATGGTGCAATCTTGTTTTGTTTCCTTCTGCAGTTCTTCCAATGTTATTGTTGTTGGGGTACTTAGTTTCAGTGCAAAGTTGAGGTATTCTTCTGCCATCGTTGTTGCTTGTGATGCCTGTGGCAGAGGGTGCCGCGACACATAGTCAGCTGGATTGTGTTCTTTTCCTGGCTTGTGAATAATCTTAAAGTTGTAGTCCATGAGCCTGATCCCCCATCGTTCTATTCTGGGCGGTATCTTTGCATTGGGGTTTCCATAAATTGTCGTTAGTGCCTGGTGGTCTGTTATTATTGTAAATGGCTTCCCGTAGACGAACATGTGGTAGTGTTCGCAGGCCCACACCACTGCCAGGCTTTCTTTTTCCGGTTGCGAATATCCCTTTTCAACTTCTGACAAGCTCTTGCTTCCATACGCCACTATTTGCCTTGGGGAGTCCCTCCCTTGTTGATGCTGCGCCAGTATTGCTCCTAGTCCCACTGGGCTGGCGTCTACTGTTAACTCGGTGCATAGTCTCGGGTCAAAATAGGCCAGATGATCCACTGCTGTGACTGCTTGTCTTATTTCTTCGAATGCTTTGCTGCATTCGGTAGTCCACAGGAAGCTTTGTCCTTGTTTTGTTAGTTCTCTTAGTGGTGCACTTACAGTGGCAAAGTCTCTGATGTATCTTGCGCAGTAACTTGCTAGGCCAAGGAATGACCTTACTTCCGCTACATCCGTTGGTTGTTTTGCTTTTTCCAGTGTTTCCACCTTGCTGTGATCTGGCCGCATTCCTTTCCTGGAGAAGATGTGGCCGAAGAAAACCAGTTCATTTCGCCCTGCTACTGGTCTCACTATTGGGAACAAAGGTAGGACAATGTGTAAAAAAGAAGCCATTTTGAAAAATTTCTTTTAATTCACATGCTAGTACTAGGTACCCACAACTTCAGACATGTGCAAAAAACCACTCCTTCTAAAGTCTATATTTTGTTCCTATTTAGTAAATACACTGGTTTCCTTGGTACCTTGGTACCTATGTTTCACTATTTATATTTTACCAAACAAATTGCTATATACCCGGTACACATTGGAAAAACCATTGGAAGGCGCAGTTCAGTTATTGGCTCTGGGTAACTCGGGTTCTAGTTAAACCTACAGGACCTATACATACCTGCAACCAGAAGGGTCCAGCAGACATAACAATTTATTGCTTTAAACAATGTGCCATACTTACAAGAAACTACAGGTGAAAAAGTTATCACAATTGGCTGTTTTTTTCAACTCAATTTCAATATTTTTTCATTTCCAATGTTAGTTTATATTGGAAAACCTTGAGGGATCTACACAAATGACCACTTGCTGAATTCAGACTTTTGTCTACTTTTCATAAATGAATAGCTTTCCGGGATCCATTATTGCTTTTACACCCATTTCTATCACTAACTGGAAGGAGGTTGAAAGCACAAAAAAATAGGAAAAATAAGCTATCCCAGTACAATGCCAAAACTGTGAAGAAAATGTTGGATTTCTAACTAAAGTTGGCCTGTTGCTGAAAGCTGGTAAGATGGGGATTTTAGCACCACAAACCGTTTGTTGATACCATTTGCAGGGAAAAAACAGACACTTTCTTCTCCAGCACGTGCATGAGGAATTTGAACTGGCATCTTTTCTGGATAGAGAGACAGTGGAGGTCGCCCAGGTGGGGAGGGGTGGGGGGGCGATGTGGGCTAGTTTGGGGAGGTCCAGAATGAGTGTGGCTGCAGCATTCTGTATGGTCTGGAGTCTTCTGAAGAGCAGGGTGGAGATGCCGGTGTAGAGGGTGTTGCCGGAGTCAAATCGGTTGCTGACGAGAGCCTAAGTGACGGTCTTTCTGGTGTTGGTTGGGATCCATCTAAAGATTCTGCAGAGAATGCAGAGTGTGTGGAAGCAGGAGGAGGCGACTGCGTTAACTCGTGGTTCATGTTCAGTTGGCTGTTGAGGATGATGCAAAGGTTGCGGGCGTGGACAGTTGGTTTGGGTCCGGGTTCTGCAGGTCACCAGCTTTGGTCCCATGTAGGTCATGGTGTTGCAGAGGCTGGTTTTGGCGTTGGAGGGGTCCTCGATGAGTGAGCGGATCAGGTGAGTGTCATCTGCGTAGGAGATTATGTTGAGTCTGTAGGATCTGGTGACGTTTGCCAGGGGGGTTATGTAGATGTTGAACAGGGTGGGGCTGATGAATGATCTTTGTGGTATGCCGCATACGATGTCTTTGGATGTGAGGGATTTGGATTGAACGGAGGCAGTCAGATGCTCTGTGTGCGTCATGTGAGAAAGTAGGCAATCCACTTGAGGGCATCTTACAGTATGCCTATGTTGTGGGTTATGATGAGGGTGTGTCGAACGCCGCAGCGATGTCGAGAAATGTCATATGTGGCGGCAATCAGCATGGTCTCACTGCTGTGGTTAGCCCGAAAACCTGATTGAGAGGCTTCCAGTAGGTGGTTTTGTTTCAGGAATTCAGTGAGCTGCTAGTTGATGGCTTTCACAAGAATATTAGCCGAGTAGGGGAGCAGGACGATCAGACTAATTTTGGAGGTGGATTGGGTCAGCTGAGGCTATCTTTAGGAGGGGTCTGATGTCTGTGTGTTTTAATCTGTCTGGGAAGGTTGCTGTGGAGATGGAGGTGTTGAGGATGGTGGCGAGTTGCGGGCTGATTGGGTTCATTGTAAGTTTATAAAGGTGGTGGGGGCAAGAGTCGGTGGGCGCCTCCGAGAGAATGGAAGACATGATGGCTGAGGTGGTACGGGCAGTGAGCGGCGACCAGGTGGTAATGGTTTGGCCGGAGTTTGCTGGATGATCGAGGTTGTCAGGGTCAAGGGTAGCGGGTTGGATGTTGAAATGGTTGTAGATGTTGATGATCTTGCTGTAGAAGTAGTCCAAGAGGCTGTCACCGAGTTCTTGTGAGTTGTGGATGGTGTTCTCTATGGCTGTTGGGTTGGAGAATTCTTTGACTATTTTGAAGAGTTCCTTCGTGTGGTTGGCAGCGAAGTCGATGCAGGTGGTGATGGCTGCTTTTTTTACTTCTTAAATGTGCTGGTGATAGATGCTGAGAGCCATTTTGTGAGCTGCGCTGTCGGCAGGATTCTTGCTGGCGCGCCATTGTTTCTCCAGTTGGTGGCAGTTGTACTTGGTGGTCCTAAGTTCTAGGGTGTACCAGCTGGCATGTTTGGGGATCTTGTACGTTTCAGTGGGGCGACTCTGTCGACGCTATTGGGGATCCAGTTGGCGAAGGTTTGGACGTCTTGCCTGAGGTCTGTTTAGGCCTCAGGCTGGGAGGAGTTGAGGGCCTGGTGATGGAGAAGTGTACCATGGTGTGTTCTGTCTGGGTGAGTTCTGTTGTATGGCTGAATTTGATTCTGTCACTGGACATGAAGATGGGGGTCAAGTGTGTCCGACTTTGTGCGTGGGTTCGGTGACCAGCTGGGTGAAGCTGATGTAGCTCAGGTTCTCCAGGAGCGTGATGGAGTTGGCGTTGTCGATGTGGAAGTTGCAAATAAGAGTAAAAGTCATTGCACTTTAGCTTAATAAGACCACCTCACTTATTGCAAATGTTGGGCCAGCTACAACGGGAATACCAGACCTGGGCCCTGTCCCCTCACCCTCTTAATCCCACTCATTCTAGCCCCAAGTGTAACCCTGAAGCACGTAGCCATACAGACAGCAGGCTATAACATGTGCAGGGTATGGTTGGAAGGGTATTATTTTTAATTGAGCCTATGTGGTAAATGTTTTCATGTTGTGTGTGGTGACAACTGAAGTGCGGTGATCACCTTATGGGACATAGGGTATGGAAATTTTAATTATAATAAGGACTAACCAGCTTAGCCACAGTGTTAGTGGGAAGCTGTGTGCCTTTGCACCAACTAGTGAGTCAGAGAAGGGCCAGTAATCCATATGGAGACACTCAGCAAGCAGAGATGCTGTTGAATTAGTAAATGGATGGCAAAAGGGCATGAATGGGAATTAGTTACATGAGCAGTAGCCGTGCACCGTTTTATTTTTCATTTATTTATTTCTTTTAAAGGCAGGAATACTGCCTTCTCATAAATAACTACACCCCCAGTAGGTGGAAAGAAGAGGAACTGAGATCAAAATGGCAACCTAAGCAGGCCCTACACAAGCTTTAAAAAAAGAGATTCACATTCTGCAAGGCTGAAGGAAGCCAAAATAATTTAAGCAGGGAGTATTTCCACAAGGCCTCTCAAGCTCCCAAAGCCTCTCAAAGGTAGGTAAGCTGTGGCTGGGCAAGCCTCTACTGAGTCATAGCTAGGACCCCAGCCAGACTGGCACCCTGAACTTACAAGAGTGAGAGATGAAGTGCTTAGTAGGGTGCTGCCCTGACAGCGCAAGAGGAAACCTGCCTGCCTCGTGTTACCTTGGTGTCCTATCTCTCCATGCATGCCCAATACTTTGCTTTGATCCCTCTATCAATCAGGATTTATAAAGCACAGCTAATCACCTGATGGGGTATCCCCAAGACTGTTCTTCTTTCTAGTTTACATAAGGAGGCATCCTCATAACCATACAATTCTACTATTATTATTACTAGAGAATTACAGGTATTGGTTAAAAAGGAGACAATGTGCTGAAAAGAGACTTATCCCGCATCCATTGTTTTGGCTAAAACAGCAGCCACGCGCCGATTTAGTAGAATTCAGATGGTTCAATTTTAGCCTTGCTCCTCTGACCTGTCAGTCTTGTGAAAACACAAATGTTAAGTCTTGCCTATTAGACATCCCAAGCTCTTTGCAAAAAGACCTATAGAGCCAGCTCGTTGCTTACCATTGATTGGTTAGCTTTATTTTCATTCATGTACTTGCTGTTCTTTAAGCTTATGTGTACTTTCCTTTCTCTTCTCGCGTTTGTCCCTGCCCTAGAAAATAGCCTCATTATGTGTGCCCTTCCAATGCTTACTTTCAGGCACTACTTCATTATTTTTGGTCAAAGAGTTCATGAGAGTGCATGTGATTTGCAGCTTTCTCCCTTGTATAATTCTCTCCCCCGTGCTCAGTGCTGCTCTCTTTCCCACATATTTCTACCATGCCTCCTCTGTTTTGCTTGCCCTCGTTTGCTTTCCTCAGTGTTGCTTTCTTGTCAGTGTGCATCTCCATCACCCAATAGCACATTGTATTTTATCTGCCTTGTACTCCTGTCCCACGCACTCCATGCTGCTCTCGCCCAAGTCATGCAGTTCTCGCAACCACCCACACCCTACATGTTGCTTCTCCTACCCGCTTTTCTTAAAATAAAAAATAATTATTTTGTATTACTTTATTTATTGATAGGTAAATAAAAGGAAAATAGTGCCCATGCCATTTTTTAGGCTCGCTCCTACAATATTACGCAGCAGCAGCTGTTACAGCACTTTTTCGAATTTCCCTTATAGCCAAGCAGCACAGCATCGCAAAAAATACAGCGAAGCCACTGGCAACGCCATTAGCTATTTGCTCTGCTAATTCTTGTTACATATGTCCCCACAATTTAACTTTCTTTTGGCATCTCATATGTATTGTATTGTATTGTAATTGCATTTATATAGTGCTTACTACCCCTGACAAGGTGTCAAAGTGCTTTTTCTGTGAGTAGCACGCTACTCCGGAACCCATAAAGGATTAGAGACAAATTAGTATAGTGAAATATGAAAGTCATTTGAGTGGTGGATATGTTAGTTTGTTATTTGGATTGAGAAGGATAGTGGAGGGATACAATAGGGAAAGGTTTTGCATTTATATAGTGCTTACTACCCCTGACGAGGTGCTGAAGCTCATTTGCGGCGAGTAGCATGTTACTCCGGAACCCAAACAGGATTAGTGGGAATTAGTATAGGGAAATATGCAATTAATTTGAGTGGTGGACATGTTTGTCTGTTATTTGGATTGAAAAGGAAAAGTGCAGGGATAAAAGAGGGAAGGGTCAAGATTTGTTTCGGGGGAAGGGAGTTTATAACCATAGCAACCGGTTTGGGATAAGTAAAGGGGGGTGGATGAAAGTTAGTATAGGGAAATATGACATTAATTTGAGCTTTGGACATGTTATTCTGTCATTTGGATTGATAAGGAATAGTGCAGGGATAAAAGAGGGAAGGGTCCCGATTATTTTTTTGGGTCGGGGGATATAACTGTAGGAGGGGTTTTGGGATAAGTAAGGAGGGGTGGATGAAAGTAAGTATAGGGAAATATTACATTAATTTGAGCAGTGGACATGTTAGCGTGGGATTTGGATTGAAAAAAATAGTGCAGGGATAAAAGAGGAAAGGGTCCAGATTTTTTTGGGGGATCGGGGGCTATACCTGTAGGAGGTGGTTTGGAATAAGTAAGGGGGTTGGATGAAAGTAAGTATAGGGAAATATTACATTAATTTGAGCAGTGGACATGTTACTCTGGGATTTGGATTGGAAAGGAATAGTGCAGGGATAGAAAGGGGAAGGGTCTAGATTTATTTTTGGAGTTCATAGTAGTAGGAGGAGGTTTGAGATGAGTAAAGGTGAGGTAGAGGGGGAAGATTCAGAGGGAAGGGTTTAGAAAAGCTTGTTTGGGAGATCTGAATAGTAAAAGTATGAGAGGATGCAAGGAGGAGTAGAGGAGGGCAGAGTCTAGAAAGGGTTATTAGGGGGCCCATAGTAGTGGTATGGGGTTTGGGATGAATGAGAGAAGTGAGGTAGAAGATATATTGAGAGCGGAATAGTGTGAGAAATAGGTTTGTGCATTGGATATGCTGAATTAGAAGTAAAGTAATAAATATATAGATACATAAGTACATGGAAGGCATATATATGTATATGGAAGTAATATGTGTAGATTCAAGATGCATTTAATAAACTTTGGCTTTCAAGTGTTGTTGTACTTTAAATTAATGTATTTGTTTTCATTTTTAGTCAATTGTTAGGCAATTGTAGATAAATAGTTATGATAAAAGATTTACTTATTTATGCAGTCACTTATATACATGGTAAAAAACACATACTAATGTAACTTTAAGTAATATGTAAATTTGTTGAGCAGAACTAATATCTATATTTTTAAAAATATAACTAACATACACGTTTATACAAAGCAATACACATATGTAGGTACATATCTATAGCCCAAATAAATGCTTATATACAGAGTGATATGCTGAATATTTATGTTTGCGTATGGTGTGTGGGGAAGAGCCAATTCCCGAGCAGCCCTCTGAAGACAAGGTGGCTATCTGTAGATCCCATGTTGGGGGTGGGGGGGTAAAGAGTTCCACAGCGTGGCTGTCCGGACAGAGAAGGATATGCCACCCAAGGTTCCCCTCCTGTATGCCAGGAATTTGAGGTGAGGTACCACTCTAGAGTCTTGGTTCTTTTGTTGAATGTATTTGGTAATTTTATTCCTGACAAAGAGTGATCCTGTTCCAGTTAAAGGCCTCCAACTGACAGTAAAAACCCAATAACACTCTAGAAGTCTCCAAGTAACACTCGTATGACAGTCTATAAATAAGCTTTTAATCTTAGTCCAGTGCTTGGCTTCGTCAATTTGCCTTGAGAGAGACCTGTGTTTCCCACCAGCGCTTTCCTCGAGTTCTGAGTCTCACAGCTTGCGACAGAATAACCTTAACTTCTTCGCCAGGAACCTGGGGACCAGCAACTGCTCTTGGAACTCCATCCCTACTAAATAGTTTCAAACAGTCTTGAACCCTGGAAGGTGGTTGATCAGCCAGCAGCACCATGCCCCCATTGCCATGACTACAACCATCTTTTTGCTGTTTAACTCTCAAGCTATTCTGGACATCTGGACAGCTTACATGGACAAAAGGTTAGTACACTAACTAGGCACTTCTAGCTTTGAACACTCATCAACAACTCCTTAACAACAGTTTTCAGAGAAGACTAAAAACGGCGTACATCGGGGGCGTGGCTGACAGCCGAGCAAGATGGCTGCTTAGCTAAGGAGCTCCGAGGATTGCGTAGTCCCTTTCAGCAATCCGTTCATTAATCCGTCATTCTGAGGAACTCCAAGGGCCCACGTCGAAGTCCGGGACCGAGCGGCACCGATCTGTGCATCGCCGAGGGAAATCCGACGTCGGGGAGCGGAAGCGATCGAAAGTGACCAGGGAAGGCCTACGCAGCAACAGAGACCGGGGCCTCGATTTCCAGATAACCGAGAAGCAGAACGGGAGGCAAGCGCAGTCAAGGAGGCGCAGATCGTAGGAAGAGCGCCGGAAACAGCACCGGACACAGTGAGAGCACGGTAGCTGCCCTGGGAACACACGGAGGAGCCTGGACTGAGATCTAAGAGCCGGTGAGCGAGTGAGGTGGCTGGCGGGACGCTTCATAACCGGGTGCACGGCCGCAATCGTGTGACGCTTAAAACCGAACAAAAAGGAGGTGGGGGCTCTACCCTTTACAAGCGCCAGATCTCAGAGACATTAAAATACATGAGGCATGACCACAGAGTCCTCCTGGATACGGCCGGAGACCCCTGCCCCATTGTCCATTAACCTTGCTCACGAAAAGCTTCAGAGCGCGGCGTATTGAGACCCCCGATCTCACTGCCACGATCCAGAAGGCGCACTAGGACACAAGCGACTCCAGCACAGAAACAGAGGCAATTGCGAGGTTAGAGTCGCAATCAGTGGACACCAGACCGCAGGGACACAACACACTGGCACACCACCCCTTGTTGGACTTGACTCGGTGTGAGGCTTACAGTTTGGCAGTTGTTTGACCTCGCAAGACGTAGCACAAGCGGCGACAAGTGTATAAGGAGGTGAGCAGCGGCCAAGAGGTGGTGAGGTGTCGAGCTGGGCTCCCAGTCGGCAGGAAAGGAGTGGAGACACGCACATTGCTGGCGCAGGCCTTTGGGGGGCTGGAACGGACTGTGGCCCTAAATGACACCTAGAGGCTACGGTATTCTATGCTCAATCCGCGCTGGTAGCAGATAGCATTGGAGGAGTAGCGGGACGGGAGACCAAGCCTCACTCCCAATAACGACTGGACGGCGATAGGGAGCCTTAACGGACGAGGTACACAAGCATACGATAGAACTGCAGCAGAGACCTTGCACGGAAGTGGACCCCCGCAGTGCACCTGTACGCCTCACCACGCGTACGTTGCAGAGTATACTCCACTACCTGGCTTTCAAATTAACTGACTACAAGAAACGAAGAGGCACAGAACGCACACAGAGAGTAGCCACATCCCAAAGGAGACATGTCGAACAGGGGCCCACGGAATCAGAGTACACAGGCCAAACTTGACAAATTTGCCTACGACAAGGGATCCCCAACCCTCCCTGAAGGACGCACCTCTTCGAGCAAAGGATCGGAGGGTAACGGGGGAAAGAAAGTAACG
This sequence comes from Lissotriton helveticus, assembly GCF_964261635.1. Lineage (NCBI taxonomy): Eukaryota > Metazoa > Chordata > Amphibia > Caudata > Salamandridae > Lissotriton > Lissotriton helveticus. Next base: position 1,540,519,247 of record NC_136065.1, on the reverse strand, counting down.
CTACAGGACATTATGGCAGCCTTATCCGTCGTCCAAACCACAGTGGGTTCCATATCAACAGATGTCAATCTCCTCCGGGCAGATTTCTAGAAAATGACGGACAGAGTCAAAGAAGTGGAAATCGTCACTAAATCCCTAGTAGCAGATACCTCAGAACTACAGGCAGCCCTGGCCCATCTAGAGGCAGATAACAAACAGCTAGCAGAGAAGCTGGACAACCAGGAGGGGCGCTCACGCCGGAACAACGTACGTAACCTGGGTATTCCGGAATCAGAAGGAACACAGGCGATGGATCTATACGTGGAAGAGCTGGTGAAGACAAGATTACAGCCAAAAGGCTTATCCAGTTTTTTCTCAATAGAAAGAGCACATAGAGTTCCGGGAGGTAAGCCTAAACCAGGAGCCCTACCTAGACCAGTAGTCGCCAGACTCTTCAATTTCCGCGACAGAGACGCCATCTAGCAAACGGCAAGGGTCTCCCCACCGATCCGAATACAGAACTCAACCGTGGCCTTCTTTCCGGATTACACGGTGGCAGTCTCCCGCCGCAGGCATAGCTTTCTGAAGGTGAAAAAGGCTCTACGTGCGCAGGAACTGCCCTACTTTATGCTGTTCCCTGCGAGACTAAGAATGGTGGCAGAGGACAAGACATGGTTCTTCGAAACACCTGAGGCGGCTTATGACTGGCTTGAGGGATGGCGAACCGTGGGGAAGCAACGTAACGGGCGCAGAATCAATCACCGTCGTGACAACGAGGAAGACCCAGGAGATCGACACGCACAGCGTCCAAACTCAAGCCACTCACCACGGACAGAGACAGAAGTGGCAGATCAAGAATGAACTCACCACACAGAGATCCTCTGAGATGATACCCCCCTGACAGCAAACTCAAGGTCCTGTCGCTTCTGGATACCGGACTAAGATGGGCCGGCGAGGCGAAAAAGGGACTGACGCTTCCTTGGACTCTTTACCTCAGTCAAGCAAGTACTATAGTTGGGTTGGGGGTTAAGCACTCTGCTGAGTTGGGGTGGCGGGTAGTTCCAAGTCCGTTAAGCAGGGAGGCAGGGAGGGGGGAAGGGTTAGGGGAAGAGATGTTGGGAATTGGTTTAGTTTTGTTTTAATTTACAGGGGCATTGATGGTGAGATAGAGAATCAAAAGGTGAAAAGACTCACGCACATGGCGAATAGATGGCACTCTCGGTCTTGCACATACAGTCCGCATGGCGAATAGTCCACAATCTGAAAGAACACACATCCCTGCCCAGGTGTCACGGGTAACAACTCTAAAACTAGTCACATGGAAGGTGATAAGATAAAGAGGGGACTGGTACTGAAGGCCCTGAAGCGACACAGCCCCACTCTGGCATTACTACAGGAGACACACCTCACAGGGACGGCCTGTAAAGCACTAGATAGGTGGGGTTACAAGATGGTAGTGCACTCGGAATTCTCGTCTGGTTCCAGGGGTACAGGCATCCTAATGAAAAAGAACGCTCCCTTTATAGTGCTCCAGACTAAAATAGATGATCAGGGACGTTTTGCAGCACTACAGGGTCCGTGGGAGGGCAAACTCCTCAATGTGGTCTCAGTGTACATCCCTCCGGCGCTTCACGCAGTTGCACTCCCGGCGTTAAGCGACTTCCTCCTGGCCCTGCCTGAGGGCGATCTCATTATGGGAGGGGACTTCAATGCCACGATGGATGCCTCTGAGGACAGATATCCGCCCCGAATAACGCCTACTGACACTTCGCGCTTCCGGGGATTCACAGAAGCTATAGGCCTGACAGACGTCTGGAGGCACCTCCACCCCACAACGCGTCAATACACATTTCACTCTACGGTGCATAATAGTCTATCAAGGATCGACTATTATATGATGTTCAATACAGGCTTGCAGAATGTAGTGAAAGTAGACATCAAACCTAGGGGAATATCGGATCACTCTCCGGTAATATTGCTATTCTCCTTCCAAAAAACGTCCCACCAACGGATATACCCTACATACCCAGGGTATCTCCATGTCCCCCAAATAAAGAGGAACCTACGGGCGAACACAAAACATTATTCTGCGGAAAATGCAGGGTCGGTGTCATGAATTAGGCACATTGGCTAGAAAACTACGATTCCCAGAATGCTTGACCGTTAGGTCTGTCTTTCCTTTCTCCTCATTCTCCTCCTGTTTTCTATATCTCCTCCTTCCCACCATGCATCCGGTGCTTGTCACCTGTGGTGTATCTAGTTTGCTTCGTGTTTCGTGGAGGAAGATTATTGCTGTTTTCGGCAGAAATGAAGTGACTGTGCCGATCTGGACAAGCACGGCGTGCTGTGAACCTTGACCCCTTCCTAGGAGCCGCGCTGAGAGGGAGCCGCGCTGGGAAGGAGCCGCGCTTTTTCTGCAGAACCTTTTTGGGATTTCTTAGCGCTTGGAGTGCCTTTTTGAGGTATCAGTGAGAAGGACTCGAGTTTAGAAAAGCGGGTGAGAGACGCTTTTCTATTTTTATTTGAACTTTTCTTCTACAGACTGGTAAAGTGACTTTGGATATCGGAACGGAGGTTCCTGTCGAGGACTGTGTTGTGCAGTGGCGCTGAAAACAATGTTGTAACGTGAGAGCTATAAAGCAAGAGTTATTGCTTTTTCATCACGTATTGGACATACCAACCAGAACTGTGTTACAAGTGGGAAGGACTATAATTCGAAAGCCAGTTGGTTAATACTCGAATGACTAGTTACCTGTGAATGGCTATGTTTCATAGTCCTTCAGAACTTTAATTCACGGGTATTATTTTGCTTTCTTTTTTCTTGCTTTATTTTTCCCTTTTTTCTCACATGACTTTTTCTTGGATATTAGTGGCAGTCATTTCAAGTAAGTGTAATGGGACACACACATAATTAAATCACTAGGTATAGAAGACAGGGGTGGGTTGAATTGATGTGTGTTGTTTATGTCTTTTCTGCAGGAAACTTAATACAGAACTACAGAAGGTGCCTAGTTTGTCGACCCTTGCTGTGGATGGTTTCTGGCTGTCAGCCTTTATATTTCATTTCTCCACTTTTTCCCCTTCCCTGTGTGAGGTCCTCATAGTGGAGTGTTTTTCCTTGTACTCACTGGAGGTACCGCATTCAGGGAGGGACGAATAGAGCAACGGCATCGCTCCTGCTGTATCTGGATTGCAAGGTTAGTCAATCTGCCTTGCTTTGTGACAGTCGGTCTCCTCACCCTCTATTGTCTGGGAGGCATATAAGACAGTCTTAAGGGGACAGGCCATAGCTTCCATCAAGGGTCATAAGAGAGATAAGGAGAAAGAACTCTTAACATTGGAATTAGCATTACAAACGGCTGACACGGAACACACCACGAACCCCACACCGGACACGGCACATACCTTACATCTTAGGCAACAACAATACAAAATTCACCTGCAGGAGAGGGCGGAAGCTCACATAGTAACGACACGACACAAAATATATGACATAGGAGACAAAACGGGCAAACTGCTGGCATGGCTAGACAAGAGAGGGACAAATGGCAGGGGAATAGGACAGATAAGGCAGCCTGAAGGACATCTCTCGACAGATCCAGATAAAATAGTAAACACATTGGCGCAACACTTTCAGGAAGTTTACACACCAACATCAGGGATAACAGAGGAAGTGGTAACAGAATTCGTGAGGAATATAGAGATGCCCACACTGACACAGGAGGCTTCCTAAGAACTTGAGGCTGCCTTACGGTTGAGGAGTTGCAATTTAGCGATCAGATCGATTCAATCCGGAAAGCATTGGGGCCGAACGGCATCCCAATTGAATGGTATAAACAAATGGCAGAGACCGTGAGCCCGCCTCTGCTGGCAATATATACAGACAGCCTAGAGAGGGGCGAACTACCACTGGATCAGCGACTAGCGGCAATTGTAGCGATTCCCAAACCGGACAAGCCCATGCACCTCCTACCGCTCAATATCCCTACTGAATGCAGAAGCAAAAATTCTCACTAAATTGTTGTCCTCTAGATTAATACCCCACCTGCCACAGTTAATACACCCTGATCAATCGGGCTTCATGCCTAACAGGAACACAGCACTAAATCTCAGACGCCTCCATGGTGTACTAGCGAAGGCCTCCTCGTTGTCAAGCCCGGCGATGATACTATCATTAGACGCAAAGATGGCCTTCGACATGGTCGAGTGGACATATCTCTTTGCGTTACTTCCACGCCTGGGGTTTGGCCCCAAATTCTATGCGTGGATAAAGCTATTATACACGAAGCCTTTGGCTAGGGTGTTGGCTAACGGCCACACGTCAGGGGAGATACCACTGGCAAGGGGGACACGACAGGGCTGCCCCTTGTCACTGCTCCTGTTCGAGCTGGTTTTAGAACCCCTGGCAGTTTTGATCAGAGGGACCCCCTTGCTGAAGGGAATACAGTGGAGGGACGGCTGGGAGGAACGTATATCCCTCTATGCTGATGACATATTGGTGTACTTGTCAGACCCGGAACGCTCCGTACCAGAGCTCCTCCGCCTATGTAGCGTCTTTGGGGGATGTCAGGCTATCTAATAAACTGGTCTAAATCGTTCCTGTATGTCCTACGGGGTGGATTGCCATGCCTGCTGCCCGATTGTCCACTCGTGATAACAACTGAACCTTGTAAATACTTGGGCATCCACATCACGATCGACCTGATAGAATTTTTTGCCAAGAATCTGGCGCCGCCCCTGGAACGGTTGAAAAGAGATGTGAATCATTGGGCATCCCTGCCCCTCACGTTACTGGGTAAGGCGGCATTTTACAAAATGATGGTGCTGCCACAATTTCTATATGCCCTTGATAATACTCCATTTCTTGTCCCACCCCGGTATTTTAAACAAGTGCATGCTCAAGTAGCTATGCTACTCTGGGGCCATAGCCCTGCGCGTATCGCGTGAGCAAAACTGCACAAAAGTTGGTATGAGGGCGGGATAGCACTCCCTGACATTCAATTATACTATTGGGCTACACACCTGAAGGTCATCAACCAGTGGATCCACGCTGCGCAAGATGACCCGGCGTACAGAGCAAATAGAGACCAACTGGGCGCAAACAACATGCTAGTGATGGAGCGAGATTTAGAAATATATTTATTTCTGCTCGTGAAGTTTATCTTCCATAATAAATTAATATTATTAATAAAGTGTGTGGTGGAAAGTACTAACCAACCTAGAGTAAAATTTGCATTTACACAAACACGTGGGAAACTAATATGTATGCTCATAAATGTGCATTATGTTGCATTTGCATGTGTGTGAAAAATAATGAATTAATTCTGTCTATTGTGATTGTCAGAATTAAATGCGGCTGTTTAAATAATGGCATGTGCTTAATTTTGTGTGCTCATGTTTTGTTTTTCTGTCTTAAATGTTGACCGAATTTGTTTGTTGCTTTCATTTGCCTATGCCAGGTAACATAGATTAATGGGTTAATAATTAGCAAAGGTGGGTGGGTAACAGAATTAACTTTATTTCTTGCATTAATTATTTTTTTGTGTTTGTTTATACACTAGTTAACGAAAAGAGAGTTTGAGGCCTAGTGCATCTAAATGAGCAGTTGGCAGAATTTTGCTCAGTGAAAACAAGAGTCCGGTGTGGAAAAATCCCTGCCAAGTTTCTGAAAGAAAGAAATGCAAACCTGGTCGTGCAAATGAACTGACTGTACTTTTGGTCAGCGTGGCCAAGGACAGGAACCAGCAGAAGGATTTACAAGCTAAGGAAGTTGCATACAGTAATATTAAATGTTGCAAATTGGAGGAAGCTTCGTGTCTTGGAATAAAGGACAATAGACTCTTTAAAAAGTCGGAACTGGGCTCCAAAGAATGTGCTGACATTATGGTCTGTCACTTGTCAGCCAATGAGGACTCTGAATGGCAGAAAAGTATTCAATTTTACTTAGATTAGTTAGTCAGAAAGGTATAAAAACTGTCCCTCAGGGAGGGGGAGCGCTGCTGTTTGCTGATTTCCTGAAGGGCGTATCGTGCTGTTGGACTTACTTGGAGCACGTAAGAAACCTTCTAGGCTAAAAGACTTTTTCCCTTTTCATTAATGGGGCAAGTGTAGTTAGGGACTTAGGGCTTAGATGATGCCAAATTATATTCTAATTTGATTTATGCTATTTGATTTAACTCGAAACTGTCATTACCTTCGCTAAAATTTATTAATAATGCTTGAATAAAAAGATTTCTAAATACACTTTCTTTAAATAAATAATAATCTTTGAAAAACAAACTGGTCTTGTTATTTCATGTGTCAAGGTTACCATTAGCAGATCTATTGCCACAGTGGCTTAATTAATTATAGAGATTATTAGGTGTGATGAAGTCGGCTTCCTGCAAATGTATATAAATGTATATATTTTGTGAATAGGTTTATTAATTAGGTCACATGATTCAGTTGCTCAAAATATGTCATGTTAGTTATGGGCCTTGTAAATGATTTATGATTAATGGTGAGTATTGTGGAGTTAGGTAGTGTAGCTTATGACATATTTTCTATAGGGCCGCTGGATCAATTAACTGGTAGCAGAGATACGGTTGCTATGGTAACCAACATGCTACATGGTAATTACATAGGATCGATGTTTAACATATGTTAAGTTTTGATCATTTGTTATATGTAGTCGAAAGGTTTTTTCCTGTAGTGTGAAAAATCCTAGTTGTACCGGTACTGAGTGGTGTAACACGAGTGAAGTTACACAGTGCATTTGATCTGTTTCAGAATAGTGGTATTAATATATCACTAGTGTTGTGGACGTACAACACATGTTAGGGATATAGGCGTGTTAGGGAGAATGTATAGTAAGTATTATCTATAAAATCGTAGCTTTGAGTATAGGGACTGAGAGCCCGTTCTAAAACTCATAGCGAAAAGAGTAATAGATTATATTCAAACTTGAGTGAAGGGTAAAATAACGTCGTTTATTTTACTGACGATTCAGAATTTCTATGGTGGGTTAAAGTCCTGCCAGGATTTCATGTATATGTGGTTAGGGAAACTTTCCATTTGAAAGTGCGTAAATGATTTTGTAATTCCGTTCGAGTCAAACTTTGAATTGCTACTTTATGACCATTCAGAGGGAAACTAGTTCATTATTACTTGTTAGAAGGGTAGAGTAAAGGTTTACTTTATCAACGAATGTATATTCTGTGAGAATAGCGTCGTCTATTCCACGCAAAAGAATAGTTGAATGGCTGTATAAACTGTCACTTTATTTTAGTGAAACAGACAAATGGTTTGTTCTTTTTGTCGTTATTAATTGAGTTTCAATGAAAAGATGTTCTTAAAATGGCGCTGTGAAAAGTTTTTGTAAAGGAGGGGTGAGCTCTGAGAGTGAGACAGGAGAAGCTGCAGCGGCTGTGTACGTCACAGGGTCCGCACTGTGATTGGGTAACATACGTCACAACTAGCGCGTTGGTTGGTTCACGTGACTCTGACAAGCTGCAAGCTGATTGGTTCCTGGTGAAAACAGTAATTCTATTGGTTGAGAAAGGTAGTGACGTGGCTTAACCTGATTTGCTTGTTGGTGTGTTTCGCGCACGGATTGGCTGGTTTAGCGGAACATTCAGATAATATTTACGATCATTTTAAATTAAACAAATTTGATTAAAACATGAGTTATTATTATAAAAAAGAGGAGAAAAAGCTTACATTGCTTCAAAGATTTAAAAATTTTATTTCACCGGATAAGAAAATTGAAACGCGAGGTGAAAAGTTACTTCATAAATACAAAACACCCGCAGCTTATATGGAAGGTGAATATGGTTATCATACTTGCCTTTGGTTTGATGTTTGGATGCAGTACACTAAAAATGACGGTGTTCTAGCTTGGCCAGAAGATGGTTCATTTAATATGAGGATTTTGAAAAATTTGAGAGAGAAAATGACAGCTCTTGTTCCGAAACCGAGACCAACTCAATTTGAGGCTTTAGTTGAATGGGAGGATGAGATGTTTCAACTTCAGCGAGAAACAAATGGCATAATAAGACCTCCAAATTCATCAAAATTTAAACATGAAACTCATGAAGATGGAATGCGTCGGTGGAGACAGGCAGATATGTGTGATGGTCTCTACATAGTGAGAGAAATGATTACAGAAATACCAGGTCAAAAGAGTATCCAAAAGAAAAATAATACTGTTGTTGAAAGTGAATCAGAAGACCAAGTTCTAGAAGATATTTATTTAGTAAATAAAAAACAGACTCCTGTTAAACCAGCTTGTTCTTGGTCTACTCCGATGGTTTCTACTGGAACCACACCAAGTGCTCCTCCATTAAATGAAGAATCATCCAGGTTTTACCCGAATAATTCTAAATCCTTTGAAACACCTGTAAGGTTAGAAACAAGAACAAATTCTAGTATTTACAATGAAAGCAGAATTTTTTCTGAAACCCCAATGAGAAGAGAAACTTCTGGAAAAATGATGGGAGTTAGTGGAAATGAGGAAGTTACAGATAATTCAGAATATTTACGATCAAAAGATGAATTAATTCGACAATTAACTAAAGGCATGGAAGCAGTGACAGTTCCAGTAACTATTGGTCCTGTTCAACCTGTTTTTGATCAAGGAGAAATTAAGCAACCAGGTTTGACAATTCCATTAAATGCAGAAATTCAAAAGGTAGCTGAAAAATTTTACTCAGAATTAACTGAAATGCATCGAGAAAAAACAAAGATGCCTGATTTAACTTTTAACCCAGATTCATTATGCAAAACACCAATGGGTGCAGAATCAGATACTGAATTATCTGAGAAAACAGATTCTATTTCAAAGCTTGATGTTGCGAGACTAAAGGCAGATTTAGAAGAGTTAATAATTGGCACAATTGGTCCTGACAGTTTGAAGCTTTATCAAGATGATGAACTCCTGTTTATTTGCAAGAGCATTCAATGGAAAGCTAAGAATAAGTATGATCAAATGGAAGAATTGGCTGCTGAGTTAGAAATTGATTTGAACAGACAGAAGAATTTGACAAAACATTACAGGTTAGATTTCACAGAAAAGGACATTGGAAATTTCAATGCGATGGGAAGAATTATGCATATAAAAGATTTGATTGTGTACATCAAAACATTGGGTGACTTGAGTAAATGGAGAGTGAAGTGGACCAAAAAGAAGGAAGAGGAAAGGCAAGAAAAGTTAGCAAAACAATTCCCAATGAGAGAAATTGCTGGTGGTGGTTATGTTCATGTTCCCTGGTCAAGACAGGACATATTGTTATTCACAAATGATTTCCCTCGGCTGAGAGAAAAGCCAGTAGAATGGTATCGTCAGGTGGATAGATTCATCAAAGTATTGAAGGTTCTGTGGATTGATCTTGATGGATTCTTTGACATAGTTGTCCCATCGGATCTTTGGACAGAATGTAAAGTTGCTGTGAGTTGGCCCAAGGTAGAACCAGCTCGGGACAAAGAGACAGGTGCCCCATCATCAGAAGTCATGGGACTATATGACAAAGTGATTTATTGGTTAAAACAAAAGATTCCTCCGAAAGAGGTAGATTGGGTGAAAATAGATAGAACTAACCAGGAGCCAAAAGAATCAGTTCATTCATTCTATGAAAGGTTACTGTTGGTTTTTAAACAATACAGTGGCTATGAAAAATTAAATGAAAAGGACATGAGTCATTTCATTTACAGATTTGTTTATGGTCTTAGACCTGAAATCGGTGAAATGATTAGGAATAATATTGTCGGATGGCAATCAAATTCAGTTGATGAGATTTTGAGAAAGGCAAAATACTGTAGTGATGAATTAGAAGCAAAACAGAAGAAATTAAAAGAAAAAGCAATGTGGTCCCATGTGAAAGTGGCTGAACATCAGATTGCTAATCTAGAGAATAAAAATGTAAATTTCAATCAAAATCAGGGTCAGGGAAAGTTTAAGGGAAACTTTAATAAACCTAAATTTAATGTTAATATTGAAGAGCTGAAACAAAAATTACCTTGTTTTAATTGTGGCGAAATTGGACACTGGAAGCGCGAGTGTAAAAATCCGCCCAGAAATTTTAAAAATGCATCATTAAATCCACAGATGCAGAATGATGTAAATCTGCAGCAACAGCTACAGCGTCAGCTCAATGAATTGAGTCTTCAGCAACAGCTACAGCGACAATTAGTGAATAAGCAGAGTCAAATTCCACAGCCTCCTCTCCCAAATTGTGGTGGTGTTCAAAGGTTTAATTCAGAGACAGGATTCCGCGGTGGTGATCAGGTAATTAGAATACAAAGACCAAATTTATCTAATGCTTCTGGACAATTTTTGTTGACAGAAAATCAAGGGAGTGATTCTGATGATTATTTATGACGGTGCCTGAGAGAGGGGGAAGAGTGTGTACTTGGAGCCACTCTTGAGGTTGATGGACTATGTTGTCAGTAGGCGCAATTATCATAGATTAATTAGAAAGGCAAAAAAGATGTACTATGACACCAGGATCAGGGAAGCAGAAAACTCCTCGAAGGAATTGTTTTTAATGTACAAATCGCTCTCGGTTGGGAAACCTGCAGCAGTCCCAGAAGAATTCTGCACGGTGGACAGTTGTAACCGAGTAGCGGAGTTTTTCACCAATAAGGTAGCAACTATCTATTCGGCTTTCCCAAGCCAAGCTACCATTGACCCCGAGATTGCAGCAGTGTGCGGGGTTAGGAGAGGACATCAGGTGTTAACTACACTGGTCAACCCGCCTACTGAAAAACTCATCCAGATCTGTGGAGCAATAAAATCTGGCTCCCCAAGAGACCCTACTACACCTAGGCGCCTGATGGGCAGTCTGCATATACTAGAGCCGTATATCCGCCACCTACTGAACATTTCTTTTGGGACCCATACAGTCCCTGACGCCTGGAAACGTGCAGTAGTCCTTCCTCTCCAAAAGAAATCTAACATCAGCTATGACCAGTTAGACAATCTTAGTCCAATTTCTCTTCTACCATACATGGCGAAGGTTGCTGAGAAGATTGTAAACCTTCAGCTGATGGCCTTTGTAGAGGAAGCCTCCCTACTACATGACTCTCAGTTTGGCTTCCGTCCTCGCCATTCGACTGAGTCAGCATTGCTCATGGCAGTAGAGTCTATACGGCAGGGAGTGGATGAGGGCCAGACCATGGCCCTGATCCTTTTGGACCTAAGCGCAGCATTCGACACTGTAGCTCATTCCACCTTGCTACAGTGTCTGAATGACGGAGGGGTATCAGGGGCTGCGCTTGGGTGGATTCGGTCTTTCCTGATGGGCAGGTGCTTTCAGGTCCGCCAGGGAGAATGCTATTCTAGGGAGATTGGGCTGGGCCAGGGCGTGCCGCAGGGCTCGTCTCTGAGCCCGACTTTGTTCAATCTCTATGTCTCCCCGCTGGCGGCCATAGTTGAAAGCTATGGACTACGCCTTGTGTCATATGCCGACGACACGCAGCTGGTTATATCCCTCTCACGTGTGCCTGGTCTGGTGGCGGACAATTTCAGAGTGTGCATGCAAGAACTGGCAACCTGAATGTCCGCCAACTGCCTGAAACTTAATGGCAGTAAGACCGAGGTGCTCGTGGTGGGGGGATGCCCATCTGTATGGTCGTCGGCATGGTGGCCACCCTGCCTAGGAGAGACACCTGTTCACCGTCAGGAAGCAAGGAATCTTGGGGTGTGGCTGGATGCTGATCTTGCCTTTGGCCCCCAGATTGGACGAGTGGTAGGGGCCTGCTTCGGAGTTCTAAGAACTCTGAGGAAGGTCTTGGATCTCTTGCCCATCACGGCCCGCCGGACGCTGGTGCATGCATTAGTCACCTCACGCCTTGACTATGGCAATTTGCTGTATCTGGGGGCCACGGGAAAGGTTCTTAATCGCCTCCAGGTGCTGCAAAATGCTGCCGCTCGCCTCATTCTGAAGCTTCCTAGAAGATCATCCTCTAAGGCAGCGCTTCAGACCTTACACTGGCTTCCTGTGAGGAGCAGGGTGGAATTCAAAGCGCTTGCCATGTGTCACCGCATTCTGGGTGGCAAAGCGCCTGCCCCGTTACAGAGTCTGGTCACCAGGTATGAGCCCACTAGGAATCTGCGCTCCTCCTGCACAGGACTTCTTAAAATCCCTAAAATCAAGATAGCGCGTATGGGGGGAAGGTCTTTCAGATACTTGGCTGCGAAGCTTTGGAATGACCTACCGTCAGAGCTACGCTTGGAGTCCTCGGAATCCATGTTTAGAAGGAAACTGAAAACTCACTTATTCAGACGGTAGACGGCTGTGACGGCTGCTTGGACTGCGTACTCCACTTTTCATAGCGCGGGGACACGCCTATGGGCGTAAACCAGGCGCTTTACAAATTCCCCTAATAATAATAATAATAATAAAGTGAATGATGTAGAAATCACTTTTCTTGTGGACACTGGTGCAACTCGTTCTACTGTTAGACCAGTGGAAATTGAAAACCTGCCTCTCTCTGGAGATACCATCCAAGTAGTTGGTGTAACTAATCAGCAAATTAAAACAGATTTGACAGAGCCTGTAAAAATAGAAATTGGAAATTTCAAAGACAAACACAGATTTATAGTTTGTAACAGCAGTCCTGTAAACTTGCTGGGAAGAGACATCCTATGCAAGATGAACTGAGAAATATATTGCTCACCGGAGGGTATTGAGCTACAAACCATGGAGGAAGATGGGCTTTATAAATTGACAATGTTAATGGTTGAAGCAGAGAAAACAAAATTATTTCCTGTTTTTGACAAGGAAAATTTACCAGAAGAATTAAAAAAAGACGGTCAAAGCTGAAATTTGGGACTTGTCAGGAAGTGAAATGGGTTTGATGAAACATGTTGATCCAATCAAAATTACTGTGAAACAGGGAATAGAATTTCCAAATATTCCTCAGTACAAGATGAAGGCAGAAACAATTGAAGGTGTCATTCCTGTGATTGAAAAATTCATAAAACAAGGTGTCTTAAAAGAAATTGAGAGTAGTCCTTGTAATTCACCGATTATGGGGATCAAAAAGCCAAATGGAACGTACAGAATAGTTCAAGATCTGAGAAAGAATAATGAGATAGTTGTTCCTTGTTGTCCAGTTGTCCCAAACCCAGCGGTGATTCTTTATCAAATTCCACATGATGCAGAATGGTACACTGTCATTGATCTGTGCAATGCGTTCTTTACTGTTCCATTACATTCAGAGAGTCAGGAAATCTTTGCTTTCCGGTTCCAAGGTCGTACATTAGCATGGTGTCGTATTCCTCAAGGGTATACAGAGAGTCCTTCTATCGTTAATGAGTTGTTAAAGAAATCATTGGAAAATCTAAATTTACCTGGAAGATCAACATTGGTCCAGTACATTGATGACCTTCTTGTGGCAGAAAAAACAAGAGATAACTGTGTTACAGATACAATTACTCTTTTGAATCACCTGGCAGATGAAGGACAAAGTATCACCTGCAAAATTGCAGTTTTGTAAGCCAGAAGTAAAATATCTTGGTCACAGAATTGCAAAAGGAACAAGACAAGTGACAATTGAGAGAATTAAAATGATTCAGGGAATGCAGCCCCCAAAAACACAGAGACAGGTCAGAATGTTTCTAGGAATGGTTGGTTATTGTCGTCAATGGATTAGTGGTTTTTCAGTAATTGCGAAACCACTGCAGAGACTGACAAAAGCTGATATAAAAGATCCAATTGTCCTCACAGATAATGAGATGGAAGCTTTTGAAAAGCTAAAAAGAAGTTTGTGTGAAGCTCCTGCTTTGGGCATGCCAGATTATGAGAAAGATTTTGAGCTGTACTGCAGTGAAAGAGAAGGATGTGCATTGTCTGTGTTGATACAGAGACATGGTAAATTGAGAAAACCAATAGCATACTTCTCGGCAGTACTTCATCCAGTTGCAAAAGCTTTACCAGGCTGCTTAAAAGCAGTAGCTGCAACTAGTGTAAGTCTTGAGCAAAGTGAAGGAATTATAATGGGGTTTCCTGTAAATGTTTATGTTCCCCATTCTGTTGAAATTCTTCTCACTAGAAGCAAAACGCAACATTTGACAAGTAACAGTCTTACTAAATATGAGAACATTATTCTGGGATCAGATAATGTCTCGATTGTAAGATGTGTGAATCTAAATCCATCCACATTATTGCCGGATGGTACTGTTACAGAAATCAGAAACGAAATTGATGTTGATCATGAGTGCTTGGATGTTTTGGAATATTGTACCAAGCCAAGGCAGGACATTAAGGATGTCCCGTTGCCTGTTTCAGATTGTGTCTATTTTGTTGATGGTTCTTGTTTGAGAACAGAGAAGGGCTTTTTTAGAGCAGCTTATTCTGTCTGTACAGTTGCAGATGTTGTGGAAGCATCATGTCTTGAAGGAATTCGTTCAGCTCAAGTAGCAGAATTGATTGCTTTAATTTGTGCATGTAGAAAGAGCAATACATTTGAAAATTACTATAATAACAGATAGTCAATATGGGTACGGAGTTGTGCATGATTATGGACAGCTCTGGTCTCAGAGAGGCTACTTGACATCTGCAGGATCACCAATCAGAAATGCAAAATTAATAAAAAAGATTAATAGATGGCATTCAGTTACCAGAGAAAATTGCTGTTGTAAAATGTGCAGCTCACCAGAAAGGTGATGATTTCATAACAAAAGGAAATGCTTACGCAGATGAGATAGCCAAATACTGCGCGAGAAACAATTTTGCAATTAATCGGGAAAGAAATGATGAGCATGCTTTGAATTCATTAATGCTAACATCAATAGTTGAGACATGGCAAGAAGTCACAGACTTACAAGATGAAGCTGATGATGAGGAGAAAAACACATGGTTGAGAGCAGAATGTAGACAGCGAGATGAGGATGGAGTTTGGACTTACAAAGATGGCAGAATAGTTTTACCAAATTGCATGATTGCTGATATGGCTAGGATGTATCATGGCCTGGGACATATTGGTAGGGATTCGATGGTCAGACTTTTCAGAGAAACTTGGTTTAATACCAAATTCAGAACAATTACAGAATCTCTTTGTCAAAGGTGTTTGACTTGCCAGCAAATGAACCCATTAAGGAAAACCGTTTTGGGAATGGGAACCATAGGACGGGAGGGTGGTCCATTCACTAGGTTACAAATGGATTTCATTGAGATGCCATCACATAACAAACTGCATTATGTTTTGGTGTTTGTCTGTTTGTTTTCAAGGTGGGTTGAAGCATTTCCTACACGTCACAACGATGCAATTACTGTTGCAAAGTTACTTTTAAGGGAAATTATACCAAGGTACGGTTTTCCAGTGACTATTGAGAGTGATCGAGGAAGACATTTTGAAAACAGACTGTTAAAATTGATTTGTGAAGATTTACACATTGAGCAGAAGTTGCATTGTGCATACAGACCAGAGGCATCTGGAGTTGTTGAGCAAATTAATGGGACAATAAGAACAGGATTGCAAAGATGTGTCTAGCTACCGGTATAAAGTGGACAGATGCTCTTCCACTTGTTCTGATGACTCTGAGAAGTACACCAGATAAAAAGACAGGTTTAAGTCCTCATGATATTCTCATGGGTAGAGTTATGAGACAGGAATTCATTCCAGTAGGAAAATTGTTGACTATTAATGATAGTGCAATTTTAGAGTATTGCAGGAAACTTTCTGATGTTGTGACTTCTGTGTCTAATCAGGTGGGAACTGAAGTACAGTCAAGGGGAAAAGAGCAAGCACATGATCTGTCATCTGGTGATTGGGTGAGGACCAAAGTTCACCGGAGAAGAAACTGTTTGGTACCAAGATGGCAGAAAGCAAGACAAGTGATTCTTGTGACAACTAATGCAGTGAAGTGTAGAGGCATAAAAAGATGGATTCATGCTAGTCATACCATTCGTGTGCCTACACCTGAAAATTCGGATGAAGAAAGTGATACTACGACTGATTCAGATTCTGAAGAAGAATCAGAAAGAAATCCAGATTCTGAAGATCGACAGGTTGGTCGACATCTGGAAAATTCAACTGTGAATGGAGAAATAAATTAAAAGGATTTGGAGATCATAGTTGTGGACTCTGAAAATAATGAAGATCTGCTAGAGAAACAAGTAGCAGAAGAATATGATCAAGTTCGGAATCAAGACCAGGAGAGTATTGAAAGGCAGGAAACAAACTCTGAAAGCAGGAACAAGAATTCTGAAACTGGGAAGTTGAAGGTAATAGATGAAGAAGAAGAAGACGAATTGCCAAGTACCAGTTACAAGAATAGAGTTCCTAACGGAGTGAAGTGGCCGAGTAAAGAAGAACCTGAGTCAAGAATTCAAATCTCTGACAGTGAATCTGAAGACAGTGATGAAGATTCTCAAATAAGAAAATTCAGAAAAAGAACTTGGAGAACTGAATGTAATGTAACTGAGCCAAAGAAGAAATTGATGAGAAAAGGTGATAAATGGCCGAGTGAAAATGAAGGGTTGAAATTCAAATTGATAAAGAAATCCAAGGAGCAGATTAATGAAATAACTAGTCAGGAAGATCCTGAAAAGAAAGGTGAGACCGGGAAGAAAATAGAAGTTATTTCTAGAAAAACAAAGAGAACGTTAAAGCCAAACCAAAAATACAAGTCGCCTGAATGGACGTACATCATTATTCCGCCTGTAGTTGAGATAAACAGTAGCAGTCAGGAAGAGATTGAAGACAATAGTGACAATGATTGAAATAATTGTTGAAAATGTAGGTTTTCTGTTTTTGGCATAAGGCCGAAGAAATTGTGTTAGGTGACATAAGGTCGAAGAAATTGTGTTAGCTTGAAAAATTGTGACGCAAGGTAGAAGAAAAGCTGTTAGAGGGTTTTAAAAAAAAAAACTTTAAATAGGGGGGTGTTAAAGATTAAAATTTAGATTTTTTAGACACATTTTTTAGATATTTTAAAATGTTTGTTTTCTTTTTTATAACAAACTTAGTGAAAATGCCTTATGTTTTTGTAAATGACAGCTCAAGATGCTCCATCTTTAAAAGGTGTTGCAAGATGTCTCTGATATGTGTGCTCTTGATAATTCTGCTCTGGTTAGTTTTAGCTGTCATCTTTCCTTTCGGGATCGATAAGGAGATGTACATGGTCAATATGACAAGTAAAGCTTCAGTTAGTCAAGATAAACAGGCAAAGCTAACAAAGTAATTGATCACAGACCTGAGGCACACCAAGATAGGTCTGTTGGTGATTTTTCTAGCAATACTTTTTCAAGACTTCTGGCTGAATATGTAAAAGTTATGGAAGTTAAAGATTGCTACATTTGTGTGAAGTTGCCTGCTTCTGTTTCAGAGGGAGTGACGTACAATATGCTTCCTCTTACTTATGGCATAACCTGCAGTGTGATAGCTAGCTTATTTTACCAGACTGGTCGATTAGAGTATTATTATTCTAATTATGATGAGATTTTTGCAAACCTGAAAATTGAGAAAAGCTTGAATAAACATAAGCAAGCGAAACAGATGAGGGAATTCTTTATAGTAACTAACGAACTTACCTACGAGTATGCTTTCAGAAATAATTTAACATGCAGATTGAGAACTGAGGAAAAGACGTTTCTGAACCTTGTTGAAGAGAGAAGGGCAATTTATAAAAGAAAAGAAATGGTCAAGCAGACCAAATCAAAATTCTGGCAAAAGGAGGATGAGAAATTTAATGGCAAATCTTTTGAGAATGTTGCAATTCATATAGACAAACCAATTAGTGGCAAGTTTTGTATTAGAAGAGATAATACTCTGTTCAATAATTATTTTGTTGGAGCTAGCATTTGTGAGGACACTTATCAAATCATGGGGGGTTGGGGTTTCAAAGGAGGTAGAGATCCAATTTTTCCTGGAATTTATTTTGTTTGTGGGGACAAAGCCTATTATAATCTCCCAGACCATTGGTATGGGACGTGTTTTGTTGGACTTGTTTTTCCAAAAATATTTCATGTTGACAGAAATGCAGACGGCTCATTTGAAATCAGTAATCATGTAAATAGGTACAAAAGAGAAAGTTTCACAGAAATTTTGGGAGACATTTTTGAGGCAGTGATACCTTTGGTAGGAATAACCCTGAATGCAGGAAGAATCAGAAAATTGTCCACGATTGTTGACAGATAACTGATACAGCTGGTGGTTTCCATTTAGTGGATACCGAGGTTATTGCAATTAGATCGATGGTAATGCAAATTGTCTTGCCCTAGACATACTCCTAGCAAAAGAGGGAGGAGTCTGTGGGATTTTACATGTCCAACACTGTTGTACGTATATCCCCGATGAAAGTAAAAACATTGAGATGTACATCAAAAATATTACAGAAATGCACTCAGAAATTGTTCCCTTAGAAGAGAATGATTTTTCAGAACGTCTTTCTAAAAGATTTCAGGCAATCAAAACCTGGTTTCAAGAGATTAGTGGTTCAATTCTTGGCAAGATTCTAACACCTTATTTGTAATAGTTTTTGTGATACTTTTATTGAAGATCAGTTGCATGTAACAGAAAAGGAAGAAATACATGAGGGAAAAGAAGAGAATTTACAAGATCAGAAAGGAACAAGAGAAAGAGATAGAACTAGAAGAGTTTCGTAAAGCTCAATATGAAAGTTGCAGGCAGACAGCTGAAACAAGTCTTTAGAAATACTAATACAGTGAAATCAAATCATGTTCATCTTAAGAAAATTTTGCTAAATTTTTGGGTGTGGTTTGGTGATTTTGAAATCACCAGATGAGGGAGTTGATGGAGCGAGATTTAGAAATATATTTATTTCTGCTCGTGAAGTTTATCTTCCATAATAAATTAATATTATTAATAAAGTGTGTGGTGGAAAGTACTAACCAACCTAGAGTAAAATTTGCATTTAGACAAACACGTGGGAAACTAATATGTATGCTCGTAAATGTGCATTATGTTGCATTTGCATGTGTGTGAAAAATAATGAATTAATTCTGTCTATTGTGATTGTCAGAATTAAATGCGGCTGTTTAAATAATGGCATGTGCTTAATTTTGTGTGCTCATGTTTTGTTTTTCTGTCTTAAATGTTGCACAAATGTGTTTGTTGCTTTCATTTGCCTATGCCAGGTAACATAGATTAATGGGTTAATAATTAGAAAAGGTGGGTGGGTAACAGAATGAACGTTATTTCTTGCATTAATTATTCTTTTGTGTTTGTTTATACACTAGTTAACGAAAAGAGGGTTTGAGGCGTAGTGCATCTAAATGAGCAGTTGGCAGAATTTTGCTCAGTGAAAACAAGAGTCCGGCGTGGAAAAATCCCTGCCAAGTTTCTGAAAGAAAGAAATGCAAACGTGGTCGTGCAAATGAACGGACTGTACTTTTGGTCAGCGTGGCCAAGGACAGGAACCGTCAGAAGGATTTACAAGCTGAGGAAGTTGCATACAGTAATATTAAATGTTGCAAATTGGAGGAAGCTTCGTGTCTTGGAATAAAGGACAATAGACTCTTTAAAAAGTCGGATCTGGGCTCCAAAGAATGTGCTGACATTATGGTCTGTCACTTGTCAGCCAATGAGGACTCTGAATGGCAGAAAAGTATTCAATTTTACTTAGATTAGTTAGTCAGAAAGGTATACAAACTGTCCCTCTGGGAGGGGGAGCGCTGCTGTTTGCTGATTTCCTGAAGGGCGTATCGTGCTGTTGGACTTACTTGGAGCACGTAAGAAACCTTCTAGGCTAAAAGACTTTTTCCCTTTTCTTTAATGGGGCAAGTGTAGCTAGGGACTTAGGGCTTAGATGATGCCAAATTATATTCTAATTTGATTTATGCTATTTGATTTAACTCGAAACTGTCATTACCTTCGCTAAAATGTATTAATAATGCTTGAATAAAAAGATTTCTAAATACACTTTCTTTAAATAAATAATAATCTTTGAAAAACAAGCTGGTCTTGTTATTTCATGTGTCAAGGTTACCATTAGCAGATCTATTGCCACAGTGGCTTAATTAATTATAGAGATTATTAGGTGTGATGAAGTCGGCTTTCTGCAAATGTATATAAATGTATATATTTTGTGAATAGGTTTATTAATTAGTTCACATGATTCAGTTGCACAAATTAGGCACGCACTACTGGCAGCAATACCGCCAGATACAACAGTCCCTGAATCAGCCCCGTTGGAGGACCGACTGCTCAATGACTACACGCAGAAACGGGCCACGTCCTTTACATACAGAAAGCTGATTAATAACATGCCAGAACCAACAATAGCTCTGCGGGATAAGTGGTTGGCGGAAGTAGGAGATATGGATGATTCGGAATGGCAAGAGGCCCTAGCCTCTCCAAGAGAAGTGGGGATATCTGCAAGGTTCCGATTAATACAACTTAAGATTCTACATCGGGTATACTACACCAGGACCATGCTGCACAAAATACACAGAGCACAACATCCATATTGCCTTAGAGGGTGTGGAGAGGAAGGAACGTTCCTTCACACAATATGGGAATGCACAGTAGTGTTGGAGTACTGGCAGCAAGTAATGCGCACAATATCACAGGTGATGGGGGTGTCGCTTCTCCCTAACCCACGCAGGTGCTTGCTTAGTATATGGGAACCAAATGACCTTACAAGGTACGGTCAGATATGGGTGACACTGGGACTCATGGTGGCAAAACGTAATATTGCGCAGAAATGTTACGCCCACTCTGGAGACTTGGTGTAGAGACATGGATGTACTGATGATAACGGAGCGAACAGTGTATGTCAACCGTAAATGCCCCAGGAAATGGACAAAAATCTGAACTGCTTGGAATATATATAGGGGAGATATCTGCGAACCTTTACAGGAATCAGAGGAAGAGAGCTCGGATGAAGATTGAGGACATACTGGAGGATGGGATGGAAGGGGTGCAGACTTGGGAGAAAGTATATACGGAAATAGAACAATATTTACTTCACTATGCTATGATTTTGAATGTATACCATCAAATCGCATTATATGATTCTTTGTACGCTGCCATTATTGCCCTTTTGCTGTATAAAACAATAAAACCAGTTTAAAAATATTTTTTTTTTTAAATAAACGGCGTACATACGCCCATTAATGGAAAACAATAATAATAAATAAAACTATCATGGACAAGAAAGACCCGGCCAACTACAGACCCATAGCAAACGGTCCATTACTGGGCAAACTTATAGAAAGAGCAGCTTTCGCTCCAGATGCCACACTTTGTTGAAGATTATTCCATACTTTCTGACTTCCAAACTGGATTCCGTCCTGAATCGACCCTCATCTCTAGCTGGGATGACCTTAAAAACACAGTAGACCAGGAACGTGGTGCTGCCCTTCTTCTCTTGGACTTTTCAGAGGCCTTTGACACAGTGGATCATTTTACACTCATCCAATAGAACAAACATTATGCATATGCCTCCTTTCTCTTGTTAACCATACAACATTAAAGCAGGAGACTTCAAGGTTCAATCATTTCACCCATGCTTTTCATATCTACACAAAATCATTACCAGATCTGATCAACAGGTTTGACTTCACCTGCTATAGATACGCAGATGACGCACAGATACTTCTGAAATTGGAATATCCAAAGGACATTGGGACATCAAAAAGGTGCAATTGCCTCCAGGTCATTGACCGATGGATGAAATGGAGCCACATGACATTGAATGCCTCCAAAAACAAAAAGTTTGTTCTTTTCTCACCTTCAACCCCCTGCTCAACCCTATTAACTCTGCTCTTATCTGTAGCATGAGGACTTTGAAAACAGCAGTAGGCAATAGGGGTAATTTTCTGTCCTGGACAACTTATATGTTAACACCTCTGAACGCAGGCTCCAGCCAGTAGAAGGGGTTGATAGAGACTAATGGAGCATTTGCCTGTCTTGCTTATCCAGAACTCTGGTCGTGGTCCATACAGGAATATTGCAGGAGAAAAACTAGCTTAGTACTTTAAAGCTGGCTACATTGTCTTGAGGTAGGTTCACTGATTCCTCGGTGCATTGCCATATCCTACTGACTCTTCATATTGCAAAGTTATGACAAGAAATCTGCCTTTAGCATCATAAGAAGATAAAAGTACGCTGAGCCATGTCAGCCAGGAAAAAAAGGCTATTCCTTGACCTGGGAATGTTCATTTTCACTTCCAGTTAGGCAACATCAGTGATGGATATAATTTCCTTTATTTTAGTGCCTTTCCTCTTCGTCACTGAATCTAACTTGTCACGTTTATGTCCATGACACTCGATTGTATGCGCCTCTTTAAGCAGGATCAAATTATTTCTGCAGGTCGGGATTTAATGGCAGTACACACTTTTTTCTTTCTTTTTACTATGAGAAACATTCGAGTGATATATTTAAACTCAAACTAGAATGTGTTTTATTACATGTAAAACCTTTGTATATTATTTCTTTTGCTTTATTCTGCATTGTCATGGTACAAAGCCGTAGATTAGCTTCTATGTCTATGGTTGGTTCCGGTTGCTACAGCAACCTTGGGAGAATGTTAAACATGTATTTAAGATGTAAAATGGCAGAGCTTTTTATGCAGTGAACAAGGCGGTCTTGCCGCCGAAAGGCATCTAACCTTTGTTGGAATAAATCACCATCTGTGCCAAAATTCTCACGGAGTTGGTGCCTGTTTGTTTGAGGCTGTCAGGATGGAATAATATATATATATATTTATATTTTTTTATATATATATATATATATATGTGTGTATATATATATATTATGAATTCACATTGAAATTAAGTTGGGTAATTGATTGTTTGGTGTAACGCAGGTTAGTCATTTAGACATCACATTGATTTTATGATTTTCATTATTTTGTATATATTTTCCTACCTTGAACAATTTATTGTGTAACACATTAGAATTATTGTCCACATGGGTAGAAAGTTGTGGATTTTGAATTGTCTAAACTTACCAATATGAGGTTTTGTGTCTATGAAATTAT
The DNA here is from genome assembly GCF_964261635.1 of Lissotriton helveticus. Taxonomy (NCBI): domain Eukaryota; kingdom Metazoa; phylum Chordata; class Amphibia; order Caudata; family Salamandridae; genus Lissotriton; species Lissotriton helveticus. Next base: position 1,540,496,340 of record NC_136065.1, on the reverse strand, counting down.
ATCTCCCGAACCTATTAATTTTGTTTGAACTAATGAATTCTGCCCACTTGGGCTAGACCATCACTGACGGCAATGCTGCAATATTTAATGTTGAGCCATTGAGTACAACTAAGCATGAGTTCTGGGAGAAAAAAACACTGTTTGTGTCGATAAAGTTTTATTGATGACACATACACCATTAATCTCGATTTGATTTTACTTTCTTCCCTTGTATGCCTAAAGTAATTAACATGTTATTTGCACACATCTCACTTTTTAACAATTTTCATTTCGGTAAAAAAAGACTGAGTGCATTAACTCAAGGAAGTCTGTTGTTTATGTTTTTTATGTCACATGATTGTTTATGTAAATATGCTACTCACAACAAGATCACTACTCGTGATCAAGGGGTTGTCCCCGAAACGCGTTGTGTCTTGACGAAAAGCGAAAATAAAAAACACCGCTTTTTCAACCTTTGTGTCCACGGCGTGCTGTTTGATCATCCAGGAGGTATATATATATATAGGTCATGTGATCAAGGGCCAAGGGGGCTCGAAACGCGTCATGGCGGAGGTGCGGGGAATTTGCACAATAAAGAAATAGCACCTTGAAGATTTGGGTCCGTTGTCGTCCTTGTAAAGCATAAGTTGTCGACTTTCTGCTATATATATATATATATATATATATATATATATATATATATATATATATATATATATATATATATATATATATATATATATATATATATATATATATATATATATATATATATATATATATATATATATATATATAAATATACCACCTTCAAAGCACCACAAGCGATCTTGCCCTCACGAAAGGAGTGTGGCGATGGAGAAGAGGAGAAGGCATCTGTGAAGGAGCGAGTTCAAACGCTGGGAGCCTATGCTCTCTTGGCAGGGACTGGAGCTTTTCTACATAATTGCACATCCTCACCCTGGTATAACCTCTCCTACTATGGAGCTGGGCACCGTTGATGGCACTGGCTAAGAAAGCAGTGGTCTTTTGGATCCGTGCTGTTGCTTATCGGGTCCGGTTGCATTGGACATGTGGATTTGATACTTTAAGAAGTTGCCGCCGTAAATCTTTCCCTCAGCAATGTGAACAATTGTTCTTAATTAGTAAAGCGTCTCCGAGTAGAAAGCAGATTGCCCTTGAAGACGCATGCAATTTCAAGGAGTCAACTAACTAAGAAGGTGGGTTACTGTGCTTAGAGTGAAAAAACATGAACGTGAAAAATGGGTGTCTTTGGATTTTAAAGTTATTATAAAGATGCCCTTGGCTGCAGCTGAAGGACGTGTATGAATCCAGTCTGGGTTTTGTTCCAAGTGGAATAAGGCATGTTGGGAGTTTTTTTTTAAAACAATGAACTGAAAGGCATAAACACTGAGTAGCACAGACTGAAAACAATTCAAAAGCAATTTAGTTTGAAGGACTGTCACTGTTGCAGTTTTCGAAATGACTGTGATTATGCTTTGTTTAAAGAATGAATGGTCATCAGCCCACATGCTTACTTGTATCTAATCGCTGCGCGATGTAGTGCATCTTCTATTTTAGTGAATATTTGTTCTAAATAGAGGCACTAATATGGCGCATTTCAGTGTGAAAAAGGCAGATTGTCTGCCGAAACGCGTTCCTGTTTGTCCATAGCCTGATGTAACGTGCGTAATAAATTAGAGAAACCCCACAATGATGAGTGCTTGCTCCTTAATTGGATATGGTTGGGGATTATTTCTTGTAGCGCCACCTTCAAAGCACCACCAGCAATCTGGCAGCACACTAGCATTACCGCAATTTGGATTATGGCTATCAAATCAAATCAGGAACATAACGTGGGAATTTCAATGGTTTTGTACGAGTGAAATATCCAACTAACTATAACACATCTAAAACCTATGATTTTTTCAGTACATTTCTAAAGTTTTTTAAATGGTAATTCCTAACTATAAATTGTCTGAAACCTATTTTTTTCAGTGAATTTCTAAGGTTTTTTAAATGACAATTCCTACTAATAAAGTTGACCACTTTTTCATATATTTTCAACAAGTTACCAAATCTGCAATGCTATCTAAAAATCAGGCAATAGTTCCACTTACCACTAACAAATTAACATCAACATTTAAGTACTGTAAGAACATCAAATATGTACTGTGTCAATTACATTCAACTCACACCTATGTTTAAAGAACAATATGTGATAGAGTTTCTAAATATACACTTCCCACACCCAACAAAATCAAAATACCCAGTGCCACGATCACCACAACCATACCCATGGACCCCTCCCCCCTACTACCTCAGAGGCAGCGCAAAACAGAACTACGGACCTTTCCAAAATAATATATCTCCTCAACAGTATACTAGCTCATTCTACAGAGATGTGGCAACCAAGCATGTATAAGGAAAAGAACTCGAACATCAACAATAATGTACACAACGCTAAGACTACCGGTGAAATACTATACACAATTCACTTTAGAAATCAAAAACTTTTCAGTGTGTACATATACCATTGATACGTGTAGTGTACTGAATAGTGGACGCAACCATATTATCTCAGACACTGGGGAATATTACGGTCATGTACCTGTGTTCATCCCCCTCCTTTGAAACAGAAACGGAGTGGGCTAGTCCAACGTAAACAACGTCAACGTAAGACTATAAATAATTAGGCTACGCCTTGGTCGTGGTTCACTTCTGCAAAGAGAAGAGAATGCGCTGGCAGCGAATGTCCACACCCTGCCACGTGGCTGCCGCCATGACCGCGTGCTTCCTCGATACAGGCCGATTGCGAACTCAGCGCCACACCACCGCAGACTTGTCTATATTGACTAGTGCTTTCCATCGACACTGCGGACAGCAGGGTTCACAACTTGAATTCAACTTTGGGTCTAAATTTGTCTTCAGTATCTGTGCTGAGAACTGACTTCAAGCTATTCTGTGGTCAGAAGAGTTGACAACTTGATACCAGATGCGCATCAGCACTACAGAAAACATTGAATTCAGTCTTGATTTATTTAAAACATAGACAATTGCACTATGTCCTTGTTAAACTTTGAACAGTAGGAAATTCAGTCTTCATTGATTTAATACAAAAACAATTACGGACAGCATACAAGTTAGCCTTGATTTATGAAAGGAAGAGACAATTTTATTAATGGATGCCACAAAAAATGTTCATCTATGTCTGTACTAAGTACTACCTTCAAGTGTACATTGCGATGAACAGATTTTATAACTTGATACCAGAGGCAGAGAAGCACTACAGAAAACATTGAATTCGGTCTTGATTTATTTAAAACAGAGACAATTGCACTATGTCCTCAGATTTTGTTAACGTATGTGTCAAAAAAGCATTCGTCTATGCTTCTGTGGACTCTTGCCAAAATTTACTCTGCCGACAGCAGGGTTCACAACTTGAATTCAACTTTCCATCTACACTACGAACAGAGGGAATTCAGCCTTGATTTATGTAATGTAGAGACAATTCTACTGTATATGTTCAGATTTTTTTTTACATAAGTCACAAAAATCATTCGCCGATATCTGTTCTGACAACTGCCTTCGATCTATATTGTGAGGTCTCACAATTCAGGTGGAATGGCGATTGCACATGACGCATTCAATTAGCCAAGAGACATTGTACAAGTGCGACCCGCCCTAACCACGAATCTTTGCAGGGTGCGCACATGCTGAGTTCTTCAGGTACCACTAACTCACTGCACCACAAGTCATCTCCACGTGGCCTTATTAAGGCAGAATTCATTAGGCAAAAAACATTACTATCAGTACGGCTTGCCCAGTCCACACATCATCGCAGGCATCCACAGAACCTTGTTGTTTCAGGTACCACTAACTCAGTGGAAACCAAACTAAGTATAACACCTATCACACCCTACACAATATCCCTTTAGTATGCTCCCTTCTAAAAATGTTTTATATCACTTATAGATTTAGTTGAATAATAAAAATGTACACTGCATACATGTTTGATCTTCCACTTCCACTATAATTGCAGATGATGCACTCCACCCTAAGATGTACAATGCGGACAGCAGGGTTTAAAACTTGAATTTACCTTTGCATCTATACTATAGACTGTAGGGAATTCAACCTTGATTTATTTCATTCAGACACAATTATACTGTATGTATCCAGATTTTGTTAAAAAAAGTGAGAAAAAAAAGCATTGTTCTATAACTGTACTGACTACTAGCTTCCATGTATACTTTGCACAGTAGGGTTCACAACTTAAATTTACCTTTTCATCTACACTACAGACAGCATTAAATTCAGCCTCGATTTTTTTAAAGCAGAGAAAAAAATATTGCTGTTGCACTGCTAGTATGCGCAAGCACCTTCAATCATTGCATCCTGTGAACTATGATAACAAAGAATGTAGAAGATTGCGCCAAAATGTACCTCCACCACCTCCAATACCAAGTACCTCTGGGATATCACCTTCAACATCGCCACCAGACATACGTCTCTAATTTGTGAAAGTTAGAATGCACTGCTTGAAGTGTAATCGTTTAATTTGTTATGGGCAGCAATCAGTACACGTGTTTTGCACAGCAATTGATAACCATCGATGGTAGTCCCCCCCCTCAAAGTTTATATAGTCCAGTATGCAACAGTGAATGATTTCAGTACAGCCCGCTCAGACCACGCATCATCGCAGGGTGAACACACGATAAACACGTACGACTAACTCAGTACACTGTAAATAATTGCCACGTGCCCTTGTTAAGGCAAAATTCAATAGTCAAAACACATTTTTACCAGTGTGATCTGCCTGGCCCACGCATCATCTCAGGCTCCACACAAACCGCCCCTACCTTAGTGCACCACAACTCATGAACTCTTTACGATAGAATCTTCTGTGTATTATTTCACATACAATGCTCCTACCTTTGTACAGCAGAAGTCATGAACCGTTTATGATTAAATATCTGTATATGATATCATGATTACTATTCTACTTTTTACCAACAACAACATAATAAAATGGAGTCAACCACACGTGCCCGTACCCACTTCAACTATGTATCTGTGTCTGTGTATTTATTGTGTTTCTAAAATACTGCTCCTCCGCTCTACCACATTATATTGTGCTATAAATAGCATATGCAACCATCTTATCTGTGCAGTAAGTGTGGGCTAGTCCTCCTTTTTTTCCAATAGCAGGAACGTTTTTATAATCTCTCAAACGTCCAGAATATAAGCTATACAACTAGTTCTTTTAAATGTGAGAGCGAACATGTGTGAAAGGCCGATGTTATTCAACTCCACATTAAGATAGTAACAATTACCAAGCATAACATATTTCTTTTACTATCTTTTAGATGTAGAGTTTCAGGGTGCATTATGTCCCAGCACGTGGTGAAAAACACACTGGTGACAGAAAGTTGAGCTGCGAATATTCTTTGCAGTCACTCTCTCACTTCCTCTCTCCTTTGATAAAAAAAATTACACACAATGTTAACTTCCTTTTTATCTTACAGGTTGTGTTTCATAAATTGGCGTCCCCACCCCAACACCTCTAAAACTCAACGTTCGAGGATTCTGCGATGATGCGTGGCCATCGTAACAACGTTTGAGAAGGATGCTACGACACGTGGTGCTCCCTCTTTGAATCACACCAATGGCACAAGGTGAGCAAAAAAGTTTCTTTCCGAAACCACGACAAGTCAACTGTGAAAGGACAAAGTGGGTAGTGTGCAGCAGCTTCACTGCGTAGGAATGTACAATTCCCTCTGAGCAGTGACAATAGATATATTACAACAGTCTGAGAGGCAAATCTACAAGCCCCTTCGCCACTTTTGTATGTACTATACTATGACTAACTCTATATAATATATTTCAGATCACTAAACTGGAGGGTGCACTATGAACCAGCACATACTTGGACACAAAACCAAGGCAAAAGGTGAGCTACGAGTATTTTCTCCACTATTAACTGCTCCATCTATAGCTTTCACTCTCTTACAGTTTTAATGCCGTTTTTTCTCTCTTTCTCTCTCTCACTCTCTCACATCATTTCTCTTTCTCTTTTAAAGTTATGGACGCTGCTGTCCACTCTGACGTGTAGAACCAAAGCTGAGTTCAAGTTGTGAACTCTGTTGGTCACAGTGTTTACACAAGGTAAGCAGAGTGACCTAGATTAACAATGCCTCCGATTAAGTGCATTACAAATAAAAGACCTTATTCACAAGCCCCTTGCGCCACTTTTGCGTCACTTTCAACATGAGAAAAGTAACGCAAAACTGGCGCAAGAGTCTCGTAATTAAGCCCTAAAGAATATTGTCCTGCATAATGACTTGATCTCTCACCTAATTCTGTCTCATCTCTGAATCATTTTAAAGACCTGTTGATCGGAGGCGCTAGGGGGCGCACAGCGGAATGGCTGCCTGAACTGCAGCTCCGCCGGGCGATCACCATCGGAGAGGTCGATTTCCGCCCTCACCCCACTGTTCCACTCTACGAATACAGAAATCATCGTGGGAAGATGCAGTGTGTTGGCGACGGGGTGTATTTCGACTAACACTCCGGTAAAAATGACTTTTGGCAATGTTTAATGTGAAGCGCGATCACTTGCCTGACAATATGGCCGCAGTCAGGATGCGAACCCCGGACAGGCTTGGCGACTCGTCTTAACCTCGATCTCCTGCGTTAACTTTGGCAAGCCGAGGTAAGAGTCTGCGCTCAGGGTCTGTGTACATGCATGACTTGGTCATTTCACCCCAGTTCATGGCCGGAGGACTTCATAGGCGCCCAGATCCAATTGCCTGACAATATGGCGGCGGAGGACTCCGGAGCACCGAGATAGCCGCCTTCGCGCCAAAACGCGCTGTAACTGCCGCACTGATCTGGGGGCTGAGGGGAGATCGCCGGCACACAGCGGACCACTGTGCACACGCCAATGCAAACTGCCCTGGCCAGCTTACTGTCGTCGTCCACACTGCCGCTTTGGTACAAGCACAGCAGACCAGACTGCACAATCCAGCGACGGTGGGGCACACATGGTGGAGGGCGACCCCGCAGCTTGCTACCTGTAGAGGGGTCCCGGACAGGGATACAGGCGTTTATTGACTGCACCAGGCCGGACTGCGGTGAGAGAACACAGACCACGTCCTCCCCCTCGTGAACTGCACTGTCTGATGAGGTGAGCCCAGACGCCAGAACGGTGTCCAACGAGCGTGCTCACTATCTATACTGAGGCACCACGGCAGCTGCGGTACAAGCTACGAGGGCTTCTGGGCCCGTACCTAGGAAGGCGGCTTCCCCCTCCACCACCATGGGTAAACCTGATAAACAACAACCCAAGATATCATTTGACGCCAAAAAGGCAACGAGACCAGTGGATGGGACGGCGGAGGAAGGCGGTGCGGCCGAACCACTACCCAGTACCAACATGGAGAAGATCCTGCTGGCGATCCAGTCGAATCTACAGGACATTAATGGTAAGCTTGATAATCTAACGTGCAGGATGGATAGTATGACCGTCCGTCAGGAAAAACATGGCGACCGTCTGGATGAAGCGGAGACCAGGATTTCTGCCGTTGAGGATGAGGCGCGGACCTCCACTACAAAATGCACAGGAATGGAACGTCTCTTGGAGGTGATTAGAGCGAAGGAGGAGGATTTAGAAGCGCGCTCGAGGCGCAATAACGTCAGAATAGCGGGCCTACCGGAGACGACCAACACAGGGCGGATGGAGCAATTTGTCGAGAACCTGTGTAAAGATCTCTTTGGCGTGGAGGCCCTATCATCGGTCTTCATAGTGGAGCGGGCCCATAGATCGCTAGCTCCCAAGCCACCACCTGGCGCCGCACCTAGGCCTATTGTGGCGCAAATTCTCAACTACCGAGACAGGGACACGATCCTTCGGCTTGCGCGGGAAAAGGGCAAAATCACCCATCAAGGCAACTCCCTTGAGTTTTACCCGGACCACACGGTTGCAGTCCAACAGGCACGTAAAGAATACTCCTCCGTGAAGGCCAAGCTGCGTGATTTGAACATTGTCTACTCCATGTTGTATCCAGCGCGGCTACGAGTGACGTGGAAGGGAAAAGCAATCGTTCTGGCGACACCGAAGGCTGCGCAGGACTTTGTAAAAAGGACACAGCGTGAGGCAAGAGAGAACTCGCAAAATGACCAGCACAGAGATTCGGACTGAGGCCATTGCTGTTATCCCTCGTCCTACAGCGGTGAGTTTTTGTTGTACTATTTCTCGCCCTGGGTGGCCACGTGACCACTGCTGACTGTATTGGATGGCTTCGTACGTGGTCATCTTCCTGGGGGGGTAGATATCGCTATCAGACACTCACAGTAAGACACTGGGGATGCCGTCCAATGACACGATCAAGGCTACAGTACGACTCTGTTTTTCCTCTTGATTTTTACTGCTATTCCCAGTGGCTGGCCCTTGCTACACTATCTGCCTTTCAGCACGTTGTCCATGAGGCCGAAACGGACTGCTGCAGTAACGGACGCCAGAGGCGGTTAACGGGCCACCACCCCAGGCGATAGCGATGATTACTTAGAGTTCGGAGTCACCAGGCCGCCATGTGCGTGCAGGACTCTCACTTACTGTGATTCACCGACTTGGGGTGCTGACTCCGGCTGTGGTCAGTACATTTGCTTGTATGTTGATGGTGTTACCCACTGGCTGCATCGCACTAAATACTGATGGCAACATACGTCTGATGATGTCGGACTATCGCAGTGGTGCCCTTACGGCACTGCTGCTGCTTGGATAATCTTGTCGAGATGCTGTGGGGGTGAAGCGGGGGGGGGCGGGAGGTTGATCTCCTATATTATGCATATTTACAGTTGTTATAGTATCGCCGGAACCCGACCACCGGGTGTAGAGCTGTGCTCCTAGCGGACCTCCATAAGGGTATTACCCACTAAGTGTTCTCAATATGGGCACTGTGTTGATGGTTAAATGTTTGGGGGAATTGTGCTCTGAGGGTATATGGCTTCGGCAGGTTGGGGTTGCTGGAGTGGGTGGGATTAGGGGTGGGGGGATGACTGAAAGTTTACAGAGACCGACAACCTTGCATATGTATTACTTTGAGGGTTCTGAACCGCACTGTGCTGTCATTGTTGTGCTTGCTCATTGCACTGAGGGCGGGAGGACACCACGGGGAGGATGGGTTTATAAAGGGATGGAGCATGTCACAATCACAGATGTAAATGGGTTCTGGGGTGGAGGGTAGAGTATGTTTGAACGTTCTTACTTGGAATATCAGAGGGTTCTCTAGACCTCAGAAGGTCAGGCAGGTCTTTGCTAGTCTTAACAGGTGGAAAGAAGATATAGCTTTCATACAGGAAACGCACCTCGCACCGCACACTCACGCACATTTGGGCGAGAGGTGGGCTGAATCAGTGTATAGGGCATCTTATTCCTCCTACTCCCGAGGGGTGATGATTTTGATCAGGAAAGGGATCAACTTTGAAGAGAAGCACGTTGTGAGTGATCCAAATGGCAGATACATGTTGGTGACAGGTACACTAAGGGGCCAACGGGTGACACTCTTGAACGTCTATGGACCAAACACGGATGCTCCCGAATTTTTCCGGGAAGTATGGGGACACTTACAAACACATGCTAGCGCGCACATACTCTGCGGGGGGGACTGGAACGTCACATTGCAGGATGGGCTGGACCGCTCCCCCCAATCACTAGAACAACACAAGCAATCGCGACAGATGGTGGGTCACATGATGGAAGATCTGACATTAGCGGATCTATGGAGGCTACAACACCCTGATCAGGCAGGCGCTACACACATCACCGCGTCTCACAATAGTTGGTCCAGGCTGGATTACTGGTTAGGTTCCAGGGACATGGCCCTGTGGGTTCGTCAGATACAGGTGCTGCCCCGCACACTATCAGACCACAACCCTGTCCTACTGCAGGTAGAGCTGCCTCGTTACACCCCCCCCCTTCCAGTGGCGATTCAATGCCCGTGCCCTCTCAGACACAGCCTATGTAGACACAATAAAAAAAGCTATCGAAGACTACTTCGCTAATAATGCGCAAACAACTGAAGACCCATGCCTCCTCTGGGAGGCGTTCAAAGCTACGATCAGGGGAGTCTGCTTAAGCACCACTATAGGGATACTCAGGGACATAAGAGGCCAAATTCGTCGTTGTGAGGAACAAATGAGAGACTTGGAATTGATGCATGAGGCTACACAGGACGACACACATTTACCGGGCTTGCGAGCTTTGCATACGGAGCATGCGGACTTTTTAGAGTCTGAGATAAAGTACTTAGATCGCCCACAAGTGGCTAGAGCCTTCGGGGAAGGGGGTAGCCCGGGAGGTGTACTGGCGCGTAAAATTTGTGAGGGACGAGGACAGAAAGCGATACTCAGAGTGAACTCTATGGAGGGTGTACCACAAACGCACTCTGAAGATATTCTGAGATGTTTTGTTGACACCTTTGGCACGCTATACCAGTCACAGCCCACAGCCCCAGCGGAGGAAACGTATGCTTATTTACACGACGTGGCGATTGGCTGGCTATCAGATACACACAGGGAATACTTGGCTAGACCCATTACAGTTGAGGAAGTAACTGCAGTGATCGCTTCACTTCCGAACGGCAAGGCACCCGGCTCTGACGGGTACACCTCTGAATTCTATAAGCAATTTGCGGATATCCTCGCTCCCTATTTAGTAGACATGTATGGCGCGGCCTTCGAAAAATCATTGCTCCCCCCCACTCTGCGAGAAGCCATGATCATTGCTCTTCTAAAGCCATCCAAAGACCAGGAGGAATGTGATTCCTATAGACCACTATCTCTGATTAATGTTGACTCAAAAATCCTCGCAAAACTGTTAGCGGATCGCTTATCCCCCTTGATGACCCGCCTGGTCCTTCCGGATCAATCGGGATTTATACCCACTAGATCCACTTCACACAACACTAGATCTCTGTTTGCTCTTTCCCATTACCTCCAACCTTCGGTTAAAGCTGCGGCTGTCATGCTTGACGCTGCGAAAGCGTTCGATTCCATTGAATGGAGATATATGCTCTTCGTCCTGAACCGAATGGGATTCCCTAAACGGTTTGTGCAGTGGATCACCTTACTCTACACAGACCCAAGCGCTAGGGTTCGAATCAACGGCTATATTTCGGACCCGTTCGACATACGGCGTGGTACTAGACAAGGCTGCCCACTATCCCCTCTGTTATTTGCGCTGGCGCTAGAGCCACTAGCGTGCATAGTACGCCAGAAATATGGGGAGAGTCAGCATTGCAATTTACGGCCCGGCCACTTCACATATCACTCTACGCGGACGACATGTTATTGTACGTCCGTGACCCTGAAATCCATCTAAACCCGCTGCTCCGTGAATACATCCGCTTCGGCGGACACTCAGGGCTAGCGATTAATTGGTCCAAATCCTCCATAATACCTCTGACCGACACCACTTTACCATTTGAGGTGGATTTCCCATTGGACTGGCAACGTGAACCGATTCGATACCTAGGGGTCATGTTTCACAGAAATCCGGAAGAGGTACTGCGGGCAAACTATGGGGTGATCCTCTCTAAGCTTGAAGATAAGGTCCAACGTTGGATTCGCTTGCCACTCTCGCTAGCCGACAGAATCGCAATCGTCAAGATGAACGTATTGCCCAAACTGTTATACCTGTTTAATAATGTCCCAATCACGCCGACGCGTGAGATATTCCGCCGCATAAAGTCCATGGTACGGACTTTAATTTGGGCAGGTAAACAGGCTCGGGTTGATCTGCAGACTCTCACGCTACCATTCGCGAGGGGCGGCTTCGGTGTGCCTGATTTTCTCCTCTACTACCTCTGCGCGCAGGCACAGTACGCGGCGTATTGGTACCACAGGGTTCCATATCTTGCGCATACGGCCGTCGAAGAGGGTGATGCTCACCCCATACCCCTCTCTGCGATCATATCCCACTCGAGGCCGCCACTGCATGCTATGGACATCAACACAGTGGACACCACGGTAAGAGCGTGGCACAGGCTTGGCCAGCTGGCCCACAAGATCCCGCTATATGCACCAGACATGCCTTTGCAACATCACAAGGCGCTGTCAGTCACTGGTGAAAAGGTCGGTATGTCATTGCTGAGTAAAGCTGGTATTGACAAGCTAGGAGATGTGTTTCAAGCCGGCACTTTCGTAGGCCTAGACCAATTGAATTATATCCAAAACCAGACTCCCATGTTCCGCTTCACGTACTATAGGTTGACTAGAGCATTGAGGGAACATTACCCAACATTCCCAACAGAACCAGACTGCCTTACACCACTACAACTCCTGATCACCACTACTGATCTTTCCCATCTAGTGTCCAGATTATACTCAGCTGCACAAACGGAACTGGGGGGACACACTCAGAAGGCTAAGGGGCGATGGGATGCACTATTAGAGGATCCGTTAACGGATGAGGAGTGGAATAGCACTTGCGCGTTAACGCAGATTTTGACGCCTAACGGCAACTTAAGAATCATACATTTTAAATTTATACACCAGATCTACTACACGCCGACCAAGATGCGCAGATTTGGCCTACAGGAGGAAGACAGATGCAAGAGGTGCAATAGGGAGGGGGCGGATTTTGCACATCTGGCTTGGGACTGCGAGAGGGTGGGGGGGTATTGGGGGGAGGTCACCGCCGCACTAACTGGCATGTTGGAGGAGGAGGTACAGTGCACGCCCAAGATCTGTCTACTGGGAATAGTTCCTCAATTCCGAGCGTTGAAGCGCAAGTTTTGTGCACTTGCTTTACTGTTGGCGAAGAGACAGGTAGCGCAATGTTGGCATAGCTGGAAGGTACCGACGAAGAAATCATGGCTGCATGATATGGCCATCTGCCGTGATAGACTACAGACATATGAGGAGCAATTACCGGCGAGGTCCAGACCGAAGGACATGTGGTGTTTTTTGACGACCTATCTTGCATCTCTACAGGACAGTGAGGAGGATTAGTCCATCTTCTGTTTCATCCTCCCGGGTGGGTTGTTTAGTGCACGGGAACAGATTGGACACGGGGGCACACAGGGTGGGCACTAGAGCTTTGTTTGAATGTACATCCAGGTCATATGCAATAATGCTGTAAGGTCTTAGGTTGGGGTATGTTGTTTTTTCCGTATATAAAAAAGTTAAAATGTAAGACTCACGTAACTTGTCAGAATGAGCCCTATATGAGATATTGTGGGCAGTAGAACCTAAAGCTTACACGCCCTGCTTCAGATAACGCTTGATAACTACGCACTGCTTGCATGGAGATGGCGAGCCGGCCTCAGGGTTGTAGGCTCATGCTGTGTAATCTGCTTGGTATCAATAAAGGTCTTACAAAAAAAAACAAAAAAACCTGTTGATCTGTAATGTAAATCTGACGCAGTAGGCACTTCCATACAGACACCACTTGAACGCAAGCCTATAAGACAAGTGAAATGTATCAGGCACACTGCACACGTAAAAGAAGGAAATATCTTCAACTGTTAGTTTGACTTGTAATGTTTGACCTCATTTAGTCACCTCGATCTAATTTTAAACACTAATTTTCTTATTTGTTTTGCAGATTACCTACAGTACTTCTATTGGAGTCCATATCACATTTTGTTTATTATATTGTTTTGTTAAAGTTATGTTTCCAGTTTTTATTGCATTGTTATCTTTAAGTTACGTTTCCAGTTATTTGTTTTAATAAAAGTTAATTTAAAAAAAGTATATATGTCTTTTTTTGGGGGGGGGAGTAGCAGTCCCCAATAGAAATGATACTTATAATTTGAAGTATAATTCTGAGGCTAACTCTTTACCGGATCTTTACCAGAGTCTATACCTACGACTAACGGTTCCTATGGAAAAGCTTAAAAACGCCAGCTCAGTAACTTTTTTCCATTACCAACATAGTGTGGTGAACTTCTAACCTCTGTGCTCATTTAAGTGTTCCATGAACTGTTACTAGGGTAACAGGCAGGAAGCCATTTGGGGATAGAGTTGAAAGGTACTGGCTGAACAAAAACCGTTACATTAACCCTGGATCCTCTACAAGACCAAAAAGGAAAGCAAAGTAAAACAAAACACTGTGTAACAGATTTATAACACCCTTGCACCACTTTCGCGTCCAAGGTCCCCTCCCTACAAAATTAGAGTGTGTGGGCCTCAATGACCCCCCTCAAGCCCCTCGGAACCACCACTCCCGGAAATTTGTGTATTGTGAGAGACAGACTGCGTGACCCCATGCCTGGAGCCCTCGAGAGCCCTGGAGACTGCAACGCCCGACGGCCGGTTCATGCAGACACTGCTGTTTGCTTTGAGAGGGCGGGAGTCTCACGGCTCCCGCCCTCCCATAGCAAACTTAGTTTGCATTTTGAAAGACAGAGCAGAGAAATCTGTTCTCACTTTCAAAATAAAAAGCAGATTGCATTTCCACATACAAGTTAGCATCTCCCCTTGCGGAAAAGCAATGCCGACTCCCGAAGAAAGCGGGAAGCCGGCGGGAACATGGGGGCATTGTAGCTCCCCTTACGGTCCCCAACATTTTTTATGAGACCCGGGGGATAGGGTCCTGGCTATTTTCTTACGGTAAAATTACAAGTCTCGCACCCAGCGCAGTGCTCAGTGCGGCCCCCTGGTGTGCACGTGCTAGATGCACGACTCATAATCTGTAGGGAGCACGACTCCAGCGCCTTTGATGCACAACTTCTACACGTTTGGGAGTCGGCATTACTTTTCCACATCACGAGCTACTAACATACAGCTCCCCATGTGGAAAAGCAATCTGATTTCCTTGCTATGGGAGGGCGGGATGGACACCCCGGAACACTGCAGGAACCGGCCCTCCCACAATACATAAAGCCCCGGGGAGTGGTGGTCCCCGGGGCTTTGGAGACCTTACAGCCCCCCTCCCTAGCTATACTTTTTTTTTAGTGCTCCGGATGTTTTAGAATTTTCCTTTTTTTCCCCTGTCCATAGATCCCACTCCTGTATCGATTACATTTTCCTCACACAACATACCCTACAATTCCTCAACAATATTGAGATTGGCTCCATTCTTATCTCCGATCACGCACCCGTCTTCTTAGATATAGAGTATCCTTCCTCTATACCCGCATCTCAGTGGCGCTTTAACAATTCTCTTCTCTTGGACTCTTAGTTTGTGGAAGAGTTTTTGCTCTTTGCTCAAGAATTCTTT
This sequence comes from Lissotriton helveticus, assembly GCF_964261635.1. Classification (NCBI taxonomy): domain Eukaryota; kingdom Metazoa; phylum Chordata; class Amphibia; order Caudata; family Salamandridae; genus Lissotriton; species Lissotriton helveticus. The sequence continues at coordinate 1,540,481,135 of NC_136065.1, read as the reverse complement.
CTCCATAATCTCTCCTCTGTTTCTCAATTTCACATAGTCTGGGACACCTTTAAGGCTTTTGCCAGAGGTTTTATAATTGACTTTGTGTCCCAGAAAAAAAAGAAGGCTCTCTTAGAGACTACATCTCTCCTTAAACAAATTAAAACCCTAGAACATCATTATTTTTCCACTAATTGCCCCAACACATTATCCAATCTCATTAAAGCAAAAATGCAATACAACAAACAGTCTTGGGACTCTGCTTGTAATAATCTTCTGAAATGTAATGCAAAAATGTATGGTGGGCAGAACAAGGTCGGTAGATCTTTAGCCAATTACCTTAAAATTAAAAAGCATGAATCTAAAATTGCTGCTATTAGGGATAAGTCTGGAGTTTTACATCTTTCAGGTGCCAAGATCCTTGATTGCTTTACTGATTACTATACTTCTGTTTACACCACGGAATCCTCCCCGTCTCCTGATCTTATTGATTCCTTTTTTCGAAATATTCCCAAATCCCATGATACTTCTGTTGATCTCTCATCTTTGAATGCTCCCATCTCCGAACAAGAAATCATTGATGCAATCTCCCTTTTGCCTAAAGATAAGACGCCGGGCCCTGATGGCTTTACTGTTCGATTCTTCCACCAATTTAAATCATTTTTGATTCCTCACCTCCTTTCTTTGATTAATCATTTCCTTGCCATTGGCACATCGCATGGTTCTTTTACTCAGGCTATGCTCTGCCTAATTCCTAAAAAAGACAAAGACGCCTCCCTCTGTAAAAATTATAGGCCCATCTCTTTGATAAACACAGATTGTAAAGTTTTTGCAAAATTACTTGCCATCCGTATCAATAAAGTTATCCCTGACCTTGTCAATATATATCAATCTGCCTTTGTCAAGGGTCGTTCTATTATAGACAACTCACGCACTTTTCTTAACATCGTTCACTTGGCTTCCAGACTTGATTCTCCTGTAGCCGCTATAACATTAGATGCTGAAAAAGCATTTGACAGGGTTAAGTGGGAATTTATTTTCGGTGCCCTAAAATGGCATGGTTTCAGCCCTCCTATCCTTCAATACATTCAATTACTTTATTCTTCACCGACCACTTCTGTTTGGGTATAAGGTTGCCAGTCTTGCTAATTCCCTCTTCTTAGAGGGACTAGACAGGGTTGTCCCCTCTCACCCCTTCTTTTTATCCTTGCTTTGGAACCCTTTCTAGAAACACTTAGATGCTCACCTCATTATGCAGGTTTTCAATTCAAATCACTTGATATCAAGTTCACTGCATATGCAGACGATATTCTTTTATACATTTCTAACCCATCCAAATCTTTGCCTGCTTTTTTTCACTTTTACACGATTACTCTATAGTCTCTGGCTACAAATTGAATGTAGATACGTCTGAAATCCTGCCTCTCAATAAGTTTTGTCTTCCTTCCATGTTTCTAAACATAGGTTTTGAGTGGAACTCTAAACATATTAAATGTCTCGGCATTCTTTACCCCAACACCATTAAGGAAACTATTAAAATTAATCTTAATGATATACTTAAAAAACTTTCCGCCCTGACTGAAGGCTGGTCTCCGCTATTCCTTTCCGGGTGGGAGAGAATAGCCACAATTAAAATGATGCTTCTTCCTACTATATAGTTTTATTCATCTATGCTTCCCATCTCTCTTCCCAATTCTTTTTTTTGTGTTATTAATAGTTCTCTCTCCAGGTTTCTCTGAAACAATAGTAAGCCTAGGATCTCATTGGATGATCTTCAGTTATCTAAGGGTTTGGGTGGAGTTATCGTTCCTAATATTCGAAGTTACCACTCTGCATTCCGTCTAAAGCAAATCTGGACATCTTTATCTGAGACCTCAGATCCACCTTTAACAGCACGGAGCTCGTTGGAGCAAGCTCCATATTCTCCTTTTTCCTTTATGTCCGCCGCCAGTATGTCCCAACCCCCGAAACGATTCTCTTCTCCTATTTTTACTCATTCCAAAGCAATAACTACCTCTCTGCTATATATATATATATATATGTGTGTATATATATATTATGAATTCACATTGAAATTAAGTTGGGTAATTGATTGTTTGGTGTAACGCAGGTTAGTCATTTAGACATCACATTGATTTTATGATTTTCATTATTTTGTATATATTTTCCTACCTTGAACAATTTATTGTGTAACACATTAGAATTATTGTCCACATGGGTAGAAAGTTGTTGATTTTGAATTGTCTAAACTTACCAATATGAGGTTTTGTGTCTATGAAATTATATCTCCCGAACCTATTAATTTTGTTTGAACTAATGAATTCTGCCCACTTGGGCTAGACCATCACTGACGGCAATGCTGCAATATTTAATGTTGAGCCATTGAGTACAACTAAGCATGAGTTCTGGGAGAAAAAAACACTGTTTGTGTCGATAAAGTTTTATTGATGACACATACACCATTAATCTCGATTTGATTTTACTTTCTTCCCTTGTATGCCTAAAGTAATTAACATGTTATTTGCACACATCTCACTTTTTAACAATTTTCATTTCGGTAAAAAAAGACTGAGTGCATTAACTCAAGGAAGTCTGTTGTTTATGTTTTTTATGTCACATGATTGTTTATGTAAATATGCTACTCACAACAAGATCACTACTCGTGATCAAGGGGTTGTCCCCGAAACGCGTTGTGTCTTGACGAAAAGCTAAAATAAAAAACACCGCTTTTTCAACCTTTGTGTCCACGGCGTGCTGTTTGATCATCCAGGAGGTATATATATATATAGGTCATGTGATCAAGGGCCAAGGGGGCTCGAAACGCGTCATGGCGGAGGTGCGGGGAATTTGCACAATAAAGAAATAGCACCTTGAAGATTTGGGTCCGTTGTCGTCCTTGTAAAGCATAAGTTGTCGACTTTCTGCTATATATATATATATATATATATATATATATATATATATATATATATATATATATATATATATATATATATATATATAAATATAAATATACCACCTTCAAAGCACCACAAGCGATCTTGCCCTCACGAAAGGAGTGTGGCGATGGAGAAGAGGAGAAGGCATCTGTGAAGGAGCGAGTTCAAACGCTGGGAGCCTATGCTCTCTTGGCAGGGACTGGAGCTTTTCTACATAATTGCACATCCTCACCCTGGTATAACCTCTCCTACTATGGAGCTGGGCACCGTTGATGGCACTGGCTAAGAAAGCAGTGGTCTTTTGGATCCGTGCTGTTGCTTATCGGGTCCGGTTGCATTGGACATGTGGATTTGATACTTTAAGAAGTTGCCGCCGTAAATCTTTCCCTCAGCAATGTGAACAATTGTTCTTAATTAGTAAAGCGTCTCCGAGTAGAAAGCAGATTGCCCTTGAAGACGCATGCAATTTCAAGAAGTCAACTAACTAAGAAGGTGGGTTACTGTGCTTAGAGTGAAAAAACATGAACGTGAAAAATGGGTGTCTTTGGATTTTAAAGTTATTATAAAGATGCCCTTGGCTGCAGCTGAAGGACGTGTATGAATCCAGTCTGGGTTTTGTTCCAAGTGGAATAAGGCATGTTGGGAGGTTTTTTTTAAAACAATGAACTGAAAGGCATAAACACTGAGTAGCACAGACTGAAAACAATTCAAAAGCAATTTAGTTTGAAGGACTGTCACTGTTGCAGTTTTCGAAATGACTGTGATTATGCTTTGTTTAAAGAATGAATGGTCATCAGCCTACATGCTTACTTGTATCTAATCGCTGCGCGATGTAGTGCATCTTCTATTTTAGTGAATATTTGTTCTAAATAGAGGCACTAATATGGCGCATTTCAGGGTGAAAAAGGCAGATTGTCTGCCGAAACGCGTTCCTGTTTGTCCATAGCCTGATGTAACGTGCGTAATAAATTAGAGAAACCCCACAATGATGAGTGCTTGCTCCTTAATTGGATATGGTTGGGGATTATTTCTTGTAGCGCCACCTTCAAAGCACCACCAGCAATCTGGCAGCACACTAGTATTACCGCAATTTGGATTATGGCTATCAAATCAAATCAGGAACATAACGTGGGAATTTCAATGGTTTTGTACGAGTGAAATATTCAACTAACTATAACACCCCTAAAACCTATGATTTTTTCAGTAAATTTCTAAAGTTTTTTAAATGGTAATTCCTAACTATAACTTGTCTGAAACCTATGTTCTTTTCAGTGAATTTCTAAGGTTTTTTAAATGACAATTCCTACTAAAAAAAGTTGACCACTTTTTCATATATTTTCAACAAGTTACCAAATCTGCAATGCTATCTAAAAATCAGGCAATAGTTCCACTTACCACTAACAAATTAACATCAACATTTAAGTACTGTAAGAACGTCAAATATGTACTGTGTCAATTACATTCAACTCACACCCATGTTTAAAGAACAATATGTGATAGAGTTTCTAAATATACACTTCCCACACCCAACAAAATCAAAATACCCAGTGCCAAGATCACCACAACCATACCCACGGACCCCTCCCCCCTACTACCTCAGAGGCAGCGCAAAACAGAACTACGGACCTTTCCAAAATAATATATCTCCTCAACAGTACACTAGCTCAATCTACAGAGATGTGGCAACCAAGCATGTGTAAGGAAAAGAACTCGAACATCAACAATAATGTACACAACGCTAAGACTACCGGTGAAATACTATACACAATTCACTTTAGAAATCAAAAACTTTTCAGTGTGTACATATACCATTGATACGTGTAGTGTACTGAATAGTGGACGCAACCATATTGTCTCAGACACTGGGGAATATTACGATCATGTACCTGTGTTCATCCCCCTCCTTTGAAACAGAAGCGGAGTGGGCTAGTCCAACGTAAACAACGTCAACGTAAGACTATAAATAATTAGGCTACGCCTTGGTCGTGGTTCACTTCTGCAAAGAGAAGAGAATGCGCTGGCAGCGAATGTCCACACCCTGCCACGTGGCTGCCGCCATGACCGCGTGCTTCCTTGATACAGGCCGATTGCGAACTCAGCGCCACACCACCGCAGACTTGTCTATATCGACTAGTGCTTTCCATCGACACTGCGGACAGCAGGGTTCACAACTTGAATTCAACTTTGGATCTAAATTTGTCTTCAGTATCTGTGCTGAGAACTGACTTCAAACTATTCTGTGGTCAGAAGAGTTGACAACTTGATACCAGATGCGCATCAGCACTACATAAAACATTGAATTCAGTCTTGATTTATTTAAAACAGAGACAATTGCACTATGTCCTTGTTAAACTTTGAACAGTAGGAAATTCAGTCTTCATTGATTTAATACAAAAACAATTACGGACAGCATGCAAGTTAGCCTTGATTTATGAAGGGAAGAGACAATTTTATTAATGGATGCCACAAAAAATGTTCATCTATGTCTGTACTAAGTACTACCTTCAAGTGTACATTGCGATGAACAGATTTTATAACTTGATACCAGAGGCAGAGAAGCACTACAGAAAACATTGAATTCGGTCTTGATTTATTTAAAACAGAGACAATTGCACTATGTCCTCAGATTTTGTTAACGTATGTGTCAAAAAAGCATTCGTCGATGCTTCTGTGGACTCTTGCCAAAATTTACTCTGCCGACAGCAGGGTTCACAACTTGAATTCAACTTTCCATCTACACTACGAACAGAGGGAATTCAGCCTTGATTTATGTAATGTAGAGACAATTCTACTGTATATGTTCAGATTTTTTTTTTACATAAGTCACAAAAATCATTCGTCGATATCTGTTCTGACAACTGCCTTCGATCTACATTGTGAGGTCTCACAATTCAGGTGGAATGGCGATTGCACATGACGCATTCAATTAGCCAAGAGACATTGTACAAGTGCGACCCACCCTAACCACGAATCTTTGCAGGGTGCGCACATGCTGAGTTCTTCAGGTACCACTAACTCACTGCACCACAAGTCATCTCCACGTGGCCTTATTAAGGCAGAATTCACTATGCAAAAAAGATTACTATCAGTACGGCTTGCCCAGTCCACACTTCATCGCAGGCATCCACAGAACCTTGTTGTTTCAGGTACCACTAACTCAGTGGAAACCAAACTAAGTATAACACCTATCACACCCTACACAATATCCCTTTAGTATGCTCCCTTCTAAAAATGTTTTATATCACTTATAGATTTAGTTGAATAATAAAAATGTACACTGCATACATGTTTGATCTTCCACTTCCACTATAATTGCAGATGATGCACTCCACCCTAAGATGTACACTGCGGACAGCAGGGTTTAAAACTTGAATTTACCTTTGCATCTACACTATAGACTGTAGGGAATTCAACCTTGATTTATTTCATGCAGACACAATTATACTGTATGTATCCAGATTTTGTTAAAAAAAAGTGAAAAAAAAGCATTGTTCTATAACTGTACTGACTACTAGCTTCCATGTACACTTTGCACAGTAGGGTTCACAACTTGAATTTACCTTTCCATCTACACTACAGACAGCATTAAATTCAGCCTCGATTTTTTTAAAGCAGAGAAAAAAATATTGCTGTTGCACTGCTAGTATGCGCAAGCACCTTCAATCATTGCATCCTGTGAACTATGATAACAAAGAATGTAGAAGATTGCGCCAAAATGTACCTCCACCACCTCCAATACCAAGTACCTCTGGGATATCACCTTCAACATCGCCACCAGACATACGTCTCTAATTTGTGAAAGTTAGAATGCACTGCTTGAAGTGTAATCGTTTAATTAGTTATGGGCAGCAATCAGTACACGTATTTTGCACAGCAATTGATAACCATCGATGGTAGTTCCCCCCCCCTCAAAGTTTATATAGTCCAGTATGCAACAGTGAATGATTTCAGTACAGCCCGCTCAGACCACGCATCATCACAGGGTGAACACATGATAAACACGTACCACTAACTCAGTACACTGTAAATAATTGCCACGTGCCCTTGTTAAGGCAAAATTCAATAGTCAAAACACATTTTTACCAGTGTGATCTGCCTGGCCCACGCATCATCGCAGGCTCCACACAAACGGCCCCTACCTTAGTGCACCACAACTCATGAACTCTTTACGATAGAATCTTCTGTGTATTATTTCACATACAATGCTCCTACCTTTGTACAGCAGGTCATGAACCGTTTATGATTAAATATCTGTATATGATATCATGATTACTATTCTACTTTTTACCAACAACAACATAATAAAATGGAGTCGACCACACGTGCCCGTACCCACTTCAACTATCTATCTGTGTCTGTGTATTTATTGTGTTTCTAAAATACTGCTCCTCCGCTCTACCACATTATATTGTGCTATAAATAGCATATGCAACCATCTTATCTGTGCAGTAAGTGTGGGCTATTCCTCCTTTTTTTCCAATAGCAGGAACGTTTTTATAATCGCTCAAACGTCCGGAATATAAACTATACAACTAGTTCTTTTAAATGTGAGAGCGAACATGTGTGAAAGGCCGATGTTATTCAACTCCACATTAAGATAGTAACAATTACCAAGCATAACATATTTCTTTTACTATCTTTTAGATGTAGAGTTTCAGGGTGCATTATGTCCCAGCACGTGGTGAAAAACACTCTCTCACTTCCTCTCTCCTTTGATAAAAAAAATTACACACAATGTTAACTTCCTTTTTATCTTACAGGTTGTGTTTCATAAATTGGCGTCCCCACCCCAACACCTCTAAAACTCAACGTTCGAGGATTCTGCGATGATGCGTGGCCATCGTAACAACGTTTGAGAAGGATGCTACGACACGTGGTGCTCCCTCTTTGAATCACATCAATGGCACAAGGTGAGCAAAAAAGTTTCTTTCCGAAACCACGACAAGTCAACTGTGAAAGGACAAAGTGGGTAGTGTGCAGCAGCTTCACTGCGTAGGAATGTACAATTCCCTCTGAGCAGTGACAATAGATAGATTACAACAGTCTGAGAGGCAAATCTACAAGCCCCTTCGCCACTTTTGTATGTACTATACTATGACTAACTCTATATAATATATTTCAGATCACTAAACTGGAGGGTGCACTATGAACCAGCACATACTTGGACACAAAACCAAGGCAAAAGGTGAGCTACGAGTATTTTCTCCACTATTAACTGCTCCATCTATAGCTTTCACTCTCTCACAGTTTTAATGCCGTTTTTTCTCTCTTTCTCTCTCTCACTCGCTCACATCATTTCTCTTTCTCTTTTAAAGTTATGGACGCTGCTGTCCACTCTGACGTGTAGAACCAAAGCTGAGTTCAAGTTGTGAACTCTGTTGGTCACAGTGTTCACACAAGGTAAGCAGAGTGACCTAGATTTACAATGCCTCCGATTAAGTGCATTACAAATAAAATACCTTATTCACAAGCCCCTTGCGCCACTTTTGCGTCACTTTCAACATGAGAAAAGTAACGCAAAACTGGCGCAAGAGTCTTGTAATTAAGCCCTAAAGAATATTGTCCAGCATAATGACTTGATCTCTCACCTAATTCTGTCTCATCTCTGAATCATTTTAAAGACCTGTTGATCTGTAATGTAAATCTGACGCAGTAGGCACTTCCATACAGACACCGCTTGAACGCAAGCCTATAAGACAAGTGAAATGTATCAGGCACACTGCACACGTAAAAGAATGAAATATCTTCAACTGTTAATTTGACTTGTAATGTTTGACCTCATTTAGTCACCTCGATCTAATTTTAAACACTAATTTTCTTATTTGTTTTGCAGATTACCTACAGTACTTCTATTGGAGTCCATATCACATTTTGTTTATTATATTGTTTTGTTAAAGTTATGTTTCTAGTTTTTATTGCATTGTTATCTTTAAGTTACGTTTCCAGTTATTTGTTTTAATAAAAGTTAATTTAAAAAAAGTATATATGTCTTTTTTGGGGGGGGGAGTAGCAGTCCCCAATAGAAATGATACTTATAATTTGAAGTATAATTCTGAGGCTAACTCTTTACCGGATCTTTACCAGAGTCTATACCTACGACTAACGGTTCCTATGGAAAAGTTTTAAAAACGCCAGCTCAGTAACTTTTTTCCATTACCAACATAGTGTGGTGAACTTCTAACCTCTGTGCTCATTTAAGTGTTCCATGAACTGTTACTAGGGTAACAGGCAGGAAGCCATTTGGGGATAGAGTTGAAAGGTACTGGCTGTACAAAAACCGTTATATTAACCCTGGATCCTCTACAAGACCAAAAAGGAAAGCAAAGTAAAACAAAACACTGTGTAACAGATTTATAACACCCTTGCACCACTTTCGCGTCCAAGGTCCCCTCCCTACAAAATTAGAAGTGTGTGGGCCTCAACGACCCCCCTAAGCCCCTCGGAACCCCCACTCCCGGAAATTTGTGTATTGTGAGAGACAGACTGCGTGACCCCATGCCTGGAGCCCTCGAGAGCCCTGGAGACTGCAACGCCCGACGGCCGGTTCATGCAGACACTGCTGTTTGCTTTGAGAGGGCGGGAGTCTCACGGCTCCCGCCCTCTCATAGCAAACTTAGTTTGCATTTTGAAAGACAGAGCAGAGAAATCTGTTCTCATTTTCAAAATAAAAAGCAGATTGCATTTCCACATACAAGTTAGCATCTCCCCTTGTGGAAAAGCAATGCCGACTCCCGAAGAAAGCGGGAAGCCGGCGGGAACATGGGGGCATTGTAGCTCCCCTTACGGTCCCCAACATTTTTTATGAGACCCAGGGGATAGGGTCCTGGCTATTTTGTACGGTAAAATTACAAGTCTCGCACCCAGCGCAGTGCTCAGTGCGGCCCCCTGGTCTGCACGTGCTAGATGCACGACTTATAATCTGTAGGGAGCACGACTCCAGCGCCTTTGATGCACAACTTCTACACGTTTGGGAGTCGGCATTACTTTTCCACATCACAAGCTACTAACATACAGCTCCCCATGTGAAAAAGCAATCTGATTTTGAAAGAGAGAACAGATTTCCTTGCTATGGGAGGGCGGGATGGACACCCCGGAACACTGCAGGAACCGGCCCTCCCACAATACATAAAGCCCCGGGGAGTGGTGGACCCCGGGGCTTTGGAGACCTTACAGCCCCCCTCCCAAGCCATACTTTTTTTTGAGTGCTCCGGATGTTTTAGAATTTTCCTTTTTTTCCCCTGTCCATAGATCCCACTCCTGTATCGATTACATTTTCCTCACACAACATACCCTACAATTCCTCAACAATATTGAGATTGGCTCCATTATCTTCGATCACGCACCCGTCTTCTTAGATATAGAGTATCCCTCCTCTATACCCGCATCTCAGTGGCGCAACAATTCTCTTCTCTTGGACTCTCAGTTTGTGGAAGAGTTTTTGCTCTTTGCTCAAGAATTCTTTCTCCATAATCTCTCCTCTGTTTCTCAATTTCACATAGTCTGGGACACCTTTAAGGCTTCTGCCAGAGGTTTTATAATTGACTTTGTGTCCCAGAAAAAAAAAGAAGGCTCTCTTAGAGACTACATCTCTCCTTAAACAAATGAAAACCCTAGAACATCATGATTTTTCCACTAATTGCCCCAACACATTATCCAATCTCATTAAAGCAAAAATGCAATACAACAAACAGTCTTGGGACTCTGCTTGTAATAATCTTCTCAAATGTAATGCAAAAATGTATGGTGGGCAGAACAAGGTCGGTAGATCTTTAGCCAATTACCTTAAAATTAAAAAGCATGAATCTAAAATTGCTGCTATTAGGGATAAGTCTGGAGTTTTACATCTTTCAGGTGCCAAGATCCTTGATTGCTTTACTGATTACTATACTTCTATTTACACCAAGGAATCCTCCCCATCTCCTGATCTTATTGTTTCCTTTTTTCGAAATATTCCCAAGTCCCATGATACTTCTGTTGATCTCTCATCTTTGAATGCTCCCATCTCCGAACAAGAAATCATTGATGCAATCTCCCTTTTGCCTAAAGATAAGACGCCGGGCCCTGATGGCTTTACTGTTCGATTCTTCCACCAATTTAAATCATTTTTGATTCCTCACCTCCTTTCTTTGATAAATCATTTCCTTGCCATTGGCACATCGCATGGTTCTTTTACTCAGGCTATGCTCTGCCTAATTCCTAAAAAAGATAAAGACGCCTCCCTCTGTAAAAATGATAGGCCCATCTCTTTGATAAACACAGATTGTAAAGTTTTTGCAAAATTACTTGCCATCCGTATCAATAAAGTTATCCCTGACCTTGTCAATATATATCAATCTGGCTTTGTCAAGGGTCGTTCTATTACAGACAACTCACACACTTTTCTTAACATCGTTCACTTGGCTTCCAGACTTGATTCTCCTGTAGCCGCTATAACATTAGATGCTGAAAAAGCATTTGACAGGGTTAAGTGGGAATTTATTTTCGGTGCCCTAAAATGGCATGGTTTCAGCCCTCCTATCCTTCAATACATTCAATTACTTTATGCTTTACCGACCACTTCTGTTTGGGTATAAGGTTGCCAGTCTTGCTAATTCCTTCTTCTTAGAGGGACTAGACAGGGTTGTCCCCTCTCACCCCTTCTTTTTATCCTTGCTTTGGAACCCTTTCTAGAAACACTTAGATGCTCACCTCATTATGCAGGTTTTCAATTCAAATCACTTGATATCAAGTTCACTGCATATGCAGACGATATTCTTTTATACATTTCTAACCCATCCAAATCCTTGCCTGCTTTTTTTCACTTTTACACGATTACTCTATAGTCTCTGGCTACAAATTGAATGTAGATAAGTCTGAAATCCTGCCTCTCAATAAGTTTTGTCTTCCTTCCATGTTTCTAAACACAGGTTTTGAGTGCAACTCTAAACATATTAAATGTCTCGGCATTCTTTACCCCAACACCATTAAGGAAACTATTAAAATTAATCTTAATGATATACTTAAAAAACTTTCCGCCCTGACTGAAGGCTGGTCTCCGCTATTCCTTTCCGGGTGGGAGAGAATAGCCACAATTAAAATGATGCTTCTTCCTACTATATATTTTTATTCATCTACGCTTCCCATCTCTCTTCCCAATTCTTTTTTTGTGTTATTAATAGTTCTCTCTCCAGGTTTCTCTGAAACAATAGTAAGCCTAGGATCTCATTGGATGATCTTCAGTTATCTAAGGGTTTGGGTGGAGTTATCGTTCCTAATATTCGAAGTTACCACTCTGCATTCCGTCTAAAGCAAATCTGGACATCTTTATCTAAGACCTCAGATCCACCATTAACAGCATGGAGCTCGTTGGAGCAAGCTCCATATTCTCCTTTTTCCTTTATGTCCGCCGCCAGTATGTCCCAACCCCCGAAACGATTCTCTTCTCCTATTTTTACTCATTCCAAAGCAATAACTACCTCTCTGCTTCACTCCCACTTACCTTCTGCTGACCCTTTTTTACGCACTCCTGGTATCACAAATCTCTAAAGATTAACAATCGAGCTTTATTTTGGAAAGAATGGATTGACAAGGGTATTATTACACCCCAGCACTTAATGAAATATGGGTCCTTTATGGATTTTTCTGATCTCCAAACCTCTTATAATGTTTCCTCTTCTCACGCCCTTCATTACCCTTTGCTTAGGGAATCTCTCACCCGTCTCTCCCTTCAGGGATCTCCCACGACTGTCTCTGACCATACTCTCTCTGCCTCCATTGATTTCTCTACTCGTTATCTCTTTATTTTGGCTTGAATTGCCATAAAGGAATCACAAAACAGTTCCATATAAAATATGCATTCTAGTCACAATTATCATTTCATAAAAAAACAGCTAACACTGTTGTGATCTAATAAAATCAATACAGTTAAAAAACGTGTTTAAAATAAAACATCATCACATTGAACTATTTAACATTAGTCGGAAAGCGTGTCTCAACCCCTTCCGTACGGGGCTGTTTCCCCGCTGTGCTGGGGGGCAGGGGGGGCGCGTACAGCGCCCCGGTGCTCATGACGAGGTCAGTTAGTCATGAGCTACGGCGCTCCGGTGCTCATGACGAGCTGAGCTCGTCATGGCCACACCCATTCCAATGGAACGCTCAGCACTGCAGGGGAATCAGCCCAGCATGCGAGCGTTCCACGGAACGGCCGCGGTCATGACGAGCTCAGCTCGTCATGAGCACCAGAGCGCCGTTGCTCATGACGAGCTGACCTCGTCATGAGCATTCAAGGGGTTAAAACACACCAGTTAGCTCTTTGTCATTACAGCTTTAGGCCCTTTTTCCTACGCACAAAGTAAATAGAAAGCAGAAATCTGCTGACGCTGAATACTATAGTTTGAGTTGTGTCTGTCTTAAACATTCTTAATGCCATTTCGCAAGACCTTAGTCCCAAAAGATTACATATGGGTTTAATCCATTTCCTTCTGGCCGACACATAGGCTGTGCAGAAGAAAAGGATATGGAGATCATCCTCCTTGGAATTGCCCTCACACATAGTGCAAATTCTACCTGTCGTTATTACCCCATCAGCCCTTTTTCTTGCCCAGCGCGCCAGGGTTGATTTGGTCATAAGGTTACCGTATCTTAGTTTTATAAAAAAGGGTTTTGGCAAGTGGGGGCTCAATTTCGTCAAGGAAGGTCTCAAAAAGAGGCTCATCCTTGAAACTTAATTAATTTTTTTACTAAGGTCCCCCCGTTATTCCCATTAGTTGTTTGGTTATAAATGAAACCCCAAAAAGCCCTTTTCACAATCAGTTTTGAATTCGGCGGTAGCCCTTCCGGGTTTTCCCAAAATTGCAATAGTCCTATTTTAGTAAACCACAATCTAACATGTTTTAGCCATAGATTGGTATTCGATATGTCCAAACACAGTATCTCTTTTAGCCCATTCCTATAGTCAAGCAATTCAGGTGTCTGCCACAGTCTCACCCAAAACATTAGTGGCCGGACAATAGTGAAGTGGTCAGTCCTTTTGACATTTAGGTCCAACTGGAGAGGTACCAAAGGAGTACCTCTTGGAGCCCTTACCAAACTTCTCATGAATTTATTATCCATACTAATAAATACATCCTTTGCCATGGGGCCCCAGATCTCAGCACCATAAAGGGCTGCTGGTTGGACTTTGAATTTAAATAACTCCACTACAGGAGACACAGCTTTACTAATGCTTAAACTTTGCTTCTTATGGATAGGTTTTATATTCTGTGTATATATTAGCTTACTTTTTTCAATTTGAGAGCTCCATGTAAAGTTGGAATCGAGCGTGACCCCCAAATAAGAAAATTGTTTGACCGATTCCAATTTTAGGCCATTTAAAGTTAAACAACCTTTGTCTGGTTTGATGGGATTTAGGGCCATACATTTCGTTTTTTCCGTTGATTTCTAGGCCTTTCTTGTTACAGTAATCACTAAAAGAATTAAGCAGTGCCTGGAGACCTTTCTTAGTTTGCGAAATTAGAATAGTGTCATCCGCGAATAATAACGCGGATACCTTTTCTCCATTTAATTTTGGTGAGTCATTTTTACAACCCTCTAAATGTGCTGGGATGTCATTCACGAAGAGGGAAAATAATGTAGGGGCCAGAACGCAGCCTTGGCGAACGCCGCGCTCGATAGGTATTTTCTGGGTTACTAACATCTGGTGGGAGATTAATATAACCTCCCCTGGGTTTATTTCCCAATTGATACCCTTTCTGGCTCTGCTGGATGGTGTTAGTAGCATTAGTGCCCCTTGCTGGATTTTCTTTGGCTATTGTTTCTTTGGCTATTGAAACACTACCTACTGGATTTATCATGTTTGCGTTTGTGTGATTAGCTCTAGTTCCCTGGAGTGGTGGTTGGGATTTATTGTTGTCTAATAAAGGCACCGAAGGTACTGTAACGGCGAATACATCAAATAGAGGGACGAGGAAAGGTTGTCCTATCTGTTCCCCGGAACTCAGTAGAGATTATCAAAAATGGATAGGACACTTGTTACCACTTATACCAAGAGAAATATATTGTAAAATATATTGTGAAACCCTCATAAACGTTGTGTATAACGAGAAGCGGTATATCTTATTCTCCGCCCCACACAAACGTTTTGGCAGCAGTCATCGGGTTTGACAAAATTGTGTATTGCCTAGCCTCGCCCGAGGCTTTCTCTGGTTTTTTCGTGGCAGTCTCCAGAGATAAAAAATTCGAATAACCCCAACAAAAAAGGCACAAAAAGGGATAAAATAGTTTCCAACCGATTAAGATACTCTTTATTATTAGTATCGGTGGACAACTAGTTTAAAAGAAGTTGGTATGCTCGCTGGAAAATTAGGAATCCATAGCATATATTAGTAGTATTGACAAAACGTCGACATGTTTCTGCTCTGTTGGCCCGTGGGTCTAAGAGCATTCGTCAGGACAAAAAACAACAATAAACAGAGATCTACCTATCACTATTTGTGATGTAGGGGCGTAGAGGTGTAATTTACAATCTTACCCTTACGTGGTTCTATGTAGTCACCTGTAAATTTTAAGAAAAAGAGGGTTGGGGTCACTAGTGGCATTTTACCAAAGTGCGGTTAAAAAGAAGAAATGGAAAAACATTGTACCATTTTCATGCAAGCTCAATTGTGGCATGCTGTTTTTAGGAAATTGAGAACAATAGGGACATGTTGGCGAGTAAATGGTGGCGACTTAATGCGACATGTAAATTGTAAGGAATGTGACATACCTCTAAATCAGGTGAACTTGAGTGTGCGAACCTGATAGAGAAAACGGGGATGATAAGTGTTCGGCACATTTACGTAATGGTAAGGAAGTCCGTCATACCCCATGTGAGGTCTTACCTTAATTGTGTGTAGAAAAAGGTTCCCTCAGGAGGTCCCAGGCTATAACAGTATCAGAGAATCAGGGTATTAGTCACTCTGGTGCTATAAGTTGTGGATGAGCGAGGGCGGTGGAGGGACGACTTACCCGCAGCGGAAATGTGTTCCGCGTCTTGTGCTGGCTCTGCCTCCTGGACGCCAAGAGCACGGCACCTACAGTGTGATTAGACGCTGACCTCACAATGCTGAGGCTTGCCAGTGTTATGATGCTCTTTTCAACCTCAAGTAGCTGAATTTCCATTCGTGTCAGTCTTAGTTCCAATGGGTTTAAGAATGATTTTAAAAGGTCCCCTATGTCCCTTAATAAAATCATATTTCCCTCATCAACATTCCCAATTATACTATCCCCCGTCTTGCCTCGAATTACAGGGTCTTGCACCCTTTCTATTATATCTGGACTTGCAACAGTTCCAACTTCACCCTGCTCACTCAATACAGCCTGTGGCACAGTTTCCGCTCCATCCCCTTCTTTACCTGATCTATTCTTATTCTCCTGTACCTTTGTAATTTTTACCTTCTTCCTTGCATAAGCAGAGGCCGTGGGATGTTTTCGTTTTGATATGGCACCCTCCTGCCTCCCGCGTAATTGTCTTGTGCTAGTCTCATCTTCCGAAGCCTCCAGCTCTACAATTTCTGGTGTATTATCGCCCACCACAGCTAGCCCTAGACAGGATGTAGGCTCATTGGGCAGTTGCAGGGGCACCTGAATGGGAAGAGTTGGTGACTGTAGGAGCGGCCCTGTGGTGTGGTGCACGTCGACTTGCGACAGTAAGGGAGCAGCGCTGTCGATGCGTTCTGGACTTCTAGCTGATGCTATATGCCCCAAGGATGATCTTTTGGCCATTACTGGGTCTTGTGACATTCTTCTGGCTATTGCTAAATCCAGTGAAACCCTCTGCTCCATTAAACTTATACCCATATCTATTACCGAGTTCGTCCTAGTAATAAAATTGTCAAGGGTAACTTGATTCCTCCCTTCGCAGCCTTACTTCTACTTTCTCTGGTGGTCATCCTTACTAATACACAATCAATTTACAATCTATAGGTAGGTGTAAAGTACATACAGTTTATAAGCGCACGGGGTGCAAACACAAGGGGGGTGGCCCAGTCCAGTCTTACTAGGTCTGGAACGGGCTAGAACGGGCCCACCCTTGGCCCGGGCTTCTCCCGGGACGCTCCCGCTCGCTCCCAGTCGGCCAGGGGCTCCTGGTAGTTGGAGTCCCTGCAGCACCGCCCACTCCCCCCCTTATCTAAGGGCAACTCCTCCCCGAGCACTACACTAGCTACTCCCAGGGCTTTTCCTCCAGTGGGAGGGGGTGGTCTCTTTGGGCACTTGACATCACCTTTATAGTGCCCAACCCCACCAGCAGCGGACAACCCTTGGCTGCTGACTATGGTCAGGATGAGGGTTTCTTGGCGGGTTAGCCTTGGGAATGAATCCTGATCCTTTTCCTTGGAAGTTGTTTTGGGGGCCTTTAGAGAACTCCTTCTTCTTATCTCCCCCCTCTTTCTTCTGGGGAGCGCCCTGTCCCGTCCTCTGGGAATACCCTCCAGTCACCTTTGAGGACACCCGGGTACTAGCCCAGATGTCCGCCTCCTCCGCAAGCTTCCAGGGACTGGTCAGCTTGCTGTCCACCAGGTGTCGCAGCTCAGGAAAACATTTCTCGAGTAGGTGCTCTTTTAAGATTAAGTCATACAACCCCTCGTAGTCCTCCACCTCGCTGCCTTGCACCCAACCCTCTAAGGCATTTTTAGCATAATCTAGGAAATCCACCCAATTCTGTGTAGCCAGTTTATGGCTGTTCCTGAATTTTTGTCGGTACTTCTCAGGAGTCAGCCCAAACTTTCTGATCAGCGCCACTTTCATGGTGGGGTAGTTAGCCTGCTCCTCCGGTTCTAGGGCCAGAAGCGCATCCCTTCTTGCGGGAGGCATGTATTTATACAGGCCACCCCCCCAGTGTCTTTCCAATATCCCATGGGCTCTTAGCGAGACCTCATAGGCAGCCAGCCATTTCGCAATATCATCCCCTGCACTGTAGCTGGTGACTACGTCCTTTGGCAAATAGGGTCTGGGTTCCCTGGTTGTCTCTTTGGGTTCGCTGCCACCAACAGGAGTTCTAGGAGTCCCTATTTACAGGGCCTTGAGGTCTAACTCCCTGAGACTCAACTCATGAGCCATCCTCTTTTCCTCCCTCTCCTTCTCCAACCTAGCTAGCTCCCACTTCAACTGCCTTTTCTCTCTCCGGTCAGCTAATTCGGCTTCGGTCAAGCTCCTTACAGAGACACTACTGCCCTCCCTCGAAAGTGTCCTAGGACCTGTTAGTAGCTTCCCTCCTTCGGTTTGGTACAGTACATCCACTCCGTTGACAGTGTCCCGATCCCCCTCTTCCTCCTCCTTCCTCCCATCTGAATGAGCTGCCACCCATGCTCTCAAGCTGGTTTGGAGTTCCCCCTTTTTAGCACCACGCTTGAAAAATACCCCCTTACTTTGGCAGAATTCCCCGAGTTGGGCCGCAGTGTAGGTCTCCAACTCCTCCAATTCTAATTCCATTTTGCCAACAGGGTATCAAACAGCCACTTGGAAGAATTCAAGGAAGGGTATCACGTGAGGGCTTCCTCTACCCACCACCAGGAAAGAATTTGGAAAAGCAAAACTGTAATTAGGGAGTCCGCTAGGAGAAAACTCCAGGTGTAGGTCTGTGGAGCACACTAGGCTACTGCTAAGCGGATGCAAGCATAAGCTCTAATCCCACGCGCTGTACACCAATTATGTTAGACCTGGGTCATCCAGTCTACATCGGGTAGCCTGGCACAGAGTGGGAAGGCCTACTCCAAGGCAATTGTGTTATACTTGCATCGCATCTATTACAGTAACCCAATGCCCACCCACCAAAAAGGACACTTCACACCTCGTTTAGAAAAGTAGAAAATCTTTATAATCTTCGTTTTAGTCAGTTCCTTATATCTCTCTTAGTTGCAGAATCAATTTCACATTTACAATTATGACAGTGCATTTAAGTTACTTGCTTCTACAGACTTTCCCAGTTTTATAGAATCCTGATTCCCTGGCCAAACTTGTTCACTCTAAACATTTCTTTTAGCCGGTTAGATTCCTTCAGTTCCTAAACTTCTAATTCAACATTCTGGGTTAGATTGAAGAGGTTTAATATAAAGAAAATTGAGTACTTTAGAACAATGTTTTCCTGAAAATGAAAACAGATTGACTCCAATATTACATTTCATATTTACATTAGCCCCTCGTGAGGTGTATTTACTGGACTAACGATGGTTTCACAGTTCAGGTATGTAACCAGGCAAGGTAACACTTCAGGCGTGTGGTTTCCTTTGCTCTAGTCCTGTTATCTCACCAGCTCCAGTGAGGTTATGCCGTAGTTATAACTTCCCCACTTCTCCGCTTGTTCTCAGAATGCCGGGTGGTTTATTAATTCCCCCAGCCCAACTGAAGGTTTCACAAGTCACTCTCCTTCCCTCCCACGTTGACAGCCCCGTTAGTTGGTCTATACAGTGCCGGTAATTGGGAGTAACCCGACTCTCTCTCCACTCACACTCAACTTTGGAGGCACTAGCGAGGCCCTCTCAGCCCCAGGGGCCCCGCACGTTCCTCACAGTCTTACCGGGTATAATCAGTCTCCTCCTGGACAGTTTGCTCCGTCACGCTACCTATTCCGGTCACGTGTTAGCAGCACTGTGACGGTTCTCGGCTCTCACGCTGCAGACTCTCCTCAGCTGACAGGGCCGGGGCTACGCTGCCGCTTCTTCCGCGTTCTTGACAACTACGCGGCCCGCCCTCGCCCCAGGCGTCAGAGAGGCGGGTGCTAAAGTAGGCCGGCCTTTCCTAAACTTCCGCCCCCTTCTCCTCGGTTCTCTCCTGCTGACTCTCGCTGAGCTCCGCGATGCCTCTTTTCAGCTATTACTGTCCTGCCGGCCTCACACCGGGTCCTCCCCGCTCTTCTCAACAAGGGGCCCTTGAAGCAAACACAACAGTCTGGTATCGAGAACTCTAGCAGACAACCACTACCAGGTAAGACTCTTTACGGGATCATATGGGCACCAAGTACCCCTGGAAATAGTGGCGGTGAATTCTCAGTCCTCACACCCACTCTTGAGGAAGCAGCTCAGGTAGGGCCATGAGAGGAAGGATGGGGGAAAGTAAGTCGGACAGTCTCTCCAATCTCAGTTGTTTCTCTGAAATATTCCCTGGTCATCAATCGACCGCTCCCACCAGGTGGCTCAATGACGCTTCACTCAGGAGCACTACCCGGGGGTTCTGTGAGCTAAGGGCGATAGATAACCAGTGGTAGGGCTTAGTCAGTAGATAGAGGGGGACGTCCTCAAATAGAGCAGCTGGCCCAGGGGTCAATCTAGCCCTACACAGCACTACCGCTTCACTCCTCAACCTCGCCCTGGTCATTCTTCACTCCACACTCCAAAATGGCCGCCCACGTTCTGGCCTTTTATAGGCTGGGCCCTGGCTATCAGAATCAGCCGGAAGGTTCTAGAGCCTTCCCATAGTAGTCCTATGGCACAGGTCCCTGAGGTGAAATTTGTGGCAGTTACAAGCCACCATTTTGTGATTCTGTCTTCACAATTCTAAGAGGGTGACTAGGCCTCAAAACGTTATAGGGACAAGGTAGCACCTAACCCCTTGGACAACACCGAAAATTTCCAGTGAACATAACAATGAAAAGTATTAGGAGGCAAAAAGGGACAAAATAAATAAATAATGAGGAGGGACCACCCAAAGGACTGACAGGTCTAACACTCACTTTTTTATTTCCTCCCCTCATCATATAACTTGTACTGATGTTTTACTTTGTTTGTCATCTAACTAAAGCTTTCTAAACTCAAAAAAGAAACTTTGTGGCCAAGGTGTGTTGTCCTTTTGGAGTGTTTGGGACGACGCTTTTGTTGGATATGGATAAATAAATAAATAAATAAATATATATATATATATATATATATATATATATATATATATATATATATACATACATACATACACACACACACACACCCCTACTACTTTAAGACTGATCGCACTGTCTGACACTATCCTTGCTGATTCCTAGGCATTTGATCTCATTCTGTGGATGCTTCCCATTGGAAAGATATTACAAGTAGTCTTCCTTTATCAGCATTAAAAGATGAAACTACGTTGTGCCCTACCAGCCTGAAAAAATCAAACTACCCACTGTCACATTAAGGCTTGTCACAAGGTTATGGTCTGGCCTTGCTGATTTCCGGGTGTTTGTCACATACTGCAGAGCCTTCCCACTGTGAAGAAATGACCTGCAGTCTGCCTTTAATGACATAGAAAATTGAAGTATACCGATCCCTGCCAACTATTAAAAAAAAAAATGGAACTATCCTCCACAACTTGAAAGAAAAGCACGACCACAGGAAGATCCCACTACAAGAAAACCCACAACTTGCTGAATTGTGACACAAGCAATTGAGAGACTTGTCTGCTCAAACAGTCTGTGTAGACAGCACTGCGTTTTATAAATGACACATGACATCACATACCACAATACCCAGTGTTCTCTCCTCAACACAGGCCGAGAGGAACTGGATCAACTGGTTAAGCAGTCCATGAGAGTGCATGTGTTTTCCAGCTCTCTCCCTTGTATATCTTTCTACCTCCCCCATGCTCCATGTTGCTTTCACACATGTGCTTCTCACAAGCCCACTCAATATTTCGCTTGCCCTTTTGCCCCTCTCCCCCCCGCCCCCAATGTTGCATACTTGTCCTTGTGTCATCTGTTTTGCTTTGTATGTCATAAACGCTGCTGCAACATCAATTCACTGATTTAGCTCAGTGGTAAATGGGCATTGCATAAAATGAAGCGCCATGGTTCAATAGGCCACATTCCTGACTCAATGCCCCTGCTCCTCACCTATTGCTTTAGTTTTGTGTTCTTCTCATGGAGCTATGGGCATCTAGATTTTGTGCTTATAAACATTAAAAAATACGTTAATGTCCGTTGGAATATTTACCATGGTATCTCTTTATTCATATTATACTTGAATAGTAAAAATATCAATCACATAGGTAAAGTCTACCTGTTAAATACAAAAACCAGAGGAAAACTAGAAACTAGACAAACATGTTTTGGTGGAAGTGGAATCTGTACCCTCTAGCCGTAATAAAATGACATATGTATAAAAAGGGCAATACATATATCAAAATACATTTGAAGTGTCCAGAACCCACCAAAGTTCATATTTAAGAAATGTCCATCTACTTCTGCTTAAGGGAAGTGTGCGTTTTTGCAGCTCCATCATGAGTTTATAACTAATAAAACAATACACAGAACAGCGTTTCTGCTATATTCCAAGAATATTTATTACAAAATAAAATGACCCGCTAAGACCAGATTTACTTTATTAACAGCACATCGTTCAGTGTTATTTTGCTGAAACTGCAAGATAGTATTTGTACAAATAGGTGGCACATTGAGGAATACAAGACTTGTAAGAGATGTCCATTTTAATCGCAGGCAAATTCAAGCAAATTCCCTAAACGTCGTTTGATAAAGATAATTGTACTATAACAGCAAAAATATATATCATAAATACATCTCACCCCTTATCTAGGGAAGTAATTGTAACAGAGGTAACAACTGGTAGAGAAATTGGAAGACAAACTGCAGCATCTCTACTTGCCCCTAAACTACAAATGAGATAAACAACATGATCATCAGAAGTGCAGAAGAATGTATGTAACAAGTAACTAGGCCCAATTCACCTTTTTGGGGAAACTTCAGTCCCACTTTGTGCCTCAGCTACACTTTCAGCCACCATATATATGCACATTATAAGTAATGCAATTGTCGACTTTGTCAGACAGAATTAACTGGCTTAGCATGTTAGAGTACGGAGACTTTAGTTATTGTAGGCCTTGGGGTTGACAACAGCAATGCTGGGAAAGGCAAGCAAAACTCCCTTTGCTCTCATGTACGCACTGGATTCCTTCAGTTTGTCAAGTTCTATGAAAGGAGATGCATATGTTTTCAGAACAACTGGAGCTGAAAGTCTTCTTAGGGGTCTTGCAGATCCGATACAGATCTTTATGTTTTAACTAAAGGGTGACATCAGAAGACCGGGTGAAATTTTAATTATGCTGGCAAATGTAGTGTGTTACATGAAATCCGTGAAATTCCACATTACTCAATTGTGCAGAATTTTTGCCTGTGAGATTCGCACACAAACATTTTCTGCTCAAACCAGTCTATGTCAGTATGTGACAAAACTTTAAGCAAAGTGCTTGCTCATGTGAAAATTCACACAAGAAACTGGCAAACAACATTTCACAGTTAGGGTAATTTTGTGCAATTTCGTTAATGTTTAGCAAAGTTTTGCAAAAACTCATGAAAAAATGCTGTTATGTACACCCATTTGTAAAGGATGAGCCAAATCCTTACAACATTATATTTATAGGGAGGGCAGGAGATTATCCCTCCATAATAAATGCTAGGTCCTGCCTCTTTTGGCAAATTTATCTTATCTAAACAGAAGCTTTCTTTTGCTTCAGTGAAATTTTTGTAAAAACTTCCAACCCGTTCCATCACAGACAGCTTATTGGAAAGAAATGACCCTAGGTAGGATCAAGGAAAAGGGGGGGGAAAGCTCTACTCATGGATAATTGAATTGCAGGCCCCTTCTTTATTTAAATTGTCTAGTACAAAAAGGCAGTGGCTCTTCTCGCCTGGATGTTTTGCCTCGCATGCAGAAAAACAATCAGCTACAATTCGAGTGCTACTTGAAGTTATGGCAGGGCTACGGTCACACCCTCGGTACCAAACTAAAATAAGTGTGCTTCCCTTCAGTAAAGGTTGCATAGGAATTTATGGGTAAATGACTACCATAATTTAAAGATACTCTAGTTTTACCTTTATTGGTTTCAATTTAATATCACATTGATTATCAGGATTCAATAAAAGAAAGGTCTTATTTTAGCACAAACTGTAATATATATGCTTATCAGTGTTCATTCTAAAGACTGTACAACACCCAATAAGATTGTTGTAAACATATTTCTTATGAGGCTATTTTCATTTAAATGGGAGAAAAACACCAGGATTCAAGCAACTGTATCAAGTAGGGAGCATCCTCTAAATATCTTATTTTTTTTAATGAAAAACAAATTTATGATGCTGCGTGAAGGCGCTTACAGATGAATCCTTCACCAACCTTTCAATATCCTTATTTTATAACTCCAAACAACACATATAACAAATTAGTTTTTTATCTCAGGATACTCTCAAGTCATAAGGTTCACATAAACAAAGGGAGCACTTGGCCTATTAGTAAACTTAAAGATATATGGGCTGTTGTAGCAAGACCTTTACAAGGCGCAAACCCTGCAAATCACAAAATCACAGGGCATGCAACCACAAAATGGCTTTTCGGTATGTACTAAACACTTTTTCCAATTCAGTAAAAGGGTTGCCAAATTGTAAATTGGGTTTAGAAATAGATAAAGAATCACAATTTAGAAGGAGCGTGTTTAAAGCGGGTCTTGCAAATTGCAATTTGATATGCAAAGAATGGAGTGTGACCCCTAACTCTGGTGGCAAAATATTGAAAACTTACCTACTCCTCAAAGGAGTCCCTTGGGACCTCCTTCCACTTGGGGAATGTTGAAAAAAGTTTTAGGGGAAATAGGTAGGCAGCCCCATTTTCTTTATGGAAACTGGGGTGCATTAAAAAGAAAGCTTACTTTATAGAAATGCAATCACAGACATGGTGATCTGTTGATCCTACCAGACTCTTGTATTGTATTGTATTGGGTTGGATTGGGTTGGGTTCTTATATAGCGCGAACTGCCTCCCTACGGGTATCCTGGCGCTTGTCAAGAGTAGTCAGGAAATGATATCAAATCTTGCTTCACAAATTGAGAAAGTGTGCATTAAACAGATGCTGTGATGAAAAGAGTGAGAATTCTAATGAATAAAACAATGCACAAAGAGAAGGATCGTTAAAGATATTGGCTTGATCAAAGAGACGTTGCCCTGCAAGTAGAGAAGTCACCGAATTTTAGAAAAGTGCCTCTCAGCAGGCAGGGATCGAAAGAACGTGTTAGGCGTGCATATGTTGGGCAAAAGGAGGATCATGGAGATCATATGCAGAAGGGTTTCTGTAGGTGACTTGTAACCATGGATATCCACCCTATGGGGAAAGGCCTATTCCAGCAGCATATATTGTAAAGAACTTAACAATGGCAGGGCCTTAAGTCTCAACCAACTTCAGTGCAAATAAGTAGTTGAACAGACCTAGTCTAACCAAAGCAATGATCTCTACAAGGAGGTCCCCTATAAACAAAACCTGGTGTGTATCACTTTGAAACATCCACTGGAACAAAAGTTGCCTTGGGGATGGAAACCGAATGGTCTCATAGTTTATTCAAACCAAATACCAATATACACAACTTATATTGTTTTTAGGATCAGTAGGGTTAAAATGTTACTTCATAGATCAAACAGTAACTTATCTAAGTGCTAGTTCGTACAACAGGGTTGCACAAAACCCTGTGAAGTACTCTTACATGCAGTGTGAGAGTAGCAAAATAGAAACATATACAGTAACAACGTCAACATGAATTGATCAAGCTTTTGCTTGGGACGGAGACTACAGCAAAGCCTTTGCTTGTACTGTTCTTACCTAAGGACATATGCAATTTTTTAGGAAAAGAAGTCCATCAAATTGACTGCCATCTTGTGTCACAGATGTACGACTGGTGGCCCGGAGATTGCTCCAAGATTGAACTCATCGTGAAAGGGACGGAAAACAAAACCACAATCAAGAACTTTAAAAAGATCCTGATTGAGAACATAGTACCACAATAACACATTTCATTTTCTATTAAAGTGTACTTATTCAAGGCATAACTCTTCTTTAACAAAAAATAAAGAAAATTATAAACATTCTTCAAAAAACATGGAGATGCATTGGCACACGATTTTTCATTTACAGGTACTATTTCTGCTATGATGCTGCAATGAGCGGGTCTTCCCAATCTGGGTTTCCAGAAGGCTTGCCTATCTCAAGACATCAAACACATCCTAAAGGTTTCTATTGACTTTTTATCTAAACCGCACATTGCTACAAAAAAATAATCTGAAATTGGGGTTGGAGGTGTATAGAACATTTAGGGAAAATACATCTCATATTTAATTAAGTGCTTAAATGTGAGTGAGCTTGTAACCAAACAGTGGGTGTAACTCATGTTCATGGAACAAGCAAAGGCATTGAACATAGCAATCACCGGTGTGGAGTTTACAAAGAGCCCTCACACATGCATTCAGTTATGCCCTTTATCGGAGACTGATAACATCTGGAGGCCGGAAGGGAGTTCAGTCCACATGCAGCTGTAATCTCTAACCTGTCAAAAAGGACACCGTTGTTCATGCCTATTCCGGGGTGGAATGGCTCTTCCAATGGTTTAGGGAGAAATTAACTGTCTTTCAGATGCAAGACTTGACCTCTTGCTATAGGGATTTCTCCCAAATGTTAACGGAGAAGTTAATTCTTCAGCCACATTCAACGCTTGGCCTGTCACTAAAGCTCGAAGGTTGGTACAACCTTGTGGTTCCAAAAGGAGGAATGGTCTCAGTGAATTCAGGTCAGCTTAGCAAAGATGCCTTATTAAACTATGACCTCTCTGGGGAAGAATATTTGAGCATTACAGAGACCAGCTCTTTACAGGGACTACTAAATAAAGTATTGTGTGTGGAAGACTATGAAGTGTGCAACAAATGACTGTAGTGTGTGATAATACGGGGCATAGGTTCCGTACACCACACTTTGTAGCGAAATGGCTACTCTTACATTCAGGCTTACTGTCCAACTCCATGGCAAGTGCTGTGCATCACGATGCAGTGCAAGGACCCAGTCTAAATGATGTTGCCTGTCTGAAGCACTGGGGTAGGGGAGACTGGATGGGGGGTGGGGGGGGGGGGGTAAGGGGGGGGGCATTTTCTCCTAATCCAACCAAAACCTGAGAATAACAGCCTGGTCCACAAAGTGTTTTTGGAACTTTGCCATACCCTGACTTAGGTGTGACTCGCTCACTCTTACATTTTCAGGTATAGTACACATAAAAAGATTTGCCAATTGATCCCACATTTTCAAAAGAGCTAATTCCATTTAAGCATCGACTGAGGGGAGGGCCGTCACCAGTGGAGGACACTCGAGCTCTCTGCCCCAGTCCCAGCGTTCCCTTTTGAACATTATTTAAATAATAAAAATACAGACTTGACCTGCTGTTTCGTGATCCTGCTTCTGTGACATCACCACTAGGTGGTAAAAAAAAACTTACTTTTTTTCCACCAGCGTACAAGTTTTCTTAATTACAAGCAATCTTTTCAATCACAAACCGGAGAAAGCCCCCCCACAAACGTTGTTGGCTCATGGCCCCACAAAAGCTTTTGACATGCTGCAGAGTGTGAAGCCTGGAGGTGTCATATTTAATTTCTGGTAGCCTTTCACCTTACTGACTGTGCTGTAAGGAAAAACACTAAACGTGGTACCCATTATAGCCCTATTGTTTAAGTGCCAAAAGAGAAGTTAGGTGTGCTATGAGGGAGGCCCATATTATTAGTCTAAACCCGTCTCACTGCAGCAGTGATACCGAGGATGGAGATCCAGCTCCAAAGCAGTGTTGGATCAAAGGCACATATATAATAACAAACCAGATATATGTGGGAGACTTGCAGTTCGGTGGGAGACACCACACAGTTTGTTTTTATTACAAATTACATTTTTTTTTTCTTTCACTTAAAACTTCCTCTATTTCAATGCAGGTCGAAGGGGGAATTAAATATCACCCAATATTTTTCTGCAAATCTCCCTCTTAGGAGATTCCAAATATTACCATTTAAGTGAGGAGTGCAGCGACAATGAGGTATCAGTATGAAGATAGAAACTCCCTCTGCAGCAAGCTCTACTGTACGCCTACTGAAGTGGAGGCTACAGCGTAGCACAGAGCCTGGGCTGCTACCAAGGAGGGACTGCTCTTCCGGCAGCAGATCTGAACTAACGCCACGAGCTTTGTTGCTTCCTGGTGACCAGCGAATAGCCGTAGTCCCCAGTGACACGTGGAATTAGACCCCGAGAGCAGAGTCTGCTGCTCACCACTGCCCATCTGACCAGGGGAGCTCCCGCAGCCACGTTGTATTGCCATTTTGTGAGCTAAAGTAACATACTGAAAACAGGATGAGTTACAAAGCAACACAAAGAAGATTCAAGGCAAAGAGAAAAAGCAGAGATAACCACCATGCCATTTAACAATATTGTCGTTTGCCATTTGCATGGTGCACAGTCTGTAGGATGGTTTTGCAGTGTTATTGGTAGTCCAGGGAAGACTTTTCACACAGTTAAGAGGTATCCTTTGCAGGCTAAAGTTAGCTGACCATTCATACTCATTCCATTCATTCACAGAGCTGCACAACTGCCAGACGCTGCCTCACGAGTGCTAGGGTGAACCCCCTTCAACACATAACAACTGGACTCATAGTTCAAGAGTCTCAGAGTCTAAGATTATTCTCAAAACATGGTATGGATCAACGTTGGGACCCCATTTCCCAATCGATACTGTGCATGCAGTTTTAATAAAATCTGCATTGAGTTTTAGAATAGTAAGTCAATTTGTCGCCTGTGCCTTGTGGTGAGACCACCACACACTGCTCTATCTTACCTGTGCAAAATACAGAAAGTAGGGCTTGAAATGGGAGATTATGGGACTGCTTCTGCCACTGAGCGAGACTAGGCTGTGGACTCCCTGAGGAAACGAAAGTGAAAAGGCAAGTCTGATGGCCAAAAACAAGGAGGACGGAAGGATTGTGGTTCTTTTTTCCAGAAAGAAGTATAGCTGGCGAGAAAAAAAGACCATACCAAAAGAAATAACCAGCTTGTTTCGCTCTCCCATTAAAGCTTAGTGTCTCTGCCTATGAGTTAGTCTTCTGCCTACACCTTGTGATGCTGTCTAAAGTTCCCGTGGTCAGAAATTAGGTTAATCCCATTAACTAGAACGTAATTAAATAAAACACAGTATCCGTCATCTTCTGGGATACGGCAAGGTACATACATCAGCACATCGATCGAGAGGCGAAGCACACAAAGACGTTTCCACATTGGGTGCCAAATCTTTGGAAGAATCTTGGCCAGCTGTTCCATACTTGGTTTCTGCATCTACTGTCCCATATCGACTACAAACACAAATGAGCCCTGTTCTCGGGCCTGCCCTGTGCGATTCTCAAGCCCCTACAGAGGGCAACAGCTGTGCATTCCAAGAGATGAGGATGGAAAAGGATCATGGGACATTAAGCGGAGATTCGTGGCCAGCAAGAACAGGACAGCCAGTGGGGCAACCAACAACGTCCGTTTAGGAATGGAAATAGAACAGCTGTCATGAAATGGACTTTGCAAGGCATGGCAGGGAAAGCCCGGGAACTCTTAAGTGCTGAAGGCCCTGGAAAGAAATATGGAAATATAAAATCAAGTATTGTCATAAATTGGTTTGCGAGTACCGATGCATCAACTGGCTTGGCGGGCTCCATCTTTTAAATTAAGATGGTCACATAGAGAATAACAGAGTAATCCAAGTAAACTGTACAACTATCAAATACACACATACTGCATTTGTTGGGTCCCGCCCTCCAGTCACATAAGACAGCTGATGGAGAACTAGAGGTAACTTTTTACATATGATACGGCTGAATGTGTTCTAGGTTATGGAAGACTGTCAGATTCCATGCATTATATAGTGCAGAAAAGTAGGATACTGTGACGAGATATAACAGCATAAGAGAAAAGCCTCTTGGAGGCTGGAAGCATTTATATAAACCACAGATATAGGGAAGACCCTTGATAGGCAGCTATGTCAAGGACCTAGTTATGTGTATGAGCTTAAATGCAGGTTTCCAGGCATGAACACATCCCTCTGTATAGGGAGGATTGCTGCTTTTGAACTTTCAGTAAATACCAGGATATGCAGCATTAACTAGAAAGGCCTTCGAACACTGCCTGCAATCTCCAACCAGATACAATCCAGTATTGCACCATTGGTTCATTTTTTTAATGGCGTTCAGTAAGAACAGAAGGGAAACATTACCCAGATAGGCTCAAGTGTATCACTCCCCCACAGCAGAGAAAAGCTTGTTGCTGGATAATTTTCCACATCCACATATGTTCCAGTCCCTAAATTGAACTAGACAAATGAAAAATGGTATCAGACGTTTGAGTCTTGAACAGGGGCTGAGGTAAGAGCATAAGGCAAGGGGTACCCGAGCACAGAAAGGCCCAGGACATAAAAAGTCCAACGAAAAGGAACGCCTCCTGTGTGCAAGGCAAATGCTGGGGTTAACTGTCATGTTTTCCAGCTCCACGCTGCCCCCGGTGTATCTTCATGTGTTTGGAAAGATGGTCGCTGCGGGCAAACCTTTTCTCACACACCAAGCACTGGTAGGGTTTGATCCCAGAGTGGGACCTTTTGTGGCGCGAGAGCTCATCTGAGCGGGAAAACCTAGAGGAAGAGGAAACAGGGTTATCAGTCCATACAATGGCCTAAATGCATTTCGTTATAGCCGATAAAACAAACTACTACACCTAAGTGTTAGAAAGTAATTTTTTACCATATCGACCATTTTAGTTCAGTAAGAATGACAATGGACAAATCACGTTTCAATCTAAGTTACTCAACAATACCAAAATCTGCTTGTTCAAATTAGAGGAGGTTTAGCAGACCCCACCAAAACCACTGTACTCGCCCAGTGCCACTTTAATGATATATAAATGACGTACCGGGGCATATTACCATGCTATATCAAAAGGTCATAAGATCCCGGAAGTGTCTGTATTTACTGCCACCGTGCATCAGATTCATATACATTTTGTTAAAGAATAAGTACAAATTGTTTACTTTTATAGAAAATAGGGAGACTATCAGAAAAATGTGGCAGGGCTATTCAGGGAACGCAAACATTATATATGTGATTTTGGAACTAAGCGGATTTTCATGGGCAGTATCAAACGGGAGACTTATATTACAGATTTACTAATACAAATTATATTTTATATCCGTTTTTATCTGCAGAAAATGATTTAAATTCGACCTAAGTATTGTTCAACAGCTTTGCATTTTGGCACCCCTTTGCACAAGATTTCTTTCTGCCACAATTTGGAAAGAAATTTGGATAAATGGGTTAAACGTTTATAGGCTCTTTTGAAATGTGTTTTGGAGCTTCAAGACATTAATTTTAAAGCAGTGTTTAAAGAACAGACCAACTCATAAATACAGTGGCATAGAGTGAGCACATTTCCTGGGATATATGCTATTTAAATTAACAACTATACCAAAAAGCTATTCAAATAGTCGTTGTTCCTACTTGGCCACATTATGGTGATCACTCTGAGAAACGTATTTCGAAATATTAGTTACTTTGAAGAACTCTTGTTCACATACTTGGAAAATATAAAGCAAGTATAGGTGTGTATGCATTTCCCAAAAAAGCAGTTAGGTGGAGATTTCTGGGTGCATTTTCAAATAAATGTTCCATTTTCTTTTTTTTCTAAAATATAGCTCACAGCTGAACACAATCTTGCTTTTTCTTTTACAGCAGATTAATTAAGCCAAGCTCTACAAAGAATGTTTAAAAATATTACTTTGGTAACACTGTGTGAAAAAATAAATCGATTCTGTGCGAGTTCTCAATCATTCTAAAAATCACTGGATTAAATTGCACAGCATCAAACCTAAGCTTTTGTCCATCAGAAAAAAAGATCAAGTATTTAACATGGCAATGTTGCCTTTCTGTGCAATTGTTCAGAATCACAAGAAGGTTAAAATATGCCAGTTATCTCAAGATTAAAATGTTTTATAATATCGAAAAAAGAAAATAAGTGGTTAGGTCTTTCAATATTTCTCCTCGCTTCCTCTTTACCACAGATTCCCAGCACTCACCTCCAGCCACAGTCCACCCAGGTGCAGATGTAGGGCTTCTCCCCAGTGTGCCGTCGGAAGTGTGCCTTCAGGTGCGAGCTCTTGGTGTACATTTTGCCACAGCCAGGGTGGCTACACTTGTGAACACGGATGACAGATGGTGAGACCTTCTGTAGTCTCTGCAATCCAGCAGCTGTACTTAGAACGCTCCCCAAAGAAAGTGGCCGGACCGCGATAGGTAGAGGTGCAATCCGGACATACTTTTGATCCCCAGTGAGGCTCTGGGATACGTTTGGCATAACAGTTACGCTCTGGCCCTGGATGCTAATGACCAGTTGAGCAAGACGGATACCACCAATGACGCTGGGCGACATGGGCCTCCCACTGGCTACCTGAAGAGGTTGGATTTGTAGGATGACTGGTATACTGCCTGTGGCAGGGGACACAACAGCAGAGTTCCCCGATGACGGCTTAGTCTGGGCTGCATCCAGCGTGTTTCCTACGGAAGAAACTGACGGTTCCTGCTCACTGGACTTGGGGCTTGGTATCTCCAGGTGCACCTCTGATTTGATGTCCGTCTTCAGTTCAGATTTTATCTCCAGCTTGGATCCAATGGAGTGGTTCTCACTTAGCTCGCCTTTGATCATCTCCATCTTCTCTTTAAGAAACTCTTCAATTTCCTCCAGGGTTGGGACAAAGTCTCCTAAAGGGGTGGAGCAGAAATCGGGCAACTTGAGGTGTGCCTCATACACTGTTGGGTGTGACACCTTGCTGGAATCCACCGACCCAGACAGCACAAAGTCCACCTCCGGTGACGGGCTTTCCGACTCTTTAGAGCTAGAGCAGCTGTGCACCATGGAAACCTCTCCATGATAGTGATCTGCCAGCATAGACGGCGGCATCTTGTCTTTCTTCAAGTTGACAGGAGGTTCACCGGGGCTTACGGAGGTAGCAGGCAAATATACAGAAGGCAGAAGCTGGCTCTGTAATACTGAGACCATTTGTTGACAACTCAATGCCTTCTGCAATTCCCACTCAACTAGGAAATTATGAAAATGAAGCAAAAGGAATCCACAGTGGTGATTCTGAAGTGATGACAATACCCTGTAGGAGAGCATCAAATGAAGCACATTTATCAGTCAATGCACAAAGAAAGCAACATACCTCTTAACATTGTTTAAGGAGAAAAACAGATATTGAAGGCATACAAGTCTAAAACGTATTGACAATCATGCACAAAGTACACTGTATCTCACATGACTACCCAGCCAACAAGCGGACCATCTACCCATCCTTTAGGAATTTACAAAGCATCAACACAACCGTATATAGGGAATGACCACACAGATTATTACCAATATTTTTAAAAGGTACATCAGTTTTTCCTTTATGGCATGACGAAGACTGGACCCTTTTTGTCACTATGGCTACCAAAACCCTGTGTTGAATTTGTAGCCACTCTCCAAACCAATATTTGCTTGTGTCCCTCTGGAATACAGATGTTTGCTCACTCCTCAATCCTCACATCCTCTTTACCTCTTCTATCTCTTCTTCACTTCTTCTATGTCTGCCCTCCTTAATCTCCCAGTGAATCCCGTTCGCATTGCCCATTGAGGCCCCCCTAAACCCTTCTCCTTCAGCATGATATCATCATCATCTTCCTTGGTCTCCGTTCTATCCTCTCTCTTATGGCCAGCTACCCATAGTCTCTCCTCCTCCTTTCTTGTTGCACCTCCCATTAATCTTATGTTGACCTGTTTGGGGGGAGGGAAGAGGTTAGAAGAGATGTCCTCGTATGAGAGGAATGGAATGACAGCTAAAGAAAAAAAGCTCATTCATCTTCTGGTCCATCTTCTCACCTGTTTTACAAACTAAATGTACATTTATGGATTAGTAAGGCTGTGAGGAAAATGCTACATAGCATCTTTTGGTAGGCGTTTTCAGAATGCATATGTGATTTAGTTAGTAAAACAAAACATGTAGCTTGGTAGCTGATTCGGGATGCTTGTTGTGGCCACTGTCAGCACCGGTTGTTAGGGAACCTTCATAGCATTGCACTCCCAAAGAATTCATATGCGCCCAAATTATTTTGCGTCACAAAATTTGAATTTGGGTTGGTCCGAAGAAAAATTGCCACCCACTCTTCTATTTGTCCAGCACATCAGTGAAGGATCACAACTGGATGGGGTTCTGGGATAGCATATTAAATGCAAAGTAATGTAATTCTAATGTGAAAGCATCAGTTCCCTAGATGATAACTATTGTCGAAGATCGCCTTTAATTTTGGTGGGTAAGGCAGCTAGTGTGCTTAGACAGAACACTGTGCTTAGCACAGGATCACACATTTCTGGGTAAGAAATTAGAACCCAAATGTTGAGGTTCCATGGTTGAAAGTTGAGGCACATTTCCTCCTTTCCTCAAAAAACAAGAGCAAATGACCAAGCCACATCAAATATTAAACTCAAATATAGCCTGGCTTAAAAAAATAAACGGAATAAATGGCCAGAACGCAGCACAAGACATGAAAATAAAATGCAGAACATGGTTGCTTTATATCTGCTTATGGTTTGGGTCTCTGGGATGTGTTAATTACTTTTTCAAATGTCATAACTGAAAATTCTTTTTTTTTTTTAATTTTTTTTTTTTAAAACCTTTATTGAACAATGAAAGCTCACAAATACTGGCCTACAACCCCACGGGCTGGCCAGAACAGAATGGTCGAATAACCAGCATACAAAAAGAAGATCTGCACAGGATATAACATCAGGAGCACTGGTGAAGCAATAAAAACCATCGAGCGTTCAGCAAGAGCAGGATAATAAAGGTTAATTTTCAAGCACGGGGAGGGGACCAAAGGAATAACGGGCCGTCTATGAGAATACAAGGGAGGGACCGCGGCAAGCCGCCATTTTATAAACACAACGTAAGAAAATGACTCCATACAATCAAATCTAGCAAAGGACAGAAACAGAATCAGACCATCAAACAGCGACAGTGGCAACAGTCAATCGCGCTCACTCACCTCCGCCCCTACCCGAACAAAGAAGACGTGATCAAAAAGCCCCATCACAAAGACTATGCAATACGCACCCCAACGGAAAAGGGGGACCTCCATAAAGGAGGAAGGGAAAGAGGGAGAAAAAGACAACAAAAGGAACACCCGCCAGACCATGCACCCCCAGGGGGAAAAACAGGACAATAAAACCGGCATGCGATGTAACAGAAACACGATACCAGAATAGGCAGCGAACCACAATCAGCCACACACCGGAAGAAGGACAGAAAACCCCCGGGGGAGACACGAGGTGACAGAGTCCCGAAAAAGTGAATACACAAGAGCCATAGAACAAAAAAAAGGGGAAAATAAGGGGGGAAAAAGACCCCCCGACACAAACAGACCCCCCCCACCCACCCCTAAGCCCACCCTGCACCCCTGCAGAAGGCTACGGCCTACCCCCCCCGCAGCGTGCCTGTCGCCCTAAATAGAACCCGAAATATAGTGGAGCAAGAAAAGTTGGAATTAAAAGACAAAAAAAGGGGGGGGGGGGAAGGAAGGGAAGGAAAGAAGGGAGTAAAGACATACAAACATACACACGGGGGAGGGCCAAAGACAGGAGTAAACGCACCCATCCACCCGCCCGGGTTAAAGGTCCAAGTCCTCGGGAAGCCAAGAGTATCAGGCCAAAGTCCAGGAACACTAACCAATTACACAGAACCATATCAGGACACACCGTGCATGAGCTACCGCATATAAGAGTCAGTCTTCATCAGCCCTGACCCTTTTTATCCAAAGCAGTAAGGGTCCGATCCAACGAGGACCCTGCCAGAAAGAACAGAAGGCAGGCAGCAGGAGAGTCCAACGGGAGTCCAAAAAAGTCACAGGAAGAAAAGCACGGAAGATCCAGGAAAAGCACAGAATGTAGCAAACGATGCAGGCACAGTTCCAAGGATATATCCATAAAAACCGACCCATCCGGGCCGGCACAGGAGACGTCATCGGGCAGTGGTGATTGAGAGGGACCAGGAGAATCATGAAAGTCCGGCAAAACAAAATCCAGCTCCCGGGCCAAGGGCAGAGGAGGCAGCACAGGAGGAGAAGGCGCCATCAGGTTGCGCGCCTCCGGGGCGGCAGCCGGGGCCGAGTCCGCCAGGAGAGTACCAGCCACACCCCGCGATATCAATGCCTCATCCGGTCGTGGGGGCCCGGGAGGCCCGCAGTGAGGAACCATCTCCAGAGCCAGGAGTGGCGCGGCCACCGAGAGCCGCCAGGATAGCAGGATGTTTAAGATCCCCTTAAGTGCAGGAAAACCTTCACAGTATCCGACACCCGGGCCTCGCGGCGGGCCCCCAGTGCTCGTCCGGGCCCGGCCCAAACAAATGGGGTTGGTCGCCATCTTGAGAGCCCGAACAGGCCGCGTGGCCAACAACCTCCGCCGGGGCGGCAGTCAAGCAGATAAAGTCCCGCCGACAGGCAGAAGAACACCCCGGACAGGAAGGGGGGCCACCAGAAGAAGGGGATTCACCGGCCCCCCAATGTCGCCAGTCCCGTTTTCCGAGTCCGGCTGCAAAGAACAAAATGGCCGGACCGGAGAACAAAGGGGGAGGAAGCTGAACACACGAGGAACCCCAATAATGAAGGGCAGCGTCACCATCCAAGGCTGCCGCCACACAGGAGTCTCTCAGCCAGGAACCTCCGGCTCACACGAACAGCGGCCCTCCAATCACCTCCAGCGCGCCCCGAAGGGCAAGCCCGCAGGCTGCATCCGGCCCAGGAGCCGGGACGAAGAACCAGGCCAGTCCGCTCTCGAGTCCCGGGAATGGTCGGGGGCACTGCACCGGACCCACAGCAGCCAGGACAACCGGAACAAGTGGTAAGTGCCTGCAGTGCGTCGTAGTAGTACCACACAGCAAGGAGGGCTTCCCGGGGCAGGATAAATGCAGGATAAATGTGAAAAACACAGGCGGGCGAACGGAGCCGAGCTAAAGCGCGGCCATCTCGGTCGCGAGCTTGAAAATTCTTACTTTCAAGGGCACCCATTTTATTGACCTCAAATGGATGAAAGGTTGAACTAACCCTTCTAGTATTTTAATCATACAAGCTGCAAGTTGGACATGTATCATAGCAATAACTAATTAATTAGTTCAGTTATCTTGGTGGCTGTTAGTAGCCATCGGAGGGATAGTCAACCAAATGTGAAAGACTTAATATGTTTATATTACACATCATGATATATACTACTAATTAAAGAGAGAGGGTGTGATGTGATTGTAGCATGAATAACAAAAGTGAGAGAATATTGTTCATATGTTTTTCATTGTCTGTGAGCCCGACTGAATCCTGAAGTTAATAAAAGATTATCTAGGTGTGTGTGCATTGTATACACTACAACTAGGGGGTGTAGGCGATGATGCAGCGCCTCCATGAAACACAAAATATTTTAGACGGAGAATTAGCATTAAATGAGACGTTTCAAAGTTTTTCTTCTGGCAGCCAGCATTTCTGTGTTTTTAAAAGAAACCCTGTCAAATAACCGCTATGCTCCAGTAAGGCGACTTTAATGGACAGCACCCCCACTTGGAAAATAGTTCCAGCCCCACTGACTGTATGTGAAATGTATAGGAGATGTCACTTTGATTTCCAAAACAAAGATGCCCACAATAAATGCATTCACAATTGTCAGCGACTCATGTGCACTCTTACTTGCAGCCTAAGCAGAGGCACTGGAACTGAATGGTCACGGACTCAACATTTTTCATCTTTTATGGTAGAATATCCAATGGACCTAAATTTGACTGTCACACTGTAGGATGCTGGCTCTCTACATAACTCACTAAAATAAAGTACACTGTGCAGAGAGCCCAGTGAGACCCTTGTTGGTATACAGAGCCTAAACGTAGATAATACCAACGCTCTATTTGTGGTAGTGTGGGCGAGCAGTTGGGTTTATCAATGGTAGTGCTAAACATTTGTTGCACTGACAGAGGAAATAAATAAGACATACACTCAAGAATAAATTAGAGACCAATTTATAAAAATAACATATCTTTATGTCATTTTTCAGACAAGAACTTTGTTCTACAGTACAGTAAGTACTTTTTAAGATATCAATTTTTAAAGTTCGTAAAATGAATTATTTTTGTGCGCAATTACGCACCAATGAAGTTAATGGTAAGAAACAAGAAAATGCATATAAAAAAATCATACATGTGGATTTCAAGGTTCACCTTTGGGATTTAAGTACCAAGGCCAGGTCCAATGTTGCACCAGTGAATTCTCTGGAGCGTCTAAGATTCGACCGGGAGCATGGTGCTAAGGTCGTTGGTGGCAGGTGCTCTATGTAGTAGGGGGCCACCTGAAAACACACTACACAAGGGGATTTAATGATAAGTCTGAGGGTCCCACTCGAGGGAGCAGGTCACAATGGCCTCAGGACCACGGGAGCCCAGCTGGTTCGTCAGTACCCTGGCCAGGCGGACAGGGTGCGGAGTAGTTAGGTCAGTTTGCATGTCAAGATGTCCTCACAGTCAGGAGCAGACAGCTTGGAGAGCGCTTTTGGAACAGCTGGGCCACTCACAAAGTGGGTCTCAGGGGTCTCAATCATCCCTTGATAGGTGCTTGCTTCCTGGGCAGTTGAAGTCCAGATTGGGCTCTTGGTCTCAGTAAATGCTGCAGAGGGTCTGGATGCCCGGGTATTGGTGTTATGTTATACTGCATTTATAGCGTGCGCGGATACTCTAGAGTGTCCCGGCGCGAAGTGCTAGTAGAAGGAAGCAGAGGAGGCTAAACATACTAGGAATTATTTAAAGAGCAGGGTTTTGAGATGTTTCTTAAACAGTCTGATAACGTGGATGTTGCGCAGTTCAGTTGGAAGGGAATTCCAGGCTTCAGCCGCCTTAAAAGATAAGGAGCTGCCGCCCATGCGACTGAGGCGGAAGCGGGGGATGACTGCCAGACGGTGAACAGAGTAGGGTAAATGTCTATGTGTAACATAGAAGGTTAAGCGTCTCCTAAGGTAAAGTGGCCCCTCACCTTGTAGAGCTCTATGAGCCAAAGTAAGAGCTTTAAACTGAACACGGCGGGCCATGGGAAGCCAATGAAGGTCCCGTATATGTTGCTTCATGCTTGACCTTCCTAAAATACCGAGCAGAACCCTAGCTGCCGCATTCTGTATGGTTTGCAGTCTTCTTAAATGGTAACCAGGGAGGCTAATGTATTAAGCATTGGCATAGTCAATACGTGACAGGATAAGAGCACGAGTCACCATTTTTTTTTTTTGCAGAGTTATTATATAGCGCGAACTAGACCCGAACCGAATCGGGTATCAGAGCGCTTTACCTAGCACCAGTTACGTTACATGAGGACACACATTAATATTAGGCACGGGAGATTAAGTGATTTACCCAGAATCACAGGAGGTTTTGGCGTCGTTACCGAGACTCAAACCCAGATCCCCAGGTCCGGGACAGCAGGGGAAAAAACTTTCGGAGGGATTTCAGCGTACCAAAGCACACTCCCACCAGTTTTTTGATTTGTGTAGAAAACCTGAGGTCTTCACTGAACCAAACCCCTCTGTTCTTAACAGGGTTGCCGACAGAGTTGGGTGGGGGTATTCTGAAGGCCAGATCGCTACCCTGAAATGCAGGCGAAAGGATCCGTACAGGAGAACCTCTGACTTGTCTTCATTGCACTTCAGCTGCACCAGTGCAAGCCATTTAAAAACAGCTGAAAGGCAGTCTTTCACTTTGTCCGGGGTCAGATCATTTTTCTTCCAGATGAAGAGGAGCTGGGTATCGTCGGCGTAAGCCATGATCTTCGCTCCCAGCTCCTCTGCTAGATAGATCAGGGGGGTTACATATATGTTAAAAAGCAGCGGACTCAAAGTAGACCCCTGCGGTACTCGCGTAGTCACCTGTCTGGAAGCCGAGAAAAACGGGGGCTGCCATAAAAGTTGGGTCCTGTCCTCTAGAAAGGATTTGAGCCACTCCCAGGCCTGACCAGAGATCCCAATACAGAAAGGCGAGCAAGTAGTTTGTGATGGGCACTGTGTCAAAGGCGATAGAGAGGTCCAATAATATCAAAGAGCCGCTCTGCCACCTGCATCCAAACATTCCCTTATTGCCTCAGATATTTCAACTAACGCCGTCTCCGTGCTATAAGATGCCCTGAATCTAGATTGAGCTGGGTGGAGGGCGCCAGAAGCCTCAACAAAGGTGGACAGCTGTTTAAAAACTACTTTCTTGCATACCTTTGCCAAGGCCGGCAGGAGGAATATAGGTCTATAGCTAGCAAGTGTTTTGGGGTCAAGGGAGGGCTTTTTTTTAAAGCGGTAGCAGTTTAGCCTGCTTCCAATCCAGAGGGACTGTGGCAGTATGGAGGGATAAATTTATGATGGTATTCACCTCAGGGTTAACCATCTCCGCAACCCTCAGCAAGTAGCCTGGCCTGGCAAGGGGTCAGTCGGAGATCCTGATTTAAGTGATTTAAGAATGGACAGTCCATCAGGCAGGTGATAGGTGAAAACCCTGTCAGGAGAGAAACAGGCTGGGCGGAGGCAGAAGTGATCGAGCTAACAAACCTAGCTTGCCCGTGCGAATTAGTACCCAGACTATCCTGGATTGCCTGAATCTTCTCAATAAAAAAAACGTAATAACTTCTAACACCATTCGGTGGAGGTAGGAAGGGAAGTATGTTCAGCGTAGGGCATTAGATAGCTCTGGAAAATAGCAAAAATGTCCTTCGAGTTGTTTTTAAACCTGGAGATGCATTCCATATAGAAGCAACTTTTTTGCCTCCCTGATAGCGGCATAGTATACCTGCTGGGCCTTCCTTAGCGCTATTTTGGCCAGGGAGCTGTAGGCCAGTCTCCAACTGCGTTCCAATGTTTTACAGGACTGTTTTAATTCCCTAAGCTTACTAGAATACCAAGGTTTCGAAAGGGTGATTCTTGCTCGTCTGTTCTGATGGGACGGGGTTGGAATCACAATTGCCTTAGAGTTCCAATTGGTGAAACTCTCCAACGCACAAGACAGATTAGTAGAGGGAGTGGGAAGTGTGTCCGACAATACCATGCAAAATGCAGCTGAATCAATTCTAGGTGATGGTCTGAATTGAGGAAGTCTCTGAGATAAGGGAGAAGGCGCAATAGTCCAGGAGAACTGTATGAAGAAATGATCAGACCAGGACACTAGCAAGGGTTTCGTAATAAATAGAGGAAAATGTGATCATACTGGATCTAAAATATGCCCTCCACTATGGGACGGAGAGTTAGTCCATTGAGTGAGTTGCGCCATATCAAGCGAGTCATATATTTCCCTGGTATCATTAGCCTCTAAACAGCCCAAATGAATATTAAAATCACAGAGAAGCAGGAAGTTCAAAAAGCGGAGGGCCCTAGGGACAATCACTGCATCTAGGGTTTTCAAAAAGGCTCCGGGTGGACCGGGCGGTCTGTACACCAGTGTGCCGCCGAGTGTGAAGTGTGGGGATATAGTGATACTGAAGTCTAGAGCCTCTCCATCACTGATGCCCATAGTGTCTTCACGAGTAAACGTCCACGTGTCCCTGAACACTACCGCAATTCCACAACCTCTTCCCTCTTTACGATCGAC
This sequence comes from Lissotriton helveticus, assembly GCF_964261635.1. NCBI lineage: Eukaryota > Metazoa > Chordata > Amphibia > Caudata > Salamandridae > Lissotriton > Lissotriton helveticus. The sequence continues at coordinate 1,540,439,751 of NC_136065.1, read as the reverse complement.
CCTCACTATTTGATATCCCTTGGAAATAGCTAACTCAATCACTAGTGAGGAGAATTCACTCAGCCATGTCTCGGTCACAAATAATATGTCGAGCTGCTCATCTGAGGAGCTCAAATATATCTGGGGCATGTTTAACAAATGAGCGGGCGTTGATTATCGCTGCCCGTATGTGTTTGCTTTTCCGGGTGTTTGAAGGGAGACCTGCAGGAAGAGTACAGTCACCCTGCGTGGTACGGAAGCTGAACTTACAATTCTCACACCTCCTGTTCCAGGTATCAGAGGCCAGCCAGTGTCCTTCACAGTCAGCTCGTTGGATGTTTAAGGCTAACAAGTCAGCTCGGCTGTAAAGCTGGTGACCACCTGGCAGCAGAAGGAGCAGGGGCAGCGATGCTGGCGCTGGCCGCTTCCGGGACGCTGACGGGCTTGCCTTAAGCGTGCCTTCAGTGCACCAGCAGTGTGTCCACCCGCATGATTTATGCAGAATATGCCCCCAAACGACTAGGTTGTGCCCTCTGCAAAATAGCGGCCTAGTCTGTACAACTGGGATTCCCCGTGATGCATGAAGAGAGGGGGTAAGAGATCGTTTCCAATTCGATTTTGAAAAGTGTGTCAAGCAGGAGTCTGAATTAAAATAACAATAGCAGCAGAATGGATAATTTTAAAAAGCAAGTAGCACCACAATATCACGATTAAAATACTTTAGGCAACTGAGGAAAGGTACAAGTGGAGGGAACAACATATTAACGCGTCCTCGCTCCTATTAGCACTGGCGTCCGCGCAGCGCGCATGATTTATGCAGAATATACCCCCAACGACTGGAGCGCGCCCTCAGTAAAAGGGCGGTCTAGTCTGTACAACCAGGATTCCCCTTGATGCGTGAAGAGTGGGGGTAAGAGATCATTTCTAATTCAATTTTAAAAAGTGTGTCAAGCAGCAGTCTGAATTAAAATAACAATATCAGCAGAATGGATAATTTGAAAAAGCCAGTAGCAGCACAGTATCACGATTAAAATACTTTAGGCAACTGAGGTGCCGCATGTCTTCTGCAGGTCCTGAGGTTTCCAAACTTGGTGGGGAGACAGATCTGACCCTCTCCGGAGCGGGTGTATCACGTTTGGTTCAGGTACTGCATCGAAGTGGCCAGAGAGAAACAAGTAGTTAAAACTGGAATTTGCGCTTTGGTGCCTGCTGGCTGCAGGGGAGTGGTACCTCCACTCCACGGGAGTTAATTGGTGATTTGTCGAAGGAGCACTGGGGTTCTTGGAGGCCTCACAGTGGCAGGATGAGACAGCACACCATGATTGTCGAGTCCTCCTTAAGGTAGAAGGCATGGTTTGCCCCAATTTTCTGCAGCATGGCTTAAGTCAGCAGTTCTTCTTTGTCCTTTTCTTCTCTGTGTCTGTCGAATCTGAGTTCAGGGTCCAGGGATGCCACCTAAATTTAGGGGCGTTAAAGGGGGCAACAGATAGTAGCCAATTGGCTACCTACAATTAGGTTGTCTACACCCTCTCAGTGACCACTTCCTGTGGGAAGAGGCACTACACTGACCCTCATTGGCTAATTCCCCCCTCAAACCAAGATGGAAGGAAATGTAAAATAGGGTTCACATCACCTGCCCCACCTTTAGGGGGGTGCTGGCTGAATGGGAACCCACCTCTTAATTTACCTAAATGTTCCTGCCTGTCCTCCTGCCAAATGTGGATCAGGACAGTGTGAACTGCCTGGGTCGCATTTTGAAGGCAGCATCACCTTTGAAGCTTCCTGCCTTGGAAGGCCAACCTGTCCTGGGGTAGGTGTGAAGCACCTCTGCCCAGAGAAGGCTTTGTTCCTGGCCTCTGACAGCGCTCGCCCTCACCCTATGAGGTCAGAAACATGCCTCGTGGTAGCAGGCTGCCTAAGGCTAGTTAGAGACCACACCAGTGCCTGGTAGGTTTAATGGAGACCCTCTGGAGGGTTTCCTGTGTGCATTTATTAACAAATCCAACGCAGACTTCAGTGAGATTTTATTAAGATGAGATGTTTGATACCAAACATCTTAGGGTACTGTGAAGCCACTATGGAGCTAGGAAACTCAGAATGATAAGTATCCAACCTATGTACTCTCTATGGCTTCCTGGTGCAATTACAATATATAAGATTTGACATGATATCATAGGGTCATATCTGCTCATGCAGATTAATCCACATGTGAGATATAGTGCACCCTGCCTTAGGGTTGTAAGGCGTGCAGGAGGGGTGACTTACCTATATCTCATGCAGTGTATGGGGGTATGGCACACAAGGCTGTGTGCCATGTTGACTCTTCGGTTTTCTCTGCACAAAGACATGCAGCCTGCAATTACAGCTTGCATGGTCTTGGTAAGGGGTCTCTGGGGTGGCACAATTGGTGCTGCAATGCCAGTGGGCCCTCTTCAGTACCAATGCCCTAGGTACCAGGGGTACCATTCACTAGGGACTTAAAGGGGTGGCTGAAGTTGTGCCAATCATGGTGCACTTTTGGGAAAGAGACTGTGGAGGACACTCTTTCTCGCACCTGTCAGTCAAGGAATGGAACAACCTCCACCTGCACCTCAGGACTACACGGTCGCTCTTTCGATTCAGGAAAGAACTAAAGACCTGGATGAGTCAATGATCAAACCACCACGCAGCAGCCAACATCTCCAGACCCACAAGAGACCCTCATGGGTGATTTGCTGTGCTTTATAAATGTTTGATTGATTGCCTGTGAGTTAATGTTGCACTGATTTTGTTTATGTTGTTAGTGTGAGGGAAGCTTGCACTGCTTGTACCTGTATCATTCTTATTTAATATGTTTATGTATATTATTTATTACAGTTGTGTTGCTTATCCTCAAACTGTATCTGTTTGTATGTGGAAGAAATGAAAGGCAAGACAAGATAATGTTTAAAAAAAATCACAAATCTTATATTTGTGCCCCGTATATAATGTGCTGACCAATTGCTGCAGTCCTTGTGAGATAATTTTAAAGAGTAACAGACTGACTTAAGCGACTCTTATGTAGCCTGCGGGTCACAAATTCTAATCAGCTTCAAAACCTCAGTGGGTAAAAGTACTTACTTCATGAATCTATAGGCAGACGGGTTTCCAGATATTTTGATCCTATTCGGAAATATCAGTGGGTTAATGTAACTAATGCAGTTATTTCTGTGTGTCATATTTGGTCACAGTATTTAATCATAGGCTGATACATCAGTGGGCTCATTCACCTACTGCATAATATGAGTAGGGGCCCCCTGAATCAGATGCAGGGGAAAGAGGAATCAGAGATCAACAGAGGCTCATTGCCTGAGGCCCGTTTATGAACAATTTGGCTTTATGAAGTACCTCTATCTGGGAAAATGTGAGCGTCACTAACATCGTCCTTGAAAGTGTATCAGCATATCTTGTGTCACCCTCGTACAAGAGAGTGGCCGCTGTCCTGATTTCTTGTTGCCCCTGCTTGTTTCCCATCGTATACATGCCCTGATGAAGGTGCGGCCGTAGATCGGGCCTAGCACTGAAACGCACGTTGGCGTGGTTACGTTCTGCCCTGCTATTACCATCATTTTCCTCCCCAGCTAGTTGCTGAGTGGATGCTGCAGAACAACTTCAGTGTATTAGTGTACGATGTGTACTGAAGTTATTTGGAGTGAATGAATAGAATATGAATGTTGGAATGTGTGATGAGAGTGCAGTAGAATGTGTCTGGGATGAAGAATGAATGGGAGACCTGGGGCATCTTATTTAATTCCTTGTGATCGAAGTATTGTTATTTATGTACAATTATGCTTGTGTGCACTATTTGAGAAAAATATATATATAAAAAAAAAATGATATATTTTTGTATCCTGTGTCCGAATCACAGCGAGTGGCCTTGATCAATAGTGAGCTCAAAGTTGTGTTTGTTGAACTATATTTTTGGACTCTGTAAGAGCCTTTAATCTAAATACATGGGGCAGATTTACTCTCTTTGATCTCTGATTCATTCACCTACTATAAACATAAATATGGTTGCCATTAGTTCCAATCAGTGGAAGTTATCCTCCTCAAAACAATGCACTGACTGGGGGACACTGGACGATGATCAAAAAAGTGCATGCTTCTCAAATGTTGGGAATGCCACGTATCTCTTTATGGACTCAATAAAAATATGTTTAACTCTTAAGTGTGAGGTTGGGCCATATAGTGTATACGCAGCTACGGCTGAGTGGCTAACCAAACCGCTACAAGATATACTCTTAGCCAAGCATATGACTTCGTCCTCATACACTCATTATCTGTTCTCAAACTATTTTTTTATATACGTAGACCACTTACCCCCTCCACCTCTCTCGCTCACTAACTCTCCTTCCGTTTTAACCCTTTGAAGTGTGTACTCCGCTGACATATCTCGCCGCTACCCTCGATGCCCGCGTCACGACTTTCATTTCATTCTCTCTTGTATTGCATCCTTGCCCCTCTCCCACCGCACCACGATTAACTCTTTTATATTCCCTCGGTACCCCAGCCTCTCCGTGCGTCCCTGCTACTTCGTACACCCTGCCCGCTCCACATCTCTGAGCCACACAGTTACGTCGCCCCAACAAACACCATGCACTTATTACCTGTGTCAGATGCCCGGCTCTCTCAGGCCATGCCCAGGCCCGGCTCCGGGACATCTCTCGGCGATCCTTCCATGCTGGCACTTCTTCTGCCTCACATGACGGGCCCCACCTCCCCCCTCCCCCACGTAGGCTGGACTCAGTGGAAGCTATGGTTGGCTGCGTTCGTGTCAGCCTGCTGCTATTGGACAACAACAGGAGGCTCGACTGGATTCCTGTAGTTTAATTGGTCAAAGTGTTGAGGGGGCTCGTCTTCTCGTGACCGAAAAACGTAATAGCGTAAGTGTTGGCGCGTGGGTACGTAATGACGTGCCTGCAAGGAATGCTCGTTTCACTGACGCTGTGCGGAAATTGAGAATACCAATTATCAATTTAGAAGCAGGAAGCGAAAGGGGATATTTTTCAGTAACGAAGGTTCACGAATAGATGGGATAAACTGAATACCTAACATGGACAGGCCCAGAGGGTAGGAGGTAAAGTCAGTCGGTAGAGTAGGCAAGTAAGTGAACTCTGGGAAAAGTGAATCAAAGGATGTGGAACCACAGGGAAAGCCGTACCTAAACGAAATATAACACACAGTGGAAATGCCATTAGGTCTGTCCTATGAATGAAAGTTGTTTTTGTGTCATTGATGGGTTTAAATGACACTCAATAATTAATCATAGATGCACTCTGTCACTCATTCATCCACCCACTGATTCATTCTTGCATTCAGTCTCTGACAAGATAAATTAAAAGAATACAAGTAGAAAAAAAGAACATGCTTGCAATCATGAAACTAAACATAGCTGCGGGTTGCCATCATGCAGAGATATTGTATTTGTAGGGCGCAACATTTATCCCGTAGAACATCACGGTGCTAGGAGAGCATACAGTGCGGTGTAAGGAAAAAGGGTATTTGGTTGTGGCGTCGGGTATTCTTGAGTAATGACTAATCGACTTAGTGTGTTGAAAACAGGAAGGTTTTTAGCTTCTTTCTGAAAGGTAGATATTCGTCTGTCAATCGTAGGTCAAGTGGGAGGTCATTCCACTGAACAGCCAATTTAGAGAAGGAGCAGTCTCTCATCATAACTCTAGTGGTGCGTTTAATACTTGCCAGGGCAAATTGATACTTGTATAGCGCACTACTCACCCGCAAGGAACTGACCTGAGGTCATGCCTGATGGCATGACCTCAGGTTATGTGACGGAACGTGGAATGCCATTTGTCTTGCAAAATATGTGGGCCTTTCTTATGCAAAGTTCTGTGAGCATGGCAGAGGAGCATGAATTTGGCTCTTTGGTCCACTGGCAGACAGTGTAGTTCCTTCGTGCTGACAGATGCTGAGCTGTATCTGCTTTTATTACAGATCAGTCTAGCGGCTGCGTTTTGGACTACCTGCAGGCGAGAAAAAAGGTACTCGGGCATGCCCACATAAAGTGCATTCCCGTAGTCTAGTCTTCTCAGAAAAAGTGCTTTAGTGACCGTTTTCTTGCAGTTCAGCAGAATCCAAGGGAAAAGTCTGCGGAATAGTATCAGTGTGGCAAAACCTTTTCCGCATAATGTCCGCACTTGGTCATGCATGGATAGGGCATTGTCGAATAAGATGCCCAAATTTTTAGCAACTCGCTTGGGTTCAGGGGGAGGTTCCCAGAGCATGGGGCCACCAACCGCTGTCCCAGATTGAGTGTGCACCCCCGAAGAGCAAAATCTCGGATTTTCCAGCATTTAGCTTTAGGCAGTCATGTGTCATCCAAGTTGCGATTTCGGTGAGGCGATTAATTAGGTTGCTCTTGGTATCAGTGTCAGCATGCTTGTCATCAAGAGGGATCAATAATTGCGTGACATCAGCTTTTGAGCAGATGTCAAAGCCTCATTTCCTACTGATTGGTGCTAAGGATGAGGCATACGTGTTAACAAGAGTGGGGCTTAAAGAGGCTCCCTGTGGGACTCCATGTTTGATACTTTTTGATTTTGATGAGCAAGGACCCATTTGAATTTTTTGGGTTCTGCTTTTCAGGAAGGATGCGCACCATGGGAGGGATTTTGAATCCAATGCTTTTTCGTGGAGAATTCATAGTAATTTCTTATGGGATAAGGTATCAAATGCCGCAGTAAGATCCAAAAGGATCAGTGCTACGGCTCTGCTTTGATCCACTAAGGATCTGATGTTGTCGGATACAGTAAGTAATGTGGCCTCGGTGCTGTTGTTGGCTCTAAAACCAGTCTGGGAGGGATCTAGGAGGTTATTGGTTTCAAGAAAGGTGGTGAGTTGTTTATTGACCAATCTCTCCAAGACCTTCGATAGATATGGTAGCTGCGAGATAGGTCTGTAATTTGCTGGGTCGTAAATTTCTAGGCCTGTTTTTTTTAGTTGGGGTAAGACCACGGTTTCCTTCCATATGGTTGGGAAGGACGGTAGATCCAAAGATTGATTAAAGATTTTGGTGATATGGGGGCATAAGACTGATACTAATCGAGAGAAGATGAAGTGTGGGTTAGGATCAAGTGGCGATCCTACCTTAACCTCAATCATAGCCTTTGCTGCCTTCTCTTCTGAGGGGCGGGGGGTCAGAGTGCCTAGATGAGCCTGAGCCAGAGGGTATGGTGTCACAGTTTCCCTGTCTATATTATCTCCCTCTGGCTGTTAAAGGATGTGTAGATTTTGGTCACTTTAACAGTGAATAAGTTGTTAAGTAGCTCACAGTTGTCTATTTTAGGTGCCATCATTTGAGACAAGCTGGTGGGTTTGCAGAGTTCTTTATTTACCTTGTATAGTTCTTTGGATGAACTACTGTTGTCTTCGATTCTGTTTGTTTAGTAGTTTTTCTTTGCACTTTTTAGGGCACTGTGGTAGCTTTTTAGCTCAACTAGGTAGCTATGTCTGTCTTTGCTGTCCTTTGGCAGTCTCTATTTGTTTTCCCGGGTTCTACACTTTTTAGGGCACTGTGGTAGCTTTTTAGCTCAACTAGGTAGCTATGTCTGTTTTTGCTGTCCTTTGACAGTCTCCATTTGTTTTCCCGGGTTCTACACTTTCTTTTCATTAGTTTTAATTCTGATGAGTACCACTTCTCAGATTGTGCTTTATTGGCAAGACAATCTGGCTTTATCTGGATGATGGCCAGTAGGGTTGTGAATAACAGCCCCTCCGAATAGTTTGTGTTCACCTTTGGACACCGAGAAAGCTAGAGTCTCATGCTTGCCTGTCTGGGTAACTGCTTCAGGAATACAGGTAAGGTGCTCTTTAAATAAAATGGCGGTGCCCCCTCCCTTCTTCCCCTTTCTATCTCGTTTTAGTAATTTGTAGCCTGTTGGTAGAGCTAGGGCAATATCGGGGGAGTTGTTGTCGTCTAGCCATGTTTCAGTAATGAATGCTAGCTCTGGGTTTAGGTCATCTAAGGTCTCCCAGATCTCAATACAGTGTTTGGGTATTGATCTAGAGTTAAAGTAAATACAGGTCATTAGAGGCTATTAGAACTGGTATATTTCTCTGTAGATTGGGCATATGTTACTTAATATCCTCATTTGCAGTGGCAACATGAGAACGGGCCATCCGATCACTAGGCGATCATTTCACACAGCGCATGCTGGATTTCTGTGTGACTGCCAGGTCCAAAAGCATATCTCTTGAGGAGGTGCGAAGTGGTATTTGATTTGACGTAAATAGTTACCAGTTGTTATAAAGTTCCAGAATGGCCGCCACATTTAGAACCCATTTGTTGGCCAGCTTGGATAACAATGATACACTACAGACAACAAAAGTCCATAATGGTTTCCTGATTTAACACCTTGACTGCTTGAGCTATCCCTCTGCTGTGCTGGGCCATAATGTAAATGGGTGTGGTCATGACGAGCTCAGCTGGTCATGAGCACCCTAGAGGTATACCTCATGACGAGCTGAGCACGTCATGAGCACCGAAGGGGTTAAAGGAAATGGCCAAGTGGGATGCAGCTCACTGCAATTAAAATGACCGGCAAGCAAGTGACACGTTTGCCCTGACTGGAGAGCTGTAGTATCCTCTTATGAAACATTAATATAAAAAAGTAAGAAACAAAGAAATGAAGAGGGAACTGTAAAGGGAGAACATATAAAACTGTAAAGGACTCGCCAACCAACTGAAGCACACTCATTTTCAGGTGAATGTACCCAAGTGACCAGAAAAAAACCCATCATTCACAGAGCAAGAGAACCAATGACTCATGTGGACTAAACTGTGCTGTCATTGATGGAAGCAGAGTGTGAATGACACTCATACAGTCTAATGGCAGAAAAGGGCTGACCAAAAGCCTACTATGTATCTATATGCATATATATATTTATGTATATGGATGCATGTATTATTTAATGACTTTTTATAATTACAAGATCCTGGCAGGCAGCCAAGAAGAGATCCTTGCAAGAATTAGGACAGTGCAAGTCTTTTCTGACCAATATTTGATACTGTCCATAACCAACACAAAAATCCTTCCCTGCAGAGGTAATCTGTGACATTTCATGTAACAAAACACATATTTGTAGGCTTTAATTCAGGGTAATAACTATTCATTCCTAAATGCCTATTGACATTAACATATGCTTCTCACAATCAATATGGCAGGCCTACTGCCTTTCTCGTAATGTTTCATAACAAATAATTAGGTATACATCCTTCATCATTGGCGTGTCACCATAACCAATTCAAGATTTCATAACACACAGATCAGGGCTACAGCCATGATCATTGGCTTGCCACCATAAACCACTTTTTTCTGCTGTGATGAGTATAAGCCTTGATACAAGACAAAAGTGCAATACAAGCAGTCTTTTTATTAGAAGCACACAAACACACTCCAATCAAAACCTGCACTCAGGGAGCCAACATGTGGGTGAAAATGATGCCCCTCTGTCAGTAGTCCACCGAAAGCTCTTTTTGTTGATCACAAAGTTCAGTTGATGGTGTCACTGTCAAGCCAGACTTAAAAATACATGTAGATTAATGTAGAACTGGGTGTCCCATACTGCTATGAAACACAAAACTGCACTCTGAAGTCTAAAGTTTATGATGGAAGTAGAGGGCGCTGGGAGTGCAATAAGTTCCTCATGACTCCCCTCCTCCTATATGTGCTACTGCGAGAGAAAAACAAACACCATAAATTATGTAGCTGTAGCAGCATTATAATGTTGTGTGCCCCTGATAATTCACACTCAGTCACTAACCTGTTTACACATTAAAGTGTTTCTACTCTTCCCTTCTGTAGGTATGCCTGTCATGCTGTCCACTGCCACAGACAAGCTTCATGCCACTGATGGGCCTGTGGTGGAAAACATACAATACGTATTGCACTTGCTAAAAGGAGGGTGTTTCACACCGGTGTTGCAGGTGTGGCATTTTTTATGACTCTTTGTTTCAGGGTAGAGTTAATGCTTGCACATTTATGGTGGAATCCTGTATCTGCACTGACACAATGTATCTCTGACCGCATCCCTGCTAAACTGTTTAAACCTTAATGACCTCCAAAAAAAACTATATATTTATGCTCCATGGTGTTAGGTTTAGCTGTGTCATTGCTGCATTAGAACCAAAAGAGAACGGCACATTTGTGCAATGGCGATGTTATCTGCATCCTCCTCTCTAATCCTTCTGTCTTCAGGGATCCTTTCCTCCTGTGTGTTACTTTTCTTTATTTTGCGTCACTTTTTATTGTGTGCTTCTTTCCTCTCTTTTTGGGGCTATTTTCATCCTTGATTTCCTCTTTCATTCGCTGTTCTTCCAACTCACAGCCATATCAATTTTGCAAGACGTCCATGGTCCTGGAGGAACCCCTCTGGGAGCAGCAGCAGATGAGCTGACCAACCCCTATGTTTTCTTTTTTCTGTTAATTATCTCTGTTATCAAAATGTAAAAAGCCCGCAAGCGCTGCATGAGGAAAACTGGTTGCATAAATGCAGGATAGCCCACCCTTCATAACTCTGTAGCCGTTTTTATGAAAATGTCTGAAGTAATGCCCCTGACAGTTTCTTGGCATTGGTGAAATGTTACCCACATTCAAAATCAGAGATGTTCCCTGTCAGAAACTGCAATGGGATGAAACATGTATGAGGTAATCCATCTGACAAGGTTTTGGATGTGTTTTCTAACTTAGGGGTCCTCTTTGACGATAAGCTAAAATGGGGCCCCCTATTACAGAAAAAAGGGGACCTGGTTAGGGTGAATTCAGCAATCTTCAATGTTGCTTCCAAACTAGGGAAGAAACCCACAGGAGCTATGCTACAAGTATATCTGGCCAAAAGCCTGGCCATACGTTCGTATGGCAGTGAAATATGGGGATATAATGTTGGAGAAACCATCCAAGTAGCGGAAAACGACTTTTTGAAACGCTTACTATGTGTTCCACGGGGTACATCCAATTTAGCAGTCCACGTGGAGCTGGGGGTCCCTTATGTAAACAATGCACTCTCTCTGCGACCCCTGTTTTTTTAGTTAAAATGTTGGCTGAATTTAGACCTCTCTCTTACCCACTTGATTATAAGACATTGTATGTCTCTTGACAACTCGACTCGTATTCCGTGGCTGAGCTATGTTGAGAAAAGCTTTGGAAGGTTAGGGCGGGGGGACCTATTCACCAATCCTGAATGCATCACTAAGAGGGATGTGGAGGCAATTAAAGTAGCCTTCCTGTCAGTAAGGTATATGGAAAGGGAAGCCACGGAGGTACAGAAACCTAGCGTGCACACGTACATAATGCTTAAAACAACCCCAAGGGTAGAACCATACCTCATGGGGTCTTTGTCCACACATGAGAATTTTTTTTAACTAGGTTTCGGCTGAACCTTTTGCTCGCCAGACCCAAATGTTTTACTAGAGGCAAAGAGGCAGCTCCCTGTGGCTGCGACGGACAGTCTCCGCAGGATATGTTGCATTTTATGTTTTTATGTAAACTATATGAATTTCCTTGTAAACGCTATTTGGTTCCTATTTTAAAAAGAATGAATTTTAGACAGGTTCGTCCAGCACTGGTGTATCTGCAACTACTGAAGGAGGACTGCTTATTTTTTTATAGTGGGGTTTTTAAAAGCTACTGTTAATTCTAGGAACTATATGGATTTGTACAGAGTGTTTTCCTCAGGCTTTTTTATTTATTTATTAACTTTTATTGCTGTTGTGGTTGTCATTTTAACATATGCACTGTCACTTATATTGTTTTTATGATGTGTAACTTTTATGGTTTGAATTATAAACTGAATAAAGTTTTTTTTTGAGGTGTTGTAGCAGTTTCATCTGCATTTAGGTTACTAGATGGAGGTCAGAAAAATAGCTGTTTAGAAAAAGGGTTCTATCCTAGAACAATTATAGAAGGTGCCTGACAAAAGTACTGTGTAACACCTCAGACAAGAAAGGGTGAGGGCACAAGAAAATGCAGGGAGATGGGGGCGGGGCTCCTTATTTAGGTGAGATTCAACTCCTTTTGGATGATGTAAGAATGTATCCTGGTAGTAAATTGCATATGTTTCAGTGGCACTTAGGATTTACAGACTGTGTTTAATCTCTTGCCAATGTAATTGTCCATGCCATTTTCCATGAAAGAGTAAGCCGTAGCACTCCTTGGAATTACCTGTGCCTTGGTTTAACAACATGGCTAGCCTTTTTCAGATCCGACTTTTTTGAACTGAGGCATCCACCCCACTCCTTCTTTCATTTCAGGTTTGTTTTCTGCGCTTACCTCTGTTTCTTGGTATTTTGTCATTACTTTCATCATGTCATGCTACACACATCAGGACATGTCCTACCTTTCACATATACTGCACCCTGCCCACAGGGGTACGTTGGGCCTACCTTAGTGGTGACTCACATGTAAGAAAAGGGAAGGTTAGGGCCTGGAAAGTGGGTGCACTTGCCAGGTCGACATGGCAGTACCAAACTGCATTCAGACACTGCAGTGGCAGGTCTGAGAATGTTTTGCAAGGCTTCACTTGTATGGGTGGCACAATCAATGCTGCAGGCCCACTAGCAGCATTTGATTTACAGGCCCTTGGCACACACAGTGCACTTCCTAGAGGCTTATCAGAAAATCAAATAGTCAACCATGGAAACACCAATCCATAGTCACAATTTACATAGGGAGCACTTGCACTTTGGCACTGATGAGCAGTGACAAAGTGCCCAGAGCATCTAGACCAGCAAAAACGAAGTTCAGCACACAGCAAAAACATAGGAGGCAGAGGCAAAAATACAGAGGAAAACCACGCCAAGGATGCCAGGTCTAACTCTTACTCACTTGTTTTGTGCTTGATTCCAATCTTTTCACTCGTTTTGTGCCTGGTTCCTCTCTTTCACTCTCACTCACTTGTACTTTGGTTCTTCTCTTTCACTAGCGTTGTGCTTGGTTCCTCTCTTTCACTCTCGGTACTTGTGCCTTCCTCCACACACACACATGTGTGCTCCTTTTCTACTCTTTTTCTGTTTTCGATGTTTGCCTTTTTTCCATCTGCTTCTTTTTTGCTCATTATGCTTGTTTGCTCTTTCTTCCCCTCTGCCCCTTTGGGTCTTTTCTCCCACTTTTTCCCTTCCTCTGCTTCATTGTGCTCTCTTTATCTAGTTTCCACTTCTCACATGTTTCCTGCGCATCCTCTCCCCTACCTGTCCCGCCCACCACTCTTTGCTCTTCTCCCCCCTTCCTGGACATAATTAATGATGGCTGGAGTTTATACAAACGTAAACGGCATACTGCTCATGTGCAAAGACAAGCCCGTCTGCGCCTGCCCAGGCCCAGTCTGTGCTCAGCACCAGGAAATCCTGCTCCTCACATCACCCCCTGATACCCTGCCATAACCCTCCATGCTCTCAACCCCAGCCACCTGTTAGGGAGCTTCTGCGGCACAGCACCACTAAAGGGGCATTTGCATTAATCTCATGCAAGTTGCTTGCATCCTCCCACACACACTACTCACAGCTTCCAGTTTGACAGCACGTAACACCCTATTCTCTCTCATTCACACTCACCAGCCACCAACCATGCATCACTCCACACTGTCAAGCAGTCTCCTCAATACCCACTGACTAACCAAATATGCCATGGAAATATGGGACTTCCTGCATGAACATGCACCAGACCTGCTGTTCCTCAATGAAACATACTGAACCCTACATCAGCCCATAACATCCCCACAGCCATCCCCCTGCCTACAAGATTGCCAGGCCGACGCACAAGCCCAGGTACGGAACCACCATATTCTTCAGGTCACCATCAGCTGCACTGATGGCAGCCTAGTCAACTAGCACAGCCATATCCACCTGCAACGTGGAATACCTGTCATTCAAACCTCAAAACACAGCCAACTTCACCCTGAGTGACACACTTGTCTACAGACCACCAGGACCATGTGCAAACTTCACCAACACCATTGGAAACTTTGATGCACCCCTCATCCTGGACTCCAGCACCTACAACCTCCTTGGAGACCTCAACCACCATATGGAAGACCACAATGACTCAAACTCACCTGCACGAGTCAAAGATCTCAGAAACCTAGGCCTACCCAATGTGTGAACAGACCAACACAGTCCGCTGTCCACCTCTTAGACCCAAACGTTCCCTCCTTCGACAACATCTCTGCCAAAAAACCCACAACCATCAAAGAACTATCAAGCAGAGAAGCAACAAAGGCAACCTGGTCCTCAGAGGACATAGTGAGGAGGATTCTGGACAAAGAGGTCCAACTAAAGGCCTGGGGAATTAAAATACTCCTCCATCAAAAGCTGGGCTACCCAGATTCCTTGATACCAAACAGACTTGATCAAGTAACCCCTTGTATACCCACTCTAGGCACGCAGCTCCAATCTGTGCTCAAAGGGGCCCACAGTACAGACACACTACTGATGGAACGAAAAGATCAGAACCCATCGACCACCCTGGAAGACTGGACCTGGTTAGCCAGAACAATACATCTACATGGCGAGAGTGCTTGACTCAGAATAAAACAACTTCCAACAGGTGGCCACCAACTACGAATCTGCTCTTGGAATATAAATGGTTTAGGAAATAAAATATCGGATAGAGATCTTGGTATTTCCAAGGCTTTGGCCTCATCCTACTGCAAGAGATATGGCTAGAAGAACCCATGCATCTACTTTGCTTCAAAACACACCATACACCGGCAGGAAAAGGAGCCAAATTCGGGCATCTAAAGGGCAGTCTAACAATTTACTCATGAATTAGGACCATAACGACGACCAAAGATGCAAATACTATCATAACTCCTACAAATGAAATCTAAGCTCTTAGAGTGAGCATACAGGACGACAACAAAAAACAAAACAAATAATAGTGCTAAACACCTACATACACCCACGTGATAAAATTAAAGGAGTTAAACTGGTGGGATCTGAAATAACCAGAATACTCTCAGAAGAATCAACATCCAATATACTGCTGACAGGTGACTGCCATATGCATCTACTAGGGCCTCAAAAAGAGACGATATATGGGAGGAACAATTCATGGCCTGGAATATCCCTACCCATGTACAGAGCAACAAGACAAATCAATCTGCACTCGCCAGGAATTTCATAAAAGACATGGAACACTTAAGCTTTGTGGCATGCTACTGCCAGTGCGCGAATAAATTATACCTTTGTCACCTTACCGCTTATCAGCAAGATTGCAGGCTTTCATATAGGGACACAAGACCAAAGTGACCATCTACCTCAAGAAATCATTATGAGCATTCTCAGTTTGAACCCAGACCAGCCTGTGGAAGATCCAGATTCTATTCACACTGAGAACTTAAGGAGGACAAAATGCAAAACTAACCAACCCAAAAATTGCAAGCTTCAGTAAAGACACTTTAGGATAATCCGGAAGAGGCAGACACAAAAGTGATAACTCGCTGGGAAATCTTCATAAAAAAATCAGGAGATATATACACAGCAAGAGCTGCCCGTGGCACAACATCTAGGGAAACTCTACAAAAACAGATTTCATGTCATTCACTAAACAACCAGAAGATTCACCTATCTCATTCTAAGATCCCAAACCTTCAGGAGCTTAAGAAAGCAATAATTAAAACATTATGCATGCTTCGGCAAACAGGATATGACCCCATTATCCAGAAGGAGCTAACGCAATTGAAAGCAAATAAGAAAAAAGTAATCAGGCAGGCAAAAGGGGAATCGGAAAATAACCTGTGGTCCAGGCTACTGCACGATGCAAAGACTAACAACAGCGCTAGAGTCTGGCGCACAATAAACAGCCTAGAAAACTCAAATGTACAAAGAGTTAACTCACATTTAAAAGAATGAGCCTGGACAACTCACCTCCTGGAACATTTTAACTCAGAAGATTATGGTCTTTGGACTGGGAATTATAGCCCTAGCTACACTCTTGAGGCAACTCCCCCGACCAAATCATCTTAGTACTAAATGATCTTCTTTCATTTTCAACCCACCAGATTAAGAACCGGATTGCCAAAGGCAAGCAGGAGGGTGCCCTGGGCCCAAATGGGATTCCTCCAATCCTATTAAAAAAGATCCGGATTATTAGGCGATTGCACTACTAATGCTGTTTGACCAAATCTCAGGAGGAGATAGCATACCGAACTCCTGGAGGGGGTTAATACTATCCCCAATTTACAAGAAGGTTGACAAGAACAAAGCAAACAGCTACCGGCTTGTAGCATTAATTGACAATGAGGCCAAATACTATGCTAGCCTCCTCTTGGACGATCTCATAGCTTGGGCATGGGAACTTAATGAACATACTCGCCCTGTTGCTACTAATAGATGGCGCTAAAGCAGCAAAACTTCCTCTTTTTCTGTGTCTTATTGACTATTCATCATTTTTCAATAATATTGACAGGAACAAACTCTGCGCCAAACTTGAGAAAAAGAAAATACCATCTGCTCTTTTAAACCAGATAATTCTTTTACACACCAACATGTGGGTCCAAGTAAAGCTAGGAGATGGCACCTTCCAGTCCATAAAAATTCCAACAACAAAGGGGCTGAAACAGGCGTGTGTGTTGGCTCCGATCCTCTTTAATTTGTATATGGTTGATCTATTGACGGAATTGAATATCTGTAAATCATACGCTCCAAGGATGGGAGGGTTCCCACTCTCCAGTTTGCTGTACGCAGACGACCTTGTGTTGATCAGCAGAACCCTTATCGGTCTCCAACACCTGCTAGATACAACCAGCAGTTATTCAACTAACACCTGTCTAACTATCCATGCGTTCTCTCTGACAGAGGACTCCCGATTCACCGACCGCACATTCATGGATGCTTTCCCTTTAACGAGACTCCTATCCATGTTACGAGCTGAGTTTCCCATGTTCCCCCTTCCTCCAGAAGACAACCCTGCACTTACATTTATAATACAAAACCAGTCGGGTGCTCATGTGGTGTCCAAGCTCTATAAACTGTGCTTGGCCTCTCTTCCAGCATTAGACGTGGCGGTGCGCGCTGCATGGGAGCGCGATCTGGGCACACAGATCACGGATGACCAGTGGGAGGCATGTTGTGCTATTACTAGGGACGTGTCCATGAACACCAGACACAAGCTCATACACTTTAAATTCCTGAGGAGAATGTATCACACCCCGGCGCTTGCTCACAAAATCGACGCTAGTAGGCCCCACTGCTGCCCCAAGTGCAACGCCCCACAGGCGGACTTTTTCCATCTGTCTTGGACATGCTCGCGGCTACACACATACTGACTGGAGGTCCACCGGGTTTTGGGCGACATATTAGGATTGACGTTGCATAATACACCTGAAATTGCGTTGCTTGGCTACGTTGCAAATTTCCCCCGCCCTCTTCGTAGACTGGCGTCCATTTGCTTCCTCTTGGCCAAAAGGGAGGTGGCGCTGCTCTGGTGCGCCCGTCGCACTCCGACAGTCAGTTCGTGGCTTAGGAGTGTGGCCTACAGCAATGTGAATAGTGTGGAATATTCAGACCAACTTCCGACTTCTTCCCGCCCGACCGATATTTGGGGCCCATACCGACAATACATCGCGAACCTCACTCAGGAGACACCATCCCAGTCACTTCATCCTATCACACCGACAGGGGTGAGCTAGGGTGTGCACGGCGCGGGCGACACATTCGGCATTGCATTACTATGCGCGTTCCTCGCGCTTGCCCCATGCGGCAGGCGGCTGAGTGTATGTTGTCTGGAGGTACATAGTCATTTCCTTGAACTTTTGTGTTCTGGCACTATTCGTCACCCACACACTACCTAATGAGGCGTATGGCACGACACCGCCATTGGCCCAGTTCGTGCTGTGCTTTGTGGCGGTGTGCCAGGGTACATTTATCTGTACATTTCATTGCCTTTTTTATACAAGCTTGCGATTGTACTTCGTTGATCCCCACTCACGGTATGCGTGGTTTATGGTAGCACTTGTTATGCCTGTACTGATAACGTTTCTCATTGTGTTATAGGATGCAATGCTAACTGGCTGGCTGTACTGGTCTTACAATCTGCTGATATGATTTTGTTTTTCTTTTGAAATGTTTCCCTTTCCCTTTTTTTTCTGTGATGTTGATTTTTGTCTTATGGTTTAATGTTGCTGTATTTAAAAACGTATGCCTCTGGTACATTCTAAACGTTCAAGTCGCAATCCTACTGTATACGCCATTATTCACCGTGTGTTACTACAAGTGGCATCAGATGATTTCTGTATTTGTTATGTTATTTGCTTTTCGACTGTGGATTGCTTTGTGCGACTCAATAAAAATAATTTAAAAAACACACCAGTCTAACTATCAATCTCGACAAAAGAAAAGTAATGCGTCTAAACCTGAAAAAGATAACATCTAGTTAGCGTTGGCATTTGGCAGGCACTTTAATAGAAGCAGTCAAAGAATATACGTTTTTTGGGGGATAACAGACAACAAAGGTACATATTAAACACAAAAAGAAGCCATCAAAAGAAGAGGCAACGCAATTGCGGTAGCTTTAAAATCCATCAAAGATAAAACTGCCAGCCCAAGCCTTGCACCACTACTACAGGTTTTACAAGTAAAGTTCATTCCAGCTATCACTTATGGGAGTGAGTGACTGAGGGAAGAGACGCGGACATTCTGGACATCACGGTCTGAAAGTCAGTAAGAATAATATTCAACCTACTCAATTATGTCTCGTCCGCCCAAATCAGGCTGGAATTCGGCCTGCAGACCCAGAAAATTATTCGCAAAGGTGCCTATGTCAAGTGCTGGCACAGGATTAAAAAATCCGAACCAGGAACATTGAACACCTGCCTATGGAATGAAATACACTAAAGGAAGGAATGTGAAGCCATGGGCTATCTAACCGCATCAATAAATCGCTTAGGCCTTGAAGACCTTTGGGTGGCCTCAGGTACTCATAACAGCTTTAAGCAACTAGTAAATAAGACAGTGAAAAGGCTGGCTATAGTGGAAGACAAGGCAGAGCTCAAAGATAGGGCATATGGATGGTTCATCCTGAAGAGCTACATCAGGCCACTTCCACAATCCTATTTAGGCACACAATTTAACAGGAGAATGAAAGAAACATTTCTTCAGTTTAGAAAGGGCATTTTACCAATCTTAGTGCACCCCCCCCCCCATGTAAACGATTGTTGACATAGACTAACTGCCGCTTATGTGGGAAAGTGGAAGAGAGTGGCTTACACCTATTATGCATCTGCGAGGAACTGCAACTTGAACGCCAAGGGTTACTGAAACTAATTTTTAAAAACAAGGGTATACAATCCTACAGACAAGCAGTGAAGGCATGCCTTGGAGGTGGAGAGGTACAGCTTGCTTGCCTCTTCGTACGATTTATGAAGGAGGCAGGGGAAAATCTTTGAGAATAGGTGACCAGCAATCACTGAAATCAAACGAACCTCACAGTGTTGCTGAGCAGTGAACCATGAGCATTTACACCAAGGTCCTTCCACCTCAAACCCTAACAAGCAACCAGCACCCCTTCCACACCGCCCTTTAAAACCAGGAACTTCCCCACACGGTCACTTGCGTCCTCTAAGCCTCACGCTGCTCAGTCCGGTGATCCGGCACAACCGCTTTGGATGCAGTAATGATCAGGACCCAACCTTCTGGACCACAACGCCCAACAGTAAACCAACATTAATGCTGTGCTAAGATCAATTGAGTACAGTCCCATACTTTTACAGAGCTTTAAACCCGGACTTGTCTCCTCTTGAAACAGGCCCACACACACACCATCCCCTTTTTTATTCCTTTTAAGGGAAATACATAATGTAAAATGTTTATATTTCACTGGTATATCTTTTTAACAATCCAAGAGACTTAAAAGTCATTTACTTTTATATATTGCACCAGGCACTTTACGTAATCGCAATATGTAAACGTAAAATAAAAATGTTTAATAGTCAATAATGGAGTTTGTTTCTACCTTGCCCACTGAACCAGCCCCTAGAGGAAGCATTTGTCAAGTTGCTAAGTAATGACTGAATTTTATTAGACAATTTAAGCTAATAATGCACCCGGTACTCCAGTCTAATATTCCAGTATTCAAGTAACTCATTTTACACACTGAACAAATTTTTTTTATCTGAAATTCGGTATACCTAAATAGTCGGGGATTAACATTTTATGCTTGATCGCAAAATCGAAGCTTTACCTTTTTTTTAAATTGTTTTATATTAACCAGGAATTCATGTTTTATGATAAGCCCTTCGATTTTATTGTATTGTGCCTTTTATGAGAAAATTGTTAAGGTTTTTATTAACTAAACAATAAACTTACTTACTTACTATCTGCATAAAATAAAAATGTGTGATCTGCATGTTACATGATGTGCTTTGCAGGAGGAACTTTTTTTAAAACATATTTTATTGCATTTTCAGTTGACATAAGTTATAACATACACATATCAGAGCACTATTGCATAATTAAGTGGTACATTTATGCTCACAGCATTGTATAAGATGCACACCAGGTGTGTTGCGATATCATGAATAACAAACCCGAAGGTAGCAACAAAATATAGGTTCAACAATCTCTAAACGCCCGACCTCCCCCCACTCCACCCCCCCCGTCTCACCCCAAGAACAATGGGTGATTATGTTTTTCAGCAGACAAATGAATCTTCTTTACTTCTTTGATTCTAATTTGGAACTACACAAAAAACAGATCTTCATCAACAAATGCTTTAACCTCTAGAGTTATCTCACCATTATTATTATTCCATGAGATTTATTGGGCACGTCTGCAGCAGATGTCTTAACCCGATAAAATATTTTAAAATGCAGACTTTGCACCCAATTAAGCAGAACAGATCTACTACCATGCTTTTCCTAGTTGCCAATTTCTTTGTGGCAGGGTTTTATAAAATGTATTAGTTGAAGTCAAGATATTGCGCCATTTTTTTGGACAACCCCGACTCCAAATCTCATTTGTTAATTATCATAATGCACTTAAATGTACTCATAATACACCTGATAACATATGTGTGAGATCTTAGTATCGGATATTCTTGTGATGTCACTTGCTGTGATGCCATGTGGAATGTTGACTTGAAATGATTGTTCATTTGTACCCCATGAGGGTGTTGGTACCTGCCTTCCAGGAAAGTGTTGGTTTCATCCAGTGCACGGTTGTTAATAACACCTATGTATAGTGCTTAAGGTTGCGAGGTTTTCTGGGCCTCAATCAGTACAGGGTATACCCCTAGACATTTTTAACATGCACACTAGGTGTACTCACCCCCCTGAAGGGCAGGGGTGTGCGCTGAAAGCGAGCGTCCCTGTAGTACTGCATTCAACACACAGGCTAGGAAGTGTGGCTGCTCCTGTGCAGCAACCCCAACTATTTCCAAGGAAGGAGTGCCACATTTCAAGGGGTGTGATAGCACTGGTGGGAAAACCGGTGGTATACAATCAGCACCCCATATTATACCAACCCTCAGACCCCCTGCTGTTTTAATTCCACATGAATACCTCTGCTTTACAAGGCTTGTGAAAACATTTCTAATCTAACTCCTGTAGAACCTCTTAAACTCCTCTTCCTAACTCGCATCCAGTTTCTCCAGACAATCTGCCTGACCCAGTTCAGCGGGTACGGGCTGCTGACTCGTTCGCAGGTTGTCTTGGAACCGCGTGGCAGCCCTTGACGCCAGAGCTGTGGAACTGGCTGAACCAGATTCTCATTAAAGGAACGGTTTTACTGACTTATTTTCGGGTTCTACCTACATTTGTGAGTATTTGTGTACTCTCCCCTGAGGCGGAAAGCCGGGGGTTCTACCTGCTATCCCTTTTCCTTAAAGCACGCTGATATTGCAGTCATTTTTAACAATTGTATATATTTTAACCTGTTGCTATTTTAATTACTTAGGCAAAACTGTGCGCTCGAGTGCAAGATTAACTTTGCACCGAGGCGTGCTTTACTCACCCCCTCATCCTGGCGTGGCCGATTGCGGGCTGACGACGCGGGACAGGGGCGCCATCTTGGAGGGAGGAAGGGTTGGCGGTCCAGTGGCAGGACGCCTCCCACCCTCCTCGGCAGGATATAAAATAATGGGGTCATTCCGTCCGCGCAGCGGGCGGGCGCAGCGGGCGCGCCGGCGGCGCGCCAAAGGCAAGCCCGTCTGCACCCGTCCGCGCCGGGCACGGGCCGAGGGCCATCCCTCCTTGGTTCTGCCATGCCTACCCGCCTTTCACCTTATACACATGCTATGCTAACTGACTTGCGTCCACAGCCAAAGGAAGGATGTATTAAGCACAGTTTGGACGATTTAATGTCTACTTCTATATTAACCTGCAAACACTGTCAGGTATCCATCCCCCTCCTAAACAAACTGGTGGGAAGCGACGTTCAAAATAAAAAACAGATAATAAAGAATCCCATTGTTGCTCTTATTAATGTTCGTTCATTGGCCAAACACAGGCAAGAAATTGCGGACTTAATCTTAGACAGGAATATTGACGTGATGTTCCTAACAGAGACCTGGATGGACAAAACATCGGACCCAGATCTTGTCATAGCCATCCCAAAAGGATTTAAAGCCTACAGACAGGATAGATTAGGCAAAAGAGGAGGAGGAATTGCTATAATAGCCCGGGACACTTTTAAAATACGGATTATGACAATTCCGACCACGACATGTGAGTCGTTTCAGTATGATATCTACCTGTCCCCCTCTTACAACTTCAGAGGTGTATTATTATATAGACGACCTGAGACGCGGTCGGGATTTCTCATAGAAATTGCCACTATTCTAGAATCACTAGCAACCGAGAAATCTATAACATTGTTAGGAGATTATAATTTCCACCTAGACAGCCCTGAAGATAAAGACACCATGGCCCTTCAGTCAGAAATGGAGGTCTGCGGCCTTTCACAGTTGGTGACGGGACCTACCCATAACGCAGGCCACACCCTAGATGGTATATTTACCAATTTACAAAACCTATCAATAACTGACGTCCTCCCTATGACTTGGACAGACCATCATTTAATATTAGGCACTATAAAAATTAGTGAGGCACCCTCCCTTAAACTGCCCCCCTCAAGGCAGGAATCTTTCAAAGTATGGAAAGATATTAGCATTCCTAATCTTGGAGTATCTCTGGACAACTCTAAACCCATTCTCTCTACTGACCCAGAGATTGCAACAATACAGTATCAGGACTGGTTGGTCCACGCTACTAACAAACTAGTACCAATCAAACAAATGTCCAAAAACAGAAATTCTCCTTCGGCACCCTGGTACACAGAGGAACTTAGAATACATAAACAGCTTTGTAGAAATAAGGAGAGGCACTGGAGGAAAAATTATGATGAGGAAAGTAAAGATAAGTACAAGAAGCTGCTAACTAAGTACAAACTTTTGATCCTGGAAGCCAAAAAGAAATATTATAGGGAGCAAATTGAGAATTGTAGTAACTCTAAAAAAAAGCTCTTTGACATAACTAAACAACTTGCAGGAGCAATTCCTGATCTGAATCCCCCAGCCTCACAAAAGTTTTGTGATTCAATAGCCTCCTACTTTTTTACTAAAGTAAATGATATCTTCTCTTCATTTACTACCTCTGATAAACAAAAAAGTAACGATATAAAGAGGCCACATACTGACAAAACTTTCTCGCAGTTTGCGGAAATCTCGGAAAATCAAACCCAGGATATCATCAAATCCATTAAATCAGGCTCAGCACTGGACCCCTGTCCTTTGAAAACCTTACGCCCATTAATGGATATCTTGATTCCGGTTATAACCCAGATCTGCAACCTAATGTTCCAAACTGGAATCTTTCCCACCCCTCTAAAAAAAACCTTACTAAAGCCACTCTTGAAGAAATCTGGCCTAGATAAAGCGGAGTTAAAAAACTACAGGCCCATAGCTAACCTCCCATTCTTAGCCAAAGTGGCAGAAAAAGCCATGAACACTCAACTTGCGGAATTCATCGAGCAAAACCAGCTGCTCGATGAAACTCAATTTGGATTCCGTAAGTTTCATGGTACAGAAACGGCGCTCATCAAGGCAGCAGATGACATCCGACTGATCCGAGATCAAGGGGGATCAGCACTATTGGTGCTTCTAGACCTGTCAGCCGCGTTCGACACGGTCGACCATAAGATCTTGGTCGACCGTGTCGAGGGGATGGGAGTAAGGGGCCTAGCGAAGAATCTACTGACATCATTTCTGGCGGACAGATCTCAGGCAGTCGCTTTGGGACAATTCGAGTCAACAGAGTTGTCCTTGCCATGTGGGGTACCTCAAGGTTCATCCCTGAGTCCGACACTCTTTAATATCTATGTGTCGGACCTCGCAAAAACCATCAAAGCTCATGGGATGAACCTTACCTCATATGCTGACGACACCCAGTTGATTCTGACGATCAGAGATGATGGGGAAGCAGTAGCGGAGAGTTTTAAGGCAGGAATGCAGGCTATTGGCCGATGGATGTCCGAAAGTCGCTTAAAGCTGAATTCGGAAAAAACCGAAGTGGTAACTTTCGGTCACCTTAGCCCCAGCTGGTCTTCGGCATAGTGGCCACCATCTTTTGGAGCTCTGCCTAAACCAACTACGAAGGTGAGAAACTTAGGTGTCACCTTCGATGATAATTTGAATTTTGTGGCTCATGCCAATCAGACGACCTCGGTGGCTTTTTACAAACTACGTTTGGTAAAAAAGATCTTGCCATTTTTACCTGACTCTGTAGGCAGAACCCTGGTAAGTGCCCTGGTCTTGTCGGCACTAGATTACTGCAATGGCTTGTTTGCCAATGCCCAAATCAGGGTCATAAAAAAATGCAGCTAGTGCAGAATGCTGCGGCCCGGCTACTCTCAGGTGTTCCTAGATTTAAACCAATAACTAACACCCTGAGAGAGCTTCATTGGCTTCCAGTAAAGAATCGAATAAAGTTTAAGACCTTGTGCATTGTGTACAAGGCCTTGCACCAACAAGCCCCGCAATTTCTGAGAAAGCACCTCATGCCGTACCAACCTTCCCGACCACTCCGGTCCGCGAAGATGAACGATCTAGTAGTGCCACGTACTAGATTAGTTAACTGGGGAGATAGACGCTTTCTGGTGGCCGCCCCTAAATTGTGGAACACTCTTCCGCAATCAATCAGAGCTAGCCCAAATCTGCTGTCATTCAGGAAACAGCTGAAAACATGGTTGTTTAACCTCTAAAAGTCTAGAAGCCAAAGTAAGGAGAGTCTGCAGATTACAGCGCCGAGACGCCTGTGGGCAATTGTTCGCGCTATATTAAATGTTAAAAAATAAATAAATAAATAAATAAATAATTATGCTAGCAACCATTCTACTTTTAAAGAAACGTATAACTAAGGAATACCACATCCCGACCCCATCAGGAATCGCAAGTTGTTCAAGAAACCCTGTATGTGTTACCAGGAAGAGATCGTGCAGGCCAGTGGGTTTACATTAAGGCGGCTGGCATGATGTGGCAGTGGTGCACCAAATTATGCGGCAGGGTTGAGTAAATTATGTAGGAAGAAGATGCAATTTATGTGGCATAATGCAGCACATTTTGTGATAATATCGCTTCATTATTTTGTCATTTGTACACATTTTAACAGTCTGATGAAGCATTTCCTTTCTAAAGCCAGGTTCCTGACTATGCCGAGCCTCTAGGAGGAAGAATCCAATAGCTTTATCAGTCTTGGGGGAAATAGACTTCAGACTGAGTCGGTGCAAACTTTTGAATGGACACTAACATCTCAAAGCAGATGGTGCCCATTTGCAAAGTGAAAGTTGTCAATGATGGACGTCTTCCACTCCATGAATGTCACATGCGGGCATTAAGCAAACAGACACTGACCCGGGTGACTGCTGCATGCTACCCTCGATGTCCATTATTTATACCTGATATTTCTAAACATTGAACCTCCTGTCCTTTTAGCTGACAGGGGCTGCCAGGTTGATATTTTGCAATGGATAAGAGTGTGTTCTGTATGCCAGGCCTTCATCTCACAATTCACAGGAATTCAGAAGGATTAATAAACATAATCCCTGAATTTTCAATATTAATGGGGCAAGAATTAGTGCTTGAATTGAGGCAGTAATTTCTGATCCTCGACACCAGCACTTAATTCTCAGCACCGACACTAATGGTGGTGCTGTCTGTCTAATTTTTGTGATGCTCAAGTTTACAAAAAGCGATGAATGGAATGCTTACATTAATCTCAGCCACTAGTAATTACGCAGGCGCATACCAATCCATTGATATTTTCCACACCATGCCACCTCAGTTCGAATAATAATAATATCTGAGTTTAAAGAGCGCACGGCTACCTCACCAGACGTGTCCCGGCGCCAAGTTGCAGATTCATGGTGGTGGTAACAAGAGGGTCGATCTACAGCAAGCCGAAGAGCCAAGTTTTTAAGGCCTTTCTAGAGGCCTGTTCTGACTCCATCATGTGGAGGTGGGGGGGAATAGCATTCCAGAGTTTCGAGTTTTCACCCTGAACGCTGGCCTTAAGGAAGCGGGGAACCATGAGCAGTCACTTGTGGTTTGATCTCAGGACCCGGTCTTGCTGGTATATTTGCAATCTCTGATTCAGATCGCCTGGGCCCTGATCTCTGGTGGCTCTGCAGGCCAAGGTGAGCACCTTAAACTCAATCCTCCTACTGACAGGTAGCCAATGGAGGCGTTGTAAATGGGGGAAATATGATGGTGAAACAGAACTTTCCTAATTAATCTGGCCGCTGCGTTTTGAATCATCTACATCCTGCAAACCAGGTAAGTCCTAGATAAAGGCTATTAGAATAGTCCAGCTGGGAATTTACCAGGGCATGGACCATATTCTTCCTGCAGTCCTCCGGCAGGAAGTGAAGGAATTTCCTCAATGCTAATAACTTCTAGAAGCATATAGAGGAGACATGGCGCACCTGGGTCTTACACAAGAGGTCGTTGTCGAATTTAAACCCCAGATTTCTAGCCGAATCCACAGGGACAGGTGGTCGGTTCAGTTCTGAGTGTCACCACAGATTAGAGGGTGGTGGTACTGCCTGGCTGAAAAATAAGTCCTCCGTTTTCTCGGCATTTAGCTTTAAGCACTTCTCCATCATTGAGGCACGATGTTTTTCGGGCATTGCTTAAAATTGAGAAAGGTAGCCTCTGAGTGTTCTTTAACCCCTTCTGTGCTCATGACGAGCTCAGCTCATCATGAGGCACAGTGCTCGTGTGCTCATGACGAGCTGAGCTCGTCACACCAATTTCTATTATGGTCCAGCACAGCAGGCAAATATCTCAAGCAGACAAGGTGTTAAAAGAGAACACCAGCTGAGTATCATCAGTGTAGGAGACTACACTCACATCCCATGTCTCGACCAAGGTCGCCAGGGGGACCAGGTATACATTAAAAAGAAGCGGGCTCAGCGCTGAACCCTGAGTACCCCACAGACAAGGGGTTTCTGGGTGGATACGTAGCTGTGTAAAAATATCTGCTGTGAGCGGTTCTCCATGAACAATTGGAGCCAGGACAAGGCAGTACCCTGCACTCCTACCTGTCTCAGTCTCTCCAATAGAATTGTATGGGCCACAGTGTTCAAAATAGTCTGACAGGTCAGCACAGAGGGTATGAGATGGCACGACTGTGCTGTCCAGAGCCATGGAATTAGTAAATCTTTGGACTATTTTAAACATTTCTCTAGCCGAGTTGGTAGATTGTTTAATCTGGTTAGAAAAATATTCCCCCATGGTACTGCGCTTGAGCCTATGGATTTTTTTAAATGTCTCTTTGTAGAAGAATTTAGCCACATGATCGTAGGATTTATGCCAGGAACATTCTAATTTCTTGCAAAGACTTTTCTCTATTTGTAATTTCATTGAAGAACCAGGGGGCTGAGGGTTTCCTTCTTGCATACATTACTGTTCTGAGTGAGGCAAAACTGTCAAAAGCGGAGGTGACCTAGCAACATTCAAATCATTCTTGACCCTGCTCCATTTGGAACAGTCCAGCTGAACTGCCAGGCCCGGTCCTTCCTGAACCGAAACACAAGCGTCCCAGGACCAGTTATACCCTTGTTATGGTCTCATCAGCATCCGTTTTTGGCCTAGTTAGAGCTCATCATCCAGGTATAGCTTGGTTCCAGTGACACAGTGTGGACGGGACCCACGTCTGGGCATACCTGCCCAACTTAGATCTACATACTAAAGTATTCAAAAAGTAATGGATGGACTGCTTGAATTCATCTCAGCCACTAGCAATTACTTGGGGCTGCATCCCAATCCATGAAGAATGTCTTGTTCTGATTAGGCATTACTATGACTGTCACATTCATCAACTGGAGCAGTGGGCCTCAATCTCAGAGCCTTTCAATATTCCCACTGGGTTAGTGGGTAGAAGTTCATATTTTGACACCGTCTGTAGTACCCATACATGATCTGAACAGAACCCAGACAGACCAGAGGGCACATTTAATTCATGAGTTCTCTGGAGATCTTGCTCTGCCCCGAGGTTTTTACATTCATTTGCAGGGGGAAGTCTGGGCCTCCACTTATGTTTGCATCTCCGGGAAACACACCACCACTGTCCTCAGTTCCTGAAGCCATAGCTAGTTTTTGGAGCGTTTAAGCACTGTAAGCTTGTGCACGCTGTTGCAATGTGCATGCCCAGTTTTTAATGCACTTTTATTATGATCACATGATTACATGCTTTAAAACATACATTTATTGGGTAAACCTGACAAAAATCCACTTCTAAGTAAAAAATAAATTGATCATATAAACACACCAAACTACTAAATATTTGGACCCATTATTCAGTACTTTCAACATCTGAAAGCAACCTCCCACTAATACCTAAACTGTCTGATTATTTTCTGCACCTGAATTTGAACTAGTGTCTGCCATTCTTTCCATTCAGCTCATTTATCCTCAGTCCAGTGTTTCATTAATGCAAGTCTTGCAAGCATCATGAACACAAGGTTATAAAAGGATTTGTTGCAATAAATGTTTTAACCCTGACCAATGGACCACATATATTTCAATTAGTTGACGCGCCGTTCTCAAATCTTCACCCTCACCCACCTACCATTCCCAAAGTCTGAAATTTTGAAAAGAAAGTCATTCACAGTACGGTACACATATTAATCAATGTATTCCATTTTGAACTATGTACAATTACAACTATCACTCTGGAATGCATTTTTCCAAAGAACAAAGATTGTAAAAAATAAATGTCAGGTTGCAGTAATCCTCCAAGGAACCACCGCTTTTCAGAGAGTTGGGTAGGTTGTCATCGAAAGAGCATTTTAAATTCAATCTGACATGAGGTAGGTGAGATAAATGTGCACAAAAAATAAAAAAGGTTGTATAGATTGTGTTTCATGTAAATTGGCGAAGAGTTAAAGGAAACATTGCTAGCTCCCAATGAAAGGTGCAATAGACTGAGGGACTTTAACCATAGATTTACTGTGGAAAGTGAAAAGGGAGAAATGCGTTTAGAAATGTCTGTGTGGAAGTTAAGTGAAATGGATACAATGAGGAAAAAAAAAATTGTATTTGAATGGTTCTCGAATGCTGACCTGATGTTCAAAGACATGGGGTGCTGTTGAATTGTGAATGTGACCAAGAGCCAGCAAGCAATTTAGAGCTGAAGGGATCAACATGCCTTTTGATGATTTTGAAAACAGGTACTGGAGAATAGGTGCTACTGGTGTATAATGCAGGTGTGGATATTATGTTTTGAGAAAATGTGAATTGGTGTTCAATATGAACGTTGGACTGTTGAGAGGGTATGTCCATGACATAACGTTGGCACAGAATTACATAGAGTGCCAGTGGATGTGAGAGTGAAGTGGGGATGTTGGATTATATGGTGGGGAGACAGGGGGGGGGGTAACGCTGAACAAGTGGAATGAAATGTTTAGTTATCTCCTATGTTGATCACATGTAACAAATATTGCAAATTCATATCTTTCTGTGACATTTTAAACTATGAAATCGGTTGTATGGAATTACTAGGCGTTCATTCGATTGAGCCTCCAGATCAACTAGTTTTCAACAAAGGATGACAAATTTGTTTTAGAGTCAGGAAAAAATCTTGAATTTCTGAGATTATATTATTATTTTGGGCAAGAAAAGAAAGAATACAACAAAGCCTTTGAAGCTGTTTTGTGGTGGATTGAATCTTATGAGTGTGCAAGTGTATGGAAACAGATACAAATATCTAGTATGCAAGATTAAAAGCAAAGTCTGAGTTTTCATAAAGATTTGTTACATGTTTACAAGTCATTAGGGGTTCTCCTTGCCATTAACTCTGGGTAGTTACCAGAATCTTTTGTTCTACAGAAATACCATGGATACACAGAGTCTTGCACCAACTCTCCCGAAAGGCACTACAGACCCACACGAATTTCAGTGTGTATCATGAATACCCATGGAGGAAGGGAAATGGGATAAGAAAGGAAGATAGCTGGTGCAAGGCTTTTTTTCAAATTAGACAGATTTCGGTAAACTGATCATCTGTGTTCTGGTCTACAAGAGGAAATGTAACTCATCAGTTTTTTTTCTACTTTCATAAGCTCGATTATATTATCACAACGTTTTAAAGCAAACTAATATCTGTTTTACAAACATCTTTTTCTCAGCTGCTGTGCTTAACTTTCTTATAACGTGTAAGCGTGTTTATCAACAACAAAAAAATCACAGTGATTACTTTTCATGCTGACATCCTCCATAGAGAGAATAATAAACATGCATGTTTAAGAACATACCCTACTTTTAACATTCTCTATAAAAAAACAAATGAAATGTCACAGCATCATAGGAAGTGAGATAACATAACTTGCATCCCAGTAAGCTTCACAAAATATGCAGAAAGTTCAGTCTTTGACATATTATAAATGAAGCCATTTGATTCACTCCACCCTCTCCTTTTATACTGAAGATTCAAGCTGGCTACTACGACGAAATCTCATGAGATGAGATTACTAAATCTTGCGATATTTCTCTTTCAGTTTCACTTCCACTTTGTGGCATCCTTGTCCACTATGATCACCATCTTGGAGGAGGCATAACTGCAACCAAAGTCCTGCAATGGAAGTGTGTTAAGAAATTTTACAGTAAGATTCCATTTCCTCTTATTGCCACTTGTGAGGCCCCCTCTGTATTCCTCTTTAACCTTATACACGAACATGACTGTACCCCTCCCCCATTTATAAGTAATCTTTGGTCTTAGTGTTATAGAGTGAATTTTATTAGATCTGTTTATTTGTTGAGCTAAATGAATATTTTCAGCAGGTTACCAGGCTCTTTATTCAACACCATAACCTTTCCAATTAATAAAAAACTGCATTTTCTTTTTTGTGTGACAAGAATCTAAAATGGACTGTAACTCATATTCTACATCGAAGTCTCGAATAGTTGGTGAAGGAGGTTGACCAATACGAGTACTGATTTCATTAATACTGGTTTCATTAAAGATACAGGAAAGACTGGATGGATTGTCATGGTTTCCGGAAGTGCTAACCTCATAGCAATTGGACTGATGGTTTTACTTATTGAAAATGGACCTATAAATCTTTTTTTTGTCTTTTTCCATGAAGTCTTAAATGCTTGGTGGATTGCCAGATTGCTTACGTTGCTTGGTATTTTGGGGGCTCTCTTCTTCTTTTGCCTGCTTGTTTCATGTAATTTATCTTGGCTTTAGTTAGATTTTCAATTAGAGCCTTTTGTATTTTTTCTAGTGTTTTTAGTCTCTCCTCAACAGATGGGTTTCTGGACTCTTATAACGCCTTTCATGAATTGTAGATTAGAACCTTGAAGACTAATGAAAGGAGTGAAGCCAGTAAATGAATGGACTGTGTTATTAATGGTACAATTCTGCAAGCCATAAATGATCACCCAAGATGATTGCTCCTGAATATAACATCTTAAATACATTTCTACTTCTTGGTTGATTTTTAGGTCTTGGCCTAGCGATGCGCGAATCGCGTTCTCGGCAGAGAACTATTGTAATCATGTCAGCCGCCAAAGCCGACAAAAGGAGACAAGAGCTGGGCACGCGCCCAGCAATCCTAATGGGAGAGGGAGCGACAAGTGCTGGCCACGCACGGATTCAGTCGCGCGCACGCTCACGGCGCCAGCGTCCCCACCGCGCGCCCATCACTGCTCTCTTCCTGGCCGGCATCGAGAAGTTTCGCAAGGCAGTGAGGGCACTGAGAGGTAGGTGCTTGTTCAGAATGTTATGTCCTCTAATTGCATGGACTTGAGTGAGTGGTGAGTGTAGAGTGATGAGTGGTGAGTGCAGAGTGGTGAGTAGTGAGTAGTGAGTGCAGTGTAGTGAGTAGTGAGTGCAGAGTAGTGAGTGCAGAGTAGTGAGTAGTGAGTGCAGAGTAGTGAGTAGTGAGTGCAGAGTAGTGAGTGCAGAGTGGTGAGTGCAGAGTGGTGAGTAGTGAGTGCAGAGTAGTGAGTGCAGAGTAGTGAGTAGTGAGTGCAGAGTAGTGAGTAGTGAGCGCAGAGTAGTGAGTAGTGAGTGCAGAGTAGTGAGTAGTGAGTGCAGAGTGGTGAGTGCAGAGTCGTGAGTGCAGAGTGGTGAGTGCAGAGTGGTGAGCAGTGAGTGCAGAGTAGTGAGTGCAGAGTAGTGAGTGCAGAGTAGTGAGTGCAGAGTAGTGAGTGCAAAGTAGTGAGTAGTGAGTGCAGAGTAGTGAGTAGTGAGTGCAGAGTAGTGAGTAGTGAGTGCAGAGTAGTGAGTGCAGAGTGGTGAGTAGTGAGTGCAGAGTAGTGAGTGCAGAGTAGTGATTGCAGAGTGGTGAGTGCAGAGTAGTGAGTGCAGAGTAGTGAGTAGTGAGTGCAGAGTAGTGAGTGCAGAGTAGTGAGTGCAGAGTAGTGAGTGCAGAGTAGTGAGTAGTGAGTGCAGAGTAGTGAGTAGTGAGTGCAGAGTAGTGAGTGCAGAGTAGTGAGTGCAGAGTAGTGAGTGCAGAGTAGTGAGTAGTGAGTGCAGAGTAGTGAGTAGTGAGTGCAGAGTAGTGAGTGCAGAGTAGTGAGTGCAGAGTAGTGAGTAGTGAGTGCAGAGTAGTGAGTAGTGAGTGCAGAGTAGTGAGTGCAGAGTAGTGAGTAGTGAATGCAGAGTAGTGGGTAGTGAGTGCAGAGTAGTGAGTGCAGAGTAGTGAGTAGTGAGTAGTGAGTAGTGAGTGCAGAGTAGTGAGTGCAGAGTAGTGAGTAGTGAGTGGTGAGTGCAGAATGGTGAGTGCAGAGTAGTGAGTGCAGAGTCGTGAGTGCAGAGTAGTGAGTGGTGAGTGCAGAGTGGTGAGTAGTGAGTGCAGAGTAGTGAGTGCAGAATGGTGAGTGCAGAGTAGTGAGTGCAAAGTGGTGAGTGCAGAGTGGTGAGTGCAGAGTAGTGAGTGCAGAGTAGTGAGTGCAGAGTAGTGAGTGCAGAGTAGTGAGTAGTGAGTGCAGAGTAGTGAGTGCAGAGTAGTGAGTGCAGAGTAGTGAGTGGTGAGTGCAGAGTGGTGAGTGCAGAGTGGTGAGTGCAGAGTGGTGAGTAGTGAGTGCAGAGTAGTAAGTGCAGAGTAGTAAGTGCAGAGTAGTAAGTGCAGAGTAGTGAGTAGTGAGTGCAGAGCAGTGAGTGCAGAGCAGTGAGTGCAGAGCAGTGAGTGCAGAGTAGTGAGTGCAGAGTGGAGAGTGCAGAGTGGTGAGTGCAGAATAGTGAGTAGTGAGTGCAGAGTAGTGAGTGCAGAGTAGTGAGTGCAGAGTAGTGAGTGGTGAGTGCAGAGTAGTGAGTAGTGAGTGCAGAGTAGTGAGTAGTGAGTGCAGAGTAGTGAGTAGTGAGTGCAGAGTGGTGAGTGCAGAGTGGTGAGTGCAGAGTGGTGAGTGCAGAGTAGTGAGTGCAGAGTTGTGAGTGCAGAGTAGTGAGTGCAGAGCAGTGAGTGCAGAGTAGTAAGTGCAGAGTAGTGAGTGCAGAGTAGTGAGTGCAGAGCAGTCAGTGCAGAGCAGTGAGTGCAGAGCAGTGAGTGCAGAGTAGTGAGTAGTGAGTGCAGAGTAGTGAGTGCAGAGTAGTGAGTGGTGAGTGCAGAGTAGTGAGTAGTGAGTGCAGAGTAGTGAGTAGTGAGTGCAGAGTAGTGAGTAGTGAGTGCAGAGTTGTGAGTGCAGAGTAGTGAGTGCAGAGTAGTAAGTGCAGAGTAGTAAGTGCAGAGTAGTGAGTGCAGAGTAGTGAGTGCAGAGCAGTAAGTGCAGAGCAGTGAGTGCAGAGCAGTGAGTGCAGAGTAGTGAGTAGTGAGTGCAGAGTAGTGAGTGCAGAGTAGTGAGTGCAGAGTAGTGAGTGCAGAGTAGTGAGTAGTGAGTAGTGAGTGCAGAGTAGTGAGTGCAGAGTAGTGAGTGCAGAGTAGTGAGTAGTGAGTGCAGAGTAGTGAGTGCAGAGTAGTGAGTGCAGAGTAGTGAGTGCAGAGTAGTGAGTGCAGAGTAGTGAGTAGTGAGTGGTGAGTGCAGAGTAGTGAGTGCAGAGTAGTGAGTGCAGAGTAGTGAGTGCAGAGTAGTGAGTGCAGAGTAGTGCGTGCAGAGTAGTGAGTAGTGAGTGCAGAGTAGTGAGTGCAGAGTAGTGAGTAGTGAGAGCAGAGTAGTGAGTGCAGAGTAGTGAGTGCAGAGTAGTGAGTAGTGGGTGCAGAGTAGTGAGTGCAGAGTAGTGAGTAGTGAGTGCAGAGTAGTGAGTGCAGAGTAGTGAGTGCAGAGTAGTGAGTAGTGACTGGTGAGTGCAGAGTGGTGAGTGCAGAGTGGTGAGTGCAGAGTAGTGAGTGCAGAGTAGTGAGTGGTGAGTGCAGAGTGGTGAGTGCAGAGTGGTGAGTGCAGAGTGGTGAGTAGGGAGTGCAGAGTAGTGAGTGCAGAGTAGTGAGTGCAGAGTAGTGAGTGCAGAGTGGTGAGTGCAGAGTGGTGAGTGCAGAGTAGTGAGTAGTGAGTGGTGAGTGCAGAGTGGTGAGTGCAAAGTGGTGAGTGCAGAGTGGTGAGTAGTGAGTGCAGAGTAGTAAGTGCAGAGTAGTAAGTGCAGAGTAGTGAGTAGTGAGTGCAGAGTAGTGAGTGCAGAGTAGTGAGTAGTGAGTGCAGAGTAGTGAGTTCAGAGTAGTGAGTGCAGAGTAGTGAGTAGTGAGTGATGAGTGGTGAGTGGTGAGTAGTGAGTGCAGAGTAGTGAGAGCAGAGTAGTGAGTGCAGAGTAGTGAGTAGTGAGTGCAAAGTAGTGAGTGCAGAGCAGTGAGTGCAGAGTAGTGAGTAGTGAGTGCAGAGTAGTGAGTGCAGAGTAGTGAGTGCAGAGTAGTGAGTGCAGAGTAGTGAGTAGTGAGTGCAGAGTAGTGAGTGCAGAGTAGTGAGTAGTGAGTGCAGAGTAGTGAGTGCAGAGTAGTGAGTGCAGAGTAGTGAGTGCAGAGTAGTGAGTAGTGAGTGCAGAGTAGTGAGTGCAGAGTAGTGAGTAGTGAGTGCAGAGTAGTGAGTAGTGAGTGCAGAGTAGTGAGTAGTGAGTGCAGAGTAGTGAGTGCAGAGTAGTGAGTAGTGAGTGCAGAGTAGTGAGTGCAGAGTAGTGAGTGCAGAGTAGTGAGTAGTGAGTGCAGAGTAGTGAGTAGTGAGTGCAGAGTAGTGAGTAGTGAGTAGTGAGTGCAGAGTAGTGAGTAGTGAGTGCAGAGTAGTGAGTGCAGAGTAGTGAGTGCAGAGTAGTGACTGCAGAGTAGTGAGTGCAGAGTAGTGAGTAGTGAGTGCAGAGTAGTGAGTAGTGAGTGCAGAGTAGTGAGTAGTGAGAAGTGAGTGCAGAGTAGTGAGTAATGAGTAGTGAGTAGTGACTGCAGAGTAGTGAGTGCAGAGTAGTGAGTGCAGAGTAGTGAGTAGTGAGTGTAGAGTAGTGAGTGCAGAGCAGTGAGTGCAGAGTAGTGAGTGCAGAGTAGTGAGTAGTGAGTGCAGAGTAGTGAGTGTAGAGTAGTGAGTGCAGAGCAGTGAGTGCAGAGTAGTGAGTAGTGAGTAGTGAGTGCAGAGTAGTGAGTGCAGAGTAGTGAGTAGTGAGTAGTGAGTGCAGAGTAGTGAATGCAGAGTAGTGAGTGCAGAGTAGTGAGTAGTGAGTGCGGAGTAGTGAGTGCAGAGTAGTGAGTGGTGAGTGCAGAGTAGTGAGTGCAGAGTAGTGAGTGCAGAGTAGTGAATAGTGAGTGCAGAGTAGTGAGTAGTGAGTGCAGTGTAGTGAGTAGTGAGTGCAGAGTAGTGAGTAGTGAGTAGTGAGTGCAGAGTAGTGAGTGCAGAGTAGTGAGTGCAGAGTAGTGAGTGCAGAGTAGTGAGTGCAGAGTAGTTAGTGCAGAGTAGTTAGTGCAGAGTAGTGAGTATTGAGTGCAGAGTAGTGAGTAGTGAGTGCAGAGTAGTGAGTGCAGAGTAGTGAGTGCAGAGTAGTGAGTAGTGAGTGCAGAGTAGTGAGTAGTGAGTGCAGAGTAGTGAGTAGTGAGTGCAGAGTAGTGAGTGCAGAGTAGTGAGTAGTGAGTGCAGAGTAGTGAGTAGTGAGTGCAGAGTAGTGAGTGCAGAGTAGTGAGTGCAGAGTAGTGAGTAGTGAGTGCAGAGTAGTGAGTGCAGAGTAGTGAGTGCAGAGTAGTGAGTGCAGAGTAGTGAGTGCAGAGTAGTGAGTAGTGAGTGCAGATTAGTGAGTAGTGAGTGCAGAGTAGTGAGTAGTGAGTAGTGAGTGAAGAGTAGTGAGTAGTGAGTGCAGAGTAGTGAGTGTAGAGTAGTGATGGCAGAGTAGTGAGTGCAGAGTAGTGAGTGCAGAGTAGTGAGTGCAGAGTAGTGAGTAGTGAGTGCAGAGTAGTCAGTAGTGAGTGCAGAGTAGTGAGTAGTGAGTGCAGAGTAGTGAGTAGTGAGTGCTGAGTAGTGAGTGCAGAGTGGTGAGTGCAGAGTGGTGAGTGCAGAGTAGTGAGTAGTGAGTGCAGAGTAGTGAGTGCAGAGTAGTGAGTAGTGAGTGCAGAGTAGTGAGTGCAGAGTAGTGAGTGCAGAGTAGTGAGTAGTGAGTGCAGAGTAGTGAGTCGTGAGTGCAGAGTAGTGAGTGCAGAGTAGTGAGTGCAGAGTAGTGAGTAGTGAGTGCAGAGTAGTGAGTCGTGAGTGCAGAGTAGTGAGTAGTGAGTGCAGAGTAGTGAGTAGTGAGTGGTGAGTGCAGAGTGGTGAGTGCAGCGTGGTGAGTGCAGAGTGGTGAGTGCAGAGTGGTGAGTAGTGAGTAGTGAGTGCAGAGCAGTGAGTGCAGAGCAGTGAGTGCAGAGTAGTGAGTGCAGAGTAGTGAGTGCCGAGTAGTGAGTGCTGAGTAGTGAGTGCCGAGTAGTGAGTAGTGAGTTGTGAGTGCAGAGTGGTGAGTGCAGAGTGGTGAGTGCAGAGTGGTGAGTGCAGAGTAGTGAGTGCAGAGTGGTGAGTGCAGAGTAGTGAGTAGTGAGTGCAGAGTAGTGAGTGCAGAGTGCAGAGTAGTGAGTGCAGAGTGCAGAGTAGTGAGTGCAGAGTAGTGAGTGCAGAGTAGTGAGTAGTGAGTGCAGAGTAGTGAGTGCAGAGTAGTGAGTGCAGAGTGCAGAGTAGTAAGTGCAGAGTAGTGAGTGCAGAGTAGTGAGTGCAGAGTAGTGAGTGCAGAGTAGTGAGTGCAGAGTGGTGAGTGCAGAGTAGTGAGTGCAGAGTAGTGAGTGCAGAGTAGTGGGTGCAGAGTAGTGGGTGCAGAGTAGTGAGTGCAGAGTAGTGAGTGCAGAGTAGTGGGTGCAGAGTAGTGAGTGCAGAGTAGTGAGTGCAGAGTAGTGAGTGCAGAGTAGTGAGTGCAGAGTGAGTGGGCAGAGTGCAGAGTTGTGAGGGCACAGTATGAGTGTAGAGTGTGAAGTGTGTGAGTGTGTAGGGTGAGCAGTGTGTGAGCGTGCAGGGTTAACAGTCTGTGAGCATGCAGGGTGAACATTGTGTGAGCGTGTAGGGTGAGCAGTGTGTGAGCGTGTAGGGTGAGCAGTGTGTGAGCGTGCAGGGTGAACATTGTGTGAGCGTGCAGGGTGAACATTGTGTGAGCGTGCAGGGTGAACATTGTGTGAGCGTGCAGGGTGAACAGTGTGTGAGTGTGCAGGGTGAACAGTTTGTGAGTGTGCAAGGTGAACAGTTTGTGAGTGTGCAGGGTGAACAATTCCAATCCAAACCACATATTTCCATTACACACACATGCATACACTCCATAGCACATGGCTAAAAGACACTGCCATTTACAATGCCATTAGCTCTAACTCAAATAAATCCGAGACCTATTGCATTTCAAAAGCTTGTTTTCTGACTGAACATCTGACTGAGGATTAAAGGCTGAGGGTAATTGGATCTTTTACAACAGATTTTTACAGAATTTGGATATGAATTGTGCTGTTCTCGTTCAGATATTACTATGATGGGTAGACCATGTAACTTGCCAATGTATTAAAAATACGGGTTTCTGATGCTAATTGGTTTCCCTTGACTGGTATAAAAGGTGCCATTTTGATATATGAGTAGACAACTATCAAGATAGTAGTAAATCCGCTGTATGATGTAAGATCTATATTAAAATCCATAGCTACAGTAGACCAAGGTACTGATAATGTTTCTAGTGGTTGTACTAGATCCACACTTTTTTGATTATCATTCTTATTTTTTATACAAATATCACATGAGGACACAAACTCTTTAATGTCTTTATCCATATTTACCACCAGAAATGTTTTTGACTATTTCCATAGTGTTTTTTGATTTCTGGATGGCCTGCTAATGGTGATTCACATGTTTTCTTTAAAACATAATTTCTACTTGTTTTTATAGGAAGATTTAATTTATTATCATATTGTTGTAATTTATTTTTACCTGCTCAGGCACCGCCGTAGGGATTACAATCTCCCTTTCCACCTGCCATTTCATGGTGGTCCACCTGCCATTTCACCGTGGTCTGCCTGCCTTTAAAAGGCAGGCAGAAAGTGACTTTGGGGGCCTTAAAGGCGGTCGCATCCTAATATGGGTAGCGGGACCACCTACAACTAGTCGGGCAGTCCTGCTACCTCCACGGTGCTGGTCAGAAAAAGTTTGACCGGCATTGTAATCAGGCCCTTAGTACCAAATAAATAATGTTGCCATTTTGAGAATGTTTTTAATGCCCAGTACCTCTCTTTCAGCTGTGGTATAATTAAATTTAGCAATATTATTTAGAGAGATTTGCCACTGGATGCAATTGTCCAGTGTCAGGATGTTGTTGGTATAATACTGCTGAAAATCTGAGACATCATATTCCACTTTGAATGGTAAACCTGTATCTGGATGGCATAAAGCTAGATCTGAGGTGAATCGTTTCTTCAGTTCTACAAAAGCTGTGCCAATATAAGGACTCTAATGAAATGTGACATATTTTGTCACTAATTTAGTGACCGGAGGACAATTTGAATTTTTTTTGAAGGAATGGCAGTAAAAATTTGTGAAAAACAAAAAGAATGAATATCTTTCACTGATTAAGAAGTTGGCGAATCCAGGTCTGCTCTCACCTTCCTGTCATCCACCTTCGGGACATGGAAAAACATTTCTCTGCTTTTGGCATATAAGTGATTCCCCCTTAATTTCTCTAGCACCAGAAATACTTGATGAGTGTAATCTTCAAGATCTCTTAAAATTGGGATATCCGCAATATATACTATGACAAACATGTTATATATTCTCTGACCATGTCATTGATGAAACTTTGAAAAGGTGCTGGTGCATTGCTTAATCCAAATAGCATACTTGATATCCAAACAGACCAAATTTCATTCTGAATGCTGTCTTCAGCTCATCACCCTCTTGTACATCAATTAGTTGATAAATTCATATTAGATCTATTTTGGTAAATATTTGTGCATACTTTATTTGATCTAACAGGCCTAAGATCAAGGGGAGTGGATAATGATTAGTTATGGTTATTTTGTTTAGGACTCTGTAATCAATACAAGTATGAATAACTTCTTTTTTTGGTATGAAGAATATGGGTAATGTCACAAGAGATTAGGAGTGTTTGAAAAATCCATTTGGAAAATATATATCCACATAATTCGAGCATAGATTTTACTAGAAGGGAGTTTGACTCCTAGATACAAATCAAACGACAGTCATATGGTCTGTGTGGTGGTAATTTCTCAAGGTCTTGTTTACTAAATATATCAATACAGTCATGATATTCTCCACGGATCATCTTCTCAAGTTCTTCAACTTCTCTTGAATCCAGAGTTACAAGGATAGCGGGTGCTTGTAGATCGGTAGCCATGTCCTGCCCCTTCACCTCATTCAAATCCTCAACCTTTCATACTACAGGACAAACTGGAGAGGAAAATAAACTGTACCTTCTACCCAATCTATAGGTGGATTGCGCTTGGTTAACCAAGGAATCCCAAAAATCATCTGAAATCGTGGCTTATCCATAACATCAAATGAGATGTTTTCATTTTGTATGTGTGAGCTCATAACTTGCTTGAGTAAAGTGGAATGTGTTATCTGTCCTGAAGTAAGAGATAAACTGTCTACAGCTCTGACTTGTTCTGTTTTTCTTTTGGAGTATTAAACCTAAATGTTATGTTATGTTAATTTTTATTTATATAGCGCATGGCTACCCCAGTAACGGGGCGTCCCAGCGCTTGTGGACATGTCAGAAGGTGCAACATCGCGGCCAGTGGGAGTGAGTTAAATGGAAGAGAACAACCAGGTTTTGATCTGTTTCCGGAAGAGCATGTGGTTAGTGGTTGCCCGAGCCTTTAGGGGGATCGAGTTCCATAGCTTCGGGGCCAGGTATCTGAAGGAGCGGCCACCGGCTCTACTCCTCCGGATCTTAGTTGTGCCGGGAAGAGATAGATCCGCCGAGCGGAGGGCACGCTTGGGGGCATAAAGGGCACAAAGTCCCTGCAGGATTTGTGGACCGGAGCCATACAGAATTCTATGGGTTATGCATAGAGTTTTAAATTGGATGCGTTGTTTGATTGGCAGCCAATGCAGGCGTCGAAGAATCGGGGAGGTATGACAGGTTTTTGGTAGTGAAAACAGAATCCGAGCGGCAGCATTCTGAGCTCTTTGTAGCCTATTTATCACTGTCAGGTTAGAGCCAAGCATAAGAGCATTACAATAGTCTAGATGGGATAAGACTAAAGCCTGGACTATAACCTGGCGAGTGGGAGGCTCAAAGAAGCCAAGAATGGGTTTAAGGGTGCGTAGGCGACCATAGCAAGTACCTGCCACTTTTTTGGCATGTGACTCTAGAGAGAGTGAGTTATTCAACATCACGCCCAGGTTTTTAACCACCTCCTTAGGAATGGGTGGGGGTCCTAATGTGGAGGGCCACCAGTGATTGTCCCATCTCCGAGTTTCATTGCCTATTACAAGTACCTCAGTTTTGGAGGAATTTAATTGAAGACAGTTCTGGGACAGCCAGTTTGATATGGCCAGGATGTTTTCTTGGAATTTGGTTTGGTCCATCTCGGTGTTTTTGGAGAAAGTAAAAATAAGCTGTGTATCGTCCGCGTACGATATTAACTTAATCTCGCGATCTAGAGCCAGCATGGCCAGGGGGCGGACGTACACATTAAACAATGTGCGACTGAGCGCAGAACCCTGCGGTACCCCACACTCTAGAGAGTGCCAACTGGGCGCGTACGGCGGAGCATGTACCTGGAAGGAACGGTCCGATAGAAAAGACACGAACCAGTCCAAGGCACTCTCTCTGACTCCGATCTCCCACAGTCGCTCAAGCAAGATCCTGTGGGAGACCGTGTCAAAGGCCGCGCTCAAGTCCAGCAGAACCAGGAACGAAGTCTCACCCTGGTCCTGCACCTCCCTTAGGTGTTCTGTAACAGCCAGTAAGGCAGATTCCGTGCTATGTTTGGCACAGAAACCATTTTGGGACTCGTCCAAAATTCCGTTAGATTCCAGGTAGGTGGTCAGAATGGAATTCACATGGGCTTCCGCCACCTTAGCAAGATGTGGTAATAGGGAGATGGGTCTATAGCTATCCGGCCTGGCGGGGTCTAGCGTTGGTTTTTTTAAGAGAGGGACTACCTTAGCATGTTTCCAAGATTTAGGGATGGCTGCTAACTGAAGAGAGTTGTTGATCAGCGTCAGCCCCTCCCGCAAGATGGAATCCTGGAAAGTTCTAAACAGATCAGGTTTTACTGGGTCTTCCGGGGAGCCAGACTTTATCTTTAGGGCCAGAGATTCCATCTCCGTCAGCTCATTAGGAGGCAAGATTTGAAGTGAACATGGAAAGGCAACTGGACCTATGGTAGGGCTAGGGGTCATAGTGTGTCCATCTGGATGTAGAGAGTTATAAATCCCTTTTACTTTATCCAGGAAGAAACATGATAGCTCTTCGCACTGTGCGTCCGATACTATCAAATTGCCTGTTCCCTCCGGGGCCTTGGTCAGGTCCTTCACTAAGGCAAAGATAGTTTTGGAGCGGTTGGTACTAGAGTTGATCAGGTCAGTGTAAT
This sequence comes from Lissotriton helveticus, assembly GCF_964261635.1. Classification (NCBI taxonomy): domain Eukaryota; kingdom Metazoa; phylum Chordata; class Amphibia; order Caudata; family Salamandridae; genus Lissotriton; species Lissotriton helveticus. The sequence continues at coordinate 1,540,397,303 of NC_136065.1, read as the reverse complement.
ACTTTGCTTTGGTCGACTTAATAAGTTTATGATATTCTTAAGTGGCAGATCTAAAGTTGGTTTTGGCCAGGTGATCATATGATCGCCTCCAGATGCGCTCCAGTAGCTTGCATTGCTTTTTTTGTTGTTGCTGCAAGTGCCTCAGAGTACCACGGATGGGATTGCACCCGCTTGGGCCCCGACCGTTTCATAGGAATGAAATGGTCAAGTGACTCATTTATCCAATCCCTGTAGGCTATGTCGGCCTCCTCAATATTACTAGGCCAGACTGGACAGGATGTTTTCAGTCTGGTTTCAAATGGGGCATTATCCAGTTTATTCCACGGGCGTCTCCACAGCAGGGGGGGGACGCTTTTCCCTATGGCTAATTGGGATCTTAATCGAGATGAGGATCGGGAAGTGATCGGTCCAACTAAGGGGGCTAGGAGTAGTAATTGTGACTTTTTGGATGTTTGTGAACACTGGATCCAAAAGATGACCTGCCTGATGTGATGGCTCATTGACTAGCTGGTTCAGCTGGCAAGCCTCCAGGTCTCCTAGAAACATTAGTATGGTGGGTGAATCACAACGCTCAAGATGGAGATTGAGGTCCCCCAGCACTGCAAAGTTTGCAGATTGAAGAGCTAGCGCCGAGATGGTCGATAACAGTGAATCCTGAAAGGCGCTCGCTGACCCTGGTGTGCGATATATCAGCAGACCCGTAAGGGTGAAAGTGTCAGAGACCCTCATCTTAAATGTCGCACTCTCACAGTTAGCTATGTTTGTGGGGTTAAGGGTACAAGTATAGTTGCTTTTAAAAATTACCGCTAAGTCACCCCCCCTTCCTATGGGTCTATTCTGGGCACATATCAAGTAGCCTGGAGGGAGAGCCAGGGTTGAGACAGCCGGGGTGTCATCAGTTAGCCACGTTTCTGTCAGAAATAAAAGGTCGGGGAGTAGTCTGTGAGTAGCTCATGGACATCTTCGTGGTGCTTCACTAGGGACCTACAATTTAGGCACACTATACTTAGTTTTGTGAGGTTATTGGCCACTGGGGCTTCAGCTATTGTCATCGAATGGACCTCTGAAGCCACAGCGGTCACATTGTGCACACAGGGAGCCAGGGTGCCACATATGTGCCATACAGTTTGATGACTCCTTATAGCCATCACCTCCTCACGAGCATAGGGGGCCATTCGGGTGCCTGTCGACCAAAGGTCCTGGCGCCTGGCGACGGACCAGCGCGGACGGACGCAGACGGGCTCGCCTTTGGCGACCTGCCGGCGATCCGCCGCGCGCGTCCGCTGCACGGAAGAATGATGTGCTGCCTAAGAAGGCACCGGTCCCGCCTCTGGCGGAAGTGAGACGCCCTCAGGGGCCGGGCCAAAGGTCAGGAACGCCCTCCACGCAAGCGGCACAAGCCGTGGTGGAACGGGGCGGCGACCGAGCAACAACCAGGGTGAGTTGCACAGAAACACAATTATTAAAACAGATTGCCAAAATGTGATTTTTAAAAACAAGGAACAAACTCTCTACTCCCTGCACCAGTGCCTCGCATATCTGGCGCGTCCGCTGCGCGGGAGAATGATGTGTTGCCCAAGAAGGCACCGGTCCCGCCTCTGGCGGAAGTGAGACGCCCTCAGGGGCCTGGCCAAAGGTCAGGAACGCCCTCTACGCAAGCGGCACAAGCCGTGTTGGAACGGGGCGGCGACCAAGCAAGAACCAGGGTGAGTTGCACAGAAACACAATTTTTAAAACAGATTGCCAAAATGTGATTTTTAAAAACAAGGAACAAACTCTCAACTCGCTGCACCAGCGCCTCGCATATCAGGCGCGTCCGCTGCGCTGGAGAATGATGTGCTGCATAAGAAGGCACCGGTCCCGCCTCTGGCGGAAGTGAGACGCCCTCAGGGGCCGGGCCAAAGGTCAGGAACGCCCTCCACGCAAGCGGCACAAGCCGTGGTGGAACGGGGCGGCGACCGAGCAACAACCAGGGTGAGTTGCACAGAAACACAATTATTAAAACAGATTGCCAAAATGTGATTTTTAAAAACAAGGAACAAACTCTCTACTCGCTGCACCAGCACCTCGCATATCAGGCGCGTCCGCTGTGCGGGAGAATGATGTGCTGCCTAAGAAGGCACCGGTCCCGCCTCTGGCGGAAGTGAGACGCCCTCAGGGGCCGGGCCAAAGGTCAGGAACGCACTCCACGAAAGCGGCACAAGCCGTGGCGGAACGGGGCGGCGTCCGAGCAACAACCAGGGTGAGTTGCACAGAAACACAATTATTAAAACAAATTGCCAAAATGTGATTTTTAAAAACAAGGAACAAACTCTCTACTCGCTGCACCAGTGCCTCGCATATCATGTTGTACTAGCTCCCAGTCTACAAAGTTGCCCGTTGCTCCTGATTCAATTACAGCTGCGAACTGTGAAAAAATACATTAATTTTGATGTAAGGAAGACAAACATAGGCTGTCCCAGTTTGTAAGGTATTCAATAATACTTGTTTAATAGGACTAGCCACAGAAATGCTTATCAATAAATCATCTTTTACTTTCCCTGAGCAATTCGTTTCCTGACCATTTTCATTTTGTTTTTTTGGGGCATTGTTTAACAAAATGTTTGCCTAAGCAACAATACACACATAAATGTATTGATCTGCGTAATTACTTTTCTTCCTTTCTAAGAGGTTGATGAACAGCTCCAATCTGCATAAATTCAGGGGATGGAGAACAAACTTCCTTTCTGGAGGCGTTTCTATCAGGCCAGGCCACTTTCTATCAGGCCAGGCCACATTCTTCTTTTCTCAACTCTTCCTTTGGGCATCCTATGATCTAGTTTTAAGGTTGAATCAGTTAAATCTTTGATAGCGTTAGGTCTATCTGGAATTTGCGAGAGGACAGCTTTCAATTCCACATTTAAGCATGTATAGAAAATAGCTGCTCTTTTTTCTTTAGGATAATTAGACTTTGATACAAATCTTTGAAATGTTGTAATATATTGAAAGAGTTCTCCTTTCCCTTGTTTTCAGTCTAACAACCTATTATCAGAACTCGGTTTTAAAGTGCGCTGATCAAAAATTATTTTAGATTCTTTCATTAATTTTTCTACATTATCTAATAGTAAACTATTTTCTTTTAGCAGAACCATAGTCTAGGAAGCTGTTTCATCTGTTAAATAGGATAACATAAAAGCAGCCTTTGTTTCAGAGGTTGGAAAATCCCTGGGTTTACGTAACAAATGCAGACAGCATTGATTAATACATTTTCCTCCATACATTTCTGGAGCTACCAAAGCTACCTGTACAGGCATATATCTGTGGTATTTGTGTATTAACTGTAACCTGAACTCAGTCATTCCCAGAATCAGCAGCGGATGCATTTATTCTAACCTACTCTGTCTGACATTCCCATTATTTGTTGACATAACCATTGGTTTTCACTCTTGGCTTCTCCATATCTTTTTTGCAAGGCTCCTATGGCCTTTTCTGTATCAACCAGAGAGAAAGTGGTGGGATTCATTGTACTCAGGCAGAATTTTATATTCGCAGGCTTCCCGATCTTTCATGTACTTTGGGCACTTATCAGAAGTCTTTGTTCTGCTGACGTACCCTGAATACACAAAGGCTTGCTCCAACTCTCCCAAAAGGCACTGCAGACGCACATGAATTTCATTGTGAATCACAAATACTCCAGGGAGATGGGGAACAGGATAGGAGAGAAAGATACCTGGTACAAGGCTTTCTTCACATCAGACAGATTTCGATAAGAACAACTTATGTATTCTGGTCCACGAAACACAATGTAACTTGTCAATTTGTTTTGACTACTCTTATAAGTATTAGAGAGAGGTTTTTACTGCATAATTTAGCACAGAAATGTGCTATCTAAAATAAGACACACGTGTGAAATGCAGGAACTGAGTCAAGAGTGGCACTATTTATTCAAACAATTTAGACAATAAATGTCAAAGACACATCCTTCATCAAAAATAACACTATGCAATCTAGTAACTTACAAGTGTGAAAGACACATCGCAGATCATGAGAAAAAGCATGAAATCTAGTAAGTTTAAAATCACTGCAATCCAAAGAAAACAAGAGAGAGAGACAGAAATTGAATATCAACGTACAATGAAGCATTACAACCTCAATCAAAATGCTAAATAAAACGGTTAACTAGGAGCACGATCGTTGTGTAATAAAATACACTGCACGAGGTAGTCAACGAATAGGCAGATAAGTAGACCATTTATACATTTGAAATGAGGAACCATTGACCGCAAGATCTAATTTTGGTAGGTGCTTGACCGCATAACGTAACAAAAGTTTGAACTTTTTACAAAAGTTGCATCACCTCTCTGTAATGAATGTGCTTTTCACTAAAGGATACACCCAAACCCTGCACTCCCACTTTGGAGGCAAATATACCACTGCACCTTTTAAAAATACACTTTGAACAGCACTTCTTAAAGATGAGGAAAGGACTCAGCACTCCCTTTCGGCAAGGCAAGGCAAGAAAAACAAATTCTGGTGCATTTAAAATAACACACACAAGTTTATTAATGCAATGTTTAGAACAGTAGGTCAAATATATCAATAAATGCAGATTCCCAAATGTCAAATGACTCAAATATACAATTAAAATACAATGCAGTGTGTACAGGTAGCAAAGAGTAGAAAATATATACAAGAGAGAATGGCTAGGAACACCTCACTGATTGAATTTGCATCATCCTTGCTAGCTTAAGCTGGGGAAAGTCCGTCACAAGCCCAGGAAGTAGTTCAATCAGGACTCAAGTTCCGTCCCCTCCACAACAATACGTCTATTCTGGGGTGAACTTCCACCTGGCCCACGAAGGTTCCCAGCTTAAATATCATTACTAAACGTAGGACGAAGCTTCTAGAAAACCTCGCCCCCTTCTCATGAGAAAGAACCAAGCTAGCTGTACCAGTCTGCGTCAAGGCCAAGACAGAGGCTGGCCAAGCTCCGGTATTTTGACTTCGAGGCAGAGTTGCACATTCTACAGATAATATCCAGTTCACTCTGGTCAGTGAAGAGCAAAAAACAAGTGAAGAGCAGACACTTGCCCTCCCCACTTTGCAGTTAGGTGCGAGCAGCAAGGCAAAGTCAGAAAATAAGATGACATGAGGCCATGTCAAAGCCAATAGTAAGAACTCATAATGTGAATGTACTGTTCTACTCCATGACAGCTCCCTCTAAAAGACAGCAAGATTACAAGACAGAAGAGAAGCAGGCATATACTATCCTACATTAAGGCTAGGGTAAAATAACACACTAAAGTCAGTTAAAATGGTGGTAGTTGAAGGTCATCATAGGGTGCCGAATCACAAGAGCGGTTCTCTCACTACAATCTCGGATGCTTTAAGGTGGAAGCTCCTTATAAGGCTGTTGTTTATTTTAAGCCCTCTCTCTATTTTAGTTTTCAAAGCTGCAGAAAGTCACAGTCGGCCACCACTACTACTCTTAGCCCATTTTGTCTTCTAGATGACAGATGCCCTATTATTGCTACATCTTCTTGATGTTCAGAAAGATGTACACATAGAGGACAGGGGCTCGAAGACTTGTTCATCAGAAAGACAGTGACATAAGGTTATTGGCCTTCATAGGAGAGATACAGGAGGGCATGGGGCCTATTGCCTTGTAGATGTTCAAGGCGGTGTGGATAATTTTAGCACAACCCTGTCTAGGGGCATTCAGCGACATTTGAGACTCTTGTGCTTCAGATGTGGACAGAATGGGCCTTGGGCATTATATGGTAAAACTAGACCCTGCCTCATAAGCTAGATTATAATATCACTTTGTCTTTAAGCAAACGAATACCTGGTCTGCAAACACCTCTTACTCAGCTACTCTCCTTAACTTTCTAATAATATGTAAGTGTATTTATAAACAAAAAGAATATCACAGTGATTACTTTTGTATGCTGACATCCTCAACAGAGAGAATAATATAAATGTATGTTAAAGAACTAACACTAACACTCTCTAGAAAAAAACGTGTAGAAGTTCATTCTTTGACAGCTCATAAAATGATTCCCAGTTCAGCAATGTTCATTCGATAGGACAAAGAGAATCACAAGCAAATTCTTGCAAGAGATTATTAAAGTTCAGGAAAAGATAACCATGGGTGAAAGTACACCATCCTACCAGACTCCCAAGACCACTACTAGTGGCAAGAGAAGCAGACATCCATAGCTACATGAAGAATAAAGCATGGCCCCACAAAACTCCAAGGTTTACAAGACTACAGCAGCAAGTTTGGGAAGCGGTTTTGCTCACTTTAGCTTCTCATTTTATTCACCACCATGAAATCTTGGGAGATGCGATTTCTAAGGATTGCAATATTTCTATTTTAGTTTCACTTCCACTTTGTGACATCCTTGTCCACAGCAACTGCCATCGTGGATGAGGCATCACTGCAAACAAATTCCTACAATGGAAGAATGTTAAGGAATTCTGCAGTAAGATTCCATTTCCTTTTATTACAGCTTGTGTGCCCACTTCGGTATTCCTCTTTAACCTTATCCACAAGCTGACACTGCTTACCCATTGAACAAAAATCGATTTTGTTCACTTACAAGTCTTGTAAAATGTATAAAACATTTGTAGCACGTTTGCACTTTAACTAAAGAGGTTCATGTTTTGGTGAGGAAAGAAGCAAATTATTGTTGGAGGAAAGAACAGAAAAATGTTTTTGAGAGAGGAAAGAAAACTATTGTGGAGGCATCTGTTCTTATGGTGTTGGAGCCAAGTTATCACAGAAAGGATGGAAGAACAGTATACAGTATCTTTCACCTCAAGAACCTTGAAAAATACAGAGAATGTTTGGCAGCTATAAAGTGAGACACACTGGCGTGTATGAGGGCTAAAGATTAGTGCAGGACATATATATGGAGAAATGAGTTTCTGCAAAGAGCTGATCACCAGGTGGTACAAGGAAGGATCAGGTGTGCTTTGAAGATAAAGAACATGAATCAGTGCATGCAGTACTCATAAATAACAAAAATAGCAGTCAATGTATTTATCATTTTTATATAGCACTGCGCCACTCTGCATGGTAGCAGAAAATTACATATAGTACGACTGGACAATGAGAATTATTGAAGCATTTATACAGCGCACTGCCACCCAAGGGGTATCCTTGCACTGTATTACGCCTCTACAGGCCATGAAGGGAAGCATCTAGACCACAACTGACTCGCTGGTGTAGTGTTATTAACTATGCTCTAGATTGTTTGGGAAAAGCCATGTTTTTAAGTCTCTCCTGAAACTAATTAGCTCACCTGACTGTCTCAGGGATTAGGGGGGTTAATTCCAAATGCAAACAGCCTCAATCGTGCAGGCTCTTCCTCTAACTTTGTGTTTTTTTATCTGGACAGGCTGGCCAAGTTGGTTGAAGATGTGCGTAGGTTTCTTTTGTTGACATGCCATATTATTTTGTTCTGTAAGGGAACTGGTCCATGACCATGAAGAGCTTTGAAAACAAAACAGAGCGATTTAAACCTTATTTTCTGTTCCAGTGGGAGCCATGTAGTTCCTCTAAGGACTGAGAGGCAGATGACCTTCTTGGTCTGTTGAGAGCCACCTTGGCTGCCACCATTTGGACTCACTGCAATTTCTTCATCAGATATTTAGGAGCTCCTAGTAACATGGAATTATAGTCCAAACATCTGAGACTTACACTTCGTACCACTAGTGTACTAGTTCCAGTGAATAGCAGTGGGAGTATCTTGCGTAGTGTTCCGATTAGAGCGAAGCAAGTTCCAGCCATCTTGTTCACATGGGCTTCCAAGCTGAACTTTTAGTAAAATGTTACACCAAGGTTCTGAACCGTCTCTGAGGGCTCCAGCGGTTTGTCTGATGGTATGGCCATAAATAAGGAGTAGGAATGTTTGTCGCTAGAAAGCATAAGATCTTTGTCTTGTCTCCATTGAACTGAAGTCAATTAGATTTTAAAATGGCCAGGCCAGGCCACTGTTCTTTGTATGTATTCATGAAAAGTATTCAGTGGCATTGACTGGTCTAATTCCAATGATAAAATCAGTTGGGTGTCATCTGCGTACTTGACTAAATTGATCTTAAAACATTTAATAATTGGAATCAATGGGCTCATATAAATGTTGAATAATATGGGACTGATTGAAGATCTCTATGGGACACTCTATTTAATGTCCCTGAGTTTGAAGCAGCAGTAAGGGGGAAGAGCTACAGCCTGCTGTCTGTTAGCAAGATAGGACTGCAGCCATTTAGCCACTGCACCCCCAAATCCTAGTAAGGAAAGCCTATCCAAAAGAATGCCATATTTGACGGTATCAAATGCGGCAGACAGGTCCAGCAGAATCAGTAATACAGTATGACCTTTGTCTGCTCTCATTCTAAATTCATCCATGACTGTCAGTAGGGCAGTTTCTGTTCCATGCCCTGGCCGGAAGCCAAACTGCTCATCTTCCAGAATGTGATTGGTTTCTAAGTTATGTGATAAGGATTTAATGACAAAGTGTTCAAACATGTTCACTGGGTATGGTAAGAGGAATATGGGCATATAGTTATTTAGGGCAGTGGGATCCAGGTTGGCTTTTTTAAAATTCGGTGTGACTATGGCATTTTTCTATGGCGATGGAACTTCTCCGCTAGAGTTCATCCTTCAGCTCCTTCCAAACCCGGTGAGGTAAGGGGTCCAGTGGAGACCAAGAAGAAATGGTCAAGGCCAATTCATTGAACTTATCCTCTGTTGGAATCTCACAGTGTTCCAGGACTGTCATCTGCCTCTTTTGAGCCATGTCATACAAGGGATGCATGGGAGAGATGGTGTCTAGGTCTATATGGCCACTCAGAGGGTTCTGAATTGTTGAGATGGTCCCTAGCCCATCTATGATTTTATTGATTTTCTCCTTAAAAACACTGCTAAGCTGTCACAGATGTCCTGTGAAGCAGGGATAAGGTTATTTAAGCATTCTGGTTTAGACAACCATTGCATAATTTTGAGTACACTTCTGGCGCTGTTGGGTTCAGCCAAGATAGCGATGAGTAGTATTCAGCTTTGGCTCTGATAATTTCTGATTTATAGTTTCGTATGGCCTCTTTTGAAGCTCTTTTATCCTCTGCCTTGTAGAGCTTCCTCCATTTCCTCTCTGCTGTTTTGCAGCACAATCTTATTTCCTTCAACTCTTCTCTATACCAGAGGGCTGACAGTTTCTTAGGATTTTTAATGGAGACCAACCGGCCTAGGGTGGCTTTAATGTTGGCTCCAAACTCCCAATAGTTTTCTTCCACTGGATTAATTGCATTAATGAGGGGCGCAATTGCAAACAAAGGTTTTTCCTTGGCTATTTTGAGACGTTTGTTCCATTCTCTATCACTGGAACTAACTTCAGTAGTTCTTTTATGCTGGGTCAGCTTTCTGTTTTGTAAGGATAGGTTCATAAAATTGATCTGTCCTGTATATAGCTAGGATAGTCCCTGTGACCACCAGGTTTTTAGTGGAGAAGATTAAGGGCCAGATGTAATTGACCAAATACCGAGCGGTAACACGGAAATTCGCAGAATTTCTGCGTTACTAACCTGTATTTGGCTGAGAGCAATGTAGGGGAGTTTTAACCTACCAGCAAAATAAGGCATCGAAAAATTGCGATTCCTTATTTTGCTCTTGCATTTAAGGAATCGGAAATTGCGATTCCTTAAATGCAATGTAAGTAGCCCTAAAAAAAGTGCACTTCCGCCTTAAGGAATCGCTAATTACCACTAACTTCAAGTTGGTGGTAATTAGCAATTTCCTTTAAAAAACACTTTTTTGCTTTATTTAAAGTGCCATGTGGCACACATTCATGCCCTTAGGGCATGTATGTGCGCCACATGTGCACACATGCACATTACAATGTGAATATCAAGGGCCCCCTGCTTTAGAATAGATAGTTCTTAGGGCAGGGACATAAACTGTGTGAATATCGCAACCCAATATTGACAACTATAAATGAAAGGGAAAAATACATTCATGAAGAAACAACACAGTTGGAAGAAATCTGATTCATTTAATAAAAATCGTACTAAAAAGCAGCCATGACATGTCCTGCTAACATATACATAAAAATAATCAATGAAAAGACAAATTAAACAATTTCAATACACTACATTCATATAAATTGACAAAAAGTCAAAAGTAAGTGGCAGTGATTATATTTCGACGCGCGTTTCGGCGTTATAAGAAACGCCTTCTTCAGGAGCCACAATTTCCGTCCGATAAATATTTGTAGGCTGCTTATGACAGCTTCACGGCGCTTCAATGGCCGGTTTCCAAACACCCCTTGCAGTTAATAATTCACTCGATAAAATTCTGATTCAATAAAATGACTGGTACTACGTCTGTGTTCAACTGAGCGATGCAAACGATAGCAGCTTGCGTCCTACAGTCGTTTGGGTTGATACCGCCTGCTCCTGATGCGAGCTTGTTTCTATATGCGGGACCAAAGCACTACCCGTTTTAATCGTTAACTTTATCTGCTACAGTATTCTAACGGTTCAATGACCGATTGCCATGTTCCCTTCGTTTAATCAGGTCGGGTAGTGCGGCAATGTTTGTCCGGGTGCTGCAAAAGATGGCTGCTCGCGACCCGTCGGCGGGTCGCGAGCAGCCATCTTTTGCAGCACCCGGACAAACATTGCCGCACTACCCGACCTGATTAAACGATTCCGACTGAAGCGGATCTTTTTTTAACCACGAAGGGAACATGGCAATCGGTCATTGAACCGTTAGAATACTGTAGCAGATAAAGTTAACGATTAAAACGGGTAGTGCTTTGGTCCCGCATATAGAAACAAGCTCGCATCAGGAGCAGGCGGTATCAACCCAAACGACTGTAGGACGCAAGCTGCTATCGTTTGCATCGCTCAGTTGAACACAGACGTAGTACCAGTCATTTTATTGAATCAGAATTTTATCGAGTGAATTATTAACTGCAAGGGGTGTTTGGAAACCGGCCATTGAAGCGCCGTAAAGCTGTCATAAGCAGCCTACAAATATTTATCGGACGGAAATTGTGGCTCCTGAAGAAGGCGTTTCTTGTAACGCCGAAACGCGCGTCGAAATATAATCACTGCCACTTACTTTTTACTTTTTGTCAATTTATATGAATGTAGTGTATTGAAATTGTTTAATTTGTCTTTTCATTGATTATTTTTATGTATATGTTAGCAGGACATGTCATGGCTGCTTTTTAGTACGATTTTTATTAAATGAATCAGATTTCTTCCAACTGTGTTGTTTCTTTATGAATGTATTTTTCCCTTTCATTTATAGTTGTCAATATTGGGTTGCGATATTCACACACACATGCACATTACACAGGGGCTACAGGGTGTCCTTTTGACACCCTGGCACCCTTGAAATAGCTCCCGCTATTTCCGATTCTTTAATACCAAATCACAAATAGTGAATATCTTCCAATTCATTCCTATGGGCCTCCTAACCCATAGGAATGAACGAATTAATGAATCTCAATTAGCGATTCATTATTAAGGAATATTAAGGAATTGCTAATATTTTAGTGATTCCTACCTACATTCAATTTAGCGAGTACTTAATAGCGATTTGGTAAAAATCGCTATTAAGGACTTGCTAAATTGAATTTACCTACATCTGGCCCATAGTCTAGCATATGTCCACCCTGATGCGTAGGCTCTGTCATTTATTGTTGCAATCCAAGGTTCTCACAGGACCTAAGAAGATCTGCTAGGGCTGGTCCCGGGTCTCCTATGGACCATAGATTAAGGTCATCAAGTATTTGAATCTAGAGTGCGTTAAGGCCATATTGCTGAAAATATAAATCATAGATTGAACATAGGAGCTGGCTGGGCCTAGGGGACGGTAACATAGGATGCCTGTGAGAATTTGACCCTTACTGTCTTTGAGAGAAAAACCTGGGAGTTCTGGGCACAGGATTTTGATGAGGTCGAAAGGGGCAAAGACCCACTCTTCTTTGTGGATCACTCCCACTCAACCCCCCCTTTCTAAGAGCTAGAGGTTTGTGGAAGGCCTCGTAGCCTGGTGGACAGGCTAATCCCAGCTCGACATCTGAGCCGAGGGATGTCCACGTTTCAGTTAAGAATAAAACATCTATGTCATTTGCTTGCAATAAAAGGTTGATTTTGGTGTGATGTTTCACTAATGATCTAACGTTCATTTTAGTAAATCACATTTAATATTATTGATACTCCTTTCCGCACCCTTTGAAGTCACAGTGAAAGTCCTGGCTGGGTTTGCGGTGGTGGCGACTGGCTTACCTAATTCAAGAAGCTGGTTTCTGGTATAACGCATGTGGCCCAGTGTTTTGCAGGGTTGTGCCCACACCGACAACGTGGTTGGCACGGTGTGCGGCCGGTGGGCGGACAGACGTAGACAGGCTTGCCTTTGGGGCGCCACCGGCACACCCACTGTGTGCATCCGTGCTTGCATCAGCCTTAAGTAGTGGGGGTTTCCTCCTGTAATTGTCGACTAGACCACTAACCAAGATGATGTTCGTTTGGTGACCCACTCTAACAGGCGGAAGTACATCCACTCACCTTTGTGTTTTACTATCAGTAATGCTACACAAGTTCACATGCTTAAAATCAAATTAAAATTCAAAATCAGACCCAAAATTACATTGATGCACTTAAGACACTTAAAACACTTGGGGGCTCGTTACGATAGTGATGAATCCACCACAGCAGCTTGCCAGTGACCGATTCATAGCCAACGTGCAGCCATTCTCCGCCCGCCAAATTAGGACGGCAGGCAGTTTGCTGGTGGACACAATGTCCGTCGGCCACGGGTCCGACACAGGCAATCATTACGATTGCCTGTCGGACCCAGAAAGCATACCTACAATGGTGGCGGTGCCTAGCAGGCACCGTCCGCCATATTATGATGCTTCATCTCCGACAGCCTTGAATGGCGGTTCACCCTTCAGCAGGGGCACTTTCCTTCTGCATTTGGGGGGCACCTATGGTGCCCCCTACATTTCCCAGCACCATGCACCACACAGTGCAGGGAAATGCAAAACCTGCATTATCACCATTGAGGCGGGTGCTGCAGCCATATAGGCGGCCGGTCCCAAGTCCTGTGACGATGGCGGACAGACTTCGGTCCATCCGCCATCGTAATGAGCCCCTTAATTTGTAGTTTTTGTTATTTAGGCAGCAGTAAGAATTAGCAGCTTTGCTACCTCAGATGCGGTTTCATGCACATACGCTCATAATACCAGAATGGAAGACAAACAATAACAACTTACAGCATTTTGTAAAGTTGGGTATAAAATTAGGCATACAGTTGGGCACCACTCTATTTAGTTATAGATATGTTCTATAGAGAGTTCTCTCCTTACCCACATATATAAACTGTGCGCAGGAAGTGTAAAATATGTATGTGGAGTTGATGCCATATGATTGAGCAGGACGGCTGCATTTGGTTGCACTGGCTAGTTTGTGTGAAAGGGCTCTGGACTCTTACTGCGCTAATGAGTGCATCACACCTACCAGTTACTTAGGAATTTGCATCAGATAAATAGAAAGGGGAAAGGCAGTTTTAAGGGCGATATTCTTTGATTGTGCAATGCATTGCACACACCAAAGCTTGAACTGCATGCAGTGTGATAGGTTAAGTAGTCCAATCTGAGTTTAGCTGGCCAACTTTAATCATCCTGGTTTGTATGCACATCATTGTTGTTCTCATTAGCAAGAACTAGAGTTTTCTTTTTAGGATATTCCATGGGAAAGTTGGGACTGAGTTTAATCTTTGAAGAATTATGAGATTTGGACGTTAAATTAAAAAATGGCACAAGCACATCTGAATGTAATTGTGTATTTGTCACTGGTGACACCTGACTTCACAATTTGGTACAGATTAAAAAAAAATCTATCACATCAAAATAATAAAAAGTTAAAATAAGGACCAAAAATATGGACTTATTAAAACCATTTTTGATAACAGATGTTAAATTGTACTCGTTATTTTAAAATAACCTCAAATGTAACTAGGCCTTACCTAAATTGCACTCCAAGTATTAGTGACAAAAATCTCATGAAGACCATGAGGTGAGCCTGTGAGAAAAAAGGTGGCTATGGGGATGTGTAGCTCCTCATACTACCCATTGGAAATATATAAATTGTTTCGCCTCAACTTCACGAGAAGCTTACTAAAGAAATCTCTAATTCCTTCGAAAAATACTCACTAAGATGTGCACCATACTGTGGGTGCAAAACAGTTGCAGAGCGGCAGTAGTGAAGCACTGTTTCTAAGTTCTTAGAAAACAGATAGCACTGGATTCTGAGGGACCAAAATATAACAGACTGCAAAAATAGGGTGAGCAGGGTATATGGGGTCTCTACCCCTTTGCCCATGGCAACATAATTTGTAAAAAAAATTGAACTTTAGGAGCTAAGATTTTAAAAAAAAGTTTTTAAAAAAAATGTGTCGGGAAACTGATACCAGCTGTAAATAAACACTTTGAACTGGCCACAATGCAACAAGGTTCCAATATATAAAACTTCTGTGATGAAAAATGGACACGTTTTTAGTATTTTCAGTTTAACTTTTTGTTACTGTAGGGCTTTTTACTTTTTAATGAACCCAAACTCTCACTTTCTCAGAACACATTGCCTGACTGGCAAATCTCAACTCCACCTATTCAGAAAGCTGAAACACATCCCATACTCAAATCAGATCAGCACTAGAGGCATTTGTTCTAACCCACCTTGAATAAATACTGGTGGACATTCTCAACCTTTCAGTGGCACCCTTAAATGTTTTACTCATACTACTGCACGACTGGTTGTGACATCTCCACTGGCTCCCTTTAGATGTGAGAACTGTTTCAAAATAGTTTGTATAATTAATTAAGAGACCTACACCAACCTACCTGAATGATAAACTACAATTCACAGGTGGTTGGAGGAACACCACAAACAGAAGTGACCTAATTCTGGAAATCCCTAAAGCTCGAGGAGTCAAAACATCTAAACAAACTTTCTCTTGTTTAGCTTATATATCATCGAATTCTTTTACTGATTAAACTGAACGGAATCCTAATATCCTGTCCTTCCAGATGGATATGAAAAATTACTTATTTCAACTATACGTATGTCATTAACAATCTCAATATTTTCCATCCTATCTCTGTGCTTTCACTCTTGCTTTTATTTTACGAGTGTTAACTGTAATGCCTACCACTGCCCGAGTGTAGGATGACCAGATCAGGCAAATCAAAATTCAGGACATTACACAAACATAGACGTAGGACTAGTTTGCATTGACTGAGGGGCACAGAACGATATAATTGACAGCATTCACCCATGTAGAAAACAAGAGCCATGAGACCAAGTGGAATTAAATGCAGTATCATCTGTGTTACCTGAATTAATTTCTGATAGGGAATGCTAACTAATTCTGTAATGGAATTCACGAAAAGTTTCTTCCAGACCATTCAATCAACCCTTTCTGAAAATTGGTACATGTGCTTAATTTACTGAAATTTGCCAAGGCAAAAAATCGAAAAACCAGGACACTTTCAGCAAATCCGGAATGCTTAGTCACTCTGGGGCATATTACCAAGAAGTGCGTTAGTAAACGCACAACGCACATCTCCATATCGCCGGCTATCGCCGGATTTCATCGCCGTTTTAGCGCACATTTATCAATGCGCATCACGTAGGCGAATTGAAATCCGGCGATAGTCGGCGATATGGCACATTAGCGCATGAAAACAAATGTTGTTTTCATGCGCTAATGTGTGCCTTGATAATATGGGGGGGTGGATTCAGCGTTATGATCCACTCCCCCATGTTATCAATGCCCTAACACCTGGTCAGAGCAGGCGTTGGGACACCTGCGATAAACGAGTTTATCGCAGGTCTCCCTCTCCCAACGTCTGCCTAGGTAATAGGGTGTTCCCACCTCCAACCACATTTTACATGTGGTTGGACGTGGGAACGCTCACTTTGCATGTCATTAGTGATGTTAATCGCCGACATGCAAAGTGGGCTTGCGCCAGGCTTTAAAATGCCCTTGTTAATAGGGTTCTAGCAGTATCGCCGCTTTCTCGGCACAATTCGCCGAAAAAGCGTCGATACTTGCCCTTGGTAATATTCCCCTCTGTTCTTGTGGTTATGGCCATGCAATAGAAATATTTTATAAAGTCATATTTAAACTCATGATTCTTAACAATTTAATAAACATATCTGTAACACAGCCCTAGTTTGGATTCTATAGGTTAATTTTCAGATTTTTCGTTTATGTTTCATATTGCAACCAAGTGGTGCTTTTACACCGAAAAGCTGTATATCATTAAAGAACAACACACTGAAAATCGCTTGTGGACGCCTTGAGGGTCTGGATCAGTGTGCTGTGATCAGTTGTACCAAATGTCATGAGAAGGTAGGGAATACTTACAAAATGTGCCCTCTTGGCCGGTATGGAGATGGCCTCATTCAGCATTCTGAAGGTAGCAATTTCAATGGTACAGCGTGGGCTGACACCTGGTTAGAAGTTGGCTGAGAGGTTTGAAGCATTTTGGATTTATTGCCGAAGGAATGAGAATAGGCTTTCATGTTGTCACACATGTATATTGTATATAGCATCACCTACCATGATTAGAATTTGAGATCAGTATAAAAACTACAGTGCACTGACTAGTTCCTTAACCATTGATGTGATGCCATCTCTAAGCGTGCCAATTAAATGTGATTTTTGGTGTGCCTAAGGGCACAGACAAGTATAGGCACCTAAAGCTTTAATTTTAAAAAAACTGATTATGTGAGGTTTCCTTCTGATTTTTGTGGCGTGCGTCACATTTATTATTGAGAAGACAGAACAAGATATCTGGGATGCGCAAATACAAACTTTGTGTTAAGACGTGTACTCCATGAGAAATAAGTAATCATTGATATGTTCAAAGTGTTTATTTCTAATTTACAGGAGCCCACTGCTTTGTCGTGTCTCCTCTCATCTCAGGTTCCAACTGATGACCAGAGTTGTTTGGGAAATATGAATGAGCCGCAACCAGAAACGGCAAGAGTACAAACTCCTGATCACATAAAATATTACATAACATTACACAAACGGTCCAAAACCCAGAATACAATAAACCCCAGAATGCAACATCTCTTTTTTCACAAACTAAAGAACTTAAAAAAATATATAATAATAATAATGATAATAAACAAGTAACAACCACAAATTAATACATTGCAAATAACACCTACAAACTTATGAAATCTGAATATCCTTAAAACAACCAACCAGAATTCTTGTAGATGCAAAAATTACCCTTCAACCTCACTTAAATTTTGTAGCTTCTTAGAAACAAGTCCACAATGAGTGGTAACAAAATGTGCACTCACATTATCATTTGCAGCCAGGCTATCTTCCTCACAACTTTCTTCCAGAGCACCTTCCTTCATTCTGAGAGCATTCTGCTCTGTACTACTCAAGCTTTGAAACTGTAACACTGTGTGGCGTATTATGATATGCTCAAAACGTGTTCCTTAAAACTCTTCAACATCAACACCAGATCTCTCATCACTTTGAATACCCTCTTTCAAGACTCTGTTACTAAGTTCCATAGCTCTGTTACTTTCTGGACTATATAAAGCTACTGTATAGTGTTTTATGTCCTAAGTCTAAGAAAAATTGTCATTATATTAGAAACAAGTTGTACCCCGATATTGGTTACTAGCTACCTTCGACAGCAAAAGACTTGGCTAAGTAATGTAACCTCCGCTCTCATATCTTCCACAAATTCATAGTAGATCCACTTAAAAAAATAGTCAGTAAGCACGACCATAGAACGCATGTGTCAGGGCAGCTCCCTCGAGGTCCTACAAGATCCAAAGCAAATTTATTACAAGTAAATTGAGGAAATGGAACACTTTACAATTCTCTCATTTTCCAATGCTTGTTATACAACACACAAACCTCACATTTACCAACAGTATTATCCACTACTTGATATATAGCAGGCCACCAAAAAGATTTTCTTAGAATGTTCTTAGTCAATGTTATCCCTCGATGACGAGAATGCTCCTGGTTGACAATTCTCTGTCACAACCCACTCCATAACAAAACACCATTTTCCACCTATAAATCTGCAGTAACTTGATAAACTTTCAACAGATCACCACTTAAATTCTTAGCTGTTGGCTACCCGGAACACATAAAGTGCTTCCTTTAATAATAGAAGCATCCTTATCCCATTCACTTTGTCACTCATCCGCCAAAATACATACTTAACAATATTTAGCTACATCCCCAAGAGAATTTGCACATTCTACGTCAAACAGACAAACTTCATCACATTCACAACTCACAGACAACCTTCATAAACAGTCAGCACGTACATTGGTTCCACCCGCAATAAGTTGCACATCAAAATAGAACTCCTGCAATTAGGACAAAATTTGTATTAACCTAGATGAAACAACTCTTGTGCCTTTACTTCCCAACAATCTGTACACAAGATAAGCTTTGTTCTCCATATGTACATCTTAGCAATGCATCACAAACAGGCAAGAGCTTCTCTCTCTGTAGTGCTGTATTTTCTCTCTATAACCTAAGAGGTCTTGACACAAATCCTATAGTATTCTCATATTTACCTACTCTGTGACACAGAACTGCTCCAATCCCAACACCACTAGCATCCAATCCCAACACCATTAGCATCCACAGTGATAGTACACTGATTTCCTGGCACAAACGTTTTTAAAGTAGTAACTTTTACCAAATTTCTTTGATACTTTCAAAAAACATTTTGCTCCTCATTTGTCCAAACAAATTGTTCTTTCTTCTTTAAGATTTTGTTTAAGGTTCCATAAGGGTTGCATATCCTGGTACAGTTTTAGAATAATAATCACTCAGTCAAATGATGATCACAGTTGATCCTTATCTTCAGGATATGGAGCTTCCTTCAAAGTCATCAACAGATCATCTTTGGGTTTTATGACCTCTGCAACAATTCTATGTCCCAAATAATCAACATAATTTCCTCTGTCATACCAGCTCCTCAAAATACTTAACTGTTTGTTTAAAATGCAATTATGTTCACAAACATCCTTGGAAAAAATTATAAAAACATCCTGAAAAGCGTGCACTCCAGGAACATCCTTAAAAAGATGTAACATTAATTTTTGTAATACGCTAGACACAGAGGCAAGAGGCAAGACCAAAGGCAACCTCAAATATTTGTTTGCTCCAATTGGTGTTATAAATGCTGTCAACTATTGCACATTTTTCCCAAGGGAAACTTGATGATACACTTCTTTTAAGTCAATTGTGCTAAATACTCCCCCCCCCCCAATCAATAACAACAACTCATATACTTTGGGTAATGGGTGGCAATCAACAAGAATACACTTGTTCAAAGAACAAAAGCAGGCACAGAACCGGATCTGTCCATTTTTTTCTTGGCAATCACAACATCGCTGACCCATTCAGATGCATTCACAGGTTCAAGAATTCTGTTCCTACACAATTCATCAAGATGCTGCTTTAAATCCTCTCCAATACTAAGAGGAACACCTCTAACTTTCTGTTTTATTGAATACATGTTCATGTTTCTTAAGTAATACACATATGCCATCAATTGATCATAATTGGGGTATCAGTGGCAGGCCTCAAAACCATTCCCAATCTGCTTTGGTCTACCCAGCCCATGATTACTCTACCACCCACAGCCACATAAATATTGGTATAAATTTCTCTGACCTTAAACCTAAAGGCTTCTTGAAAAACTCCCAATGTTTTGATTTCCCTATTTTCATACGCAACAGCTCTAATATCTGACTCTTATTACTCCATACTTTCCTAAAGGTTCCCACATCTAAAATTGTCACAGCAGCAAACCAGAATCCGCAATGAGATCCAATTAAATCCTCCCTATCGAAATTTTACAAAATAGACCTTTCTTCCCCACCACGTTACTTTGTTCATTTCCCACCTGTACAGATAAGATGATATTCAATATATTTTCAGTCATTTCCTGGAGCTCTTCCTTGTTAACACCACTGACCATAACCACATCGCTAGTGCCCTAACAGAATCATAAAATGTCCAAAAGTCTTACATTTATTATTTTGTTTTCCAATTTCAGGGTGTTGGATAGTGGGTTATTGGTAGGGGCAAATGTAGGTCTGCCACTGGCAATAAGGCCACTAATACATGATAGGATTCAGCATAGGTCTTAGAAAATTATTCCTTTTCTCACCCCTTGGTAACGTGGCTGCGAGCAGACAGGCTTAACTTCAAAGACAGGTATGTAAAGCATTCAAAAACACCATTTCAGTAAATAATTAAGACACAATACAAAATAAAAATCGAACACCAATTAATAAAAATAGGTAATTTTTTTATCTTTTAAATGACACCAATACGAAAATAATTCACTGTAGGGAACCAGAGAAATTAATTTTTAAAGATTAGTCACTTTCTAGTGCTTAGAAACCAACAGCGCCCCTTTAAGTCATTTTGTTTTCTCTGTCAGGGACACACCTTTATAAATGGTTCTGAAGAATTCTCACCACTTTAGTGGGCCGCCTTCTTCAGCAAGCGGGGTCCAGTTAGAACACCTTCCTGGCGTTCTGCTTGCGGGTCCCAAAGTATCCAACACACAATCCAAGGTTCTGGAATCTCCAAGAGGGTCCTTGAAAGTGTGAAACTTCAATTCCGCAATCCACTTGCACAAAACCCTTACAAACCCACTGGTACTCCAGGCTTTGAATTATTTGTGGGGCTGTCCAGGTGAGCTCTGTTAACCTGTAGCTTGCAGGGAGTCCACTCTTAGTCCTTTGGCAGCAAGGTAATCATTAGGGCTGTAGTTTCAGATGGTGCAGTCTTCATAGGTCAGGCCTTAGAGTTCCTTGCAAAGCAAAAAAAACTTTCCAGCAGGGCACTTCTTGCTTCATTCAGTTTCAAGCAGCAGATCTGGAGGGCTCTGCCCCTCTCAGATACTTATTCAAAATTCTCTGGGTCAAGCACCAGGTCACTGCTGACCAATGAGAGCAGGGCAACACCTCATAGTTATGACCCCATCTTGTAGAGTGTGGCATTAGTTTGTCCCAGAGTGTATCATTCTTCCAAATCCATAATGGCTGATTTTCCAGCAAGGAGGTAATAGCTGACTAAACACACCCCCTGGGATGGCTCATTTCCATGGACTTTCCCCCTACCATCTGCACATACCTTCCTCAAGCCTAGCCCTGACTCTGGGTCAAGACTGTCAGAGTGGACTGAAGCCCAGGCCTCCCCTCTGCCTTTGAAGAGCATAGTTTACGACGCCACCTCCTGGCCTGGCATTCCTAGATAGCAGCACACTGCCCTCCCAGCAGCCTGGCTAATCCACTTAACTCTGACCAATCAGGGCAGACCAATGAAAGGCTGAATTTGGACTTACAAACAAGAAAGTCTCATAACTTCTTGTATGTACACTTTAGGAGAAATTCAACAATATAATATTGTTGGATTTACTACTACCATTCTGGGAAGTCTTTGAATGATCCGGCTAGTCCTCTCCTATCAATATTTATTAATCAATCACTTCCTACCATGTTAACCTATGGGCCACGGGGTTTGCAATGGGGAAAATGACTTGGGCCACTTTTAAAGAACCAGGGCTTATAAAACCATATTTAATAAGTATTTCCCTAATTTCTACAGGACCCCCACCCCCTGTGCAACTAGGGGAGACTTCAGGGGTTCTGAATCTGCATAAATCATGCAGATTATCCTTACCCAATTCTTCTAGCGTCAAAGTCGAATTTGAGCAGCTCTTTAACACAATAGGGGGAGTGAAATGTAAAATTTCACTTTACCCAGGCATATAAAAACTCATTTTATAAGGGCGTACCTTATAGATAACTGACCCCCCACCCCTGGGATACCTAGGGGTGACCCTGGGGGTCCCTAATATGCAACAGCATGGTAGGTTTTTCATTTTTAAGGGCCCCTACCCCCATAGTCGAGTTTGGGCAACATTTAAGGTTTAAAAGCTGTCCTGGCCACCAGGGATGCTTTTAAACTGACCTCAGGCTTCAGCACTGCACACATGCTAGTGCAGGAAATCTGCTGGCCTCTAAACTGCCATGCCCCAGGATACTGGAGACTTCTAGGTAGTTTCAATCCCCTGCCCTATTACATACTAGGTGGTACAAAAGAGGTGATGGACGGAGCATCTGAACCAATCAAACACTCACACCCAGTCACCAGATCTGGGTTTAATCCATCACCGTTCTTTAGCCCACTCTGCCACCCCAATTCAGTGATGGCCATATGCAAATCAGTCAGACTCTGTGCCTCATGGGAACAGTCCAGCCCGAACTGCCAAGCCATGCCTTCCCTGGACCGGAAACAAGCTTCCGAGGACCGGTTTCTGGCATTTCAGCTATCTTCAGCCTAGCTTGCTTGAATCCAGTGGCAAACTGAGCAAGGGACTCACGTCTGAGCATACCCTGCCAACTTATGGCGAACAAAGTGGTACAAAAGGGGGTGGTGATGGACAGAGCATCTGAACCAATCAAACACTCACACCCAGTCAACAGATCTGGGTTTAATCCATCACCGTTCTTTAACTCACCCTGCCACCCCAGTTCAGACATGGCCGTATGCAAATCAGTCTGACCTTGTGCCTCATGGGAACAGTCCAGCCCGAACTGCCAAGCCATGCCTTCCCTGGACCGGAAACAAGCTTCCGGGGACCGGTTTCTGGCATTTCAGCCGTCTTCCGCCCGGCTCGCTTGAATCCAGTGGCAAAGTGAGCAAGGGACTCACGTCTGAGCATACCCTGCCAACTTATGGTGAACAAAGTGGTACAAAAGGGGGTGGTGATGGACGGAGCATCTGAACCAATCAAACACTCCCACCCAGTCAACAGATCTGGGTTTAATCCATCACCGTTTTTTAGCCCACTCTGCCACCCCAGTTCAGACATGGCCATATGCAAATCAGTCTGACCCTGTGCCTCATGGGAACAGTCCAGCCTGAACTGCCAAGCCATGCCTTCCCTGGACCGGAAACAAGCTTCCGAGGACCGGTTTCTGGCATTTCAACCGTCTTCAGCCCGGCTTGCTTGAATCCATTGGCAAAGTGAGCAAGGGACTCACGTCTGAGCTTACCCTGCCAACTTATGGCGAACTAAGTGGTACAAAAGGAGGTGGTGATGGAGGGAGCATCTGAACCAATCAAACACTCCCACCCAGTCAACAGATCTGGGTTTAATCCATCACCGTTCTTTAGCCCACTCTGCCACCCCAGTTCAGACATGGCCATATGCAAATCAGTCTGACCCTGTGCCTCATGGGAACAGTCCAGCCCGAACTGCCAAGCCATGCCTTCCCTGGACCGGAAACAAGCTTCCGAGGCCCGGTTTCTGGCATTTCAGCCGTCTTCAGTCCGGCTTGCTTGAATCCAGTGGCAAAGTGAGCAAGGGACTCACGTCTGAGCATACCCTGCCAACTTATGGTGAACAAAGTGGTACAAAAGGGGGTGGTGATGGACGGAGCATTTGAACCAATCAAACACTCACACCCAGTCAAAAGATCTGGGTTTAATCCATCACTGTTCTTTATCCCACTCTGCCACCCCAGTTCAGACATGGCCATATGCAAATCAGTCTGACCCTGTGCCTCATGGGAACAGTCCACCCCCAACTGCCAAGCCATGCCTTCTCTGGACCGAAAACAAGCTTGAGAGGACCGGTTTCTGGCATCACCACCCCCTTTTCTGAATCGACATAACTACACCAGAATGACTTGAATCTCCAACAAAAACCCAAAGAATCACAGCGCATACTCCGATGTTTCTGCTGCACACATCTGCTGGCAACATCGCGCAATAACCACTCCATGCTGTTAGCTTAGCGTAAAAGGCCATTTATTAGGACAGGGTTGACAACCAACTTTAAACATAATACCAATAAACAATTAATAATCCCCCAACCTCATGTCTTTCATCCATCATCCACTCCTGCACTACAGTTACTCACTCCCAATTCACCCCACAACCTCTTCACTTATACCATTCGCTTCCTCACTTCTCTTACAACATCCTCCAGCTTCTCCAGCCAACGCACTCCTGCCTGCCACACCCCCATCCTGCAGCTGTACCCCCCTCCCCGGAAGGGTGAGTATGCCCGTCATGGACTCCCCACCCCTCCCAGGTACCACCAACCAGGGAACCCCGGAGGGCGGTTACCTGCCCCCCCCCCAGTTCCAGTGCACCTTGTCGCCCTCACACCCGTCGGCAGCAGATGGACTCATTCCACAACTTACTGAATGTACCCCTCATCTCCATCATATAGTATGCATTCCCCATGTGCAAAAGGTGCACTCCATCATCCCGAAAAAGGAGAGGCTCCTCAAGCCGCAGCCCCACATGAGCAATTACTTTGTTCCCATGATTACCACAAACAATTCTCATAGCACGATTCCACTTTTGCCTCGCCCTTTCAACGGCTGAAGGCTTTAGTGCCCCCCTCCAAATACATTGCGGCACAAACTCAGTCCAAACAATGCAGGCACCAGCCAGATTGGACCTCATTGCCTCCAGATCCCGCTGCATCAGATGTAGTAGTGACACTCCCGATTGTTTCCCCTAAGTGTATCACAATCATGTCTGGGCAGCCCTGAGGAGCCACTTTCCTCGTCAGCCAGGGCAACAAAGCTCCCCATCGCATCCCGCTCTTATGCCACCAATAGACCTCATGGTGGCTGCTTCGCAAGCCCAGGCTACAGCCGTACACCTCTCTGTCCGCAGAATTTGAAGCCCAATAAACAAAAGAGTGTCCGACAATCCAGGTAACTGTCTTGGCTCCTGGACCCCCAACGCAACCTAAGAAAGAAAAAGAGATTAGTACAGCTGACAAAAACTTCCACCGCTCCAGCAGCTCTACCGCCTACTCGAGACCCGCACCCGTCTTCATTTGCGCACATAACGCTCTCAGCAGCGAGACCTCCAACGCCCAATCCTCCTTATCTCGTCCCAGGACCACCTCAATGTGCGTGCCCCCATTGCCGCGCCTATTCGAAACAAATGTGTCCCATACTTAGCAGGGTCCCTGCCTGCGCATCCCAATGCCATCCGTAACATTGCAAGCAACTGGAAAGCCGTCACCCACTTCTGAGAGGCATGACAAAATATTTCCCCAGCTGATGTTTGTGGCACTTGACAGAACTCTCTCCACTCCTGTACCGGGCATGCCCCTGCACAACCACTCTCACCCAGACACACCCACTTGCCCCTTCCCAACTGGTCCATTTTAGAATGGCCCACAGGACCTGCCATCTGGTTTCAGTTTCCTCGATAATGCGACGCTGGTCGCTTATCCTTTCCTCAAGAGACATGCTATCCCACCTGTCCGACCAGGACCCTTGGCCTGGCAAACCTGTACTCTGTTCCCCCCACATGATGAGGGGTGGGGGCACCTCCTCCAGTGCCCCCTGAAGAAACCTGCGGCTTTGGGAACCTTTAAAGGGCCTTTGCCCTTTCCCCCTTTCTGTTTGTTCACCCCCTTTTTCCTACAAGATAAGTCCACTGGCTGCACCCCCCAGGCCCCCTCCTCCCCTTCATCTGCCTTACTGCCCGACAGCACCAGCTTAGCCTCCCCTGCTGCAGGCACCTCCATAGCACTCTCCTCCTCCCCCTCCCCCCACTAGCCTCACTGAACTCTCCTGCCATGCCCCCAGGCCCTTGTCCCGCTGCAACCGGGCCCTGCCGCCCCATGCACCACGCAGCAGCCTCAGCCCCAGCTGTGTCAACTTCACTGCTGACGGCCCCACCCCCCTCTTCCGTACCCTTTGGCCTCTGCAACGAGGCCGAGACATTGTGCAGCCATGCGGGGAGGCTCTGACGCCTGCCCCAACGCCTGCTTTCCTCCGCTTGCCGCTTCCCATGCCCCCGTTCATCGTACCTGCTTTGGGCGGTGGTGGCACTTCCTGGCATGCCGCCACCGCCGCAGCCACACCAGCGGAAGCGGACATAGGTGTGCGGGTCATCCTGACCCACACCTTGTCCAGCACGCCAGGCCGCAGGAGATCCGTTCTCCCGGCCCGGCCCAGCACAATCAATGCGGCGCGGACTGCCGCCGCATCCGGTTCCCCCATCGCGGAACTGCTGCAAGGCGCAATGGCCTCGAAATCCAGCTGCCGAGGCCCCCTCACCTCAGGCAAACTACTCCCTCTGCAGCACCGCACACCGGGACTCCTGTGGTACACTCCCCCGCCCCAGTCGAGTAACTGGGTATTAATCGCTCCCTAGCCCTGACTTACGCTACTCCTCAAAACTTCCTTAACCTCTGCCCTGAGACGCTGGGGACAGGAAGAGGAAGTGCTTCCTCCCCCGACCACTTATAAAGCTAACCTAAGACTCCACCCCTAAACCCACCCCTTACACTGCCTAACACTGTCCCTCTTGCGCGAACACCCCAGGGGAAGACTGGTCTGCCGACCTCACTTCCCCTGGGGGCCGCAGAGTGCAATTTCTGAATGTCACAAGATACAGCACAGCTTTTCAGCCTATACAACAAAGAAACAGTTGCGGGCTCCCATACATCTACTGCAAGTCTCTCCTCGTTGCCATTATGGTAAGACATGTACTCCACACGAAATAAGGAGTCATCAATATGTTCAAAGTGTTTATTTCCAATCTACAGAAGCCCACTGCCATTCATCGTGTCTCCATGCATCTCAGATTCCAACTGCCGGCCAGAGTCGTTTTGGAATTCTGAAATAGGAACAAGACTGCATCCAGAATAAAGCAGCACAAGCACTAACTTCCCATCACATAGAATATTACATAACGTTACACAAATGGTCCAAACACTTTGCTCACTGCAACACCTTTGCTCACTGCAGGTTTCACTGTATAAGGAGAAAGTAGACTGGATTTTACATTTGGCATGTCTACAGTTATTTTTAGGTCTGGCTTGACAGCACGCTGTCGCCTGACCTTATGCAATCAACAGAAAAATAGATTTAACAAGTTCTATTGAGAGGGGGCTTTGGCTGCACCTAAATGTAGCTTCCCTTAAGTACAACATTTGATGTGGCAGAAGTTGAGTGTTCCAATTGAAAAAGTGTGCTTATAATGCACTTGTTTGCTCTTAGAAAACCTTATACTCACTAGAGCAGGACTGGGTTGTTCATGGTGACAAGCTGATGAACAAGGATGCAGGATGATCTCTTTAGCATAAACAGTTATGACAACGTCAGTAGGCTGAGCATAGATACTGTGAAAAGCATGTTAGAATCAGTAGGCCGTTAAGTGTGCATTATAATTACACAGTGTTAAAGCCTGTAGACAGGGGTTATATTATATAGTATGTTATAGGATACCATACCAAGGGTTTGAGTATTGGCTACCCTCTCTGACAAATCTTAGGGGTAGAATATGTTCACTGTTAGATTCCTTGTTTGGCCCATATAAAAGGGGTGACAAATTATTTTACAACTGTAGTTTTATACATACTTATAATTTCATGACTGTGTGCCTGATGGTTGCCTTGGCTCAATACAGTAGTCCCGAGTTGGTTATGGGAACAAGCCAGTGCTTTAGAGTTGATTGGTTCATTGGGAATAGATATGTCAGGTGCCACAGGTCTGATATGTTTATTAAGAAAAGTGACAACAAAGGCAGTAGGCCTGGCTTATTTATTACGAATAGCATATGTTAAAGTGTGACCTTTTTGGCTGAATTATTAATAGACTGTGTGTTAAAGTCTGTAGACAAGTAATTTATTAAATGAACTCTCACAAGACTTGTTGCCAATTATCCCAGTTGACAAACTCTGTTGGTAGAAGATTGACACTATGCCAATCCTTGCTAGACCCTTGTAGGACTGGCTGACAGGTTTAGTTACGTTATAATCAAAAAATGTATCAAATAAAGTACAGACATAGATATCCATACATAGTGGGGCTTTGAGTTTGCAATTCTCTGTCATGATTTTTTGAAGTGTCACACACATGCTGCTTCCGACCACAACAGCATCCAGTAGGTAACTTCAGCCTTAAAATAAGTGCACTTCAAAGTGCATGGCAGGTGGGCCTGTCTTTAAATTTTCCAAATTCTCATTTTATAGGTCCTACTTCATTGCCTTCCTTCGTTTTTATTTTGCTTTTATTTTTTTTAAGTGCCTTGCAGCTCCCCAGACATTACTACCTGGCCGCTTGCTTAATGCTAATTTTATGTGCAGTGCTCTGCACCTAAACCAGGTGGCCTTTTTGGAATAGTATTGTGTCATTTTCTTTACAGTTCTAAAATGGTGCAATATTTACAAGTACTATGTTGACTATATTAGACCAGTACAACCATTACTTCTAACCAGGTGGCCACCTTGGAATGGTATTTTATCATTGTTTTCCTGTTCTAAGATGGCAAGCAATGTGTCTATCATTTTGAACAGTCCAACAATGAAACGCTATTCCTAAATAGCTGACTGGTATTGTGCATAGTGTATCATGGTTTTACCCCTCCATAATTGCAAGCAGATTGCTTTTTAATGTGACAGCCATCTTGTCACTTTAAAACGATAATACACTGTATAGGATCTCATGACAAGACAACTGCTTGCTGAACATGCTTAATTTTTTTTTTTTACTTTTAGCGTATGCATGTCACATCAAGGCAATGCATGTTTTGATTTTTCCAATGTTATTCTTTTATCTTGTATAGGTTTGTTCTGTATAAATGGGTTTAATTATGGCTGGGTATTTGAGTGCTTAAAAAGCGTGCTTCAGTGGCTATATGAAGAACTTCATGAGTGCAAGAATGAGTGACAGCAAACTGAAAGGGATCGGGCCATTGGGAATATGGCTGTACTCACACAGACTACTTCTAGGGAAAAATCCATATCACCCTTGAAGCTGACCCAGAGACCAAGCACTGGCTCCTCTGCACAAGTGCTAACAATGAAGGATGAAGTTGGCTGAGTACAGCCGGAACCTAATCCATTATCAACAATTGTTATGTAACATTTGCCTACTTACAACAGAAATATGAGCTCACCACCCCAGAATACTTCCGTTACCTCCAAATCCGACATGCACTGCAGTCCCAACTACCTAGAGGCTCCTCCCCCCAGAATCCACACATCTCGAATAAAGACTGTTTGATGGGTACTTACCAGAGAAAGCAATCTCCCTAACATATAAAAAACTGGTAAACAACACCGCGGACCCCCTCCAGGGCACCAGGGCAAAGTGGAAGAGAGATGGCCTCGAACTGGATGACGAGGAATGGCAAGAGGCTCAGGCCTCCCCAAGGGAAGTAGCTATTTCAGCCAGGCTTTGACTTGTACAGCTCAAAATTTTACATAGAGTATACGTTACAAGGCCTTGTCTGGTCCGCATGGGGAGGGCGGAAGGGGGACTGCAGGAGAAAGAAAGTGGGTCATGAAGGAACCTTCATGCATATCCTCTGGGAATGTGATCTGATTCAGAGGTATTGGCACCAGATACATGCAGTACTAGGCGAAGTGTTGGAATTCGTTATCTGCTCTGAAGCGAAGAGGTGCTTCTTAAATGTATGGGAACCCACAGACATAAGCAGAATGGGTAAGATATGGGTAACACTAGGCCTCATGGTGGCAAAAAGGTACATTGCTCAGTTATTAGGAGCTGCAAACCCACCCACCATAGCAGAATCGAAGAAACACATGGACTGGTGTATGTTTTGGGAGAAGACAGTGTATATTGCGAGGGGTTGCCCCAGGAAGTGGTCTCAAATCTGGGGGGGCATGGAATATGTACCGAGGGG
Organism: Lissotriton helveticus; assembly: GCF_964261635.1. Lineage (NCBI taxonomy): Eukaryota > Metazoa > Chordata > Amphibia > Caudata > Salamandridae > Lissotriton > Lissotriton helveticus. The sequence goes on along the minus strand of NC_136065.1, from coordinate 1,540,367,533 downwards.
AGATCTGTACTCCTCCACGTGGCTCCATCGCTGATGACCTGCCTTCACCATAAATGTTGTATCCCATGTTATTTCATTGTTCCACGATTGTCACTATACTGAATTAACTCCTCCTATCTGTAACTTATTCACCTGATTCATGTAATTACACTGATTCAAGTTGTTTAATAAAAAGAATTATAAAATAAAAACAATTGTTATGTATTGTATAGCGCTTGCAGTTGAATGTATCTGTTTATACTGATGTTGGTTGCTTCTGACGTCTCTTTGACCCTGCCTCTTCCCTACTCCTCTTCAGGGCCCCCTTTAGGGCCACTTTATCAGTGTCCTTCCTTTCCGCACCCCCCAATTGGCTTCCTGCAGTTTTGCCACCATGGATGGCCATGGACGCCCAAACTGGTGTATCCCTTCCACTACCTTCCCAGGGTGGGTCTCTGCCTCCCGCAGTCCCTCTCTGATGGCTATAGATGGCATGGCACTTGCTCAGCTTTAGGCCTATTTGTCTTTTGTGGCTGTTATCTCTGCTTGAGGTTTAGAGCCCTAACAAAAGTTTGTACCACCCCTGATCCTCTCAGGGTCACTTACCCCCTGTCACCCATTTTCCCCTCACAGTATCCACATAGATCCACCTCCCCTCACTGCATAGGAGAGCGACAGGTCCACACTCACCTCATTCATTCAGGGTCTTCTTCTCCCAGCAACTCCCCCATGAATCCCATCTCTTTCTGGTTTTATCTCTTGCTCCTAACCTTCCTTGGTCTCTTATTTTAGCCAGACCCATCGCTGTGCTACCCGTACCCCTCCCTGTCCCAGGGACCACTTGGCAATCCGGAGGCGGCCCAGTTGGTTTCCTTATTGCTATACCCCTTCCGCCCCTCCTGCATCCGGTCCACTACACATTACATCCTTCAATGTTACAGGGCTGGCCCTCTATGTCAAGCACCGGAAGATCCTCTCTATCCTCTATATCCGTACAACTCTGACTGGTCCCCCTTTCTGGGAAACTGGTCATTCTACATGATATTATCAATCTGCCAATGCTTACCAAACCTGTGTGGTGCTTGTTAAAGACTGCCTTAATGGCCATAAAGATCTGCATATTGTTCCATTTGCAGCATTGCTCTCGCACACAAAAAACATAGAGTTTGCAATTAGTAAGCAGTTAAGTTCAAAGCACAACAACAGTATTATAGAAGGACAGATGCAGATTCTTGAGTGTGTGTTTCAAGATAGGTTGTTTAATCGGTCCACAATCAGCCACAATCAGCCGACATGTGTTTCGTCGTGTGTTTGTAGTTCACAACGACTCTTCAGGGCTTGTGACCAGCCTGCTTATAAACAGGTCTAGACGCGTAAATGCTCAATGTGGACATCAATCAGAAAACGCTGGGAGTTGGTGAGTCATACAGAGGGTATGTTGATAAGAAAATACAAAAAGGCAAGTCCGTTCTTGGGCAAACGGCGACCAGGAAACTACAGAGGAGAGATACCGCGTATCGGGAACGATACGCCGAGATTGAGCGTTAACTACTGTATAGCAACCGAACTTACTTTTATGGATCCCCTCCCGGTTTCAGCTTAATACATACACGTATTAAGCATTACTTTTGAAACCGACAACTCGGCGAGTACGCTTGGAACAGAGGCATACACACTTGCCTTTTTGTATTTTCTTATCAACATACCCTCCGTATGACTCACCAACTCCCAGCGTTTTCTGATTGATGTCCACATTGAGCATTTACGCGTCTAGACCTGTTTATAAGCAGGCTGGTCACATGCCCTGAAGAGTCGTTGTGAACTACAAACACACGACGAAACACGTGTCGGCTGATTGTGGCTGATTGTGGACCGATTAAACAACCTATCTTGAAACACACACTCAAGAATCTGCATCTGTCCTTCTATAATACTGTTGTTGTGCTTTGAACTTAACTGCTTACTAATTGCAAACTCTATGTTTTTTGTGTGCGAGAGCAATGCTGTATTTTAGTCTTGTGAAATTCTCACGATTTTCATAATTGAGTGGTTTAGGGCTTCTCCGCTCGCTCTTTACGCACCATACTACTACATAGCTACCTATATACCTAGACGTACACACTAGGTAGAGCGCCTTACCTTTACTGAGTTTTCTTAAAAACCCTCATCGCTGCATTCATTATTGTTCCATTTGCTCTGCCCCAGAGGCCTGCCCTGAATGGATGACTGAAATGTACAAGACTGCAACATATTTAGATTACAAGACAGGATGGAGATATTCACCCAAGTATAGGCTGCATTCATGGACGCCCCAGAAACAGACAACACTCGAGGGGATGGAGCAGCACAAGCTCATACAGAGATCTGAGACTGATGCCCACTGGTAGATGAAGCATGGGATGCGTGACTCTCCACGTCCTGTCCCCTCTCCCCCTTTCCAATCATGTCCTTCTTCCCAGTAGTACTGAATTTGACTGAATGCTGCATCACATTTCCAGCCAGCAACACCTCGGGGTGCCATTTCACCTCCTGCTCCTCATACCATTTCCAAACCAGCCAGCTATTCTGCCTATCCCCCAGTTGCAGCATATATGCTTTTGGTATATGGCTCCCACATGCATTCGGTAACTCTCATCTATCCGCAGCTGTATACTGTGCATTGTTTCTGTTTTTGTACCCACTCTGGGACCGGTCTGTATAATCACTCATTATTCACTTTATGTCTGTGGGAGGACATAGTTCTGCTTGACACTAATCTGCCAGCTACTAAGCGGATCCGCGTATCAGTTTGGGGCTCATAGGTAGGATTTGGGAGGGTAGGTTACTGCATTTATTTTTTACACCATAAAAGATGCTTTACAAGTTCTACTCTGTTCGCTGGGTATGGGGAGCTTTATGACCCACAATGTACCCGTTTTTCTCTCCCATACCCTGCAAGGACATTTGTCATGTCTATGTGACCCCATTGTGGAAACTATGAGCCCTCTCCTTTCCCTTTCTCAATAAAGAATTGAAACACAAAAAAGAGCAACAGAGTGATGTACGATGACTTATTGATTGCATAACCTCACCATTGAATGAAGGGATACTTTGAGTTTCACACCAGAACCCTCTGAATCGTCATTGATATGAAGTTCACCATGAAATCACAGATCAACGTCATCTCCTTCGCCTGCTGCCTCTTTCTGCGCATGCTATGTAAGATCTTCAAATGGCTACCCCTACACACAAGACACACCATGACACAGGCCCTCATCACCAGCCGACTGGACTACAGCAATGCCCTCTATGTAGGAATTGCAGCACATCGCCTACAGAGACTTCAGACCATACAGAATGCCGCTGTCAGACTTTTCCTCAGCATTCCCCAACAAAACTACATCACACCTTACCTCAAGAAACTCCAATAGCTCCCCATTCAGAAGAGATGCAAATTCGGGCTGCTGACCCACGCACACAAGGCTCTACACAACCAAGGACCTGTGTGCATTAACCACCGCCTGAACTTCCACCAACTGTTGAGAAGACTACACTCCACCTACCTCTCACATGCCCATACTCCCTGTATCTGCTGAAGCAGATGTGGCGGATGCTTCTTCTCCCGCATCGCCACAAAGTCCTGGAACAGTCTTCCCATGCAACTCCAGACCATCACTTCACTTTCAGAATTTTGAATGGCTATCAAGACCCTGCTGTTGGAATAAGCCTCTGGGGTCTGCAAGCGCCTGGATACCCTTTCGGTGGTTAGCTGGTCTTTACAAATCCTGATTGATTGATTGATTGATTTCACCAGTCAACTAACCCCAAATGTATTTCTTAGCACCCCACCGGACAGAGTCAAAACATATGGAAGCATTCAGGAAATGTATTGAAACATTCAGAAAAAGGATGCTCTCCCCTGCCAGTCCTGCTCTTAGGTATGTAAATTTGAATTGCCTCCTTGGGCACTAATCACACACATTGTGGGACATGGTGAGAGAGAATGGGCCAGCATTCCCAGACAACCTTAGTGCCAACCTCCAACAAATAATTCAGGATAGCCAAAACACAACAAAGTACATGATCAGGTCAGGCTTGGACATTGCTAACTGTCTGGTTAGGGAAGTTGGTGCTAGCATTGTGCTTCTTTACTACACATAGATAAGATCTGTATGCTTCTCCAGTGATGTCCAACAGTCCCTCCTGAAAATGCCCTTTGATGGCACCCATCTCTTTGGAGAGAAGGCAGACCCTGCATCAAAAGGCTTCAAAGAAAGCAAAGCAATAGCCAACAAGCTCACATCTCCCCTGCCTTGAGGGCCCTACATTGGTTACCAGTTATCAGAAGATCCACATTCAAGCTGCTTTGTATCACCCACAAAGCAATACATAGAACATGGCAGCTCTTCATCAGTAATAAAATCACATTCAACAAAGGAACCTCCGCTCTAGATTAGCTCCTCACAAAAAAATCCAACCTTACAAGTAAAAAACCATAGGTGGCACATCCTTCTCTGTTCAAGCAGCCAAACTATGGAACCCCAAACATAAGATCCACGGATAACTATCTTGTATTGTATTGTATTATATGGCATATTTGTATAGCGCAAAACTGTCACCCAAAGGGTATCCTGGCGCTTGACTTGATCAGCCATAGGCAACTTTATGCTGCCTTAATCTTTACACCATCCTGGGAAAAAGGTGTGTTTTTAATCCTTTTTTAAAGGAGGAAAGATCCTCCTTACTTCTCAGTGACAAAGGTAGAGCATTCCACAGCTTAGCTGCAGCAAACCTAAAGGAACGTCCGCCCATCCGCATCCTCATAATTTTAGGAATTACCACCAGACAGGCGGAAGAGGAGCGAAGGGGTCTAGTGGGGGTATACCAGGAAAACATTGTCTGCAGTGAAGATGGTCCCTGGCCATGAAGGGCCCTAAAAACAAGACATAGTGCTTTAAAAACAATGCGCTGGGCGATTGGCAGCCAGTGGAGATCCATAAGCGCCAAGGAAGATGAATCAAGACGCCGTCTGGAAAGGGCCAATTTGGCAGCCATATTCTGCACTCGCTGCAATTTACCCACTCGGGTAGCTGGCACGCTATTCTTCAGAATACTACTAAAGAGTTGTCTCTTCCCTACATAACCACCATACTCAAGCATAAATGCACATCATATCCCTGTATACATAAGTATTTAATTTGATTATATGTATGTATTTAGATATGTGTATTCCTTTGTATAAATGTGTATGCTTAACAAATGTACATATCACTTATGGTTATGCTAGTGTTTGCTTATAGGTCAGTGCATAGTTTTCATATAATTTATTTGATTAGATGCTTATGGTTCCCCGTTTATTTATCTATAAAAATATGTAAACTTTATAACAATTTATCTACAATTGCTTCACTATTGAATTATTAACAGAAAAAACATTTTGGAAAAATGTAATAAATAAATAAAGACAAATAAATTAGCATAAAATACAGCAGCACTTGAAAGTCTGAGTTTATTAAATACAACTTGAAAATTGATATAGTACCTTCCTTGTACATATATACCTTCCAATTTACTTATATATCTATATATTTATTACTTTACTCCTACTGTTAAAAAAGAAAATCAGTCTCTGCAATGCACTACCTTCTCTCTCAATATATCATTTAACTCCACTCTCGGACTCATCTCAAACCTCATTCTACAACTATGCTCCCCAAAATAACCCTTTTAGACTCTTCCCTCTTCTATCCCTCCTTGCATCATCTCAAAAATCTTTTTACTATTCAATTCTCCCGGACAAACCTTTCTAAATCCTTCCCTAAAGTATCCCTCCTAGTCTCATTTGACTCTTCCTCCTCCATCTCTCCTTTACTCATCCCAAACCTCTGCCTACTGTTATGATCTCCTAATAAATACTTTCTAAATCCTTCCCTCTTCTATCCCTCCATTATCATTTTCAACCCAACTAACAGACTCACATGTCCACTGTTCAAATCAATTCATACTCTCTATACTAATTGACCACTAATCCTTTGTTTGTTCTGTAATAGCATGCTACTCACTGAAAAGCGATTCAACACCTCATCAGGGGTATAGCTATATAAATGCAATTACTGTTACAATGCCAGACCTCTTGGCATTGCCAATGCCTGTTTTTTTTTTTTAAATCCATACCCTTTTCCTGCTATGGTTCTACAATTGTATGTTCCATCGAAAAATGTTGTTTCAAAATACCTGAACCTTCAGTAGGCCCCGTGTGTGTCTAGGATGTAATTATAATCCTGACCAGTTGCTGCTACTGCTGCCACAGTCTGGTAGTGCCATCTGCTGGTAACCTTTTGTGACATAATGAGTAACTTTATCGTGTAGTGTTGCTTACGTTAAGATGTTTTATTTGCTCCATTTTACAAAAAATGGACAGTTCAGAATACACGTTTTCAGTTTTGTAAGAAAATAGGAGGTTCGGAAAAAGTAAAGTTGGTACAGAGCGAAACAGTAGCGTAAGGCGACAAATATGGAACACCTTTTGTTACTAACCACTTCTGGAATGCTCTGATTTCTTTGTGGCCTGCTGTTTTATTTGATTACCACTTTCCTTCTCTCACATGCCTCTTCTTGCCCCTTCCTAGTTACTACTTCTCTCTAATCCCTTCCCATCTCTTGCTGTTCCCACAACAGATCTCTTAGAAGTGCCCTTGGATGTAATAAACCACAATTATGTAAATTCCTAAACAACAATTCCTCTTCTTCCTGATCATCTCCCCCTTCTCTGGCCTGTGCCTCCTCAGGCTCCTATGCAGCCTTAGGCTAGTGTGAGCTCTAATAAAGCAATCTTCATGACATGGTTGTGTGCAGTAATTGCAGTGGGTCACAACAGGTAGAAAATTGTAATAAAGGGACATTTTAAAAACTAGGTTTGTACTCAGCAACAAAAGGTTTGCTGAAGGTACTCAAGGTCTTATCTTTCTACAGTTTTGTAAAACGTTATAGGTTGAACGTAGGCTACCTCAAAGCACTGACTGACAAGAATTTGAAAAAAAAAAACATAAATAAACAAACAAAATACCAGACCTGGAACCCGACTGTCTGCCCGGAACCACTGAGCCACAGTAGAGAATGAGATCCAACCAGGGAGCAAGTCCAAAAAAAGAAGGGGAGGATTCACCAAGTTAGACAGAAAGGGTGTGATTTCATCACGCATGACATCACAGAAAGTGACATCACCATGTGTGATGTCAAAGGAAGTGACATCAAAGGATTTGATATCATGGCGCGTGCATGTCCCATCACAGGAAGTTACATCATAACCCTTGGCCTCACAGGAAGTGACATCAGACCTTAAGATCTCATATAGGTTTAACAGGTCTATCATGAGTACATTTGAGCACATAACAATATTTAACAATTTAGATTTTGCATTGGGGTCAATCCAAAATATGACGTAACCCCAACGCAAAATCTGGGCCTCAACTTATATATTATTTTTAACTCTACTACAAAGAAATTGGCAACAAAGAGAAACGTGGCAGTAAATCTGTTCTGTCTAGTTGGGTGCAATGTCTATATTTTAAAATATCCTATGGGGTTCAGGCACCTGTTGCAGAGATCTTTGTGTGGAAGCTAAATCTCAGGGAATAATAATAATAATGGTAAAATAACTTTGGAAGATAAGGGTCAAGACTGATTTGCATATAGCTGGGTCTAAACTGAGGTGGCGAAGTGAGCTAAAGAATGATGATGGATTCAACCCAGATCTGTGACTGGGGGTGAGTGTCTGAAAAGTTTCAGCACTCCGTCCATCATCTCATTGTGTTTGCTTTGTTCGCCCTAAGTTGGCAGGGTATGCCCAGACGTGGGTCCTTTGTTCACTTTGCCACTGGATTCAAGCTAGCCTGACTGATGAAGGGTGTTACCCAGAAACCGGTCCCAGGATGCTTATTTCCAGTCCAGGGAAGACCTGGCTTGGCAGTTCGGGCTGAACTGTTCCCATGAGGCACAAGGTAAAGACTGATTTGCGTATAGCTTGGTCGGAACTGAGGTGACGAAGTGAGCTAAAGAATAATTATGGATTCAACCCAGATCTGTGACTGGGGGTGAGTGTCTGAAAGGTTTCAGCGCTCCGTCTGTCATCTCCTTGTGTTTGCTTTGTTCTCCCTAAGTTGGCAGGGTATGCCCAGACGTGGGTCCCTTGCTCAATTTGCCACTGGATTCAAGCTAGCCTGGCTGATGAAGGGTGTTACCCAGAAACCGGTCCCAAGATGCTTATTTCCGGTTCAGGGAAGACCTGGCTTGGCTTTTCGGGCTGGACTGTTCCCATGAGGCACAAGGTAAGGACTGATTTGCATATAGCTTGGTGTGAACTGAGGTGGCGAAGTGAGCTAAAGAATGATGATGGATTCAACCCAGATCTGTGACTGGGGGTGAGTGTCTGAAAGGTTTCAGCGCTCCGTCTGTCATCTCCTTGTGTTTGCTTTGTTCGCCCTAAGTTGGCAGGGTATACCCAGACGTGGGTCCCTTGCTCACTTTGCCACTGGATTCAAGCTAGCCTGACTGATGAAGGGTGTTACCCAGAAACCGGTCCCAGGATGCTTATTTCCAGTCCAGGGAAGACCTGGCTTGGCAGTTCGGGCTGAACTGTTCCCATGAGGCACAAGGTAAAGACTGATTTGCGTATAGCTTGGTCGGAACTGAGGTGACGAAGTGAGCTAAAGAATAATTATGGATTCAACCCAGATCTGTGACTGGGGGTGAGTGTCTGAAAGGTTTCAGCGCTCCGTCTGTCATCTCCTTGTGTTTGCTTTGTTCTCCCTAAGTTGGCAGGGTATGCCCAGACGTGGGTCCCTTGCTCAATTTGCCACTGGATTCAAGCTAGCCTGGCTGATGAAGGGTGTTACCCAGAAACCGGTCCCAAGATGCTTATTTCCGGTTCAGGGAAGACCTGGCTTGGCTTTTCGGGCTGGACTGTTCCCATGAGGCACAAGGTAAGGACTGATTTGCATATAGCTTGGTGTGAACTGAGGTGGCGAAGTGAGCTAAAGAATGATGATGGATTCAACCCAGATCTGTGACTGGGGGTGAGTGTCTGAAAGGTTTCAGCGCTCCGTCTGTCATCTCCTTGTGTTTGCTTTGTTTGCCCTAAGTTGGCAGGGTATACCCAGACGTGGGTCCCTTGCTCACTTTGCCACTGGATTCAAGCTAGCCTGGATGATGAAGGGTGTTACCCAGAAACCGGTCCCAGGATGCTTATTTCCGGTTCAGGGAAGACCTGGCTTGGCAGTTCGGGCTGGACTGTTCCCATGAGGCACAGGGTCAAGACTGATTTGCATATGTGAAGCCCCCTGCCATGCCCTATGTTTTCTGCGCCGGGACACTCACGAGTAGCCAAGCGCGTAATGAATTCATTTTAACATAACATAACATATAGCTGGATCTGAACTGAGGTGGCGAAGTGAGCTAAAGAATGATGATGGATTCAACCCAGATCTGTGACTGGGGGTAAGTGTCTGAAAAGTTTCAGCGCTCCGTTCATCATCTCCTTGTGGTTGCCTTGTTTGCCCTAAGTTGGCAGGGTATGCCCAGACGTGGGTCCCTTGCTCACTTTGCCACTGAATTCAAGCTAGCCTGGGTAATGAAGGGTGTTACCCAGAAACCCGTCCCAGGATGCTTATTTCCAGTTCAGAAAAGACCTGGCTTGGCAGTTTGGGCTGGACTGTTTCCATGAGGCACAGGATAAAGACTGATTTGCATACAGCTGGGTCTGAAGTGAGGTGGTGAAATGAGCTAAAGAATGATGATGGAATCAACCCAGATCTGTGGCTGGGGAGAGTGTCTGAAAAGTTTCCGCGCTCCATCCATCATCTCCTTGTGTTTGCTTTGTTCACCCTGAGTTGGCAGGGTATGCCCATACGTGGATCCCTTGCCCACTTTGCCACTGGATTCAAGCTAGCCTGGCTGATGAAGGGTGTTACACAGCAACTGGTCCAAGGATGCTTGTTTCCGGTTTAGGGAAGACCTGGCTTGGCATTTCAGCTGAACTGTTCCCATGAGGAACAGGGTCAAGACTGATTTGCATAAATCTGGGTCTGAACTGAGGTGGCGAAGTGAGCTAACGGATGATGATGGATTCAACCCAGATCTGTGACTGGGTTGAGTGTCTGAAAAATGTCAGCGCTCCGTCCATCATCTCCTTGTGTTTGCCTTGTTCACCCTATGTTGGCAGGGTATGCCCAGACGTGGGTCCCTTGCTCACTTTGCCACTGGATTCAAGCTAGCCTGACTGATGAAGGATTTTACCCAGAAACCGGTCCCAGGATGTTTATTTCCGGCTCGGGGAAGACCTGGCTTGGCAGTTCGGGCTGGACTGTTCCCAAGAGGCACAGGGTCAAGACTGATTTGCGTTTAGCTGGGTGTGAACTTAGCTGGTGAAGTGATCTAAAGAATGATGATGGATTCAACCCAGATCTGTGACTGTGGGTGAGTGTATCAAAAGTTTCAGCGCTCCGTTCATCATCTCCTTGTGTTTGCTTTGTTCGCCCTAAGTTGGCAGGGTATGCCAAGACGTGGGTCCCTTGCTTACTTTGCCACTGGATTCAAGCTAGCCGGACTGATGAAGGTTGTTACCCAGAAATCAGTCCCAGGATGCGTATTTCCAGTTCACGGAAGAACCTGGTGTGGCAGTTCGGGCTGAACTGTTCCCATGAGGCACAGGGTCAAGACTGATTTGCATATACCTCGGTCTTAACTGAGGTGGCGAAGTGAGCTAAAGAATTATGATGGATTCAACCTAGATCTGTGACTGGGGGTGAGTGTCTGAAATGTTTCAGGGCTCTGTCCATCATCTCCTTGTGTTTGCTTTGTTCGCCCTAATTTGGCAAGGTATGCCCTGACATGGGTCCCTTGCTCACTTTGCCACTGGAATCAAGCTAGCCTGACTGATGAAGGGTGTTACCCAGAAACTGGTCCCAGGATGCTTATTTCCGGTACAGGGTAGACCTGGCTTGGCAGGTCGGGCTGAACTGTTCCCATGAGGCACAAGGTAAAGACTGATTTGCGTATAGCTTGGTCGGAACTGAGGTGACGAAGTGAGCTAAAGAATAATGATGGATTCAACCCAGATCAGTGACTGGGGGGGAGTGCCTGAAAAGTTTCAGTGCTCTGTCCATCATCTCCTTGTGTTTTCTTTGTTTGCCCTAAGTTGGCAGGGTATGCCAAGACGTGGGTCCCTTGCTCACTTTGCCACTGGATTCAAGCTAGCCTGACTGATGAAGGGTGTTATCTGGAAACCGGTCCAAGGATACTTATTTCCGGTTCAGGGAAGACCTGGCTTCGCAGTCTGGGCTGGACTGTTCCCATGAGGCACAGGGTCAAGACTGAATTGCATATAGTTGGGTTTGAACTGTGATGGCGAAGTGAGCTAAAGAATGATGATGGGTTTAACCCAGATCTGTGACTGGGGGTGAGTGTCTTAAAAGTTTCAGCGCTCTGTCCATCATCTCCTTATGTTTGCTTTGTTGGCAGGGTATGCCCAGACGTGGGTCCCTTGCTCACAAGTTTCATTCTGTATGTTGGGGTAAGAGGTAGGGGGTGGGACAATTGGGGAGAGGGGAGTTCATGGCATGTTTCATTGTGGGGCCGGATGGCCACCAACTGGTCAAATATTTTGAAACTCCTGAAACATTGTGTGTTGCGTGTTGATAAATACCAATAAGTACAGTGTAAAAAAACAAAGATACAAGGAAGACTTAGGCACTGCAAAGATAGTGGTAGCTGAAGCATAATTAGTATCAACTGAAGGCGGGGAACTATATGTGTCACAGTGTAAGAGCTAAGAGAGGACTGTTTATCTGGTGGACAACCATTAATCATCTCAGATGTTAAGGCACATTTTCTGGATTGACATATCACAGAGATCAAAGAGAAGAAGTGGAGCTGTCCAAAACCCTGGAAAGAGTTACTGTACAGCAAAATGCAAGAGTAATGGGGTCCTTTATTAAAGAGCAACCTGTATCATCCAACAGATGACTCAAATCCAGTATTGTACATTTAGATTAGGTCCTTTATTCCAACCCCCGCATGAAAGGTCATCCAACACGAACAAAATCCCAACAGTAAATGACACAAAGAGAATTCTCACTACATCATACAATTCTACAATTCTAGATCGTTAATACAGTTCTAATACTAGTAGGGACTGACTTACCCATTACCCACAACACTACACAATCCCCCCCTTGAAAATGAAACAAAAAGAAAAAAAAGAAAGAAATCCAAAAGAAAAAAATAACATTAACTGCAATCAAACATTTGAAGAAATTTTGGTTTCATGACAGTTCTTCCACTTGAAGTTTTGATAACATTTGCATCACTAGAGGATACAACAGAATTTGAAGGACATTGTAAATTTTCATCTGACAAAGGTTCAAAATTGGAAGAAATATCCTGCCTGTCGTTGGAAACAAAATCATATATGTCCATAATTCCAGGAACAACATCTGTAATATTTGAATTTTCACTATTCTGAGTGGTGGTTAAAGTATCCAACCACCAAAAGTTTTTTTTAATACCCATACACTCCGTTTTACTATTAGATGTAACTAGTGCCAGACGGCTAAAATGTCAAACTTCACCATTCTGTAACAAAGCAGTGTTATTCATGACCTTTACAACAAGTTTAGGATCGCAAAATTTGCTTTCTCCTTTGGAAACTTTTTAGCACTCTTTACGCTGACCCATTGACCCTCACATAAATTTACTTGTTTGGTACCATGTTTTTGGTCATAATAAAAAAAAATGTCAGTTGGGATTCCTTAATACATTCTCTCACAGTTGGTATATCACACTGGATCATTTCATTCCTATCCAACCAACCAGGATTATTTTAGAATGAGGAATCCTAACTCTCATTAAAGAGAAAGGACTTTTGCCAATGGAACTATGGATGGTGCTTCTGTATGCCCAAAGTTACTTTTTCAACTCCTCCTCCCAAGGTAAATTACTTTTATTGGCAAGTTGAAGGACCCCCTTTATACTGCGATTGGCCTTTTCAACAATACCATTTCCGCTGGGATGATAAAAAGCAGTGAACCTTTGTTGAATGCCAGAAGCGGCTAGGTAATTCTTCATTTCAAAAGATTTAAATTGTACACCATTATCAGATAATATGAATTTAGGAAACCCTTCTCTCAAGAAAATATCTAAGAATTAAATTCCACTACACATACTTCTAACCACCTAAAAAATGTCTCCACAAGAACCAAAATGTACTTCTGAGAATCATCTTGCCATAAGACTGGTCCCATGAAATCAATGGCAACTACTTCCCATGAACACTTTGGGCAATGAGGGGAAGCCAAAGGTGGATTGAATGTTTTAAGAGTTTTATCAGACATTACACATTTGATGCTTGATCTCACACATCTCTCTACATCAATGTTAATTCTAGGCCACCAATTCAGCTCTTTTAGGCGGAATTTGGTGCGTGACATAAATCAAGTATTCTTTTTCTTAAACCCTTCCGTGGAATTACCTTATCACCTCCTAAGACTAATGAATCACTTAAGTGAAGTTCATTGCGCACTTCCCAAAAACCTCTAAGCTCATCATTGACATATTTTTTGTCCACACCATTCCAACCATTCATAATAAGTTGCTTGAGTACTAATAGAATTTGATCGGAATTCTTTGCCTCAAGTCATTCTTCTTTATTAAAACTGCTCCGTGTATTATTAACTGAAATAGAGGCAACAGAAAAATCATTTCAAGAATTGTTATCCACTTCAGTTAATGGGAGAGACATACGGCTTAAATAATCAGCAGTAAAGTTTTTGACACCGGGTACATATTGTATATAATACATGAAATCTTGTAATCTCATAGAGAGTCTAGCAATCCTAGCAGTGGCATTAGTTAAGGCTTCAGTGGTAAGCAGCTTAGTAAGGGGTTTGTGGTCACAACGTAAAACAAATTTCCTGCCCCATAAAAATGTCCTGAATTGTTCTAGGGCCCACACACAAGCTAAGGTCTCATGTTCTATTATCGAATAACGTTCTTCAGTGGGAGTTAGCGAACGTAATGCGAAGGCGATAATAACCTCCTTCTCATTGTCATACAGTTGAGTTGAAACACCACCTAAACCTTTGCTACTGGCATCAGTAGTAACAATAGTATTCGCAAACCGATCAAAACCTTGAAGATTTGGCGCATGAGCAATAGCTTTCTTTAGGTCTTCAAAGCATTGCTGACAAGAAGCATACCACACAAATTGTACCTTATTTTTAAGTAAAGATCTTATGACATGAGTCTTTTCTGAAAATGTATCCACAAACTGAGAGTAAAATTCCGCAAGTCCCAAGAAAGATCTGAGATCTTCTTTGGATTTTGGTGCAGGAGCATCAATATTAGCATTTACCAAACTGGATTTAGGTTTGATACCCAAAGCACTGACTTCATGACCTAAGTAAGTAACTTTTTTTCTGCAAATTTGCATTTAGAAAGTTCTGCTGTTACACCCCTTTCTTGTAATGTACACATTACTTTCCTTAAACGCTCATCATGGATTTTCTTATTGGCTCCCTGTTAGAAATGGGATTTCGGGTTGGCTAAGGTTTGCACAATAGTCAGGCCAGAATCACCACTCTAGTCAGGATAAGGCAGTTACACTCCTAAAATAACCCCTGCTCACCCCCTTGGTAGCTTGGCATGAGCAGTCAGGCTTATCTTAGAGGCAGTGTGTAAAGCAAGTGCACATAACCAACAGCAACACAGTGTAAGCACTACAAACTGACAACACACAAGTTTAGAAAAATATCCAATATTTTTAGACACTCAAACAAGACCAATTACGATAAGAATCTACAGTACAGTACTTTAAAAATAGTTGTGTTGCAAGATTTCTTGTAAACACAGTTCTTTGATGTCGATAGCTCCATCCGGGCTATCACGGTGTCGTGAAGAAGCAAGTCCAAACAGCTGCGGTGTCGGGAAGACCCTAATATACATACGAGGGTCCCTGTAAAGCGCATATCAAGGTGGTGAAGCAGGGAAACAGCAACTAAATATACAGCAAAAAAAATATATATCATATTCACATCAAAACAGTCCCACAGAAAGCAATACATTTATATAACTTTTTTATGTTTTATTTTCAAAAAATAAATATTCATTTCTTTCAATTAACAATCCATTATTTTTCAATTAGTAG
This sequence comes from Lissotriton helveticus, assembly GCF_964261635.1. Classification (NCBI taxonomy): domain Eukaryota; kingdom Metazoa; phylum Chordata; class Amphibia; order Caudata; family Salamandridae; genus Lissotriton; species Lissotriton helveticus. The sequence goes on along the minus strand of NC_136065.1, from coordinate 1,540,352,376 downwards.
GTTGTACATATGATTAATATAATTAAATATAACTCCCATCTAAATTTAACTCATGGGATTCCCAACATAGACAAAGCACTATGAAAAATTGAGGTACATGTCTCAACAACAATACAAACAAGATAATATATACATGAACAACATCCACAGAAATAGTGAAAAAAGTTAATAATCAGAAAAAAACAATTTAACAAAAACAAAACATACATCATAGACATTCACAACAACAAAAAATGAGCTGACGCGCGTTTCGGAATCTCATGTACCATCCTTCCTCAGGGCGCTGATGGTATCATACATATTTTGATAAGCCTTATACATTCATTTCATTAGGCAAGGCATTAAGTACTCATAGCTGAGGCTTCGTCAATAAAATCTGTCGGAAAAGTATAGCATCATTAAATCCATAAATAAACCAAATTTAAAAAACATTAAAATTCACATAAGAGCAAAATATAGCTATTGGCTGAGCGACACCCAGTGGTGTATTGGAACACAGAAAGTGTTTGAAGAGTAGAATAGACCAACCTATACCACAGGAGCAGAAAGAAGTGAGAAAAGCACCAAGTGTCAGAAAACTCATAAAAGTGAGAAACACCTTATACCCCAAAATTCACATATATAATAGGTCTTCACTATACATACTTGTTGCAAATGGGCAACATTAAGATGAAGACTATCCAGGGCAGAGCCTTATCCTGGGTTAAACACTGTATGGCGACAGCCACCTAGACGTTGGGCTCAAAGTGTCCTATATAGAGAGCAGAATAAACATCAGTCAAATGTACAATGCTCTAAAGTAAAAATGAAGTGATTAGATAAATAAAGCCATAGGCATACTTGATAACTTGTGGTAGAGCCAAAAATTCAGCAGATATTTGCACGTTAGACTAATCCAATAGAAAATGGGGGCTGCAAACTGGAGACAAATCATAACACAGAATGGGGGTTAGGTCTAGACCTTTTTGCAAAAATTCTATATGCCCCAGAGTGACACTAATTTATACTCACTGATGTCCTTATACATATGGAGATCAAAAGAAGAGAGTGGATCGTTGTACACTGTAGATGAACAACCACGTCTCCAGCATTAACTGGAATAGAGGAGAAAAAACACAGTTCCTTTTATTCCTGATTCCACACCCCAATAATAGCACATACCCAAAAGACTTGTAGAGTTTGAAATAGGGCTTCTCATTACCCAAATCGCCACATAGGAAAATGATAGTATCGAGCAAGGTACAATCAGACTTGTCTATACAGTGCTACAATTGCAAAATAAAAAAGTTTCCTGTACATGACCAGAAATTAGAAAATAAGTTTTCCTATCTTTATATATGCTAAAGTGCATATACTATTTTCTCAATAGAGAAACTGAAAAATTGATAAGCAGTGGGAAATGTGATGATTTTGGGATCCTCCCTAACCTAGGGAGAGTACCAAACAGATGCCTTGAAAACAAAAAAGCACATCTTATTGAACGATTTAGTTGTGGTCCCATCCTCTTAGGACAAACCCAAACACAGTTATTGGCAAAAAAACATTCCCAACCAAAGGCCCTGCAAAGCATTATGGGTTGAAGTTAGCAGTGGGCAGTGAATATTATAGAGTATACAATATCAAAAGAATTCTACAAAGAGCTGCAGTTCCACTGGTCGTCCCTAGATGTCCCTCACGAGTCAAATGCAAATGCTTGATGAAAGGGTTTCAATGGTTTTGCATTTCGCTCGTGAGGGACATCTAGGGACGACCAGTGGAACTGCAGCTTGATGTAAGAATAATTTCAATGCTTTGCATTTGACTTGTGAGGGACATCTAGGGACGACCAGTGGAACTGCAGCTCTTTGTAGAATTATTTCCGGCGTGGAGCGGAATCGTCTGGGATATCAAGGCGACTTCGTGATCAGGGGGCAAGCTTTGCCTCAAGCCCTTGGAGAGACTTAGCACAAGTAGAAAAATTTCAGTCCAGTCCTTTCAGTGCCCAAGTCAGAAGCAGCAACTGCAGGCCAACCCAACAAAGCAACAACTCAGCAAAGGGGCAGTACTCCTCCTGGCAGTTCTTCCAGCTCTTCTTCATGGCAGGTTTCTTGACTCAGAAGTAATCTCAAGTAATCTCAAGTCTTGGGGTCTGGGCCCCAATATTTATAAAAGCCAATCCTTTGTCCTCTGAAGGCAGAGCGGTCTAGACCTAGTTCAAACCAGTTCGGGGTGCATTCTGCTAGGGTGCACCATCTTCCTTTGTCAGTGTGGGCCAGGGTCCTCACACGCACCACAGGAGGTGGAGCCAGCATTGTGGAAGGTGAGCTCAGCCCTATTCAGACCTAGGCTCTACTCCTCCCACCCATCTAGGTGTAGATGTGCCAATTCAGCCCGGCTGAATCACCTTGTCTCCCCCAGCTCCTGTCACTCACAAACCAGACAGACAATACAAACGCTAGCAGAGGCAGGCTGGATGGTTAGGTCAGAAAATGCCGACTTTCTAAAAGTTTTGAAAACTAAGGAGTTAGGTCCTTTTGAACAAGGAGTGGGGGAGGCTTGACCCTATTTAAAACGAAATAACACAAAATGCCAACACCCACTTATTATTTTTGAAAAAGCCAATTATTTAAGGGCAATAGGACAACACGTTTCCAAGAACAAGCTATTACTCCTTCCCTTCTTTTGACTTTGTTTCTTTTTCTTCTGTATGAATATTGATTTGATCATTTATGCACAAGATTGTTTTGAATTAAATATCGTGTATGTTTTGTATTACATGTAGATTGTTTGTAATTGTATAATAGAATTGTACATATTTAGTGTTTTGTAGATAGTAATGTATATATTTATTGTGAGTAGTTGAATGTTCCTTTCTTCTTTGAAAAAAAAGTATAAAAATAAATAAATAACGAAGTCGACAGGTATAAATAAATATACCAGGTCAAATATAAAGAAATAGTGTTTGTCCTATTGCCCTTAAATAATTGGCTTTTTCAAAAATAATAAGTGGGTGTTGGCATTTTGTGTTATTTCGACTTTCTAAAAGTGGCATTTTCAAACACAGAATGTTAAAACCAACTTCACTAAAAGATGCATTTTATCATTCTGAGTTCAGGCATACTAAACTCGAATTTCTACCATGTTCTCTGAGTCACTTAGGATCATAGGATGTAATGACCGAATTGCCCATTCTGGCCTACGGAGAACAGGTTGCCTTGCAATCGTGAAAAACGAAGTAGGCTGTGATACACTATCAGGACATGCCACACACCATGGCATGTCATACCTTTTACATACACTGCATCCTGCCCGCGGGGTACCTTGGGCCTACCTTAGGGGAGACTCACATGTAGCAAAGGGAAGGTTTAGGGACTTGTTAGTGTGTGCACTCGCCAGGTTGGCACGGCAGCCCCAGGCTGCGCACAGGCTCTGCGATGGCATGCCAGAGTTACACTTCATGGGCTGTTTACGTGGGTTGCACAACCCAGTGCTGCAGCCCACCAATAGCATTCGATTTATAGGCCCCGGTACACGCAGTGCAATTTACTGGGGACTGACAAATAAATCAAATATACCAATCATGGAAACACCAATCCATAACACATTTTATACAGGAGCACTTACACTTTACCACTGGACCGCATTGAGGAAAGTGCGCAGAATCATAACACCAGCAAAAACAGAGTCAAAACCAGGAGGTCAGAAAGCAAAAAGTCAGGGGAAACATGCCAAAAGATGCCAAGTCTAACACATGTCCCCTCCAGCTGAATGTAGGGAGAACTACCCACCCTCCTGGGAGTTCTCTTCACTAAGGCGGAAGAACCTGAACAGACTATCTGCATTGGCGTGTTCTGTACCAGGGTGCTATTCCACCGTAAAGTCCATCCCCTGTAGGGAAATGGACCACCTCAGCAGTTTGGGATTCTCACCCCTCATTTGCATTAACCATCTGAAGGGCCTGTGGTCGGTCTGAACCCTGAAGTGAGTCCCAAACAAGTAGAGTCTCAGCGGGCCTTCAGCGCCCATACAACAGCAAAAGCTTCCCTTTCTATGGCACTCCACCTCTGTTCCCTGGGGAGTAGTCTCCTGCTAAGGAAGACTACAGGCTGATCTAGGCCCTCTTCGTTCAGTTTTGACAGCACCGCTCCCACACCATGCTCTGAATCATCAGTCTGCACGACAAATTCCTGGGAGGAGTCAGGTGCCTTGAGCACGGGCGCCGTGCACGTGGCTGCCTTCAAGGCATCGAACGCTTTCTGGCACAACTCAGTCCAGATCACCTTCCTTGGCTGCTTCTTGGAAGTCAGCTCTGTTAAGGCGGCAACGATGGTGCTGTAGCCCTTAATAAATGTCCGATAGTAACCGGTGAGACCTAAAAAGGCTCTCACCTCTGTCTGGGTTTTGGGGGGCTCCCAAGCCAGAATGGTGTCAATCTTGGGCTGTAGGGGTGACACCTGGCCGCTTCACACCTGGTGTCCCAAGTAAACCACAGAACCCTGCCCAATCGGGCACTTACTAGCCTTGATCATGAGGCCTGCACCTTGCAGAGCCCTCAACAGTTTCCGGAGGTGCTGTAAATGTTCTTCCCAGCTGGAACTGAACACAGGAATGTCATCCAGGTAGGCGGCACTGAAATCCTCCAGTCCAGCCAACACCTGATTGACCAACCTCTGAAGGTGGCGGGGGCGTTTTTCAACCCAAAGGGCATCACCAGGAACTGGAAATGACCTTCTGGGGTTGAGAACACTTATCTCTCCTTGGCCCCATCGGTTAAGGCAATCTGACAGTACCCAGACGTCAAATCAAATGTGCTGAGGAACCGGGCAGCTCCCAATCGATCAATGAGCTCATCAGCTCTGGGGATGGTGGGGCGCATCAGTCCTGGTGACGGCATTGAGCCCACGGTTCTCCACACAAAACCACAGTTCTGGAGTGACACCGGGTGCAGCAGCCTTCGGGACCAAGACCACTGGGCTGGCCCAAGGACTGTGCGAGGGCTCGATCACCCATATCGCCAACATTTTAGAGACCTCCTCCTTGATGCTGGCCCTGACCCGATCAGTCAACCTGTACATTTTGTGCTTCACAGGGAGGCTGTCACCAGTGTCCACGTCATGGGTACACCAAAGAGTAACACCGGGGGTCAGAGAGAACAGAGGGGCGAACTGTCCCAACAACTGGCGACAGTCCCCCTGCTGCCCTTGAGTCAGTGTCGGGGAGAGGATCACACCCTCCACTGACCCATCCTGCTCCTTGGTAGACAGGAGGTCAGGGAGAGGCTCACTCTCCTCTTCCATCCCATCATCTGTCGCCAAGAGCATACTCACTTCAGAGATCTCGAAGTAGGGCTTGAGGCGGTTCACGTGGAGGACCAGCGGCGGGTTCCTCGGAGACTGCAAATTCACCAGGTAGGTGACGTCACTTTTGTGCTCCACTACCTCGTATGGCCCAGTCCACTTGTCCTGCAAGGCACAAGGTTCCATTGGGGTGTCATGTATTCCTATCGGTTCTGAATCGATCCCCCTATTCCTGACCCTATTCTAGTTAAACAAACCAACAAGTTAACTAGCAGTCAGCCCATGAGGCAGAAAACCCCCATGATGCAGATACCGTTATCTGACGCAGTCACACTACGGCACAGGAACGTGTTATCTGATTAGGTCATAACGCTTGCGATCTAATTAGACAAGCGATATTCCTCCAGCCCCTGATAAGGCATACGGAGTTCTCATAACAAATCAAACCTATGACAACCTGGAAAAAACGTGCGGCCATTGTTTTGATTTCACAGAGAACTTTAGTAAAAGAATGTGCTAACGAGCAAATCGTATGACATCTTTATTGACGTATCTATGTCCATCCTTACGTCAATCTCGGCACCTTAAAGGTATAAATATTACCGATCTTGCCATATGCAAACACACGCGTGGTGACGAGACGGAGCAGCCATACTTGCCGAAGCCGAGAGCAGAGCAGACCCCGCTGGCAGCAGCCCCGCCTTCCTGATGCGCTGAGAGACGCGCTGATTTCTCCTGCCGAGAATCCAGCCCCGGCGTTTCTGGGTAGCCCTCGCAGGCAGCCTGGAATATCGAGGCCAGAGAAAGAGATACCATTCCTCATTCATCCTAACTTCCAGGTACAGAACTGAATAACCCCTCACAGAGAATTCTTTAGTTATTCACTTGGCAAAAACAAACTTAACTTAAACTGTAACTTTCTATTCCCGCCCACGTATTAGGCTTAGGTCAGGTACACGGGGTAGGCGTATTTAGAAACACCAGTTGAGTACGTTTAGTCAAATGTATATGTGTATGTAAATATATTTTATTCATTTTAAAACATCTTATGGCTTAGAAACCATATCAATGTTTTTACAGTATTACTTTATACTATTGCTTTTAATGTATGCACTTTACTTAGCTATAAGTATTGCAATAATATCGATCCATTTCTCTTGTATGAGAAAAGAGACTGATCAATAAATAACACCTTTTTATTGAACACGCCCGTCTCTTCCTTTTCTCTACATTCTGATGAGACTAAGAATGCACGTACTGACTGAGTAAAATAATTTGCCTTTTGTTCACACGACTCTCGAGATTGACTCTTGATTAGGGGAGAGCAAAGTTGTCATGTTCTATGGTTGTCAGAAACTAAATCCCTTCTTGTCTAATCAGGGAAGTTAATTCCTCCTTGAACATTCGAGAAAGTTTCTAGCGAACTCTGAGCTATGCTGGCAAACCCAAAACTTAAGTCTAGTATCGACAGTAGTAGACCTAGTTAACGTCTGGCCTAGGCCTTTACTGCTGTAGGTATTATTCCAATGCGCAGAGCCTATTGGGAAGATAGGAACTACACTACATGGCGCCCAACGCGTTTGGAAAGGGCGATAAAACTAACGTAAGACATTTAGAGTAACTCAGTCGTGCTTTCTCACTCAGACCCCTTTTCCCATTATACTCCAAAGACGTCTGGAGTGGGTGAAAGGTTATATCCTCCAAAACCTCGCAGGAGGGAACTCCTATGTATGGTTCTTGGTATAGTCAACGTTGAAGGATACACTGTTCCAAAATATTGTGCATCTAATCTGTTTCCATAAGAAACCTGATCTGCAAACAAACAAAATAACCTTCAGGACAGTAAAATGTCAGACAATGAAGACGAATGAGAGGCAGTTAGATTAGCAACTGAACTCGCAGCAGCGGATGCTACTATGCAAGACGCAGACCCGGAGATAATACTCATTCCGGTCATTAAAAGGAGATCTATAACCCTAAAGCTTATAGAAAATGGACTGACACCTAGAGGTGGCACAGTCATATTCGTAATTGAGGCACACGAATATCGGCAGACAGAGGTATACTATTCATGGATACATTTTCCAGCAGCTAATGCTGTAGCAAAGTACTTCCACTATTACAAAATAGAGGAACCTCCTGAAATGTACACTCCTTTCGAGGAGGTGGAAGTACCACTCAAATTCCAAGAGCATTTGCTCTTATTTGATGGCGCCCTAAAACATAATAATCACATCACCAGGCTCGGTCCTTTAGGTAGACCAGGAGCAACGTGGCCGGTACTAGCCGGATACACACCACATCCAGACTTCGAAAGAATGCCTGCAGCAGATCTTTTAGTACAACTAAAACAATTAATAAAAATACATAGACAATTAGTTCAGTATGTGATGCGGACTTCAACAATTCAGCCAGCTATTAAACTTCCACAGCTGACCCCTCACCAGGGGAACACAAATAAAATTACACCACAGAACATCCAATCCTGCCTAGGTAAAGTACCGGCTAAACGGGAACAAATACCATTCTGGTTGGCACAGAAAATTACCCAAATAGAGGCGGTGTTTCCTGACACCACCCCGCTAGAAAAACACAGGATTCTGACTATCTGTCTTCCAATGGGAATCGCACCACACATTGAGGACTGTGACACTTGGGGTACAGTCTTTGCTTCCATCTACACAAAAACGCACGGTGTTCCATCTATTTCGGTGATACCAGATGTGCTAAAACAAATTCAAGCCGAATATGGTCCAGAACCTGCTTTAACTCTTGGTATGAAATTACTAAAAGACTTCAAGCAGGTCTCGGCTATACTATTAGCCAACATAAAAGGTGAAGCAGCAAACGTGGCGATCCGCCAGAGGTTAAAAGAGACAGATATAGCAGACCAACCAGCTGAAATTGCCAGAATCATAGAAAAATCCTATGAGGAACTAGGTAGAGACAGTTTAGGTGGAATACCAGTAAAACCGCAACTGACTGAAAGTCCAGAAAAAATATTTTTTAATAATAATACACCAAAAAAGAACTGGGATGGAAACAAACAATCCAATCCTAAAGAAAAGAAATTCCAGTCCCGAGGAAGGTCTCCCAGGCGAAGAGAGAAATCTCCGAACCAGAGACACAGGTCACCCCAGAGTGACCCCTCTGGGAAAAGATATAACCTTAGAAATAGGGATAATATTAAAAAACCTGATAGATATCAAGACATTGATACGCGTCCCTCTCAATCTTTTCAGAATTCCTCGCAGAAATCGGAAAGAAGAGGACGATCAGAACAAAGAGAAGAGCACGCCAAGTCCAAAGACAAGGAACCTGCTCAACTAAAAAAGAAATTACAATTTCCAAAAAAGAAGGTAGCCAGTATCAAGGTAGTTAACAATGCCGAGAATACTGAGGACACAACTGAAAAACGGAGAATGGGCTCAGACAATGCTAGACAGCGCAGCAGAAGTGAGCATAGCTCGCAAAGTCCTTATGAATCATCTGGAGACAGTGGACACGAATGAATATCTTCAAGTGGAAACTGCAGACACCAGGGTTAGCAAACCTCACAAGATATATGAGATAACATTACGTATAGAGGGAGATAAGACTAGGAAAATAAGGGGACTATTTTGGGATAACCTCTCCAAGGGTTATGACATCCTTCTAGCTGAAAAAGACTGGCCACCAGAGTTTGTCAGGGAGTGCCCTCATGGCGAAGAAGTAATTATGCCTGCCTTCTCAAACCAAATTCCAATTCATAAAAAATACACACTTGCTAGAAAGTGGGCAGTGGCTCTAGCACCTGCTTTATATAAAAATCATGTAGGATGGGATGAGGATTCTCCTCCTCACAAAATCCAGTTAAAATCACAACCTACTGCACAAAGGCAGTACCCAATTAAGCAAGAAGCTAAAAAACAGGTAAACGAAATACTAGATCAGCTAGAATACCAGGGGGTGATTGAAACTTGCACCTCACAAATGAACAATCCTTTGTTTCCGGTCTCCAAACCAGACAATTCATATCGTCTAGTTTTGGATTACCGACACCTTAACACATGTTGCAAAACTTTTGCAGTGCAAAACTCACACAGTGCTGCACTAATGAATAACATAGTGCGCAAAAAATACAAAACAACCATGGACATCTCCAATGGATTCTTTTGTCAAAACATAGCACCAGAGAGCAGATATTTAACTGCATTCTCAGTAAATGGCACTCAAAAACAATTCTGTCGGTTAGCCCAGGGGTACAAGAACAGCCCGGGGGTATTCTCAGCGAGAGTAACAGAATTACTACAACTATATGATGATGAAGCATTATCTTATGTCGATGACATTTACTTAACAGATGATGACTTGGATACTCACTTGAAGAGAGTGAACACCATAATACTTGGGTTCGCAGCAGAGGGTTACAAATTCAACTTTAAAAAATCCAGAATTGCCCATCTGAAAGTCCTGTTTTTAGGATATGAATTATCAAGTGAAGGCAAAAGCCTGGCTGACAATTTCCTAGAGAAATGTGCCGTAATCCAAGCTCCTAGAACACTGAAAAACCTACAGTCAATTCTAGGCTTCCTAAATTTCGGAAGAACATACATTGCAAATTACGCAGAAAGGGTCAAACCCCTTTATGATCTAATTAAACCAGATTTTAAAAGATCCAATTGGACTCAAATACACACAGAAATTTTGAGATCCTTACAAACAGACATGCTAATTAAAACAAAATTTGAAACACGTGATAACACACGCAATCTTGTGATTCGAGTCATCCCAGGGAGATGCGGATTCACATACCTGACCTCTAATGAGGGAGAAAAGGTACCAATTGCATTCAAATCACACTTGTACACAAAAGCTGAACAGAGATTCAGCAACAAAGAAAAAATTGTTCATGCAGTTCAAACCGCAATAGCTAGAGAAAAAGATCAAGCGGACGGTAGACATATCACAGTCAGAACAGCAAAATCAGCCTTTGAGGCACTAACAACACCGTGTAATTTACCAACAACAACATTGAATCCGGAATGGATACAATGGGTGAATTCTATCACAACGGACAAAGTATACTACTACTTTGATCCAGAACTAGAAGAATTGAAAAATCTAGAATATGAAGAAACATATCCTCTGCCAATCGACATTCTGCCTTTACGACATTACGCCTGTGTAATCTATACAGACGGACATGCTCAACCCTCCGTTTGGGGAGAACAAGCATACAACCCCACATGTGAGATTACAAAAGAAGTGTGGCGCGGAGGTAAACTAAAACCTCTATTAACAAAATCACACTCAGTAGAAACTAATTCAGAAAAACAAACTGAAATAATAGCATTGAAGATGGCGCTAGATAATGCGGATCGCGAATTCCCGACACTTATAGTGTCAGATTCATATTACTGCGTCAAATCATATAACAGCGATTTGCAGGCATGGATTAAAAACGGTTACAAAGATGACACAGATGCACCAATAAAGCAGAAACTGCTCTGGGAACAAATAGCTCTTTTACAAAAAGAACTACCAAAGACTCACGTGACTCACTCACTGAGTCATCAGCGTGATGGCGTTCACGTTGTAGGGAATTCATTGGCTGAAACAGCCGCAGCGGCAGCCACTAAATCGGCTCCCGTAGTTCGAAAAAAGCGTACATTAAAATACATTGACGGTGAAACAGTGCTGGCGGTGAAAACGTCATCAAAAGGCGACTGCTCAGCGTTACCGATCAACTATCCACTCAATTATACATACATAATCGATGCAAACTCCGTCCCTTTTGCTCGAATCCCTGGAGTGGGGGGATAGAGTGATTCCAAACATGGACAGGAGAAACTTGTTAATCGCAGACGCACACATGGGCGAGGGTCTCAGACACCTTAAATTAAAAGATTCTCTGGAAGAATTACAATCACGGTACTGGTGGCCAGGCATGAGCCTGCGTCACACCATGTTTGTAAAACGCTGCCCAAACTGCAATAGAGATCGCAGTGGGGAGAGAAACAGTTTGATACCTCGTCGTATTACGGCAGATAATATTACCAGTAAAAAGAATGGCTTGCGATTAACATATACAGGCTAGTTTCCACTTATAATGTAAATCACCAGCACTCGGCTGACGTCCGGACTGTTATACAAAGATTTGCGAGTCTAAATGGCATATACGCTAAGAGCATGCTACGTTCGACCATTGTTTTCACTCAAGCCCACCAGCCTGGGGGGAAACATGGCCGAATGAGCACAGTCCAGCGGGAATCTTCTCACTTCCTTCCTGAGGGTACGGGATGGTGTAAAGAAAAAACCAAGGCATAAAGCAATCTATAGCAGAAAGGATATTAGGTTCGGGAGCTGGGTGGGTCAAACATCTAATAAGTGTCCAACGTAGTCTCAATAACTTGCCAAGAAATTCTCTGAAGGGATTCAGTGCGTACGAATTATTATTCGGAACTAGGATGATTATCTCTGACATTGATAGTCAGACTTCAGTGGTGAAAGAAAAAACCTTTGATATCAAAGACCGTTTGGCTATTTTGCAGGACTTAAACAAAACAAGAAAAGACCTGAGCAACATAAAGTTGAAACAACAGCCAACAACCACTGAAGAACCACCACCTGTCCCAGCAAGACCTGTCTGGATTCCAAAAGTCGGGGATCTAGTCAGGGAAAAGATCGCGGTAAAGAAGGAATTTGGGCCTTCTTACAGAAAAGCAGTTCCTCTCTTGTCTGTCAACGGGACAAGATCAGTTGTACTACCGCCACTTGCTGGTAAAAAGGAGAACCGATTTGTATCCATCGACCTGGTAAAACCACAACATGTGGCCGATAACAAACAGTAGGCCAAGTGGACTCCCAATAAGTAGCAGAACACCAAGGTTTGCTACCAGTACAGAGGTCCTAACGAAGAGGCTCATCACATTCGAAACGCCTACAGAAGAACAACAATGCAATAGAACTCAGACCTCTGAAAACCCAAATAAAAACATTTAGCAGAGACACACCAATCTATACTGAAGTACCAAGTGAAAATGCAAGAAACAAAAATCCTGAACCAATTGGAACAATTGACAGAACTGCATCCGGCTACTTCATAAACTTCGATGATTCCTCTGAAAACCTCAGTGAATCAAAGACACAGCCATCATCAAACTCCTTTAAAGACAAAGCTAAGGAACTTTTGAAACAACTGAAAGAAACATATCTGATTTCTCCATGGATTGAATTTTGGGTGGGTTTTGGTGCAATTATCCTCATACTTTGGCTCATCATGATACTAACATTGGGACGCTTCATTGAGGGAAAATATGCTAAAATGGACACAGCAAGTCAGAAAATCAACTTGATCCTCAAACCACACACATCTTCACACGTCGAGAAAAGAGAACTTTCTTCAGCCAACTTCACAGCCAATCCAATACCTGGTGGGGTAGCCTGGGACAACACTGACTATGAAATTTATGGTCCGGTCGAGATCCTGAAATATCCACACCAAATTAAGATCTCCTTGAGTGACTTTGCAAAACCAAACTCATTTGCTGATGATTGGGACTTCGAAAGCATTAATAATATGATGTCTGACTTAGTAATGTCTGCTAAATTTACAAAACATGATTATTTGCAGGGTTCTACAAATTATGACAGTATGTATTGCTATAACCACTATGGTAACCACTTTTTACATAGATCTGCACAACCTAGAAATGTTTTAAATTATAATCAATGGGAACATTGTGCAACACCTCCAAAAGGGAGCTCAAGAACCGTTTACGACAAATATTCATATTTTTCAGGTTTTAACACAAGTAATGCTGAAACATTTTATTTTAAATTGTCGAACAGGACAGGAAGCAAAACCATGATAACCAACACAAAATTGTTATATTCAGACTCATTTTTTGAACAAATGAATACTTTTGGATTTGATTATTGGGACAAAAATGTTGAATTGGAAAGTGTTTGGGGTACAAAAGAATGGCAAGTACAGGGTATAGAAACTTTGTTTAGAGCCTGCATGATCCCAGAACAAATGATATTTTTAAATGACACTGTTCAACAAACCACCTGTCTTTTCCTAGCCAAAATCAAAGATTTAAATAAACCGTCTATTCCAAAGCCAACAATATTTAGCAACACTTCTACAGATGAAGAGATAGACGTAAACCATATATTAAACCAAAACAGAACACATCCTGATTGGAAACAGTGGTTGATCTGGCCAACAGATACTAATAACTGTCAAGACAGATTCCTGAACAAAACACAGGGGTTCAAAATGACCAGGCCAGACCCTAGATATCCCCAAAGACATCACCCAGGGATAATAACCACCTACAGTGTGGGCAAATTATGCCTTCAATGGCTACAGACCTCCACACTGGCAGAAATTAAGCAACACCTAACTTTACTTACTGATGGTGCTGACTTGCGTGATTTCACTTTGGGACCACGCAAACAGCGTCAAAAGCGTTTCATAGCAGCCTCTGTATATGCAGCATATAATGAGGCCTGGAAGGTTACTCAAATTGAAACAGCAGAGAGAATACGGGAAATTGACCGTATTAATTTGGAAAAATCACTTTCTGTAGTGGACAATGGGTTAATGACTCTGTCCTCCAGAATTTTTTCTTTGGACAGCATTGTGTCTTCAGCAATCAATATATTATCGCAAGACTTACTGTTATTACAACACGGTCAGTCACAATTGCGCTCTATTGTACAGCTTGGCTGGACGTTACAAAATTTGCGTTCAGGCTATGTGCCTTGGCGTTTAATCAACACAACGTCACTATTCCAAATCTTTAACCTTACTGATAGACAAATCGGTATGGCGCAAAAGGGTGCTGATTATACAATCTTGAGCATTGAAAAACTAGAAAGATTACCAATGACAATGTCAGAACGACCTGTCAGTGAATGGATAATACATGGAATCATAAATATTCCAATCTCAACCTTCAGGTTTCAATACTGCCAAAAATATATACAGGCTGGCATGTACGAGAAATTGGGAAAGGGGTACCTTAAAACAACATGGAACCTGCCCTATTCACATGCATGTGTCAGTAATAAAGGACAGAAAGTGTTTCTTAGTGGCAACAATTGTGCGATGTCACTAAGCGGCACGCTTCTGTGTAACGGAATTAGTTTGCATGGAGCCTGCGAAGGGAATTCATACAACCTTTCATGTCACCAACAAGGCGCACCTGCAACAGAAATAGAACCATTCTTTCAAAGACTCTATAATGGGAGTTACATTCTTATTGTAGACCGCAGATGTTGTAGTCTTATGCCCGGGACTCCTTATCTAGTAACTACGACTGCGAAGGTCAAGTGCTGTGGACGCTCATTGTTCCCCAGCTCCTTTCCAGAGAGGGAGGCAAGGGCATGGCCCGATTTGAAAATTACTTCTATTCGAATAGATACTTTAAGCAGAATGAAAACAGTCCTTCTTCAGACGCCTACCAGGCTCTCGTCATCAAAAGAAACGTATGATCTACAAGTCGCAAGGACGACTGCAGAGATACATACATTATTATCAACTAATTCCCCCGTACATTTCGCGGAAATCCTGAATGAAATCTTAAATATTTCTGATACCAATGTGGTCTCAAAGGTATTTAAGACAGTATTTTCGATGGCATTAACACCATTCAAAGCCATACTGGGTATTTTTCCAGATTTCGTCCATTCGATTTTTGGCGGACTTCCCCTGATCCTGGGACTAATTGCAGGAATCCTATTCTTAGTCCTTATTTTTCGTTATGGCAACCCATGTCACAGACAAAACTCTTGCGACAAGGGAAGAAACAATCCTAGCCATTGGATACCGGGACCGGATATCAAAAATCCTGGGACTCTCCCGGCTTAGAGACCTGAACATGACCTGGTTTCTATCATTTCGACCAATGTGGCAAAGATGTGTTTTACCTGTATTGAGGTGTCTGCTATGCGGAGAAGAATGCGTGTTAGACACCTGTCTGACTCTACAATCGGATGCGCCGATGGATGCAGAAACATTGTTGAGCCCGATCAAGGTTCATGCTTTGTGCTGCCCTCAAAGGCTACCAATCCTGATGACGGCATTCGTGGAAGCTTCACCACTACGATTGATGGGTAGTGAAGTTCAAGATGAAATCAGCATCGAACAGGTACGACCTTCTGTCAGTAATGCAAATCAGAATGTCAATGGAGACAATCATGCGCAAGAATGCATGATTACACCTATTTCCAAGTTAGTGGAACTTTCCCAGGAAGCTGTTGACAGTTTTTTCAAAGGCCTAAAAGATATGATGTTCTCACCCGAACAGAAATAGAGACTTTTGAGCAAGCTCGCACACGGCGTTGCCTGAATTCGGCCTTCAACTTTAAAAATAAAGTCACATGAACATTTTCGCTCCAGTTCACGGACAGCAGTTTTTTCAGCAGCCCCAAATATTTTTGCATATTTTTCGGGACACTATCTTCTGCTTAAAGTAAGAACTATTCTTAGAGAACTAAGGTTTCTACATTTTAGATAGCTTATAGACATTAGCTGCCCGCTGGCATGTTCATAAAGATATTTTATTCTGTGATGGAATGGTCTCAAAACTTTTTTCTGTCAGAAACCATTTCATGTGTAATTCTCATATACCAAATAAGCAATAATGTATACAAATGCAATTACTTTGGCATTTTTCTACAGCTTGAGTGCATACCATATATATATGTCTGCAATTTTTTTCAGTATATTTGAAAATTTCAAAATGCATTTATGTATTTTGGGGTGGTAAGGTATACACACTACTCTATAGTATGTTGTACTATGTTATACTATGCCTAGATTAGTAAATATGTCCATAGTTAGCGTGGAGTGGGTGTCATGTATTCCTATCGGTTCTGAATCGATCCCCCTATTCCTGACCCTATTCTAGTTAAACAAACCAACAAGTTAACTAGCAGTCAGCCCATGAGGCAGAAAACCCCCATGATGCAGATACCGTTATCTGACGCAGTCACACTACGGCACAGGAACGTGTTATCTGATTAGGTCATAACGCTTGCGATCTAATTAGACAAGCGATATTCCTCCAGCCCCTGATAAGGCATACGGAGTTCTCATAACAAATCAAACCTATGACAACCTGGAAAAACCGTGCGGCCATTGTTTTGATTTCACAGAGAACTTTAGTAAAAGAATGTGCTAACGAGCAAATCGTATGACATCTTTATTGACGTATCTATGTCCATCCTTACGTCAATCTCGGCACCTTAAAGGTATAAATATTACCGATCTTGCCATATGCAAACACACGCGTGGTGACGAGACGGAGCAGCCATACTTGCCGAAGCCGAGAGCAGAGCAGACCCCGCTGGCAGCAGCCCCGCCTTCCTGACGCGCTGAGAGACGCGCTGATTTCTCCTGCCGAGAATCCAGCCCCGGCGTTTCTGGGTCGCCCTCGCAGGCAGCCTGGAATATCGAGGCCAGAGAAAGAGATACCATTCCTCATTCATCCTAACTTCCAGGTACAGAACTGAATAACCCCTCACAGAGAATTCTTTAGTTATTCACTTGGCAAAAACAAACTTAACTTAAACTGTAACTTTCTATTCCCACCCACGTATTAGGCTTAGGTCAGGTACACGGGGTAGGCGTATTTAGAAACACCAGTTGAGTATGTTTAGTCAAATGTATATGTATATGTAAATATATTTTATTCATTTTAAAACATCTTATGGCTTAGAAACCATATCAATGTTTTTACAGTATTACTTTATACTATTGCTTTTAATGTATGCACTTTACTTAGCTATAAGTATTGCAATAATATCGATCCATTTCTCTTGTATGAGAAAAGAGACTGATCAATAAATAACACCTTTTTATTGAACACGCCCGTCTCTTCCTTTTCTCTACATTCTGATGAGACTAAGAATGCACGTACTGACTGAGTAAAATAATTTGCCTTTTGTTCACACGACTCTCGAGATTGACTCTTGATTAGGGGAGAGCAAAGTTGTCATGTTCTATGGTTGTCAGAAACTAAATCCCTTCTTGTCTAATCAGGGAAGTTAATTCCTCCTTGAACATTCGAGAAAGTTTCTAGCGAACTCTGAGCTATGCTGGCAAACCCAAAACTTAAGTCTAGTATCGACAGTAGTAGACCTAGTTAACGTCTGGCCTAGGCCTTTACTGCTGTAGGTATTATTCCAATGCGCAGAGCCTATTGGGAAGATAGGAACTACACTACAGGGGCCATGACCCACACTTTTTGCCCAGGTTGAAATTTGACCAGAGTGGCATTCTGGTTGTACCACCTCTTCATTTCTTCCTGGCTTGCTTCTAGGTTTGCCTGAGCGAGTTTCCTAAAGCGGGCAGTCTGGTTTCGGAAGGCCAGCATGTAACTAAACACATCCTGGGGAGTTATCCTGGGAGCAGCCTCCTAGCCCTCCTTTACCAAACTTAGAGGTCCGCGGACATGGTGCCGTACAGCAGCTCAAAGGGGCTGTACTCAAGAGACTTTGGAAGCACCTCCCTTTATGCAAAGAGTAGGCATGGTAAGAGGACTTCCCACTTATGCCTCATGGGTTCCGTTAGACTCTTGATCATGCTCTTCAAGGTCTGGTTGAATCTCCACCAGACCGTTTCCTTGGGGGTGGTAAGGACTGGTGAACTTGTAGTTTACACCACACTCCTTCGACGGGGATGTCATATACTTGGATATGAAATTGGTCCCCCTGTCATAAACCACCTCTCTGGGCAATCCGACGCGAGAGAAGATCCCCCATTAACGCCCGCCCCACCACGGGCGCCGTCATTGTCCTGAGAGGGGTTGCTTCCGGGTACCGGGTAGCGTGGTCCACCAAGTCCAGGATTAACCTGTTGCCCATGGCTGTCTTGGAATCCAGTGGCCCTACAATATCCATCCCTACCCTTTCAAAGGGCGTACCAACAACAGGAAAAGGTTGGAGAGAAGCTTCTACCTGTTATGAAAAAGGCAAACACCCATTGAAATCCTGAAAGACCTCAATAATATTGTGGTAATATTTAGAATTATTCTTTCTTTAACATTGTACTTTGGCACATCATTGATGTATTCATATTATTGCCAATGCTTGTCTGTTATTGCCAATGCTTGTTTATTATGGACTTGATTGTCAATGCCAATGCTTATTTAATATGGACTTTCTGTGGAAGAATCTGGAAAGGGAGTGCCTTGAGCCCTGAACTACTGTTGTCAGCATGTGCCAACTGTAAACTGTGTGGAGAAGTGTGGCTCACTGGTTAGAGGAGGCAGACCCTGAAGCTGAGGTCAGACCCGGGACCAGGGTTCAATTCCCGACGCGGCAGGGTCTTGAGCCCAAATATCCACGGACTCGATAATTCTCGTTTCGGTGCTTACTCGAGTCACGGGTTCACACTCTGCAGCTCTGGGCATTAGCTTGCTTAATCTCCACTATGGCCCCCCCGCGGTGGGCTGCCTGGCTTTCACCTTGGGGATGCCCAGTATGGGTATCTCACAGGGAAAAGCCAGGACGGGTTCCCAAGGCAAGCGCCGAGATGCCTACGGGTAATCGAGCGCTATATAAGAACGCTTAATAATAATAATAATAATAATAAATCTTTGGCCTCCTGATACACGTGCTATTTAAATGAATAGAATTCCCAAACCCTATTTAACTCCCACCTGCCTTCAGTCTATGCTTCGCTTCTCACCGCCAAAGCATCCAGCTGTCTCCGGCTCTTGTGAGCATTCCTGTCTCCAGTCATTACTCATTTGAAGACTGCATGATTTTGAAGAAAGAAGCTTATCTGATTCCAGTTGCTGCAGGCCCTCTGCTCCTGACCTTCGGTCCCAGCTGACTTCTTCATTCCAGTTCCACCAGAAAACTCCCCAGCCTTGCTCTGACGCAGGTTCTGGTTTCCTTCTGAGTTCCCGAAAGACAAAAAAAAGAGGTGAATCATTAGTGTTGCCTAGCAAATCCTGCACTGCTTAAACTACAGAAAAGCGGTAAGAGTTTCTGGACAATTTATACTGTTTAAATATACAGCTTGCCAAGGACTTTTGAAAAAAGACATTTCTTGAGTGACTTTTACACATTAACACTTGTTTAGCTGTAAATGAAGATTAATTTACAGTGAATTTCTGGACTGCCAAAATAACTATTGGGCACAATGTGTGTTTATTAAACTGTAACCAAATGCATGTTTAAATGGACAAGTCTTAGAAGATTAGAAGGTGCGTCATTTCTTTTACAATAAGTACAGAAATAATTTCACAGCTGATAAAAAGGCAAGATCATGAAAAAATACAAGTGACAGAATTGTAATGTTGTTACATTGCTATTAACCCTTGCAGTGTCAGTCAAGGGGCTTTTCTGTAGAGCTATCTTCTTTTGGTTGTTTTTAGGGCTCGGCCTACGTCAACCCTGCGTCAGCAGGGGAGGCGGAGCTCCGAGCTCTTATGTTATAAAAAAAATAAGTTTCTTTAGGGGTCCGGGCTGCAACATTCCTTAGTGCGCGCGCGTTTTTAATGGCATCTGCATAGTGATTCGTCTTCGCTGTGCTGTGTTTTTAGTAGCCTTGACGCGATAGGCTTAATGTAATTTGTCCTTCGCCATGTTGGCATTTTCTGTGTGGTTACGCGCACGGCAGTCCATTAATTTTAATTAGGAGCTGTCAGAGTGCCCTTGTAATGCAATCCAGATGGTGGGAGCGCGTTCACCATTCTGCATTGCATGTATAGGGCGCGCGTTCGTCTGTAGCGTTTTTGGGGCTGAGAAATGTGGACGTCTATTGTATTGAACTTTTATGTGATTTATTATTGCACTGAAAAATGTGTGTTTGCAAGGAAGTGTTCCAGATTACAAGGACATGGTGTTCGCTTATTTCCTTTGAAGCGCTGTCTGATATGTATTTATCTTGAATAGCAACACGTACCACCACCACCAGTACTACCACCTAGTGTAGTAAGTGCAGAGTAGTGTGTGCAGAGTGCAGAGTAGTGAGTGCAGAGTAGTGAGTGCAGAGTAGTGAGTGCAGAGTAGTGAGTGCAGAGTAGTGAGTGCAGAGTAGTGAGTGCAGAGTGCAGAGTAGTGAGTGCAGAGTGCAGAGTGTAGAGTAGTGAGTGCAGAGTGTAGAGTAGTGAGTGCAGAGTGCAGAGTGTAGAGTAGTGAGTGCAGAGTGCAGAGTGTAGAGTAGTGAGTGTAGAGTGTAGAGTAGTGAGTGCAGAGTGCAGAGTAGTGAGTGCAGAGTGCAGAGTGTAGAGTAGTGAGTGCAGAGTGCAGAGTGTAGAGTAGTGAGTGCAGAGTGCAGAGTAGTGAGTGCAGAGTGCAGAGTAGTGAGTGCAGAGTGCAGAGTGTAGAGTAGTGAGTGCAGAGTGTAGAGTAGTGAGTGCAGAGTGCAGAGTGTAGAGTAGTGAGTGCAGAGTGCAGAGTGTAGAGTAGTGAGTGTAGAGTGCAGAGTGTAGAGTAGTGAGTGCAGAGTGCAGAGTGTAGAGTAGTGAGTGTAGAGTGTAGAGTAGTGAGTGCAGAGTGTAGAGTGTAGAGTAGTGAGTGCAGAGTAGTGAGTGCAGAGTAGTGAGTGCAGAGTAGTGAGTAGAGTGCAGAGTAGTGAGTGCAGAGTAGTGAGTGCAGAGTAGTGAGTGCAGAGTATTGAGTGCAGAGTAGTGAGTGCAGAGTGCAGAGTAGTGAGTGCAGAGTGTAGAGTAGTGAGTGCAGAGTGCAGAGTAGTGAGTGCAGAGTGTAGAGTAGTGAGTGCAGAGTAGAGTAGTGAGTAGAGTAGTGAGTAGAGTAGTGAGTAGAGTAGTGAGTAGAGTAGTGAGTGCAGAGTAGTGAGTGCAGAGTAGTGAGTAGTGAGTAGAGAGTAGAGTAGTGAGTAGAGAGTAGAGTAGTGAGTAGAGAGTAGAGTAGTGAGTAGAGTAGTGAGTGCAGAGTAGTGAGTGCAGAGTAGTGAGTGCAGAGTAGTGAGTAGTGAGTAGAGAGTAGAGTAGTGAGTTCAGAGTGTAGAGTAGTGAGTGCAGAGTGCAGAGTGTAGAGTAGTGAGTGCAGAGTGCAGAGTGTAGAGTAGTGAGTGTAGAGTGTAGAGTAGTGAGTGCAGAGTGCAGAGTAGTGAGTGCAGAGTGCAGAGTGTAGAGTAGTGAGTGCAGAGTGCAGAGTGTAGAGTAGTGAGTGCAGAGTGCAGAGTAGTGAGTGCAGAGTGCAGAGTAGTGAGTGCAGAGTGTAGAGTAGTGAGTGCAGAGTGTAGAGTAGTGAGTGCAGAGTGCAGAGTGTAGAGTAGTGAGTGCAGAGTGCAGAGTGTAGAGTAGTGAGTGCAGAGTATAGAGTAGTGAGTGCAGAGTGTAGAGTAGTGAGTGCAGAGTAGTGAGTGCAGAGTAGTGAGTGCAGAGTAGTGAGTAGAGTGCAGAGTAGTGAGTGCAGAGTAGTGAGTGCAGAGTAGTGAGTGCAGAGTAGTGAGTGCAGAGTAGTGAGTGCAGAGTGCAGAGTAGTGAGTGCAGAGTGTAGAGTAGTGAGTGCAGAGTGCAGAGTAGTGAGTGCAGAGTGTAGAGTAGTGAGTGCAGAGTAGAGTAGTGAGTAGAGTAGTGAGTAGAGTAGTGAGTAGAGTAGAGAGTAGAGTAGTGAGTGCAGAGTAGTGAGTGCAGAGTAGTGAGTAGAGAGTAGAGTAGTGAGTAGTGAGTAGAGAGTAGAGTAGTGAGTAGGGTAGTGAGTGCAGAGTAGTGAGTGCAGAGTAGTGAGTGCAGAGTAGTGAGTGCAGAGTAGTGAGTGCAGAGTGTAGAGTAGTGAGTGTAGAGTAGTGAGTGTAGAGTAGTGAGTGCAGAGTAGTGAGTGCAGAGTGCAGAGTAGTGAGTGCAGAGTAGTGAGTGCAGAGTAGTGAGTAGTGAGTAGAGAGTAGAGTAGTGAGTAGTGAGTAGTGAGTAGAGTAGTGAGTAGAGAGTAGAGAGTAGAGTAGAATAGTGAGTGCAGAGTAGTGAGTGCAGAGTAGTGAGTGCAGAGTAGTGAGTGCAGAGTAGTGAGTGCAGAGTGTAGAGTAGTGAGTGTAGAGTAGTGAGTGTAGAGTAGTGAGTGCAGAGTAGTGAGTGCAGAGTGCAGAGTAGTGAGTGCAGAGTAGTGAGTGCAGAGTAGTGAGTGCAGAGTAGTGAGTGCAGAGTAGTGAGTAGTGAGTAGAGAGTAGAGTAGTGAGTAGTGAGTAGTGAGTAGAGTAGTGAGTAGTGAGTAGAGAGTAGAGAGTAGAGTAGAGTAGTGAGTGCAGAGTAGTGAGTGCAGAGTAGTGATTGCAGAGTAGTGAGTGCAGAGTGCAGAGTGTAGAGTGCAGAGTAGTGAGTGCAGAGTAGTGAGTAGAGTAGTGAGTAGTGAGTAGAGAGTAGAGTAGTGAGTAGAGTAGTGAGTAGAGTAGTGAGTGCAGAGTAGTGAGTGCAGAGTAGTGAGTGCAGAGTAGTGAGTGCAGAGTAGTGAGTGCAGAGTAGTGAGTAGAGTAGTGAGTAGAGTAGTGAGTAGAGTAGTGAGTAGAATAGTGAGTGCAGAGTAGTGAGTAGTGAGTAGAGAGTAGAGTAGTGAGTAGAGTAGTGAGTGCAGAGTAGTGAGTGCAGAGTAGTGAGTGCAGAGTAGTGAGTGCAGAGTAGTGAGTGCAGAGTGTAGAGTAGTGAGTGTAGAGTAGTGAGTGTAGAGTAGTGAGTAGAGTAGTGAGTAGAGTAGTGAGTAGAGTAGTGAGTAGAGTAGTGAGTGCAGAGTAGTGAGTGCAGAGTAGTGAGTGCAGAGTAGTGAGTGCAGAGTAGTGAGTGCAGAGTGCAGAGTAGTGAGTGCAGAGTAGTGAGTGCAGAGTAGTGAGTGCAGAGTAGTGAGTGGAGTAGTGAGTAGTGAGTGCAAAGTAGTGAGTAGTGAGTGCAAGGTAGTGAGTAGTGAGTAGTGAGTAGAGTAGTGAGGTGAGTAGTGAGTAGTGAGGTGAGTAGTGAGGTGAGTAGTGAGTAGTGAGTAGTGAGGTGAGTAGTGAGTAGTGAGTAGTGAGGTGAGTAGTGAGTAGTGAGGTGAGTAGTGAGGTGAGTAATGAGTAGTGAGGTGAGTAGTGAGGTGAGTAGAGTAGTGAGTAAAGTAGTGAGTGCAGAGTAGTGAGTAGAGAGTAGTGAGTAGTGAGTAGTGAGTAGTGAGTAGTGAGTGCAGAGTAGTGAGTAGTGAGTGCAGAGTAGTGAGTAGAGTAGTGAGTAGAGTAGTGAGTAGTGAGTAGAGTAGTGAGTAGAGTAGTGAGTGCAGAGTAGTGAGTAGAGTAGTGAGTAGAGTAGTGAGTAAAGTAGTGAGTGCAGAGTAGTGAGTGCAGAGTAGTGAGTGCAGAGTAGTGAGTGCAGAGTAGTGAGTGCAGAGTAGTGAGTGCAGAGTAGTGAGTAGAGAGTGCAGAGTAGTGAGTAGTGAGTGCAGAGTAGTGAGTAGAGTAGTGAGTAGAGTAGTGAGTAGTGAGTAGAGTAGTGAGTAGTGAGTAGAGTAGTGAGTAGAGAGTAGAGAGTAGAGTAGTGAGTAAAGTAGTGAGGTGAGTACAGTAGTGAGTAGAGAGTAGAGTAGTGAGTAGAGTAGTGAGGTGAGTAGAGTAGTGAGTAGAGAGTAGAGTAGTGAGTAGAGTAGTGAGGTGAGTAGAGTAGAGTAGTGAGTAGAGTAGAGTAGTGAGTAGAGAGTAGAGTAGTGAGTAGTGAGGTGAGTAGAGTAGAGTAGTGAGTAGTGAGTAGAAAGTAGTGAGTAGAGTAGTGAGTGGAGAGTAGTGAGTAGAGTAGTGATTAGTGAGCAGAGTAGTGAGTAGTGAGTAGTGAGCAGAGTAGTGAGTAGTGAGTGCAGAGTAGTGAGTAGTGAGTAGAGTAGTGAGTAGAGTAGTCAGTAGAGTAGTGAGTAGTGAGTAGAGTAGTGAGTAGAGTAGTGAGTAGAGTAGTGAGTAGAGTAGTGAGTAGAGTAGTGAGTAGAGTAGTGAGTAGTGAGTAGAGTAGTGAGTGCAGAGTAGTGAGTAGAGTAGTGAGTAGAGTAGTGAGTAGTGAGGTGAGTATAATAGAGTAGAGAGTAGAGTAGTGAGTAGAAAGTAGTGAGTAGAGTAGTGAGTAGTGAGTAGAGTAGTGAGTGGAGAGTAGTGAGTAGTGAGTAGAGTAGTGAGTAGTGAGTAGTGAGTAGAGTAGTCAGTAGAGTAGTCAGTAGAGTAGTGAGTAGAGTAGTGAGTAGAGTAGTGAGTAGGGAGTAGAGTAGTGAGTAGAGTAGTGAGTAGAGTAGTGAGTAGAGTAGTGAGTAGTGAGTAGAGTAGTGAGTGCAGAGTAGTGAGTGCAGAGTAGTGAGTAGAGTAGTGAGTAATGAGTAGAGTAGTGAGTAGAGTAGTGAGTAGAGTAGTGAGTAGAGTAGTGAGTAGAGTAGTGAGTAGAGTAGTAAGTAGAGTAGTGAGTAGAGTAGTGAGTAGAGTAGTGAGTAGAGTAGTGAGTAGAGAGTAGAGTAGAGAGTAGAGTAGTGAGTAGAGTAGTGAGGTGAGTAGAGTAGAGTAGTGAGTAGAGTAGAGTAGTGAGTAGAGAGTAGAGTAGTGAGTAGTGAGGTGAGTAGAGTAGAGAGTAGAAAGTAGTGAGTAGAGTAGTGAGAAGAGTAGTGAGTGGAGAGTAGTGAGTAGTGAGTAGAGTAGTGAGTAGTGAGCAGAGTAATGAGTACTGAGTAGTGAGCAGAGTAGTGAGTAGTGAGTGCAGAGTAGTGAGTAGTGAGTAGAGTAGTGAGTAGTGAGTAGAGTAGTCAGTAGAGTAGTGAGTAGTGAGTAGAGTAGTGAGTAGAGTAGTGAGTAGAGTAGTGAGTAAAGTAGTGAGTGCAGAGTAGTGAGTACAGAGTAGTGAGTGCAGAGTAGTGAGTAGTGAGTAGAGTAGTGAGTAGAGTAGTGAGTAGTGAGTAGAGTTGTGAGTAGAGTAGTGAGTAGTGAGTAGAGTAGTGAGTAGTGAGTGCAGAGTAGTGAGTAGAGTAGTGAGTAGTGAGTAGAGTAGTGAGTAGAGTAGTGAGTAGAGTAGTGAGTAGAGTAGTGAGTAGTGAGTAGAGTTGTGAGTAGAGTAGTGAGTAGAGAGTAGAGTAGTGAGTAGAGTAGTGAGTGCAGAGTAGTGAGTGCAGAGTAGTGAGTGCAGAGTAGTGAGTAGTGAGTAAAGAGTAGAGTAGTGAGTAGTGAGTAGAGTAGTGAGTAGTGAGTAGTGAGTAGAGTAGTGAGTAGTGAGTAGAGTAGTGAGTAGTGAGTAGAGAGTAGAGTAGTGAGTAGAGTAGTGAGTAGAGTAGTGAGTGCAGAGTAGTGAGTGCAGAGTAGTGAGTGCAGAGTGCAGAGTGTAGAGTAGTGAGTGCAGAGTAGTGAGTGCAGAGTAGTGAGTAGAGTGCAGAGTAGTGAGTGCAGAGTAGTGAGTGCAGAGTAGTGAGTGCAGAGTGCAGAGTGTAAAGTAGTGAGTGCAGAGTAGTGAGTGCAGAGTGTAGAGTAGTGAGTGCAGAGTAGAGTAGTGAGTAGAGTAGTGAGTAGAGTAGTGAGTAGAGTAGTGAGTGCAGAGTAGTGAGTAGAGTAGTGAGTGCAGAGTGGTGAGTGCAGAGTAGTGAGTGCAGAGTAGTGAGTAGAGTGTAGAGTAGTGAGTGCAGAGTAGTGAGTGCAGAGTAGTGAGTGCAGAGTAGTGAGTGCAGAGTAGTGAGTGCAGAGTAGTGAGTGCAGAGTAGTGAGTGCAGAGTGCAGAGTAGTGAGTGCAGAGTGTAGAATAGTGAGTGCAGAGTGCAGAGTAGTGAGTGCAGAGTGTAGAGTAGTGAGTGCAGAGTAGAGTAGTGAGTAGAGTAGTGAGTAGAGTAGTGAGTAGAGTAGTGAGTGCAGAGTAGTGAGACCAGAGTAGTGAGTAGAGAGTAGAGTAGTGAGTAGAGAGTAGAGTAGTGAGTAGAGAGTAGTGAGTAGAGTAGTGAGTGCAGGGTAGTGAGTGCAGAGTAGTGAGTGCAGAGTAGTGAGTAGAGAGTAAAGTAGTGAGTGCAGAGTAGTGAGTGCAGAGTAGTGAGTGGTGAGTAGAGTAGTGAGTAGTGAGTAGAGAGTAGAGTAGTGAGTAGAGTAGTGAGTAGAGTAGTGAGTGCAGAGTAGTGAGTGCAGAGTAGTGAGTGCAGAGTGTAGAGTAGTGAGTGCAGAGTAGTGAGTGCAGAGTAGTGAGTAGAGTGCAGAGTAGTGAGTGCAGAGTAGTGAGTGCAGAGTAGTGAGTGCAGAGTAGTGAGTAGAGTAGTGAGTAGAGTAGTGAGTAGAGTAGTGAGTAGAATAGTGAGTGCAGAGTAGTGAGTGCAGAGTAGTGAGTGCATAGTAGTGAGTAGTGAGTAGAGAGTAGAGTAGTGAGTAGAGTAGTGAGTGCAGAGTAGTGAGTGCAGAGTAGTGAGTGCAGAGTAGTGAGTGCAGAGTGTAGAGTAGTGAGTGTAGAGTAGTGAGTGTAGAGTAGTGAGTAGAGTAGTGAGTAGAGTAGTGAGTAGAGTAGTGAGTAGAGTGGTGAGTGCAGAGTAGTGAGTGCAGAGTAGTGAGTGCAGAGTAGTGAGTGCAGAGTAGTGAGTGCAGAGTGCAGAGTAGTGAGTGCAGAGTAGTGAGTGCAGAGTAGTGAGTGCAGAGTAGTGAGTGCAGAGTAGTGAGTGCAGAGTGCAGAGTAGTGAGTGCAGAGTAGTGAGTGCAGAGTAGTGAGTGCAGAGTAGTGAGTGGAGTAGTGAGTAGTGAGTGCAAAGTAGTGAGTAGTGAGTGCAAAGTAGTGAGTAGTGAGTAGAGTAGTGAGGTGAGTAGTGAGTAGTGAGGTGAGTAGTGAGGTGAGTAGTGAGTAGTGAGTAGTGAGGTGAGTAGTGAGTAGTGAGGTGAGTAGTGAGTAGTGAGGTGAGTAGTGAGGTGAGTAATGAGTAGTGAGGTGAGTAGTGAGGTGAGTAGAGTAGTGAGTGAAGTAGTGAGTGCAGAGTAGTGAGTAGTGAGTAGAGAGTAGTGAGTAGTGAGTAGTGAGTAGTGAGTGCAGAGTAGTGAGTAGTGAGTGCAGAGTAGTGAGTAGAGTAGTGAGTAGAGTAGTGAGTAGTGAGTAGAGTAGTGAGTAGAGTAGTGAGTGCAGAGTAGTGAGTAGAGTAGTGAGTAGAGTAGTGAGTAGAGTAGTGAGTAAAGTAGTGAGTGCAGAGTAGTGAGTGCAGAGTAGTGAGTGCAGAGTAGTGAGTGCAGAGTAGTGAGTGCAGAGTAGTGAGTGCAGAGTAGTGAGTAGAGAGTGCAGAGTAGTGAGTAGTGAGTGCAGAGTAGTGAGTAGAGTAGTGAGTAGAGTAGTGAGTAGTGAGTAGAGTAGTGAGTAGTGAGTAGAGTAGTGAGTAGAGAGTAGAGTAGTGAGTAGAGTAGTGAGGTGAGTAGAGTAGTGAGTAGAGAGTAGAGTAGTGAGTAGAGTAGTGAGGTGAGTAGAGTAGTGAGTAGAGAGTAGAGTAGTGAGTAGAGTAGTGAGGTGAGTAGAGTAGAGTAGAGTAGTGAGTAGAGTAGAGTAGTGAGTAGAGAGTAGAGTAGTGAGTAGTGAGGTGAGTAGAGTAGAGTAGTGAATAGAGTAGTGAGTAGAAAGTAGTGAGTAGAGTAGTGAGTGGAGAGTAGTGAGTAGTGAGTAGAGTAGTGATTAGTGAGCAGAGTAGTGAGTAGTGAGTAGTGAGCAGAGTAGTGAGTAGTGAGTGCAGAGTAGTGAGTAGTGAGTAGAGTAGTGAGTAGAGTAGTCAGTAGAGTAGTGAGTAGTGAGTAGAGTAGTGAGTAGAGTAGTGAGTAGAGTAGTGAGTAGAGTAGTGAGTAGTGAGTAGAGTAGTGAGTAGAGTAGTGAGTGCAGAGTAGTGAGTAGAGTAGTGAGGTGAGTAGTGAGTAGTGAGGTGAGTATAATAGAGTAGTGAGTAGAGAGTAGAGTAGTGAGTAGAAAGTAGTGAGTAGAGTAGTGAGTAGTGAGTAGAGTAGTGAGTGCAGAGTAGTGAGTGCAGAGTAGTGAGTGGAGTAGTGAGTAGTGAGTGCAAAGTAGTGAGTAGTGAGTGCAAAGTAGTGAGTAGTGAGTAGAGTAGTGAGGTGAGTAGTGAGTAGTGAGGTGAGTAGTGAGGTGAGTAGTGAGTAGTGAGTAGTGAGGTGAGTAGTGAGTAGTGAGGTGAGTAGTGAGTAGTGAGGTGAGTAGTGAGGTGAGTAATGAGTAGTGAGGTGAGTAGTGAGGTGAGTAGAGTAGTGAGTGAAGTAGTGAGTGCAGAGTAGTGAGTAGTGAGTAGAGAGTAGTGAGTAGTGAGTAGTGAGTAGTGAGTGCAGAGTAGTGAGTAGTGAGTGCAGAGTAGTGAGTAGAGTAGTGAGTAGAGTAGTGAGTAGTGAGTAGAGTAGTGAGTAGAGTAGTGAGTGCAGAGTAGTGAGTAGAGTAGTGAGTAGAGTAGTGAGTAGAGTAGTGAGTAAAGTAGTGAGTGCAGAGTAGTGAGTGCAGAGTAGTGAGTGCAGAGTAGTGAGTGCAGAGTAGTGAGTGCAGAGTAGTGAGTAGAGAGTGCAGAGTAGTGAGTAGTGAGTGCAGAGTAGTGAGTAGAGTAGTGAGTAGAGTAGTGAGTAGTGAGTAGAGTAGTGAGTAGTGAGTAGAGTAGTGAGTAGAGAGTAGAGTAGTGAGTAGAGTAGTGAGGTGAGTAGAGTAGTGAGTAGAGAGTAGAGTAGTGAGTAGAGTAGTGAGGTGAGTAGAGTAGTGAGTAGAGAGTAGAGTAGTGAGTAGAGTAGTGAGGTGAGTAGAGTAGAGTAGTGAGTAGAGTAGAGTAGTGAGTAGAGAGTAGAGTAGTGAGTAGTGAGGTGAGTAGAGTAGAGTAGTGAATAGAGTAGTGAGTAGAAAGTAGTGAGTAGAGTAGTGAGTGGAGAGTAGTGAGTAGTGAGTAGAGTAGTGATTAGTGAGCAGAGTAGTGAGTAGTGAGTAGTGAGCAGAGTAGTGAGTAGTGAGTGCAGAGTAGTGAGTAGTGAGTAGAGTAGTGAGTAGAGTAGTCAGTAGAGTAGTGAGTAGTGAGTAGAGTAGTGAGTAGAGTAGTGAGTAGAGTAGTGAGTAGAGTAGTGAGTAGTGAGTAGAGTAGTGAGTAGAGTAGTGAGTGCAGAGTAGTGAGTAGAGTAGTGAGGTGAGTAGTGAGTAGTGAGGTGAGTATAATAGAGTAGTGAGTAGAGAGTAGAGTAGTGAGTAGAAAGTAGTGAGTAGAGTAGTGAGTAGTGAGTAGAGTAGTGAGTGGAGAGTAGTGAGTAGTGAGTAGTGAGTAGAGTAGTCAGTAGAGTAGTCAGTAGAGTAGTGAGTAGAGTAGTGAGTAGAGTAGTGAGTAGTGAGTAGAGTAGTGAGTAGAGTAGTGAGTAGAGTAGTGAGTAGTGAGTAGAGTAGTGAGTGCAGAGTAGTGAGTGCAGAGTAGTGAGTAGAGTAGTGAGTAATGAGTAGAGTAGTGAGTAGAGTAGTGAGTAGAGTAGTGAGTAGAGTAGTGAGTAGAGTAGTGAGTAGAGTAGTGAGTAGAGTAGTAAGTAGAGTAGTGAGTAGAGTAGTGAGTAGAGAGTAGAGTAGAGAGTAGAGTAGTGAGTAGAGTAGTGAGGTGAGTAGAGTAGAGTAGTGAGTAGAGTAGAGTAGTGAGTAGAGAGTAGAGTAGTGAGTAGTGAGGTGAGTAGAGTAGAGAGTAGAAAGTAGTGAGTAGAGTAGTGAGTAGTGAGTAGAGTAGTGAGTGGAGAGTAGTGAGTAGTGAGTAGAGTAGTGAGTAGTGAGCAGAGTACTGAGTAGTGAGCAGAGTAGTGAGTAGTGAGTGCAGAGTAGTGAGTAGTGAGTAGAGTAGTGAGTAGTGAGTAGAGTAGTCAGTAGAGTAGTGAGTAGTGAGTAGAGTAGTGAGTAGAGTAGTGAGTAAAGTAGTGAGTGCAGAGTAGTGAGTGCAGAGTAGTGAGTGCAGAGTAGTGAGTGCAGAGTAGTGAGTGCAGAGTGCAGAGTAGTGAGTGCAGAGTAGTGAGTAGTGAGTAGAGTAGTGAGTAGAGTAGTGAGTAGAGTAGTGAGTAGTGAGTAGAGTTGTGAGTAGAGTAGTGAGTAGTGAGTAGAGTAGTGAGTAGTGAGTGCAGAGTAGTGAGTAGAGTAGTGAGTAGAGTAGTGAGTAGTGAGTAGAGTAGTGAGTAGTGAGTGCAGAGTAGTGAGTAGAGTAGTGAGTAGTGAGTAGAGTAGTGAGTAGAGTAGTGAGTAGAGTAGTGAGTAGAGTAGTGAGTAGTGAGTAGAGTTGTGAGTAGAGTAGTGAGTAGTGAGTAGAGTAGTGAGTAGTGAGTGCAGAGTAGTGAGTAGAGTAGTGAGTAGAGTAGTGAGTAGTGAGTAGAGTAGTGAGTAGTGAGTGCAGAGTAGTGAGTAGAGTAGTGAGTAGAGTAGTGAGTAGAGTAGTGAGTAGGACATCACAGGCAGCAGCTGTGCAAGCTTCTTACACTCACAAGGAGACCACAGGCAACTGAGGTGCAAGCTTCTCCCACTCACAAGAAGGACATCACAAGCAGCAGCGGTGCAAGCTTCTCACACTCACAAGAACGACATCACAGGCAGCAGCAGTGCAAGCTTCTTACACTCACAAGGAGACCACAGGCAGCAGAGGTGCAAGCTTCTCACACTCGCAAGAAGGACATCACAAGCAGCAGTGGTGCAAGCTTCCCTTACACACTCACAGCAGGTACTGTGCCAAGGCAGCAGCAGCAACAGAGCAAGAGTCCCTTACAAAGAACAGGAACAGCACAGAGATGCACAATGCAATCTTCTCATACTCACAGGCAGCAGCGGTGCAAGCTTCTCACACTCACAAGAAGGACATCACAGGCAGCAGCTGTGCAAGCTTCTTACACTCACAAGGAGACCACAGGCAGCTGAGGTGCAAGCTTCTCCCACTCACAAGGAGGACATCACAAGCAGCAGCGGTGCAAGCTTCTCACACTCACAAGAACGACATCACAGGCAGCAGCAGTGCAAGCTTCTTACACTCACAAGGAGACCACAGGCAGCAGAGGTGCAAGCTTCTCACACTCGCAAGAACGACATCACAAGCAGCAGTGGTGCAAGCTTCCCTTACACACTCACAGCAGGTACTGTGCCAAGGCAGCAGCAGCAACAGAGCAAGAGTCCCTTACAAAGAACAGGCACAGCATAGAGATGCACAATGCAATCTTCCCATACTCACAGGCAGCAGCGGTGCAAGCTTCTCACACTCACACGAAGGACATCACAGGCAGCAGCTGTGCAAGCTTCTTACACTCACAAGGAGACCACAGGCAGCTGAGGTGCAAGCTTCTCCCACTCACAAGAAGGACATCACAAGCAGCAGCGGTGCAAGCTTCTCACACTCACAAGAACGACATCACAGGCAGCAGCAGTGCAAGCTTCTTACACTCACAAGGAGACCACAGGCAGCAGAGGTGCAAGCTTCTCACACTCACAAGAAGGACATCACAGGCAGTAACGGTGCAATATTCTCACACTCACAAGGAGATCACTGGCAGTACACACCACATGAACACACTCCATAACACATAGCAACAATACATTGGCATTTACAATGCCATTAGCTCAAACTCAAATAAATCCGAGCCCGATTGCATTTCTAATGCTTGTTTCTTTTGTCATCCTCTCTTCTGTGTGCAGACATTACTGCTTAGGCATTGGACACCCATTTAAGGACAAGCTCTCAGAACTTAAAGGTATGTGTAAAAGAACGTCAAAGTACTGTAAAAACTATTTACAAGTTGTCTTGAAAATATATATATATATTTCCGTGTTATCTTCCAGGTTATCAAGACCACATCAAAACTTACTGGGCCTTGATATTTTATGGGTAGGCATTCTGAGATTGTTACCAGTCAAACATCACCTCCAATTAACACAAAGTTGTTTTGGTGATGTTTAATATGGGTCGTTTCTTTTCTGTATTCAGATAAAACTTGAATAGAATTTCAAACTATATATCAAGGCTCAAGTCACTTCGAAAACCTGCTGAGAAATCTTGTGAAGACACCCAGAGACGGCAAACCCAACCCAAGACACCTGTGACCAGTCTCTTGTGTTTTTGTGTCTTGTCTCATTCCACTTCCCCTTTCCCTTTGGAGACTATTTGAGTGGCCAGGGTTGTCATTGTCTCCCTGCCGTTCTTGTAGACTTCAGGAGGAATTGGGACTCAGCATCTCCAACATCAAGGAAGGATCAAGCACCCGGAGACAGGTGGGTTCTTGTGACACTACTTTCCTCCCACTCTTACCACTTGCCTGGCAAGACCTACAGTTTGCATCTGACTGCCTTCGGATTTGGGGCCAAAAGAAGTGGGTAACAAGCCTGTCAAAGGTCTTGTCCTGCCCCAAATGTCATGACAAAGGCAGGTGATGAGCCAGACCCAGTAGGAAGGTCCTGAAGTGCTGGGGTACCACCAACACACGGGCTGACCCAGGCTCAGCGACCTTAGGCTAACTGTACAGGAGACCATTCTCCCAGTAGATCAGATGTGACCCAGACTGATTACCAGCTGCCTGGTCTGCAGCCTGCTGCCGAAGATCCTCCAGAGTAGGGCACTTGATCTGCACATGGCAGAATTCCTCCCTGGTGGTACCCCCTTCTTGCTGCCAATGGGTCAGCTCAGAGATGTCTCCCGGTTCCTGGACAGTGATGGCTCATGTGGGGCTGTGCTGGTGAAGTTCTCAGGCCCCTGGGGCCGCCTCTGCTGGGATTTTGAGCCTGTGCACCTTGCAGGTAGAAGTTGGGGCACACGATGTCAAGCCTGGTCAGCCAGGAGTTAAGTTCCACCTCCGCTGCTGCCCAGACTCTTACTCAATACCGGGGCAGTAACGGGGCTGCCACTCCGCTTCAGACTTGCTCCCTGGCAGCCCCGCTACTAACAATGGGATCGCCTCCCTCCCCTGGGTGTTACCTGGTGCTGGAGGGAAAAGAGGCGAGACTCCTGCAGCGGCTCCTTGTCTTCAGCCCCGGTCGGTGGAGGTCAGAGGATCCTGAGCTCCTCCTCGGAGCCCCTTCCTCCAGGCCTGGGTGAGCTCCGGCCTTCCTATTCACCTCGGGCCCGGGAGCCAATGAGGTTGCGGCTTCCTGGGGGCGCGGCCAATGAAGCGGCTGGCGCCCCGGTTGCCCTGCAATGCTCTCCTGTGCTCCCTGGGTCCGGTGCAGCCTACGCGGCAGCGTTGGTGGCCCTCCCCTGGCTTTGGGGGCCGGGACATTGACGAGTCAAGGGTGTCTTCCCTCGTCGTGGCACCTGGACTTTGGGCCAGAATACATTTCCTACAGCGGCACTAGGGACGCAACGGTGAGTCCAGTAGGGCTCCTCCCTCATCTCAGTGCTCGATCACGCTACCGGGATCGGGTAACACAACAGCGCTTCCCTTTCGCCCCTGCGCTCCCTCTATTCACAGCACGGGGGGTCACAGTGGCAGCACAACTGGTTCCTGGGCTGCGGCGGTGTTATCAGGCCCACAGTTCTTCCTGCAAGCGGCACCTCCCGGTCACAGTGTGCAGCAGATACTTTAAACCAAGTCACACAGCGTGACCCCAGCACAGCACTGACAATGGGTTTCAGGGGCAGCCCAGGCACAGCGATTCAACCCCAGACGCCGTCCCCAGGTTAGTTACCTGGAGTAATCTTGCAGTGTCCAGGCAGGAGGTTCAGCTAACAGGCACTCAGCGCGTAGATGTCACAGCGCTGTTAGTAGATGCTTCAGGCGTCAGATCCCCAGCGCTCTCAGTTTCAGCGCTGGCAGAGGATGGCGGGTATCAGTAGCAGTAATTAGTGGCAGTGGGGGAAATCTGGTTGTCCCGGGTGGCCCACAGGAGTTGGTATCCCTGGTTCCCCTCACACTGGGCAAGGTCAGCAGGCTGGCAGGATCACTCAACTATCTTTGGGGCAGCAGGGCCTAAGCTCAGTCAGCCTCAGTAGTGTAGTCTACCCCTAACTCAGCAGCCTATACTCCGGCAGAGGGTCCCCAGGTCCAGCAGTGCCCAACTAACTGTCAGGTTTTCCCTCCCTTGCCTTTATACCCCTAGGTCAGGTGACCCTGCAAAAAAAGCTGCAAGTTCTGGCTTCAACCTGGGGGTTTGGAAAATTCCATAAGGCTCTGGGGACTCTGTGGTGGCTTCTCTGGTAACATGGGGCGGGACGCTCAGGGTTACAGTATCATCATGTCCCAGCCTGTCCCCAACTACTAGCGGCAGATAGGACAGTGGCCACTCCGCAGTAGCAGGGGCCGTTGGCAGCCATATTGTTAGGAGAGAGCACCTGCACCTCAGCAAAGGTTCAGCAGTGGTAAGGTGCCCAGAGTCCTAGGTCCAACAAAAATGGTGGTAAAAATGGAGGCTGAAAGGGAAAAAATGTGGGGTAAGACCACCCTAGGGCTGACCGGTCTAACACGAGTGTTCCAGGTCGTTACCTACCAGACAATCTACAGGCATGGAAGGGCTCACAACCACCCTCAAGGGACCTGAGACCACCCCCCATTTCGAAGGGAACCTGCCCTACCTTACACTGGCGCTCCGAATTGTCTACAGCAACTGCTTGGTGGAATGCCCCTGGGACTACCTGCTTCTCAGAGACCAGGTGGCACCGAACTGAGGTCACACTTGCTCCAGTATCTCTGTGAGCCTCTACGCTTTTCCCATCAATGGTCACGCAGGTGCTATATTTCTTTGTGTTACGGGGCACCTGTTCTCCTGGGACCATCTCACTGTCCCATAGTGAGACAAGGGTAATTTCTGCTAGATCCCCACCCTCCAGTGGGCACCCCTCCTCCTCAAGCGCTACACTAGCCAACAACTTGGTCTTTCCACAGGTGGGTGGCTGCATCCCCTTTGGGCACCTGGGGTCCCCCTTCATGTGAGACACCTGATCACATGCATAACACTTGTGGGGGCCGGTCTCCGCCGGCTTCCCTGTAGAGACCCCTTTCTTCTTATCACCTGGGGGCTGGGAACCTTTACCCTGGGTACTAGTTTGGGGCCCTTTTGAGAACTCCTGACTTTTAACCTTGTCCCCCCCACTCTTCTGTTGGGGACCCTGGTCATCTTTGGCTGAGTCTCCCCCAAACGCTTTCTTGTGGACCCTGGCACTCATCCAGCAGTCCACTTCCATAGCAAGCTTCCTGGGGTCAGTTAGCTTACTGTCCACTAGGTGCTGGCGCAGATCTGCAAAACATAGGCTAGACAAGTGCTCCTATGCAATCGAATTGTACAGCCCCTGAAAATCAGTCTCATTACTGCCCTTCACCCAGCCATCCAGCGACCTACAGAACATATCCACACATTCCAACCAAGTGTTGGTCTCAGACTTTTTACTGGACCTAAACTGATCCCTGTACTTTTCAGGAGTGAGCCCATACCTGGTGAGGAGAGCGTCTTTCATGTCAGCATTGGCGAGGTTCTGCCCCTTACCCAAAGCTATCAGAGTATCCCTAGCTTCCTCAGGAAAGAGAGGCCCCAACCCCACTCTCCAATTCCTCTCAGGGACCCCATTCATATGAATAGACGACTTGTACCCTTGAAACCACCGTTGAATGTCATCACCCTTCTTGTACTCTTTACCTACGTTCTTGGGGATGTGTACATACCTGTCTGTGTGTGCTGAAGAGTTGCTGCCACCATCTGAGCCGTTTCTACCATTCTCTCATGATCCAGTATCATCTTCCTTTCCTCCATGGCTATTCTTTTCTCCTCTCGCACACTCTCTATTCTGAGGTTTTCCAATTCAAACTTCCTTGCTTCATGCCTGTCCTCCAGCTCCTCTGGGGACAAGCTACTTCTGCCTTGCCTGGAGGGCTCCCCTCCTCCCAAAAGCACATCTCCCCTTTGGCCAAGCTCATCCACCTCTCCACTGAGATTACCAGGTTGCCCACTGGCATGTCTGGCTGCTACTTTTGTAGCTCCTCCTTACTGGTGAGGCCTCTGACCTGGAGTGTCAGGTTTTTGCAAATCGATTTCAACTCTTTCATATAGTAGGCTTCCAATCGATCCTCCTCAAAGGCAATTTCTACTGATGCAACCGATGATGCGTTGGATTCTGGCATGTTGAAGTAGCAAGATCAAAAATAGGCCAAAAAGAAAAATAACCTGTACTCGGTACGTAATGGTCTGCGATATGGTAGTAGTGTACACCAATCACTGTAAGTCAAGTGCAAACACAAATCCTCCTATCCTCACCGCTGACAACCAATGTTAGAAATGGGATTTCGGGTTGGCTAAGGTTTGCACCGAAGTCAGGCTGGAACCACCACTCTAGTCAGGATAAGGGAGTTACACTACTAAAATAACCCCTGCTCACCCCCTTGGTAGCTTGGCACAAGTAGTCAGGCTTATCTTAGAGGCAGTGTGTAAAGCATTTGCACATAACCAACAGTAACACAGTGTAAGCACTACAAACGGACACCACGCGAGTTTAGAAAAATATCCAATATTTTTATATACTCAAACAAGACCAATTATGATAAGAATCCACAGTACAGTACTTTAAAAAAAGTTGTGTTGCAAGATGTCTTGAAAACACAGTTCTTTGATGTCGATAGCTCCGTCCGGGCTATCCCGGTGTCAGTTCTGGCTGGACGCGGCATCGCAGTTCAGCTGCGGTGTCTGGACGACCCGCCAGCAGTACTTTTGAGAGATGCAGATCGTCAATGACCTCTCGTAGTCATGCCCGTTGCAGGTTGAGCTCCTCTCTGATGGAATCAGGAGCGCTAGCATTGGCAGGCATCGGGGGCTGCGGTGCAAAGTGCAGCGGTGCGTCGTGCGGTGCCTTCAGGTCGCAGTGCGAGCAGTGGCTCGGTTGCAGCGTCAGCAGGCATCGTCAGTGAGACCAGGGTCGCGCTGCGGCGTTACGGCTGTGCTCTCTGCGGTACCTTCAGGACACGGTGTCTGCAGCGGCGTTGTAGACGGCGTCGGGCTTGAAGTCTTTGATGTTCCTGAGACTTCGTGAACAGGAGGCAAGCTCTACCTCAAGCCCTTGGAGATACTTAGCACAAGTAGAGAAAGTTCAGTACAGTCCTTTCACTGCCCAAGTCAGAAGCAGCAACTGCAGGCCAACCCAACAAAACAACAACTCAGCAAAGGGGCAGTACTCCTCCTTGCAGTTTTTCCAGCTCTTCTTCTTGGCAGGTTACTTGAGTCAGAAGTAATCTGAAGTAATCTAAAGTCTTGGGGTCTGGGCCCCAATATTTATACCAGCAAATTCTTTGTCCTCTGAAGGCAGAGGGGCCTGGACCTAGTCCAAACCAATTCGGGGTGCATTCTGCCAAGGTGCACCTTCTTCCTTTGTCAGTGTATGCCAGGGTCCCCAGACACACCACAGGAGGTGGAGCCATCATTGTGGAAGGTGAGCTCAGCCCTATTCAGAACTA
The DNA here is from genome assembly GCF_964261635.1 of Lissotriton helveticus. NCBI lineage: Eukaryota > Metazoa > Chordata > Amphibia > Caudata > Salamandridae > Lissotriton > Lissotriton helveticus. The sequence goes on along the minus strand of NC_136065.1, from coordinate 1,540,314,816 downwards.
GGCGCTACTCCTCCTTCCCATCTAGGTGTAGACGTGCCTATTCAGCCCAGCTGAATCACCCTGTCTCCCCCCCAGCTTCTGTCACTCACAAACCAGATAGACAATAAACACCCTAGCAGAGGCAGGCTGGATGGTTAGGTCAGAAAATGCTGACTTTCTAAAAGTCAGAAAAAGCAAAAGAATGCCACCACCCACTTGTAATTTTTTGGAAAGATGCCGGTTATTTAAGAGCAATAGGACAAACACAACTTTTTTGTTCGACCTGGTACTTTTATTTGTACCTGATATCTTCAGTATTTTTTGTTTTTATACTTTTGTGCAAAGAAGAAAAAGAACATTCAGCTACTTCACCATAAATATATACATCAACTACTTCACAATAAATATATACATCACTATTTACAAACCACAAAATTAAATCCAATCCTATTGTACAATCACAACCATTCTACATATAATACAAAACATATACAACATTCAATAGAACAATCCTGTGTATAAACGATCAAATCAATATTTATACAAACGGAAAAGAGACAAAGTCAAAATGGGGGAAGGAGTGATGGTTTGATTCTAAAAACAATTAATGTTTATGAATGGCTCCTTCCAGTGTGCCGACGCGTTTCTGGTCCAAAGAGGTCAATCTTTAGACTGTCATCAGGCCTCTGTCACTTATCTGTAGGTTTTACTTTGGAAAAACCATAATCCGCGGTAGCGAATTCTGTTGTCGCTTTCCTTTGAATTACTTATCGGGGTCTCTACCTGTCTCATGTAGCAGGAAGACTCAATGATGGCGGTTTCTTAGCGGGTCCAATTTGCCTCGAATCTTGACTGGAGACGTGGGCTCCTACCGCTGGGTCCCTTCGTTCTGTTTCAAACTCCCAGCGCGGCGTACGCCGCGCTCTTGTTGGGTGCGTTTGTATGCGCGTCCACAGTTCTCGAATGCGATATCTGCTTAATTCCCGACTGTGCTTCACTGGTTCACTCAATGCTGATGTGGCATTGAGTGAACCAGTGAAGCACAGTATATAGATTTACTATTTGCAATCCAAGAAAGGTCATGAATGTTTATTCATTCTTGTGTAAAGGTTTTTTTGTGCAAAGTTTAGGACTTTGAATGTAGTATGTAAGGTTTGTCTTAGTAATAATGTGGACTTGAATTGAATGAATGAATGAATGAATGAATGAATGAATGAATGAATGTGGGTTTATAGGACGCGTAGTAACCCGGAAGCATCCCAGCGCTAAAGACCAAGACAGCGAAATCAGAGGGGATGACCGGGAGAAAAGAGGGGGGATCAAGGGGAAAAGGTGGGTTTCAGGAGTTTCCGGAATCGGAGATGACAGGGTTCGCTCCTAAGTTTGAGGGGAAGGGAGTTCCACAGTTGGCTGTGTTGACCGAGAAATGCTGTCCCCCTGTCCGTGCCTTTTTTACTCTGGGCACTGAGACTAGGCATTCGTGGTCTGAGCGGAGTGATCTATTGGCTTTATAGGGCCTGACTAGGTTTTTAAGGATGGGGGGGGGGGGCTTTGTCCTGTAGTAGTTTGTGTACCAGACAGAGGGATTTAAATTTTATCCTTTCTCGTATTGGGAGCCAGTGCAGCAGTTTCAGTGCTGGTCTGGCTGATGATCTGGCTGGGGTGTCCGTGAGAAGCCGTGCTGCGGCGTTCTGGATTTGTTGGAGCTTGTTGAGGGTGGATTCCGGCGCTCCAAGGAAGATGGCGTTACTGTGATCCAGTCTGGATAGGATCAGCCCTTGGATGAGCAGCTTATGGGAGGTCTGCGGGAGGAGGGGCAGGACCTTCCGAGCCGATCGAAGGAGGCCGAAGCAGGTTCCCGCTACTTTTTTGGCTTGGGTCTTAAAGGATAGGTCCTGTTCCATCCAGACCCCCAGACTCTTGATCTCCTTTTTTGGAGATGGGGGCTCCCCTAAACAGGTGGGCCAGATGTTCGGGGGGAGGGTGGATCCTTTGTTCTCTAGCAGCATGATCTCTGTCTTGGACCCGTTCAGTTTTAGGGAAGACTCATCCATCCAAGTGAATATTTTTGATAGGCAGGCGTGGAGGGGACCCGGCCCTTGGTCAGGATGGGAAAGGGAGACGACAAGTTAGGTGTCGTCGGCGTAGTTCATGATTTTGACTCCGAACGGGGCGACAACCTCCTCCAGTGGGGACATGTACACATTGAATAATGTTGGGCTGAGGGAGGAGCCCTGAGGTACCCCACACTGGAGGGGGATTGCCGCTGATCGGGTGTTACTTTCCCAGACTTCGAAAGTGCGATTGCTCAAGAATGACGTGAGCCAGGCCAGGGCCGTTCCTACCACCCCTATGTCGGTCAGTCGCTGGATGAGGACCTGGTGGTTAACAGTGTCGAAGGCCGCACTAAGGTCCAGGAGGATCACTGCCACTGATCCTCCTGAATCCAGAATGCATCTGGCCTCCTCAACTACTGCCAAAAGGGCGGTGTCCGTGCCCTGTCCAGGGCGGAAGCCAGTCTGTGAGTTCTGGAGAAGGCTGTTAGATTCCAGGAAGTGGGAGAGTTTTTTATTGACTAGCCTTTCCGTGACCTTGCTAATTCCGAGGAGAAGAGAAATTGGCCTATAATTGGCCAAATCCGCTGGATCTAGGAGCGGCTTTTTAAGAAGGGCCTTAACAATGGCTCTCTTCCATCCAGGGGGAACCACTCCATGAAGCAGTGAGGAGTTAATGAGGTCAGTGACGAGTGTGGCGATGGTGGGTGCAATCATTTTTAGGATACGCATGGGGACCGGGTCGCTAGGTGAGCCACTTTTAATAATGGCCAGAGTTTTAAGTACTTCATCCAGTGATACCGGGCCAAAGGTATCCAGGTGGATGGCTGGTTTAGCTGGTTGATAATTTAAATCTGCTCTTTGATTGGCTCGGGGCAGGGAGGTTAGAATATTTTGAATTTTTTCATCAAAATAGTTTGCCAATTTGTTACATTTGTCCTCAAAGGAGTCATGAGCTAGAGGAGGGTCTGGCACTTTGAGCAGGTCCTTCATGATGATGAAGGTTTCCCTGGCAGAGTTGGAGGACTTTTTTATTCTGTCGTCGAAGAACTGCCTCTTGGTATTGCGCAGGGCCGTTTTGTATGTTCTCATAGCGGTGCGATATTCATTTTTTTTTAGATCTAGTCCCGTCTTTCCTCCAGGAACGCTCCAGTTTTTTGCATTCTTTTCGTAGTAATTTTAGATTGGGTGTGTACCAGGGGGCGTGGTTAGATCTTTTCTCCTTTTTCTGGGTGCTTCTAATGGGAAGAATGGAGTCGAGTGAGTGAGTGAGCCATTTTTAAAATTTCGTATCTGCAATCACTGGGTCGAGGGCCGGGGGGGGGTAGGACTGTTCTAGTCCTCCCCCCCAGCCCACCAACAGCATTCAATTTATAGGCCCCGGCACAAGCAGTGCACTTTACTGGGGACTGACAAATAAATCAAATATACCAATCATGGAAGCACCAATCCATATCACATTTTATACAGGAGCACTTGCACTTTACCACTGGACCGCAGTGAGGAAAGTGCGCAGAATCATAACACCAGCAAAAACAGAGTCAAAACCGGGAGGTCAGAAAGCAAAAGGTCGGGGGAAACACGCCAAAAGATGCCAAGTCTAACACTCCCATAACCAGGATGTCATCCTGGAAAAATACTACTCCTTGCATATCACCAAACAATTTGTGCATGAGTCTTTAGAATACCGTAGAAGTGGACGCCAACCCAAATGGCATGCAGCAACATTGAAAACAACCAAAAGGAGTACAAAATGCTGTAAAATGTTTACTCATGGGATGCAAAGAGATCTGTTAATATGCACTGGAAAGATCAATGGTGGAAAACCATTTATCACCTTTGGTTAATTAATGCATTTAATCAATTTTTGGAAGAGGGAATTGATCAATGATGATATTATCATTTAAATATCTTAAGACAATACACATGCAAATTTTCCCATTGGCACATCTAGCTATCACAATGGGAGAAATCCAGTCAGACGCCTCCACTGGTTCTATTATACCAGCATCCTGTTATTTTTTTGAGTTACTTTTTAACTTCATCACATAGAATTAAAGGAATATGACGTACCTTGTGAATTTTGGAAATAGCAGTGGGTTTGATTCAAATTTTGTGTGAAAAACCATCAAGTTTCCCAATGCCACCAGCAAAAACTCTAGGAACGTCTACCATAACCCATTTTTTTGTATTTTCAGCATCACACATTACTAAAACTTGTTCAGGACTGTTAGGATCTAAGATAATATTGAGTGAACATTGATCATTCCACCCTAGAACAGAAGGTCCATCAGTAGCTACATACAATTTGCACAAAGCTCTTCTCCCTTTAATTAAAAAAAGAAGAGACCCAAAACCTAGTATATCAATTTTCTGTCCAGTAAAACTTTCAGGATTCAAGTCAGTAGGCTGTAAATAAGAACCAATAGTGTTAGCAAATTTTTCATCCCAAATGAATCGAACAATAATGGTGAAAGGAGATCCTGAATCAGCTGCAACTTGCAAAACTATACCACCAACAAAAGATATCATGCATAAAGGTTTGTTGCTATCACCACCTGTGATATTTACAACATGTCTTACAGTACCAGCGGACGTAATATCAGAGTTTTCTGGAGATTCATCATCATCATGGTTATCCGATAAATCTGAACCTTTGTTAATAATGCAGGTGACACGAGGTTTCTTGGAATGTTTCCTTCTGCAAACCTTAGAGAAATTATCTATAATTCCACATTCAAGACATTTAGCTGATTTAGCAGGACATTTGTCAAATCTTGCGGTATGAGATGTACTGCCACATCTATAACATACAAAACCAGATTGAGTAATATTCTCTTCCTTCCTAAGTTAGTGTTTTGATATGGTCTCGTGTTGGTATTTTGATATGGCTTTTGCGGTTTGTAAGTGGAAGATTTTTCTTTTCTATTATCACTGATTTTGTTTACAGATACCGCTTCATTGGAAAGAGTTACTGCTTTAACACATCTCTCAGAAAGTTCTGCCTTTTTAACTACAGTAATGATATCCTTGAGGCTGGCTTCACCTTCAATCCATAGCTTGTCTTGGTTATTTTTGTTTTTGGTGCACATAACCACCTGATCTCTGATCATGTCATCATGTAAGGTACCGAATTTGCATGTAATAGCTAAATTCTTCAATGCAGTTACATAATATTCGATTGACTCATTAGGGTCTTGTTTTCGTTTATAAAGTGTGTGCCTACATACCGCCACACCACTGGTGAATAATGATCATCCTCTGCAATAGCACATTTGAAAACATCTAGATCACCACTTCTTTCTATTTTCTGCATTAGATTATAACCCTAAGGCCCTCAGGTCCTAAACAATACATTAAAATTCTTTTTTCCTTTCAGGAGACATGACACTTCCATTGTCTTCAAGAGTGGAAATATAATTAACAAAATATTCTTTCCACTCTTGCCATTTTACATTAGGTTCTCCTGGACTAGTTAAGAGTTCTTTTGGATTATTAAGATTAATGCTGACACTTTGTGCAGAGTTAGTTGCTGTAGAGATTTTTGTAGTAGAAGTTGTAGCAGACCTTGTATTAGAATTAGCCAATTTAAATCTTACTGCAATATCTTGATAGTCTGTGAACTGCTCGTAGCGATCGCTGAGTTTTCATAATAAAGTTTAAAAAAAGGTGTACAATCACTTTGAAAATGGTAGAATACACAGTTGTTACCGAATAGCTGCTGATTCTATTGTAATGCGCACTAGAATCTATTTACTAAAACGTATCCATCGACAATTTCTTTTTTTTTTGGTAGATACACAGAAAACTGGTGAGAGACACATTTATTAAAGAAAGCAGCAGCCTGGTCGAAAAAGAGGGTGAAATGAATTCTGAGGTAGGCGAATCTATGAATAATATAGTCAGTATGATTAAATACCATCCATATAGGTCCCAAATTAAAAATGTGTAATTCTTGTAGGATCAATCTAGGCGGTTGTATATTTAGAGGTGAACCCAGGATCATGAACAATTAAGAAAGACTACAAATAAAAACAGAAGAAGACCAGTTTGTTTTGCACTCAGGTATATATAGTAAGTCTAGTAGAGTGGCATTAGTGTGTATTGAAAACGAGAAAGCTATTCAAATATGAAAATACTTTTCTGTTTTTATACATTTTGTACAGAAAATCAAGAAAGCCCTGATGAGAATCTGGGTATTTACTTCCCTGGATTCAAAACGCGTCGGCATAACAAAGGCATAGCAAAGGTGCTTAACAATATAAAGGAACCAAATACTTGCTTTTCTGGTAGTTTAAATTTATTTGTGCTATCAATGGAAATTGTCATTGAATTTTGGTGATTGCTCCCTTGTTGTCTTAAATTTGAATATAGATTTACTATTTGCAATCCAAGAAAGGTTTATTCATTCTTGTGTAAAGGTTTTTTTGTGCAAAGTTTAGGACTTTGAATGTAGTATGTAAGGTTTGTCTTAGTAATAATGTGGACTTGAATTGAATGAATGAATGAATGAATGAATGTGGGTTTATAGGACGCGTAGTAACCCGGAAGCATCCCAGCGCTAAAGACCAAGACAGCGAAATCAGAGGGGATGACAGGGAGAAAAGAGGGGGGATCAGGGGAAAAGGTGGGTTTCAGGAGTTTCCGGAATCGGAGATGACAGGGTTCGCTCCTAAGTTTGAGGGGAAGGGAGTTCCACAGTTTGGCTGTGTTGACCGAGAAACGCCGTCCCCCTGTCCGTGCCTTTTTTACTCTGGGCACTGAGACTAGGCATTCGTGGTCTGAGCGGAGTGATCTATTGGCTTTATAGGGCCTGACTAGGTTTTTAAGGATGGGGGGGGGGCTTTGTCCTGTAGTAGTTTGTGTACCAGACAGAGGGATTTAAATTTGATCCTTTCTCGTATTGGGAGCCAGTGCAGCAGTTTCAGTGCTGGTCTGGCTGATGATCTGGCTGGGGTGTCCGTGAGAAGCCGTGCTGCGGCGTTCTGGATTTGTTGGAGCTTGTTGAGGGTGGATTCCGGCGCTCCAAGGAAGATGGCGTTACTGTGATCCAGTCTGGATAGGATCAGCCCTTGGATGAGCAGCTTACGGGAGGTCTGCGGGAGGAGGGGCAGGACCTTCCGAGCCGATCAAAGGAGGCCGAAGCAGGTTCCCGCTACTTTTTTGGCTTGGGTCTTAAAGGATAGGTCCTGTTCCATCCAGACCCCCAGACTCTTGATCTCCTTTTTTTGAGATGGGGGCTCCCCTAAACAGGTGGGCCAGATGTTCGGGGGGAGGGTGGATCCTTTGTTCTCTAGTAGCATGATGTTAGAAGCGGCTGTCTCTAGTTGGCAGAGGTATACACTTCTGACAAATAGGGACACACCTTTTCTAGTCAGGGCAAGGAGATCACACACTTAGATAACCCCTGCTCACCCCCTTGGTAGCTTGGCAAAGCAGACAGGCTTATCTCAGAGGCAGTGCGTTAAGCATTTATGACCACATACAGTAATAAAGTGAATACACTACAAATGGACACGACACAGTAGTATTATAAAAATAAGTATTTTTATATAAGGCTTAGCACAAGACCAAATAACGACAAAAATATACCACAGTCTCAATAAATACTCTTGGAAGGAAAAATAATAGTTCAAGCACGGTTTCTTCTTAGCACAAAGTCTTTAGTATCAAAAGCAACTCTTCTTCTCTAAAACACAGTTCTTGGCAACAATGTAACCCACACGGGAGTCACACGACGTCGAGGCAAAGTTAATCCAAAGGTTCGGCGTCGACCGCGAGGAGCGCTACGTCGAGCCCGGAGTCGCACAGACCCCAACAACACAGTACCTTGGAAAAAGTGAAGCACTCGATGATCAGCGGCGTCGAGATGTCCGGCGTCGCGTCTTCGGCGTCGATCGGGCCTCGGAGTCGGGGCGATCTGCAGCGGCGTCGACCGAAGTCAGGCGGGAGCAGCGCTCACGGGATGAAGCAGGATACGACGTCGTCGATGTCGATGTTGCAAGAGTGAGCAGCGCTCACGGCGTCGAGAGGGCTCGAAGTCGATGCGATCAGCAGCGGTGCAGACACGGGGTCACTTGGAGCTGGAGCCGAACTCACTACTCACTTGCGTTGCTGCTGGCGTCGATCGGGCCCGGCGGCCGGCGTCGAGGAAGCGGGACACTGGAGCCGTTACTCACGATGTCGAGCTGGATTCGGCGGCGTCCGTCGGCGTCGAGATTGCTGGATTCTTTCAGAGGTGCTGGATTCACAAATCCCAGCAAATAGCACTTTAAGCAGATGAAGTCCTTTAGCCCTGTGACTTCAACAGGAGACTGGCACTCTTCCAGCCCTTGGAGATTTTCTCAGCAAAGAGTGAGAGTACACACAAAGTTCCTCTCCCCTGGTTCCTTGGCAAAAATAAAGAAGCAATGCAGGATTCCCCCAACAAACAGCACTCTGGCAGAAGGGGTAGGCAGTCCTTAGATCAGCAGGCTTCTTGTCCTTGGTTCAGGTTTCCTTGTCAGAAGTGATCTGATTTCTTGGTTCAGGGGTCCTTCTCTTATACCCCTTTTTGGCTTTGATCCCTTTGTCCATGCAGGGGAATTTCCCCCCATCCTGGGTTTGTTGTGGGTGTTGCCAGGCCAGAGCACCTGGCCTATTCACTGGGCAGGGCAGAGTCCTCAGCCGCTCAGCAGGAGCGGAGCCAGCATTGTTACTGGCAGGGGCAGGGCCATCAGCTGCCCGGCAGGAGGCGGGCCAGGAAAGTCCCAGGCAAGCACAGAGTCATCAGTCGCCTGGCAGGGGGGCGGAGCCAACATTGTATCAGGCAGGGCAGGCTATCAAGAGCTACTCTCCCCTACTCTCAATGCAAATGCCCCACTCATCCCACACTGACTCATTCAGACTCTCTGGAGCCACCCAGCTCCTGTCACACACACACCAGAACCAGCAGAGACCGGTAGACAGTTAGACAAGAAAATAGCTACTTTCTAAAAGTGCTATTTTCAAACACAGAGTCCAAAAACCATCCACACAAACGGACGCGTTATTAAACCCTGAGTTCAGGGATACCAAACTCGACATTGCACCATGCTCCCCGAGCCCGCTAGGATTATAACCTTAATAATCCTGGCAGCCCATTCTAACTGATGGAGAGCAGGCTACCTTACAATAGTGAAAAACGACTATGGATGTAATTCACTATTAGGACATGCCAACCTTGTCAGGCTTGTCCTACCTTATGCTTACAATGCACCCTGCCCGTGGGCCTACCATAGGGGTGACTAACATGAAGTTAAGGGAAGGTTTAGGGACTGGCAAGTAGGTGTACTTGCGCAGTCCTCGTGACAGTCAGACTGCACGTGGTCTGGCAATGGCAGACCTTCAGACATACTTTTACTAGGCCGCTCTTGTGGGTGGCACAACATGTGCTGCAGGCCCACTAGCAGCATTTGTATTTACAAGCCCTGGCACTCCTGGTGCACTCTACTAGGGACTGATAGTAAACCAAATAAGCCAAACATGGAAGTCAATCAATACAGCAATTTCACATAGGGAGCACTTGCACTGTGGCACTGATCAGCAGTGGCACAGTGCCCAAAGCATATACCAGCGAAAACATCGTAAACAGAGGAGGCAAACAGAAAAAACGGAGGAGAGACTCATGCCAATGATGCCAGGTCTAACACGTGTCCCCTCCAGCTGAAATGTGGGGAGAACTACCCTTACCCTAGGGAGTCCTCATCACTAAGGCGGAAAAATCTGGACAGACCATCAGCATTGGCGTGATCTGTGCCAGGGCGGTGTTCCACCGTGAAGTCCATCCCCTGTAGGGAAATGGACCACCTCAACAGCTTTGGATTCTCACCCCTCATCTGCATCAACCATCTGAGGGGCCTGTGGTCCGTCTGCACCCGGAAGTGAGTCCCAAACAGGTAGGGTCTCAGCTTTTTCAGTGCCCAGACCACAGCAAATGCTTCTCTTTCTATCGCACTCCACCTCTGTTCCCTGGGAAGTAACCTCCTGCTGATGAAGGCTACAGGTAAGTCTCGGCCCTCTTCATTCACCTGAGCTAGAACAGCCCCCAAGCCATGCTCTGAAGCGTCCGTCTGGACAACAAATTCTTTCGAAAAGTCGGGTGCCTGGAGTATGGGTGCGGTGCACATTGCAGTTTTCAGGGTGTCAAAGGCCGTCTGACAGGCGTCAGTCCAGTTCACAAGTCGGGGCTGCTTCCTGGAAGTCAGCGAAGTCAAGGGGTGCACAATGTTACCATAATCCTTGACAAACCTCCTGTAGTAACCCGTGAGACCCAGGAAGGCTCTCACCTGAGTCTGGGTTTTGGGTGGTGCCCATGCCAGGATGGTATCAATCTTGGGTTGCAGGGGGGCCACCTTGCCGCTCCCTACTTGGTGCCCCAAGTACACCACTGAACCCTGCCCAATCTGGCACTTACTGGCTTTGATTGTGAGGCCTGCTCTGCGCAGGGCCAACAACACTTCCTGGAGGTGGCACAAGTGTTCTTCCCAGCTGGCGCTGAACACTGCGATGTCGTCCAGGTAGGCGGCACTGAAATCCTCCAGCCCAGCCAAGACCTGGTTGACCAACCTCTGGAAGGTGGCAGGGGCATTCTTCATCCCAAAGGGCATAACCCGGAACTGGTAGTGCCCATCTGGTGTGGAGAATGCTGACCTCTCTTTTGCCCCATCGGTCAAGGCGATCTGCCAGTACCCAGACGTTAGATCAAACGTACTAAGGTACTGGGCAGCCCCTAACCGATCGATGAGCTCATCAGCTCTGGGGATGGGGTGCGCGTCAGTCTTGGTGACTGAATTGAGTCCTCGGTAATCCACACAGAACCGAAGTTCCGGTGAAGCACCAGGCGCTGCAGCCTTTGGAACCAAGACCACGGGGCTGGCCCAAGGACTGCTAGAGGACTCAACCACCCCTAGGGCAAACATCTTGGAGACCTCCTCCTTGATGTATGCTCTGACCTTGTCAGTCACTCTGTAAGCCTTGTGCTTGACAGGAGTGCTGTCCCCGGTGTCTACATCATGGACACACCACTGAGTAACACCAGGAATCAAGGAGAACAGATCAGGGAATTGCCCCAACAAATGGCGACAATCCTGCTGCTGTTCAGGGGTCAGTGTGTCAGAGAGGACAACACCATCCACTGACCCATCTTGCTCTTTTGCATACAGGAGGTCAGGAAGAGGCTCACTCTCCTCCTCCATTCCAGCATCTGTAGCTAGGAGCATGCCCACTTCGGACCTTTCTAAGTGGGGCTTCAATCGGTTGACATGCAGGACCCGCAAGGGGTTCCTGGGAGACTTTAAATCCACCAGGTAGGTGACATCGCTCTTCTTCTCCACAACCTCGAATGGTCCAGCCCACCTGTCCTTGAGCGCACAAGGTTCCACAGGGGACATGACCCAAACTTTCTGTCCAGGCTGAAGCTCTACCAGAGTGGCCTTCTGGTCGTACCACCGCTTCATCTCCTCCTGGCTGGCCTCCAGATTTGCCTGAGCAAGATCCCTGAAGCGCCTAGTCTGGTTCCTAAAGGCCAGCATGTAACTGTATACATCCTGGGGAGGTTTCCTGGGAGATTGCTCCCAGCCTTCTTTGACCAGACTTAAAGGTCCTCTTACCGGGTGACCATACAAAAGCTCAAAGGGGCTGAACCCTAGAGACTTCTGTGGCACCTCACGGTAAGCAAACAACAGGCATGGCAAGAGGACGTCCCATTTACGCCTCATTGGTCCTTCAAGACCCATGATCATGCCTTTAAGGGTACGGTTGAATCTTTCAACCAACCCATTACCTTGAGGGTGGTAAGGAGTGGTGAACTTATAAGTTACCCCACACTCCTTCCACAGAGACTTCATATAGTTGGAAATGAAGTTGGTGCCCCGGTCTGACACCACCTCTCTGGGGAACCCCATTCGGGAGAAAACACCCATTAGTGCCCGTCCCACCACGGGGGCAGTCACTGTTCTGAGAGGGATGGCTTCCGGGTACCGTGTGGCATGGTCCACCAAGACCAGGATGAACCTGTTGCCCAGGGCTGTCTTGGGGTCCAGTGGCCCAACAATGTCAATCCCCACCCGGTCAAAAGGGGTACTGACCACGGGAAAAGGTTGGAGGGGAGCCTTCTGCTTCCGCCCGCTTTTCCCACTTGCCTGGCAAGTCTGACAGGTCTTGCACTGGATGTCTACATCCCTTCGCATCTGAGGCCAATAGAAATGGGTGACAAGCCTGTCATAGGTCTTGTCCTGCCCCAGATGTCCAGCTAAAGGAACGTCATGAGCCAAACCCAGTAGGAAGGCTCTGAAGCGCTGGGGTACCACCAGCACACGGGCTGACCCAGGCTCAGCAGCCTTAGGCTCGCTATACAGGAGGTCGTTCTCCCAGTACACAAAATGTGACCCTGACTGATCACCTGAGGTTTGGGCTGAGGCCTGCTGCCTCATACCCACAAGAGAAGGGCACACTTTCTGTTCTGCACAGAATTCCTCCCTGGAGGGACCACCATCCTGCTGCCAATGGGTCAGCTCGGGCAGGTCTCCCAGTTCGGCAACTTGTTCACCTGTGGGTTCCAGGGCATCCCCCTCGAGGTCTGCCTCCTCCTGGACCACGGGAACTACAGGGGACGGTTTCCCGCGCCCCCTGCCTCTTCTCTTCACAGCTGGGTCCTGGGCCATACTTTCAGGCTCCAGAACCCCATCAACACCCTTACTTGCTGTCATGGATCGAGTGGTTGCACACACCCACTCTGGCACACCCAACATTTTCAAATGTGTCTCCCTCTCCACCTTAGCCCAAGGGGAGTCTTCTAAATCGTTGCCCAGGAGACAATCAACAGGCATGGCGGGCCTCACAGCAACCTGAAGAGTACCTGAAACTCCCCCCCATTCAAAGGAAACTTGAGCTACCTCACACTCTTTCTGGGAGTTGTCAGCAGCTATCACAGGGTAGAATGCGTGGGGAACAACCTGCTCTCTGGACACCAAGTGACACTTGACAGCTGTCACACTCGCTCCGGTGTCTCTGAGAGCTTCCACTCTATGGCCATTAATGGTCACCCACTGCCTATATTTCTTAGTGTTACTAGGCAGAGGGGGTGGAGGGACCAATTCCATGTCTCCTAGAGAGACCAGGGACATCTCCGCGGGACCCTCCCCACCATGGGCAACCATCTCCTCCCCTCCCAGAGCTACACTAGCCAACTGACGGGGTGGTGCACTGGGTAGTGCACCAGACTTCTTCAAGGGACACTGAGGGTCATAAAAACGGTGTCCTACCTGCTTACAAACGAAGCAGGTCAGTGGGCCCCTATGACCAGGTTTACCCGGCGGGGCCTCTGATTTCTTCACAGGGGGAGGCTGGGAACCTTTCCCTTGGTTCCCTTGGGGATTACTTTGGGGCCCTTTCTGGGACTCCTTCTGTTTACCCTTGTCCCCCCCACTCTTCTGCTGGGGACCCTGCCCACCTTTGGCTGAGTCTCCCACTGGACCCTTGTGGACCCTGGTACTGACCCAGCGGTCCGCCTCTTCAGCAAGTTTTCTAGGGTTAGATATCTTGCTATCAATAAGGTGCTGGCGCAGCTCTGGAAAACAGTTATTAGACAAGTGCTCCCAAGCAAACAAATCATAAAGAGCATCATAACTTTCCACTTTGCTGCCCTTTACCCAACCATCCATGGCTCTGCAAAAATATGACACATACTCCACCCACGTGGTACCAGGCAACTTCTTACATTCTCTAAAGGCCTGTCTGTACTTTTCTGGGGTTAGGCCATACCTTAACATTAAAGCATCTTTCATATGAGCATAAGACGTCCTATTCTCAACAGGCATGTCTAACAGGGTATCTCTTCCCTCATTCACAAAGCGACCCCACAACCCCGCTCCCCAATCCTTCTCAGGGACCCGGTGGGCCAACAATGCTAACTCATATGCTTTAAACCACTGACCAATATCCTCATTCTTCTGAAAATCTTTGATCACATCTTTGGGAAAATAAAACCTACTTTCTGCAGGCACAGATGGGACGCTGCCACCAGAGGGATTCAATTCTAACTCCTTAGCTTTGAGCTCCATGTCCCTCACCATTTTCTCACGCTCAAAAGCTAACTTCTCTCTCTCAAACTCTAATCTTTTGATCTCCAAATCAGCTTCTCTCCTGCCTCTTGCATTCTCTATCTCCAACTGCCCATTTATCTTAAGTTTTGCCATTTCCACGTTGTAGGCTCGCTCCTTCGCCCTTTCTTCTCTTTCTTCAGGGGAAAGACCCTTGGAGGAAACACTGCTGCCAGGAGGGGATACAGGCCCAGTCACGGGCACTTCCTCCTCCCCTTCCTCTGTCGGTCCCACCACCGGATCAGAGGGATTTCTGGCCTCTAACCAGGCTTCCAATGCTTTGAAATATTCTGCTTTCTTGGAGAGGCCTGGAGTAGGGACTTTCAATTGTTTGCAAAAGTGTTTCAGCTCCTTTAAGGAATAACCATTTATCTTACTCCTATCAAATTCCTCCACAACAGCAACAACAGGTGTAGTGCTTCCAGCAGTACTCATGGTCAAAACTGGCAGTTTCAAAAATCAAGCTTCAGGAAAAGCGGAGAACAAAAATAGAATATCCAACCAAAACAGATTGTGGCTGCGCTATGGTCTGCTTTCACTATGTAGCGCACACTAATCACTGCACATGGGTCATAAATGCAAAGTTCAAAATCCCACCGCTGACCCACCAATGTTAGAAGCGGCTGTCTCTAGTTGGCAGAGGTATACACTTCTGACAAATAGGGACACACCTTTTCTAGTCAGGGCAAGGAGATCACACACTTAGATAACCCCTGCTCACCCCCTTGGTAGCTTGGCAAAGCAGACAGGCTTATCTCAGAGGCAGTGCGTTAAGCATTTATGACCACATACAGTAATAAAGTGAATACACTACAAATGGACACGACACAGTAGTATTATAAAAATAAGTATTTTTATATAAGGCTTAGCACAAGACCAAATAACGACAAAAATATACCACAGTCTCAATAAATACTCTTGGAAGGAAAAATAATAGTTCAAGCACGGTTTCTTCTTAGCACAAAGTCTTTAGTATCAAAAGCAACTCTTCTTCTCTAAAACACAGTTCTTGGCAACAATGTAACCCACACGGGAGTCACACGACGTCGAGGCAAAGTTAATCCAAAGGTTCGGCGTCGACCGCGAGGAGCGCTACGTCGAGCCCGGAGTCGCACAGACCCCAACAACACAGTACCTTGGAAAAAGTGAAGCACTCGATGATCAGCGGCGTCGAGATGTCCGGCGTCGCGTCTTCGGCGTCGATCGGGCCTCGGAGTCGGGGCGATCTGCAGCGGCGTCGACCGAAGTCAGGCGGGAGCAGCGCTCACGGGATGAAGCAGGATACGACGTCGTCGATGTCGATGTTGCAAGAGTGAGCAGCGCTCACGGCGTCGAGAGGGCTCGAAGTCGATGCGATCAGCAGCGGTGCAGACACGGGGTCACTTGGAGCTGGAGCCGAACTCACTACTCACTTGCGTTGCTGCTGGCGTCGATCGGGCCCGGCGGCCGGCGTCGAGGAAGCGGGACACTGGAGCCGTTACTCACGATGTCGAGCTGGATTCGGCGGCGTCCGTCGGCGTCGAGATTGCTGGATTCTTTCAGAGGTGCTGGATTCACAAATCCCAGCAAATAGCACTTTAAGCAGATGAAGTCCTTTAGCCCTGTGACTTCAACAGGAGACTGGCACTCTTCCAGCCCTTGGAGATTTTCTCAGCAAAGAGTGAGAGTACACACAAAGTTCCTCTCCCCTGGTTCCTTGGCAAAAATAAAGAAGCAATGCAGGATTCCCCCAACAAACAGCACTCTGGCAGAAGGGGTAGGCAGTCCTTAGATCAGCAGGCTTCTTGTCCTTGGTTCAGGTTTCCTTGTCAGAAGTGATCTGATTTCTTGGTTCAGGGGTCCTTCTCTTATACCCCTTTTTGGCTTTGATCCCTTTGTCCATGCAGGGGAATTTCCCCCCATCCTGGGTTTGTTGTGGGTGTTGCCAGGCCAGAGCACCTGGCCTATTCACTGGGCAGGGCAGAGTCCTCAGCCGCTCAGCAGGAGCGGAGCCAGCATTGTTACTGGCAGGGGCAGGGCCATCAGCTGCCCGGCAGGAGGCGGGCCAGGAAAGTCCCAGGCAAGCACAGAGTCATCAGTCGCCTGGCAGGGGGGCGGAGCCAACATTGTATCAGGCAGGGCAGGCTATCAAGAGCTACTCTCCCCTACTCTCAATGCAAATGCCCCACTCATCCCACACTGACTCATTCAGACTCTCTGGAGCCACCCAGCTCCTGTCACACACACACCAGAACCAGCAGAGACCGGTAGACAGTTAGACAAGAAAATAGCTACTTTCTAAAAGTGCTATTTTCAAACACAGAGTCCAAAAACCATCCACACAAACGGACGCGTTATTAAACCCTGAGTTCAGGGATACCAAACTCGACATTGCACCATGCTCCCCGAGCCCGCTAGGATTATAACCTTAATAATCCTGGCAGCCCATTCTAACTGATGGAGAGCAGGCTACCTTACAATAGTGAAAAACGACTATGGATGTAATTCACTATTAGGACATGCCAACCTTGTCAGGCTTGTCCTACCTTATGCTTACAATGCACCCTGCCCGTGGGCCTACCATAGGGGTGACTAACATGAAGTTAAGGGAAGGTTTAGGGACTGGCAAGTAGGTGTACTTGCGCAGTCCTCGTGACAGTCAGACTGCACGTGGTCTGGCAATGGCAGACCTTCAGACATACTTTTACTAGGCCGCTCTTGTGGGTGGCACAACATGTGCTGCAGGCCCACTAGCAGCATTTGTATTTACAAGCCCTGGCACTCCTGGTGCACTCTACTAGGGACTGATAGTAAACCAAATAAGCCAAACATGGAAGTCAATCAATACAGCAATTTCACATAGGGAGCACTTGCACTGTGGCACTGATCAGCAGTGGCACAGTGCCCAAAGCATATACCAGCGAAAACATCGTAAACAGAGGAGGCAAACAGAAAAAACGGAGGAGAGACTCATGCCAATGATGCCAGGTCTAACACATGATCTCTGTCTTGGACCCGTTCAGTTTTAGGGAAGACTCACCCATCCAAGTGAATATTTTTGATAGGCAGGCGTGGAGGGCACCCGGCCCTTGGTCAGGATGGGAAAGGGAGACGACAAGTTAGGTGTCGTCGGCGTAGTTCACGATTTTGACTCCGAACGGGGCGACAACCTCCTCCAGTGGGGACATGTACACATTGAATAATGTTGGGCTGAGGGAGGAGCCCTGAGGTACCCCACACTGGAGGGGGATTGCTGCTGATCGGGTGTTACTTTCCCAGACTTCGAAAGTGCGATTGCTCAAGAATGACGTGAGCCAGGCCAGGGCCGTTCCTACCACCCCTATGTCGGTCAGTCGCTGGATGAGGACCTGGTGGTTAACAGTGTCGAAGGCCGCACTAAGGTCCAGGAGGATCACTGCCACTGATCCTCCTGAATCCAGAATGCATCTGGCCTCCTCAACTACTGCCAAAAGGGCGGTGTCCGTGCCCTGTCCAGGGCGGAAGCCAGTCTGTGAGTTCTGGAGAAGGCTGTTAGATTCCAGGAAGTGGGAGAGTTTTTTATTGACTAGCCTTTCCGTGACCTTGCTAATTCCGGGGAGAAGAGAAATTGGCCTATAATTGCCAAATCCGCTGGATCTAGGAGCGGCTTTTTAAGAAGGGCCTTAACAATGGCTCTCTTCCATCCAGGGGGAACCACTCCATGAAGCAGTGAGGAGTTAATGAGGTCAGTGACGGGTGTGGCGATGGTGGGTGCAATCATTTTTAGGATACGCATGGGGACCGGGTCGCTAGGTGAGCCACTTTTAATAATGGCCAGAGTTTTAAGTACTTCATCCAGTGATACCGGGCCAAAGGTATCCAGGTGGATGGCTGGTTTAGCTGGTTGATAATTTAAATCTGCTCTTTGATTGGCTCGGGGCAGGGAAGTTAGAATATTTTGAATTTTTTCATCAAAATAGTTTGCCAATTTGTTACATTTGTCCTCAAAGGAGTCATGAGCTAGAGGAGGGTCTGGCACTTTGAGCAGTTCCTTCATGATGATGAAGGTTTCCCTGGCAGAGTTGGAGGACTTTTTTATTCTGTCGTCGAAGAACTGCCTCTTGGTATTGCGCAGGGCCGTTTTGTATGTTCTCATAGCGGTGCGATATTCATTTTTTTTAGATCTAGTCCCGTCTTTCCTCCAGGAACGCTCCAGTTTTTTGCATTCTTTTCGTAGTAATTTTAGATCGGGTGTGTACCAGGGGGCGTGGTTAGATCTTTTCTCCTTTTTCTGGGTGCTTCTAATGGGAAGAATGGAGTCGAGTGAGTGAGTGAGCCATTTTTTAAATTTCGTATCTGCAATCACTGGGTCGAGGGCCGGGGGGGGGTGGGGTAGGACTGTTCTAGTATGGAGGTCCAATTATCAGCCGAGAGTTTGTGCCAGGCTCTATCCATGACACGCGTCTTAGGGGGTTGGGATGGCGGAGCATTGGTTTGCCAGGATAGAGGGACCAGAAAGTGGTCCGTCCACGGGAGAGGGAAGGGAGGTGATGTTTTTAGCTCGAGGATGTTGGTGACAATAGGGTCAAGTAGATGACCTTTGTTGTGCGTCGCCTCAACATTGATTAGTTTCAGTTCATATGCAGTGAGGTCAAGGAGGAGATCAGACGCTACCAAGTCCTGTGGGTCATTGAAGTGGAGATTGAGAGCTCCTAGAATCATGAAGTTGGGGGTGGAGGCTGCTAGTATAGTAACGGTTTCTATTAGGGCACTACAGAACCGATTCGGGCTCCCCGGTGGGCGGTATATATGTAAGCCAGAGAGGGATACTGTGGGTGATAAATGTATAGCGAAATGGCAGCTCTCACAGTCTTCGATGCCACTGTCTTTTACTCTGCATACGAATTCTTCCCTGTAAATTATGGCAAGGCCACCTCCTCTACCGAGGGGTCTGTTCTGGAAAAGGATTGAAAACCCTTGGGGGAGGGAACTTACGATGTCGGCTTCTGAATTGGGTATCAGCCACATTTCCGTGAAGAACAGTATCTTGTGGTCCTGTGTTAGGAGATTTATCTCTAAGGAGTGCTTCGGGAGGGATCTGCAGTTCAGGAGGCCCAATTGAAGGGCATAATGTCCCACGGTGTGGTATGGGTTGCAAAGGTTGCAGTTGATGAAGGCATTTTCCCCATTGTTAATGTAGTGGCAATTAGCGTTTTTCGTGGGTTTAAGGGACAGAAGGTCTCTTTGAGTATAACTGTAGCGATCCCCTACGGGATGGGGCATAGGTTCTGGGCCTGGGGCCGTCTGGGCCCAGACTCTTACCTTTGGCGCGCTAGCGGCGCGCCCGCTAAGCGCGTCCGCTGCGCCTCCGGTTGAGGCACATTTTAAAGGGGTAGAAAAGAGGGCGTGGCCTCAGGAATGTGGGCGTGGCCTCACTTCCCTCGGCAATGGCGGCAGAAACTTTTCAGAGCCCCGCGGCAGCGTTAATATCGGCTGCGCGGTGCTGAGACGGCGAAAATAGGAGGGGGAGTGCTCTGGGAAAGGTGAATCACACCGGTAAAAGCAGTTTTAAAATCACAGTGCTTAAGTTTTTTAAATGCTAGTGTCTCCCGGCTTCCGCCTCAGGAGCTGTCAGTGGCTAATGCGTGCTGGGACTGTAGCGCGGCTTAAATAGCGATGGAAGGGGGCGTGGCCTCAGGAATGTGGGCGTGGCCTCACTTCCCTCGGCAATGGCGGCAGAAACTTTTCAGAGCCCCGCGGCAGGTGTTGTAAATAATTGTATATGTGTTTGTAAATAGTGCACAGACCTTATTTCTCCTTTTCATACAGGGAATGTGTTAAATAGAAAGCAAAAAAATCAAATCAAAAGGTATAAATAAAATACCGGTGCAAACAAAAAGTAATGTGTGTTTGACCATTAAGCAAGAATAACGATAGCTTAGAAAATAAGTGTGGTATAGGCATTTTTGTTGTTGATTGCTGGCAAGAAACAAGCAGACTTGCTGGGGGACATGGACTCCGCAAATTCTAAGGCTGTATGACATTGGTTCATTAAAGGAGAGTATTGATATGGAGCAAATGTGTCAGCAGTCCCACACTAATGTGGCCACGGATTTGCAATGCTGATAATCCTCGCTGGGGGCAACAGCAAAAGCTGAAATACAAACGTATAATAACAATAAGTAACTTTATTTGTACATGATTGAATGAGTGAGGCGTGCTGTTATCTAGCGGCGAATAAGAATTTTTGGCTTGGCGATGGTATTGTAAAGTTACAAAGTAAGTGTACTAAATAAAAAACGTGACAGTATTTCAGATGTTAGAATACGCTTTTAAAATTATATCCATGAAAGCTTATTTTCAAGGGATGTTCCCTCAGTATATTTGCTATTACCATTGTTGTCGTTATGGAATTACAGTTCCAAATATTGCACCTTATGAAGCTGGTGCAATAGATGCGCTTAAGGGTTGATAAGGAGTTGGCAGAATCACTATACGTTCATTTACCAACAGAGCAACACCAAGAAAATGAAGGTTGCAGGTAGAATCGTAGAACAACGTTGATGGTCAGTAGAAACCCTCCTTTTATTACTGTGATAATTGCAGAATTACTGTATGGAACAAAAGTCTTGCTGAGTAGTATTACACCAGCAAGAGGAGCTTACTGAATCGAAGTCCCCCCCCGCCCCCTAGTTCAGTATTGTAATGCAGCCCATCATACATTGCACCTCCTTGCCGTGGTGATTTGCATATTAACAGACTGAGAGAAAGGTTGAAACTCTGCCCGGGGAGGCTCATGTTTTCATATTCGGTGTTTGGATAAACTTTGTTTATTACTGAACAGTGCGGTGGCCATGAGATGGGTGCCCACTGAGAAAGAAATAAACGCTTGAAAAACAATTACTGAACAGCGCACCAGCCGTGAGAGGGGTGCCGTGCTGATTGAGAAATTAGCCCCAAAAAGAAAAAAGTTGCTGAAAAGCGCGGCAGCCGTGAGATGGGTGCCACGCTGAAGCGGCCGCCGTTGCTGAAGCTGGCGTCCCATGAGTGCTGTGTACATTAATTAAGTAACTAGTTCTCCCGAACTGCTAATGAAAGCTACAGTAAAAAGACACATGAAAGAGGGGCTTTCCTAATGGGAGGTAACAACAGGAGGGAGGTACTAAGGAAGGTCTCTTAAGCCTATTGACAAATAAAAAACATCAGGAATAGGAGCCACGTATAAAGATGCCCGAAACATGGGTGGAGCTTAATGTCCATATCCTGAATACAGCATGTATCAAAGAGACAGAGCAAGCGCTGCCAAGGCGAGACCTAAAAAGGGGACGATGCAATCCGGAGGGGCTTGCTTACCCGGAGGTGTTGCATATTAATCTCTGTGTACTATGACTGTAAACGTATCCATAAAAGAGTTCTGTTACTAACAGCTGTATCAAATTCACCAAATAATATTGTTAAGCATCACTTAATAGGAATGCCTGTATATATGTATGTACTATTAGAAGTCTGGCACATATAGTCCTGTGAATCAAAATCTGCCCCCAACCTTTTCATTGTTTATGAGGACAGTGGGGTTAACTATCTTTGAAGTCTGTGGTTACTCTGTATATTTCTACTTTGAACAACACTGTGCTTTGTGTACTGTAGCAAAACGGTACCCAGGAGTTAACACATTGGTAAACAGTTACATTTCTTTATCATGAAAATGCAGTAAAGATATTTTAAGTAAAAAGGAAGGTAGAATTCTAAACAGCTGATATCGGTAATGGAGGACATTGATTAAGTATAGCATGCAACTGCTGGTACAATATGGGGAAACTTTGGAAGCTGTTGACCATAGAGACACAGATTATGTACTTGGCTAGTTAAAGCAGAAGCAATTACCACCAGGTCCCTCCAGTCCTCGTCCCATTCATGTAATGTAATGTAATGTAATGGGGGTTTTGTAAAGCGCAGGCTGCACTCCAGGGAGCGTCTTTGCGCTATAGAAAGAGAGTCAGAAAATCAGACGTCTGGTAAGTGTGGTGGGGAGGGGGGAAGTCCTAGACAAGGTTTTTACATTGTTCTTTGGAAAGGGTGAAGATCCAAGTTTTGAGGGTTTTTCTGAAGATTGATTCTGTGGGGATTTGACGGAGATGATGGGGGAGAGTGTTCCAGGCTTTGGAGCCTAGTACCGCCAGGGATTTTCCTCCTTTAGTCTTGAGTCTGAAATTGGGGATGGTGAGAAGATTGGCCCCTTGAGATCTGAGACATCGTGTGGGGGTGTAATGTTTGAACATTCTTAGTATGTAGTTGAGTCCGTTTCCGTTGAAGGCCCTGAAAGTGATCAGTAGGATTTTAAAGACCATTCATGACTTATGGAGATAACCATCTCCCAGAAAGAAAAACGACAGAAGAATGCTGGGCACCTACCCCACCCCCTCTTACTTAACCACTACTTTCCAGGGTTCCTCCGGTTCTTTTTTCTGTCCGCCGACAGAATGGAACGAGGTTATGCTGTGGGCTGCTCTTGCTGGTCGGGAATGGCAATCTTTTTTATTTCTCCGTCTGACGGCTGGGCTGTCCTCAGAGGGGTTTTTCTCGTGCCTCCCGATCTGCTGTTTTACATAAAAGGGGGTAGACTCAATGGTACTGGGACCTGGGTAAGAATAAGTACATTATAGAGTGGCCCCAGTAATTAAGGACAAACTAAGGTTATACAATTTCAAAAAACATATACATAAAAAGATGATTTTGCAACAAATATGTCATGAAGTAAATGTTATTTAATCACATTACCACATTGAATTCATTTGTCATTTTCACTGAAAAATCCCATATCATCATTTGAACATGAGGTGCCCAACAGGACAGAGAAATAGGGGAAGGGGAAGTGAATTTAAAGTGAGGATCGTGGCCATGTGAGAAGCATGGAAGAAGATGTGAAGTCATAAAAACTTTTTTACGAGTACAATCAGGCTAATGATTATAAGCCAAAGCTACAGAATCTCTTATTATGCATTTGCAAATCACTATGCCCTGTTAATACAACACAATTACAATTCATACAAGGGCTAGTTCTCAAAGAGAAAAGTGTTGACGTTTCGACCCCGTAGAAACAGCGTAGGTTGGTTGGCACCTTACAATGGGGTCTTCATCAGGACAAGGTTGAATGTAGGAGGGCACCAAAAAGGTCCTTCAATGAGGACACAGATGTAGACAACGGGCCAGGTGGCTCCGAGTATGTAGGAGACGACATCAACCCTCAAGTGCGGAACAAGCAGTGTGTCCCATTCAAAGGGTGAATCATAGAGATCAATTTAAGAATAAATGCTGCTTAAACATGTGAATCAATCGCCAGAGTCGCTCTTCGTTAATGAGGCTAACCATATACGCAGGCGGTGCGCTGATCGCTACTGGCCAGGGACGTTCAACACCGAATGAATCAGGAAAGGACTGCTGGGCTCACCGGGAGTTGTGGAGGTTGCCGGCCAGCCCTATGCAGCTTTTGCACCGGAGCCACAGGGAGGTTCTGGATGTGCATCTTCCTGTTGGTTTGGTTGAAGGGGAGGGGGGGAAACATGCTGCTACAGCATGTCTCAGCCCTGGAGCTGGGGCTGCATGTGTTCCGTGGTTGCCTGGCTGGCGGTTAGGATGGCAGCTGGGTCTCAGGCGCTATGGCATGAGGCCTGGGCTGGTTTTGGTGGTGTTTTTTGGCAGTCTGTGTCTTGGAGTCTGCAGGCCCCGAGGGTAAGTACTGCATAGCTGTTCTACAGTCTTCCCACTGTTTGCTTGTTTTGCGAAAGGTGCGCTTGCTTGGCCAGGCCATGGACAATCATTTTTCTGGCCTCCCTCCTGCGGGGATTCTGTTGCTTCCTGTATAACACTGGGTTGTATGGTCATCCTTTTCATGTAGGGTGCTAGGTCTGTTGTGGTCGTCCTTTGGACCTGTTTGGGTCGCTTTTTTCTCTCTTCCCATCCTGTAGTATCCCACCCGTTTCCCTTATGGGGTGTTGCCTTTGGACTTGGCCCCCTGTTGTATGCCCCCTGACCAGCCTTGGGTGTTGGTTGTCATTGCCCTGTTGCTTTCATGGTGGTTTTCTGGGCTAGCTCCCTTCCACTCGGTGATGTGGGGCTTGGGGGCGCTGAAGGCCAGGGTGCCCTGCTTGTCATTTGTCTGTGGTTTGGGGACTACCTTTGTGCCTGTGTTGGCTTCTCCTTTCCTTTTTGTCTCTGGGGCTGGTATCTCCGGCTGCGATATTGGGTAGTGATTCTTCAGGTGTCTGTCCCAGGTTTTTACTGGGGTTTCTGGCCGCTGTTGCTCTTCTTCCAACTGCTGGCTTTTTGGGTTGGGAGTGTTGTGGGCTGTGTGCTCCTGCCTTTTTGTTTCTCCGGTTCTCCCGCTTGCTTAGCTTGAAATGCTGCTTTCGGTGTGGTGTCCTTGGTGTTCTTTGGGGGAGCAGAAGCCCAGGATTCTGGCTTTGGTATGCTCCATAAGGCATGAATGGGACGAGGACTGGAGGGACCTGGAGGTAATGCCCTATTACTTACCGGTAATCTTCATTACTCCTGGTCCCTTTGTCCTTGTCCCATTCATGACGCCCCTCCCTCCCAGATGGTGGCCTTCCTGGTGGTGGATTGGTAGTTCAGGAGGAATGCTGGGATAGTACTGGTCAAGTACTACCAGTGGGAGGCTGTGGGGTCAGGGTCCCAATATTCCTCTGTTCTTTTTTCTGTCTGGGAGATGGTTATCCCCATAAGTCATGAATGGGACGAGGAGAACAGGACCAGGAGTAATGAATATTACTGGTAAGTAATAGAGTATTAACAAGCATAATCAATAGCCAATAGGTCTTAGCTTGAAATGACCCAGTTCAAGATGTGGTCTAACAGCATAGCTGCAAACTTTGGAACTGTGGAACCAGGTTCGAGTCCTGGCATCCTGTGATTCTGGGAAAATCATGTATTCTCCCTGTGCCTAAAATAAGAAGCTGAATCTGATCTCAAGTAATACAATCTGGTGCTCATGAAAAGTACTCTCATGCTCTTAGGACAGGATTTCACCATATAAAACTGAAAAAAGAAAAAAGAAAAAAATGGAGAGCAAGGAAACATATGCACTCCTATGAAGTGCCCAAAAGCAAGTTAACAAAATATGCCATGGTAGGGATACAACTCCCTCTTTCTCAGCACTGAGGCCGAAACACGAGGTGAGACAGACAGTAACATAGAGAGGAAAGACATAGAATTAGAAGCGGACAATTAGGAAATATAATCCACCTATGAAAAAGGGGCTCAGTCAAAGCCTAAGAATAGGTTATGTATTGCAAACAATAAGTCTACTTATCTGTAGCTGAGACCAAAACATTAAATTGGATTCCTAAATGTTCTCCTGAAGTGCTGAAATGTTTTTTTACACTATTCAAACAATCCCCAGGGCGAAGTACCTGAAGAACTAATGAAGAAAACATGTTCTACATCTTAAGAAAGCTTCTTTTAATATAAAAACATGTCAATCAGTAAATAAAGGCAAATGGATTTAAGATATTGGAGAATACTAAATATATTAAGCATTGAAAAACAGTAGGAGTGTTCCCCAATCAAATGCATCACACAATATTCATAATGGAGAGATGAATGTAGAAGCCTGTCTTCCACTTGATACAAAGTAAATAATACACAAGTTCGGTTTAAGTAACAACTTGAGCTCCATGAATGAATAATAAAGGGTCTGCAATAAGGAAAAAGAGATATCTATCCTTTATTGTGATCTTATTCAAACACCTAGAATGAATCTGCCTTGACGAAGGACCCCCTCAAGGCAGATTCCTATAGGCCTATCTCCCTGCTAAATGTTGACTATAAAATCTTCACTAGTGTTTGGCAGGGAGATTGGCTAAACTAGCTCCGCAACTTATTAATTCTGACCAGAAAGGCTTTGTACCTAGAAGGTATATTCACGAGTTGACCCTGCAATTGATTGGCAGTATAGATTTAGTGGTGGCACGGTCGGAGCCCTTGGCAGTTGCTGCCTGTGACGCTGCAAAGGCCTTCGACCGTGTCAACTGGGGATTCCTGTGGGATGTACTGAGTACTATGGGCTTCGGTAAAATCTTTATCCAAGCATTGAGAGGGTGTTATGAGGGTGCCTCTGCTGCGATACTATTGAATGGTTTCCTAACACCACGCTTCAGCATAAAGAGGGGAACCAGGCAGGGGTGCCCCATCTCACCCCTCCTGTTTGATCTCTACATCGAGCCTTTGGCGCAGGCATTGCGGACCGATGACTCGATCACACCTTTTAGAGTCAAGGATTACAGCTGTAAGCTGGCTTTATAAGCTTACGATCTGCTCGTTTACACCTGCAATCCGGCCGAGGTGCTTCCTATAGTCGAGGAGACAATGACTGATTTCGGCCTCTACTCTGGCTATTTGATCAATAACTCGAAAACCGAAATAATGTACTGGGAAGTTGACAACTGGGAGGGAGTTCGGAGTAGCCAGTTTAGGTATTGCGGCAGAATAATCACATCAGATCTTAACAGTATAGTACATACCAACATAAAGAAGGTAGGCAAGGATATCGATCACCTCTTTTCGAGATGGCAGAACTTCCCCCTGACAATATATGGCCGTGTCAACTTGGTCAACATGGTAATTTTGCCTAAATTAACATACTTGTTTAATTCGATACCCTGATATTTCACAATAAAATTCTGGGAAAAATTCAGGGGAAAATAGGCAGCTTCATTTGGGCAAATAAAAACTCAAGGCTCTCATGGAAAAAGTTGAAAAGAAGACTGTTAAAAGGGTGACTTGCTCTTCCGGACGTTCTTTGGTATGCTTTTTCCATTCAGCTGAAAAACATTCGAAGTCTTCTTACTAACCCCGATGATTCTAACTGGGGGCGGATTCTAAACATAATGGTTGATCAAGAGGGGGGCGGTCCGGCTTTTTGTATAAATTCGGTGCGACAAAGTTCTACAAAAAGGTAAGCCTCAAGGTATTAAAACTTGCTCTTTCAGTATGGAATAGAGGTAAAGGAAGGTGGGGCATAAAATACTACTCTGATTTTGTCCCAATTTGGGAGTCTCCGGGTCTGCCACCATGCCTTTGGGACAGTTTGTCCCTTCCTATTAGGAGAGCGGGAATAACAGGTTGGTTGGACCTAGTAACATCAGAAGGGGTTCTCCCTTGAGAGGCTCTGAGATCTAAGATTGGGGAATCCTTCTGCAAATTTAAATACATTCAACTCTGTTCCTGGTTTTCGGCTGAGAAGGAGAACATCGGTGGTAACTGGGGTATTGAGTTCGCTCTCCAATCCCCCTCTCCTAGGAAGAGAGAAGTCGGATTCTGGTACAGAAAAATGCTGGAGGCAGAGGAAATACAGTCTCCCCCATTATATCATGTCTGGAGCTCTTCTAGGCTCGAGGCTGACTCAGTTACTCTTTACGACACATCTCTTCAATTCTTGTATAAGTACGTTAGCACTGTCTCTCTTAAGAAAAATCATTTTTTTGCCATAAATAGGTTATATTATACGCCAAAAAAAGTTGCAAAGTTTGTGAACCCGTCCCCTCTTTGCCCTAGATGCGGACTAGCTGAGGCAGATGATATTCATGTTTTTTATGAATATCCTGTATTGGGTCCTTTCTGGGTCACAGTGGAGAAGGCAATGGAGAGAATTTTCAAAGTTAAACTAAGTTTGAACACAGTTAGAGTTTTGTTTGGTTTGGACACCGATCTTATTAGTGGGCTATGGGGGACACAAGTGGCCCTATTTTTTTGTCTTATCCTAATTGCTCGAAGTGAGATCTGTAAGCTTTGGAAGGATGCTAGCCCCCCTCTGTATGAAAATTGGCTTCCGGCAGCATTGATAATTGCACGTCTAGAATCTGGTAGGGCACATAATGTACATAGCACGGTTTGGGAACCTTTGATAGAATGGGGAATAGAAATGACGCTGGTCTAAAGCCCCGAAAGGTCCTATGGTTACACCATGCCTCGGAATAAAGGGGCAGGCGTAAGCAAGTTCTTCAGCCCTGGGCGCCCAGGACGGAATGGGACTGTAAGGGATATTTGCACTTGCCAATGGTGAAATGGGGACTTTAAAAAAAAAAAACAACAACAATAACACCTATAATGAATACACAGTCTTTAATTATTAATACTTCTGGAATACAAAAAAACAAATGTGCCACAGCAGGAGAAGAAGGAACAATCAGACCTATTTGTAAATTCTTTCGTACATAAGACTAAACTTCCCTTTAATGAAGAATCTATAGCATGAGTTGACCAACTGATATAAGGATTATGTCTCTTCAACCAGGGAATTCCAAAACTTACAGCATACTTTTGAGAAGCAATAATGTCAACAAATCTCACTCAGTATGATCTCTAAAAGGCACTTGTAGTGGATAAGAAATTTTACTTATTGGGCCACAAGTCTAGGACGAGCAATCAAGAGTTCAAATCGCCTCTGGAATCTTTTTAGGAATGTTATTCTTTAGGGGCTAGTCCTGATTTATAAACATTGAACAGATCCCACTGTCCAGCAAGGCAAAGGTATTAGCAACTTTTCATTTATCAGTTGTTATGGCAATAGGCAAAATGAATAATTGGTTGTCAGTCGTAGTGATAGAAGGGAGCCAATGCACTTCTGTATTCTATTCAGGAGAGGATTAACGCCCTCTACCCTTCTTCAAAGGCCTTTTTGTAATCTTAAAGGGAGAAAACATCTTGCATATTCCATCACTGTGCCACTAAGAAAGAATGTCAATTCTCTGTATTCTAGGCGGAGTTAGTTACTCCTGGACGGCATGGGGACACCGCCCAGTCGAATAGTCTAGAAATGAAAGATAATCTGCCAACTAAAGAGGTCCTGAATTTAATTTCTTGCCTCTTTGGACAAGCCACTATCTAATGCCCTACAAAAGGGGGTGGTGATGGACGGACCATCTGAACCAATCAAACACTCACACCCAGTTAAAAGATCTGGGTTTAATCCATCACCGTTCTTTAGCCCACTCTGCCACCCCAGTTCAGACATGGATATATGCAAATCAGTCTGACCCTGTGCCTCATGGGAACAGTCCAGCCCGAACTGACAAGCCATGCCTTCCCTGGAGCGCAAACAAGCTTCCAAGGACCGGTTTCTGGCATTACAGCCGTCTTCTTTTGACTGGGTGTGAGTGTTTGATTGGTTCGGACCACCCCCTTTTGTACCGCTTTTGGCCGCCATAAGTGTGGCAGGGTATGCTCAGACGTGAGTACCTTGCTCACTTTGCCACTGGATTCAAGCGAGCCGGGCTGAAGACGGCTGTAATGCCAGAAACCGGTCCTCGGAAGCTTGTTTCCGGTCCAGGGAAGGCATGGCTTGGCAGTTCGGGCTGGACTGTTCCCATGAGGTACAGGGTCAGACTGATTTGCATATATTTCTAGTAGCGGTATATCTTGGTTCTCCGCTATATTACTCTCGTGTCTGCATAATCATAGGGTTAGTAGGTATGCAGACTCCGCCTGGAGGTAGTAACCCAAGGTTAAAAGCAGTAGTGTCCAGTGATAAGAGGTGATTTGTGAGATTAAAATAACTCGGACAGCCAGATTACGATATTTATTGTTCTGGATTCGAGTTAAGTAGTGAAAATATATAGTGGATATGCGTAAAGAGAATTGTTAAGGTTCTCACGCTATCGATTTTCAAAAATTTTAAAAGGTCGACATGTTTCAGCCCTATTCGCCTAGAGAGGTCAGTGGGCTTTCTTCAGGACCGTGTGAGAAGTGAATTGTAAAGCAACGTACTAGTCCTTTACACCTTGGAGGTCATTATTGTGCCTGTGAATACAAATGGTGTAAGTAACCTTGGGGAAGGTATTGGACATAAGACAATAGTGTGCATTTTAAATTAATGTGCTACTTATAAAATGGCAATGCGTTATCGATCACTACATCTTGCAGTCAAAACCACATACTCAAATCACCGGTTGTCCACCTTACTCATTGCTTGTTATCTGAGGTCTGGTGCTAGTCCCATTAAGTAATATTCTTGTCTATATATATATTTTTTGCTTCGTCATGGTAAAGGGTGACTATGTTTAATTGTTCACTAAAATACTTCCTTGTTGGTGCCATATTTCATTGCGCTTTGTTGTTTTGCAGTCGAAATTGGGGTACTAGGAGGCTAGTTATAAACATTATATTGTAATCATACGGTAATTGGTGCCAAGGCGCTGTATTTTATTTCAGGTGTTCATTCTGTCTCTTAAATATATGGGTGGAATATTTATATAGAAAGTTACAGTTTCATCTAATGACTATACGATGAACTTACAATCTCATTTCTAGCGTTTATTCAGAAATATTGCAAGCCCCAGTCATAGCGCATTCGCAAGCACGCCTCAGACTTATCATACTGTTAGCGGCGACTCCACGTACCTCTGCACTGTTATAACGTGCTTCCTCAGGTACCAGGGAGTCTCTAGGAGGGGGGCCCTATTCTAAAAACAATGGTAAGGGATTAGTAAAGAGTTTAGGTACTTATCCTCTAGGACGCTGGTCCTTGCTCCGACTTCGCTCGTACCTGTCGCTCCTCGCCTCCCGCGCCGCTTGTGCTGACTCTGTCGTCCTGGACCCGGTAGGGTTCGTGAGCACAACGGGCTGTTAAAACTGCTTCCTCGATTATGGGCATTGTAAACAGACTATGGATTTTGTGTGTTTCGACATCAGTGTACATTCTACAATTTTGTTTTATACCTCAGCGTATGTTTCTTTTTTCAAATCCTTCTTTGGCAATTTATTAAAAAGTGATTCGATTCAGTGTACGCTGGGACTGATATTCCTGTGTTATTCCTGATGATCTCCTTATCCTTCGGTTAGTTAATTGAGCTGCGCTCTGTTGGCATCTGTTGGCAGTGTGTCGTTTTTCATAATGACCTATAGTTTTGATCTCCTTATACTTCGACTAGTTAATTAAGCTGCGCTCTGTTGGCATCTGTTGGCAGTGTGTCGTTTTTCATAATGACCTATAGTTTTGAATAGTAGGCCAATTATTATACGAAAATATTCCAGAATTGTCGTTATTCATATCTATTCATCAGGCAGTTAGAATGGTCTCAGGCATATGCTCTTTATTTGTTATTGTAATGGTCAGTGTTGTTCATATATGTACACCTCTCATTGTCTTTTTCATTCTTTTATCTGTTCAGGCTGACCCATGGAATGTTATCATTAAGTCCTCGTACATCGGTGCCCAATCTGTGAACCCACCTTTGTTCTTTTTCGAAAAGAATGTGCTCGGCATTGTGGTCCTTAGTTTTTACAGTTTCCAAAATTAACCATTTCAGGTCGTCCACTGTGTGGCCTTTTTCTAGAAAGTGCGTCGCCATTTTGGTCATTCCTTTTTTACATTTGACATTGCTACGGTGCTCAATGATCCTCTGTTTCGCTTTTCTGCAAGTCAAGCCTATGTAGGTTAAATTGCACGGGCATGTAATCATGTATATAACATGACTTGTGTTGCAATTTGTATGGCTCCGTAAGGACCATTTCAAGTGCGGTAAGAGCTGCAATTCTTTGACTGGTCTGGTTAATGAGCAGACTGAACAGGCTCCACAAGGGTAATGTCCCGTGATTGGTGGAAGATTCCATAAGGTCAGTTGGTTCTGTGGTACAGAGGGTTTTGGTCTCGTGTGGACCAGTAGGTCTTTGAGATTCCTCGTTCGTTTGTTGGCAAAACGTGGATTAGGCCATGAAATTTTCGCAGAGGTCAGTATTCTCCAATGTTTGTTTATGATTTTCTTGATTTTATTAGAAATTGGGCTATATGTTGTTACGCAAGTAAGGACATCTTCTTGTGGTGTTCTCGTGGATGTTTCCAATAAGCCTCGATTTTGATTCCTGGCTCTCTTTTTGCATGTGTTGATCACCTTCTTAGGGTAATGACATGCTTCTAGCTTCTTACAGAGGTCGTTGGCTTGAGACTTATATTCTTCAGTCTTGCTGCAATTCCTCCGTAGGCGGAGGAATTGGCTGTAAGGGAGATTCTCTCGCAGTGGACGTGGATGATAGCTGTTGAAAGATAAGAGACTGTTCTTTGCAGTCGGCTTAAAAAAGGTCCTGGTATGGAGATGGTCATTCTCGACATAAATGATTATATCTAAGAAGTCTAGGTTCTTTTTGTCGGCAGTGTAAGTGAATTTCAACCATTCGTCTTGTGCATTTAGCCAAGTGTGGAAATTTATTAGACTTTCCATGTCGCCCTTCCAGATGAGAAGAATATCGTCTATATAGCGCTTCCAGAAATAAATCTGGTGTTGGTAAGGATTTTGCTGGTTGTTGACGATCATTTTCTCAAAATTGCTAACATATAGCCCTGCCACACTTGGGGCAAATGTACTGCCCATCGAAGTGCCATGGCGCTGTCTGTACATGGCGCTGTCTGTACATGGTGGTGTTATACTCAAAGAAGTTTTCAGTCAAAGCAAGCCTGCAGCACTCCAGGACAAAATGTCGTGGAGTTTTGTAGTGCCAGTCCATATCAAAGAGAAGAGTCTCTAGTGTGTTTAGGGTCTTTTCTTGTGGCAAACCTGTGTAGAGGCTCTACCCTTGGGTTACTACCTCCAGGCGGAGGCTGCATACCTACTAACCCTATGATTATGCAGACACAAGAGTAATATAGCGGAGAACCAAGATATACCGCTACTAGAAATACATCTACTCACGTGCATGAGGGTTTTTTACCAAGGGACATCCCACCTACCTGTAAAATCCAGGTGAGCAGGACAAGTGATCGTCCCCCCCTCACAACTGATTTAGAAGACTAAATTTCAAGGAAACTGGATGGATCACATTAATTTCCTTCTCCCTCCTCAATGATTGATGAATAATGAGCTGCTCTCAGCAGTGGGAGCTACCTATACACTATCGGAAGATAGGTATTGATAAAATTATATCATAGAGTAACAGAAACAGACATCATTATGGTGGAGAACTTTGGCCTCGGTTACTCTATAGAAGAAATCGATGCAATACTTGCCAGACCACCGCTCTTAGCAGATAGAAACCTGACTCAAACTCTGGCCAACACCAACGAATGGGACGAGCTCTCTGAAATAAAAAAAGAACAAGTCAGAACAGCAGTCCATGGAATCATCATGACTGAGTATCTAAGGGTCAATGCGGCACCCCGAGGACTCTGGGTGACAAACACGCCACGGATCTTCTTGAAAGATTTAGCATTCCGTAAAGACTGGTCCGCAATATCGTGGAAATGTACCAGAGACTATCTGGTCTTGATCATCAAAACAGCGACTAGGTTAACGGATGAATTGACCATCACAATCCAACTAATAGAATCCCAACTTAACAATATGGTACATATCACAGTCTACAAGACCAAGCTTGATGAAATAAATAAAGAGATGAGTGACACACAGGAATTCCTTACACAAACTAAATTACAGAAACTAGCAAAGGAATTGAAAAAATTCTCTATAGAACGGATTCATCCTTATAGTAGTAAATACTACAAGAGTAATGATAACGCATCAAACTACGGGTCTAACAATGGCTCTAATAATGGCTCATCCGGAGATGGTAGTGACTCCAGCGGATACGAATACCCCACCTTTGGCAAACTAGGCTATCAGAATCGGAGAGGTAACCGGAGAGGACGCAACATTTGGCCACATTACCAAATGGGCCCCCCGAATATCCCATTTCAACCATTTAATCCCCACTTCCAAGGCTGGATGAACCCATACTTCCAGGGACCACCACCGATGACTCATCAGCACCAACCCCAAACTGGACCAAACTTCAATCAAAGGGTTCCTTTTTTAGGGGGAGGCCATGCACCTCAGAGACAAAGGCGAAGAGGAGTAACATGGTCAGACCAGACACGTCAGGTCCAGACCAGGAGCGTCACGAAAGTGAAGGCAGGACCGAGCACAGCTCCCTCGTTGTGAATTTAACAGACAGAATATTATCTTCCGATGAAACCAGAGTCCTAAACAAAGGCCTAGGCTATGTACCTACTCCCAGCCTTGATATCTTCAAAACCAAATGTGAAATATCAGAATTCTGCAGAAAATTGAAACTTAAGGCTTTCTTTACCAACCAAGCATTACCAACAGCAGATGGGGATACGTCTTTAAGACATAAATCAAAATTCTGCCCGCTGAACTCTCAAGTACCGATAGAAATCGGCACCTTTGAACAAGCTGTGATGAAAGAATTGGACGAATTAACTGACTAAACGGCGAAACCTTTCCAGAACATAACTAAGTCGGAACAAAAAGCCCTATATGCATTGAAAAATGATGACAAAATAATAATCAAACAAGCAGATAAAGGGGGCGGAGTAGTCCTCCTTAGCAAAGAGGGCTACAACAAGCAATGTCTGGATCTCCTTTCGGACCGCAAGTTCTACGAAATCAGAGCCTCTACACAAGTTTGCCACAAGAAAAGACCCTAAACACACTAGAGACTCTTCTCTTTGATATGGACTGGCACTACAAAACTCCACGACATTTTGTCCTGGAGTGCTGCAGGCTTGCTTTGACTGACAACTTCTTTGAGTATAACACCACCATGTACAGACAGCGCCATGGCACTTCGATGGGCAGTACATTTGCCCCAAGTGTGGCAGGGCTATATGTTAGCAATTTTGAGAAAATGATCGTCAACAACCAGCAAAATCCTTACTAACACCAGATTTATTTCTGGAAGCGCTATATAGACGATATTCTTCTCATCTGGAAGGGCGACATGGAAAGTCTAATAAATTTCCACACTTGGCTAAATGCACAAGACGAATGGTTGAAATTCACCTACACTACCGACAAAAAGAACCTAGACTTCTTAGATATAACCATTTATGTCGAGAATGACCATCTCCATACCAGGACCTTTTTTAAGCCGACTGCAAAGAACAGTCTCTTATCTTTCAACAGCTATCATCCACGTCCACTGCGAGAGAATCTCCCTTACAGATAATTCCTCCGCCTACGGAGGAATTGCAGCAAGACTGAAGAATATAAGTCTCAAGCCAACGACCTCTGTAAGAAGCTAAAAGCACGTCATTACCCTAAGAAGGTGATCAACACATGCAAAAAGAGAGCCAGGAATCAAAATCGAGAAGGCTTATTGGAAACATCCACGAGAACACCACAAGAAGATGTCCTTACTTGCGTAACAACATATAGCCCAATTTCTAATAAAGTCAAGAAAATCATAAACAAACATTGGAGAATACTGACCTCTGCGACAATTTCATGGCCGAAACCACGTTTTGCCAACAAACGAACGAGGAATCTCAAAGACCTACTGGTCCACACGAGACCAAAACCCTCTGTACCACAGAACCAACTGACCTTATGGAATCTTCCACCAATCACGGGACATTACCCTTGTGGAGCCTGTTCAGTCTGCTCATCAACCAGACCAGTCAAAGAATTGCCGCTCTTACCGCACTTGAAATGGTCCTTACGGAGCCATACAAATTGCAACACAAGTCATGTTATATTCATGATTACATGCCCGTGCAATTTAACCTAAATAGGCATGACTTGCAGAAAAGCGAAACAGAGCATCATTGAGCACCGTAGCAATGTTAAATGTAAAAAAGGAACGACCAAAATGGCGACGCACTTTCTAGAAAAAGGCCACACAGTGGACTAACTAAAATGGTTAATTTTGGAAACTCTAAAAACTAAGGACCACAATGCCGAGCACATTCTTTTCGAAAAAGAACAAAGGTGGGTTCACAGATTGGGCACCGATGTACGAGGACTTAATGATAACATTCCATGGGTCAGCCTGAACAGATAAAAGAATGAAAAAGACAATGAGAGGTGTACATATATGAACAACGCTGACCATTACAATAACAAATAAAGAGCATATGCCTGAGACCATTCTAACTGCCTGATGAATAGATATGAATAACGACAATTCTGGAATATTTTCGTATACTAATTGGCCTACTATTCAAAACTATAGGTCATTATGAAAAACGACACACTGCCAACAGATGCCAACAGAGCACAGCTCAATTAACTAGTCGAAGGATAAGGAGATCATAACTATAGGTCATTATGAAAAACGACACACTGCCAACAGATGCCAACAGAGCGCAGCTCAATTAACTAATCGAAGGATAAGCAGATCATCAGGAATAACACACGAATATCAGTCCCAGCGTACACTGAATCGAATCACTTTTTAATAAATTGCCAAAGAAGTATTTGAAAAAAGAAACATACGCTGAGGTATAAAATAAACTTGTAGAATGTACACTGATGTCGAAACACACAAAATCCTTAGTCTGTTTACAATGCCCATAATCGAGGAAGCAGTTTTAACAGCCCGTTGTGCTCACGAACCCTACCGGGTCCAGGACGGCAGAGTCAGCACAAGCGGCGCGGGAGGCGAGGAGCGACAGGTACGAGCGAAGTCGGAGCAAGGACCGGCGTCCTAGAGGATAAGTACCTAAACTCTTTACTAATCCCTTACCATTGTTTTTAGAAAAGGGCCCCCCTCCTAGAGACTCCCTGGTACCTGAGGAAGCACGCAATAACAGGGCAGAGGTACGTGGAGTCGCCGCTAACAGTATGATAAGTCCGAGGCGTGCTTGCGAATGCGCTATGACTGGGGCTTGCAATATTTCTGAATAAAGGCTAGAAATGAGATTGTAAGTTCATCATATAGTCATTAGATGAAACTATAACTTTCTATATAAATATTCCACCCATATATTTAAGAGACAGAGTGAAGACCTGAAATAAAATACCGCGCCTTAGCACCAATTACCGTATGATTACAATATAATGTTAATAACTGGCCTCCTAGTACCCCAATTTCGACTGCAAAACCACAAAGCGCAATGAAATATGGCACCAACAAGGAAGTATTTTAGTGAACAATTAAACATAGTAACCCTTTACCATGACGAAGCAAAAAATATATATATAGACAAGAATATTACTTAATGGGACTAGCACCAGACCTCAGATAATAAGCAATGAGTAAGGTGGACAACCGGTGATTTGAGTATGTGGTTTTGACTGCAAGATGTAGTGATCGATAAAGTATTGCCATTTTATAAGTTGCACATTAATTTAAAATGCATACTATTGTCTTATGTCCAATACCTTCCCCAAGGTTACCTACACCATTTGTATTCACAGGCACAATAATGACCTCCAAGGTGTAAAGGACTAGTACGTTGCTTTACAATTCACTTCTCACACGGTCCTGAAGAAAGCCCACTGACCTCTCTAGGAGAATAGGGCTGAAACATGTCGACCTTTTAAAATTTTTGAAAATCGATAGCGTGAGAACCTTAACAATTCTCTTTACGCATATCCACTATATATTTTCAGTACTTAACTCGAATCCAGAACAATAAATATCGTAATTTGGCTGTCCGAGTTATTTTAATCTCACAAATCACCACTTATCACTGGACACTACTGCTTTTAACCTTGGGTTACTACCTCCAGGTGGAGGCTGCATACCTACTAACCCTATGATTATGCAGACACGAGAGTAATATAGCGGAGAACCAAGATATACCGCTACTAGAAATACATCTACTCACGTGCATGAGGGTTTTTTTACCAAGGGACATCCCACCTACCTGTAAAATCCAGGTGAGCAGGACAAGTGATCCTTCCCCCCCTCACAACTGATTTAGAAGACTATATTTCAATGAAACTGGATGGATCACATTAATTTCCTTCTCCCTCCTCAATGATTGATGAGTGATTTGCATATAGCCATGTCTGAACTGGGGTGGCAGAGTGGGCTAAAGAACGGTGATGGATTAAACCCAGATCTTTTGACTGGGTGTGAGTGTTTGATTGGTTCGGATGCTCCGTCCATCACCACCCCCTTTTGTACCGCTTTTGGCTGCCATAAGTGTGGCAGGGTATGCTCAGACGTGAGTCCCTTGCTCACTTTGCCACTGGATTCAAGCAAGCCGGGCTGAAGACGGCTGTAATGCCAGAAACGGGTCCTCGGAAGCTTGTTTCCGGTCCAGGGAAGGCATGGCTTGGCAGTTCTGGCTGGACTGTTCCCATGAGGCACAGGGTCAGACTGATTTTCATATAGCCATGTCTGAACTGGGGTGGCAGAGTGGGCTAAAGAACGGTGATGGATTAAACCCAGATCTTTTGACTCGGTGTGAGTGTTTGATTGGTTCGGATGCTCCGTCCATCACCACCCCCTTTTGTACCACTTTTGGCCACCATAAGTGTGGCAGGGTATGCTCAGACGTGAGTCCCTTGCTCACTTTGCCACTGGATTCAAGCAAGCCTGGCTGAAGACGGCTGTAATGCCAGAAACAGGTCCTCGGAAGCTTGTTTCCGGTCCAGGGAAGGCATGGCTTGGCAGTTCGGGCTGGACTGTTCCCATGAGGCACAGGGTCAGACTGATTTGCATATAGCCATGTCTGAACTGGGGTGGCAGAGTGGGCTAAAGAACGGTGATGGATTAAACTCAGATCTTTTGACTGGGTGTGAGTGTTTGATTGGTTTGGATGCTTCGTCCATCACCACCCCCTTTTGTACCACTATCTAATGCCCGGCACATCTGAAATAAGGAACAACTCAACCCTCAATCAACGCTTCTTACTGTATGACAAAGGAAGACCTCTCTCACATCCAACTTGCAAAGGCTCTTCAAGAGATAATGGTTTAAAGGAAGTTTCAGATTCACCAAGGAAAAGCATTATGGAAAGCTGAGCAACCAACTTTCTACTTTCCCTGCATTCGATTACAATTATATTGTCAAATCAATAAATTCAGAAAAGGAAAGGGCGGACTGGGGAGATGGGAATATATGAATAAAAGAGCTGTCTTGTTAAATGTCGTGGGACGCTTTCTAGGAAATTGTTAAAAATCTTTCACCGTTTTCTGTTACTACTGTTGTCGGTTGCTTTGCTTTTACCATTTGCTGTAAAAAGTGAAAAAATAAAAAAAGTTTGATAAAAAAATAAAGTTCAGAAAAAGGACGCCGAGATCAAACCTACGCGACCTTTATTTCCTCTCTTTGTCCATGTCAAAACTAAATCATCTGAGTTCTTTCAAATCAAATACATTCGGAAGCCAACTGGCAACATAAGTCAGACCATCCACTAATTCATAGTATCCTCAGTTGAGTGCTCTAACTTATGTTTAAGCCTGCAAGACGACATCATAGGATTGCAAGTAGACAACCGATTACTGAAGGGGCTGCTCAAGCCAATGCAGGACCAGTAAAGCGAGCATTACAAATGCAATAGGACTCGCCTTTTATTAAGTTAAAGCCATTTGCTTTGCTGTACAATACCATTAGCAAAGCAAATGGCTTTAACTTAATCAAAGGCGAGACCTATTGCATTTTCAATGCTTGTTTAAACAGCCGGGGCTGCACATAAGGAGAGCACAAGCCAGAGTGCGGCTGTTCGCAGTGAAGATACAACAAAAGTTGACGCTTTCTTTCATGTTTAGATTAGGGAGGGAGAGAGTTGCAAAGATGTAGCACAGGTTCTGAATTGGAAAATAGTATTAGCCAGTGAAACCCCGTGACGCACTATGTGATCTTGGCCCAAGCCTTTTACACCTCGGTGATGTTTCTCATCCTCCTCACTAAACCAGAGCCGTGACTCTTACATCTGTCCTTGGGAGGACTGTGGTCTGCTCCCAGAGTTTGTGCTGTGTATGCGAACACCTTACGTTCAGGAAGGCTACATTTGATTGATGAGCAGCACCTGATATAGCGCTTAAAGTACCAGAAGATGGAGCTTTAATCACTGGAAGAAACACTTTACACTATTGGCAGCTGAATCAGTCATTAGCCACTACACGATTAATCCTCTATGATTGGATTTTTATTCCGTGGCTTTACTCTTCGCGGCTAAACGCTGTTTGATAGACAGCCAGGAGAATCAATGACTGCAGGCAGGGGAGCGCTGGACACTAGGGGACGGGCTGACAAGATGTGCACCCCCAAACCTGCAGCAGTGCATGTTCTTTACCCTCTCCTCGTCCATGCAGACCTGCTGCTATGTTACTTCTTCTAGACTGTAGTGCTTTGAAGCCAAGTACACTGCCAACATCTGTGTGTAAAACAACTCTGCGGGTTATAGTTCCTGTTTCCAAGATCTTTCTGTGACTCATGCCCACTTTCTTTCATTTAATGTCCTGCCTTTCTTCCCTATTCCGGTCTGAGCCACGAACCCGCATAGGGTTGGCAGAAGCGCTGCACATACCAGGAAGCAGTATAACAAGGCATAATGCTCCGTCCTTGCCTTCCTTTCTCTAGGGTCCCGTCCTTTCAGCTCTTGTCCCTCTAGATCAGAGGTCTTCAAACTTTTGGGTGCCGTGACCCCCCTGTCAACATTTTCAGTCGTAAGGACCCCCTCCTGACAAACATTTCTAAACCTGTAGGCACGGCTACTGGAATTATGAGGCAGGTGAGGACCAAATTACGACAGGCTTGACTAAATTGTGAGGGAAGAAAATGTAAATAATGATATGTGATGCCGCGTTATGTTGGGATAGAATTGCCTCATTATTTTGACATTTTTTTGTACACAGTAACTCTGAGGAAAG
This sequence comes from Lissotriton helveticus, assembly GCF_964261635.1. Lineage (NCBI taxonomy): Eukaryota > Metazoa > Chordata > Amphibia > Caudata > Salamandridae > Lissotriton > Lissotriton helveticus. The sequence goes on along the minus strand of NC_136065.1, from coordinate 1,540,274,133 downwards.
ATTTCACCCCATCAGTACCAGTTTATAACCAAAATACAGCAATTAACATCAGAAAGTCAACCTTTGTGATGGGCCTTCCACTCCACAGGAATACGGGCTGCGACATTAGAAGCTCACCTGGCCGGGAGCAGCAGGGGTCCCTTAAAACCCTGGCGGTATTGTGCAGAGTTAAGGAATTTACCCATGCTGCTTTCCTCTCACCCCTCCTTTCTAACCCTCTCTCCTCTCCTCTCCCAATCCCAGACCCCTCTCTCACTTTGCAGGCCATTTTCTTTCACCCCTTTTTACAACTTCTGAACTCTCCCCATTCAACTTCTCACTTCACCCTTAATCACCTCTTGCCATTCTGTCTTTTCACTGCCCTTATCTCTAACAGTCTCTCGCATTTATCTCATGGCCTGTCTGGCCTCGTCACCACCCGTGCCCATATGCACTTCTCATTCACCTCAAGTCTCTCCTGTCAAATTGTTGTCTATTTGTATCTTACACCTCTCCAGTCCCCCCATTCATCTTTCACATCTCTCCTTTGTTCTTCCACACCTTCTTGAACCAATGTACCTCTCCCCGGTTACCTCCGCACCAGTGCTTAATTTGAGCAGGTGGTTTCCGGTGCTCCGCACTGGCACCTAATTGTGCACACTAGCACTCTGACCGTCTGCCACATGGTGGCTCTGTCTGTGTAATTTAGAGATGAGCAGAACAGCTGTTTATTAGTTCGTTATACATTAAAAACGATAAACTCCTGACATCCATGCCATTCTTATAGCCTTGGGGGCTTCCGACCTTATCCTAATACAGACCACTCCTTACATTAGGTGTCACTACTACTAATGCTTCCCTGTCTCGCTCTTTTTGCAATTCATGTGCCTTTCATATGTAATTGTCTTTAAATATTGTCCGTTGAGCCACTGTTGTTTGCTATATATACTGATCACCCAGTCTCAACTGGGTTTATGGGTATCCTCCTGTAGTTTGTTTCCATTTAGTTACTCTGTGGCAGGAGGGCATTACATGGGTGACAAGAGGGTGTTTGCAAACAATTAGGGGTCAGGGGACACACTGCCTAGTTATCAATTTAAGTAATCTAATCCTATGCTCAGTGATTTAAGTAAAGGGTGCGTACCCATTACCTGTTAGGCCCCACAGGTAGAAAATGCTAGTAAGAAAACAGGGATAAATCCCTGTGTGGGTAGCACTGTTCCTATGGCACAGATGCCCTAATTGTTAAAGAAATTTGTCAAAGAGAACCTTTGTAAACACAAGATTAACCAGTAAATTTTATTTACTTATAATGATATTGACCATGAGGCATTAAACAAAATACATGAACATAAGCTTCAAATACAAGTTATTTGTTCATAAACATTTTAAGTGGATATAATCTCCACATGTATTTTCAAAATTTTTGAAAAACACTTACAATAAATGTTGTAAACATAAAATCTCTTATAGAAGAGTTTAGCAGATTTGTGGGAAATCAGCCCAATGCATTTCGGGACCTCGTGGTCCCTTCATCAATGGCAAATCTGTAAACAAACAAATAAGATCACCCCAATGTGCCAACAATTTGGACCTGGTGTTAATGTGCATGCAAAATGAACAATGAAGAATGAAGAAAAGTATAGAAAATGATGAAGTCTAAGATTGTAAATGTCGTTGCTTGACACACTGTAATAGATATAAAAGATGTGTATAAATACCACCATGGTGCTGTGAGATAGCGGTGATGCGATTTAGTTACAAGTGTAGGAGCACAAGATGGATAGAAATGAGAGAGAAAGGTTCACCTGTTGCTAAATGTAACGAAACTGTCCGTCTTAATAGGGTCCGCAGAATAATGGCAAACAAGCGAAGTCTGCAATTCAAAAAACCGGACGTTATCGAGTGCCTGTATAAGCTAGTGAACCGAACCCACTGTGAAAAAATGGACCTGTTCTTACCGGGGAATTACCCTCTAATGCTCATAGGCTGAACTGAGGTATGGGTGCCTGAAAATATAAAACAGACCTCCTGTAACGTAGATCTCTCTCTGTAGCAGTCTATTGTGGTTGTCAACTCCTTCTTCAAGAGGGTGTTCCCATACATCCACCCATGCTTTATGCCCTATTCCCAGATTTACCAAGAGTAGTTAACCAGGGAATGCATAAAAATTGTACGCCTTCCCGAGAGAGGTGCAACAAGGATAAAAAAGTGCATCCACTTTTAGTAATACCGAGACTGCAAGAAGTGCAATTTATTTCTATAACTGTCCTTTAAAAGCAGGCAATTCACTGCTCCGCCGGTAACTCCTTGCACTACCACTCAAAAAGAATAAGTCGGAATCATCAGGTAGCTAGTGATTACATCAATTAAAGGCAATACCAGTTTCCATGCACCCTTTACATTTGCAAGGGTGCCGCAGTGTTTGAGGTTTCCTTTGTGGTGCGATTTCATTACCTGGTTGAAGTTCTTGTGGGTCCCTCGGACGGCAGATTACTGTCATACGGCGCTGAGTGAGAGAGGCGCTTATCACCAGGCTGCTTCAAACAACCACCGTCAACCTTGGACCGGCTCAACGACACGCTCACAGCCCCAGGCGGGTTATTAACGGACCTCCTTTCCAGCGGCGCGGGAGCGCCCCTGGAGAAGCCCGGGACAAGGGCGGGCCGTCAGGGGCCGAACGGGGCCGGGCAGGGCTATCCTTCTAAGTGCTCTCCCAGCACACCATTGATTTGTTGGGCGAGCTTCATGACGGCACCTTGTTTTAATCTTGCTTTATTTAATTTAGTCAAAGTGATTATTAATATTTGCTGTTGTTGAACAGTCATTTTTCCATGGGCCATCTTGTTATAGTATTACATTGTTCCTGCATCTAGCTTAATTCTGTTATACTTTTTCTTTAGGTTTCACACTCATCTTTTAATTGGTTTTAAGTGGTATCAGTAGCAGTATGGGTAAGGTTGATAAGACGGCCGCTCCTCGACCTATGACTCGCCAAATAGCGGCATCGACGCAACCCCTACCTAGCCTTACGGCTATTGATAAAATGCTTCAGAAAACGATAGGGGCTGTGGCCAATGCAATAGAAAATATAGAAAGGTGTCTCTCAATCACCCCTGCTATGCCCTCCTCTACTCTCTTGGAAGATTCCTCTGTAGCCCCAGCTTTTCCTGCTGACTTTATGTCTTCCCTTATGCCCTCCTTTTCTGACCTACCTTGTGCACAGATTGAGCCTGATTTGGATTTGGTAGAGGAGATCGCTCCATCTAGACCTTCTTCTTCTCCTTCTCGGGTACTGCCTAAGGAGCACGTGTGCCGTGCTAGACCCAAGAAGCCAAAGAAAACTGGCAAACCAACTAAGATACCAGTATCTACTCCTTCCGGTGGTGATTGTGACCCTGGCCCCCGTGTTTTTAATTCTAGTCCCCCTCTCTGGGCTTCCCATCTTTTGTCTGATCTCCAGGCCCGTATGGAACTGGTCATCAATATTAATTTTAAATCTCTATCCTCTAAGATTGATAGACTGGTTTCATTGATAAATAGTAAAGGCCTGGGGAAAGCTCAGCCGGCCACTGCGTCGGGGAATAATACCTCGGCAGTGGCTATGGGACCCAATCACGTAGCCACAATGGGCCAACCTTCGGGCAATAGTCTCTGCCCTAACCTTTCCACTTCTGTATCGATCACCCCTAACATGCTGATCCCTTCATTAGCCACAAACGGCATAGGCTCTATTGGTTGCCCTACTAAGTCTCCATCTGCCCCGGGATCTAAAGCCCAGGTTTTACCACGGTCCATAAAGGTAGCCGGGTCCGTAGAATGTCAGTTTAGGAATAATAACATATTGGTCTCCCCTAAATCTCTCCCCCTACCCCAGCTTCCTCCGGAAGCCTCACCTTATGTGGTGGTGCTCACAGGTGTATCTGTCCTGCCCAGTGATTCAGGGGAATCTTTCCCTGAACTGAAGAACAAAGTCATTTTCTGGTTTAGTAGGCATAGACCCTTAATGGGCGCAGGGCAGGGGGAAATTTTGTTCGCACGTAGAGTCAGCTGGTTGGGGACTAGACCTAAGGACATTAGCGGTGACTGTGTGATTGTCAATTTTAGGGATCCTAGGGTTGTAGGACATGTATTACATAATGGAGGGTTTTCCCATGGGAATTCCATTAACACTGCCCATTTAGGATATTTCTACTCAACCTTCTGTTATGGGGGGCCTGATCTATTTCACCCCTTCTTTGTAGGTCGTGATTATGAATTTAACATCCTAGTGGGTAACAGATTTTCTGCATTAAGTAATATTGATTGACCATCACCAACTTGGACTTTTTCAGGATCTGTTCCTTTTGAATTGACATGCAAGGGTGTGAGGAATTCTAGTACAGTGGAGGGTTCTTCTGGCCAGAAAGTTGGTTCGGACGGGGCAAATATAATTACCTCTTTACCCTCTCCTAATTGTGGACTGGTTAGTCCTGCAGAGGAACTGGGTAGCCCCCTACATCCTGTTTCCCCTCGCATTATTGAGCCTTTGCCATTGGCAGACTCCCCGGTTCCTGCTCCCCCTCATTTGCCACTTGTTGGCTATTGGAATGTAGCAGGACTGGGGTTGAAGCTGTTGATTCCGGAGTGGGGAGAGATGATGGACTCTTATGACCTATGTCTCTTCCAAGAGACTTGGATGCTGACCCCTCCGGTTAGGGAAGGCTATGCGTCCTTTCACGTCCCGGCAGTCCAGGGTCTGAGAGGCAGACTCTCGGGGGGACTATATACCTGGGTTGCTGTCCACTTGGGATGTTTAGATTCTCACTGCCCGGATATTCTTTGTGTCCTTGAAATTGAAAAGTTGCACCACGCTGGCAGTGTTTAACATTTATTTGCGCCCCCACCCGCTCCAGCTGGGCCTATCAACTCTGGAAGCACTGGAGGTTCTTTTTCAATCCCTTCCCCCGTCTGCCCATAAAATTATTGGTGCAGACCTCAATTGCCATTTTGAACCACTCTTGGGGATTCCCTCCATATCCTCAGATGAGGACGAAAGTTGGTTCATCCCGGAGTGCATCATGTATCCCGAAAAGCGCCTACTACCACTGGCCCTTGCAATTAACAAGTTGGTTCTTCTATACTCACTGAGGGCTTGTAATGGTAGATTGGCCCCAGATGTCCCGGGTACTCGCACTTTCAATAGAGTGGGGGGAAGCTCGACAATAGACTATATATTATTGAATGTAGAGTTTTGGCCCTGCCTTAGAGATTTCTCTGTTATCCCAAGGGTTGACAGTGATCATAATTTACTGTCACTACAACTATTAGTTCCCCTTGGTTGTCACAATGAACCTGGGTGTGAGGAGACCGCTATTGATTCTAATTTAGTTACAGCAGCGGGAGGGAGAAGAGTTAGATGGGAGAGGTTTGCTTTGGCGCCCGAGAGGTTGGCAGAACTCTATCAACTTGTTGTTAGCTTTCTTATGGAGCTCTCCAACCTCCTGGGTACCGTTAGTGATCCCCTTCTTCCTTACCCCCAGGGGCTGCAGCACATTCATAATAAGCTTTTTGGCTCCCTGGCGAGTTATTTTTATTCTAATGATCACAAGAGCTGTAGGACAAAAAGTGTGATCACTGGTTTAACAAAACTTGTAGACACGCGAAGAGGTGTTTGATCAGGGAGCTTAAAACGGGTACAATTCCTAGCCTTAGAAAGGCGAGGGAGGTGTATAGAAGCCTGATTAAGGAGGCTAAGGCTGAGTGGGAAGACGTAAGGTGGGATAACATCAGGGCGGCACTGGGAACCCGAGACCACAGGTTATTCTGGAATCTCGTGCGAGTTGGGTCGGCTGACGGGAAGCCTGCCATCATCCCTAATCTTAGTGAGGATGTCTGGCTAGATCACTTTAAGCCCTTGTATTCATCTGGCATTAGTGATTATCTTGGAGAGACCCCAACCCGAACCTGTTCCCTAGAATTGACTCCCCTGGTGGCCTCGGCCATGGACTGCCCACCTTGTTCTATCCAAGAAGTGCGGGTGGCTCTTGGGAGCTTGAAACTAGGGAAAGCACCGGGCCTGGACATGATCCCTGGTGATCTCTATTGTAGCGAACAAAAGGTTTGGGCCCCCTATATATGAGTCTATTTCAACGCAATCCTTAAGGGCTTGGAGATTCCTGGCACCTGGTTGGGAGCTGAAATAATCCCCATTCATAAGAAAGCCTCCCCCCTTGACCCGGCTAACTACCGCCCCATAAGTTTGATCGATGTTCTCCAGAAAAATTTTGCCCGCATCCTGCTAACAAGGTTGCAGAGTTGGATGGATGACCAACATATCCTAACCTCCTTTCAGGCGGGCTTTCGTGCAAAGGTTTCAACTATAGACCAACTGTTCAGATTACAGTTGGTCTACTGGAAGACGGTCACGATTGGGGCGGGTAGTTTGTTTTTGATTTTTGTGGACCTCCGGTCCGCATTTGACCTGGTGCACAGAGACAAGCTTTGGGCACTAATGGAGATGGGCGCTCCAGCTTATCTGTGCCACCTAATCAAACGCTTGCACCAGGGTACATACACTAGGGTGAGGTATGGGGAGTTGTCGGCCCCTTTCCCGGTTGAAAGGGGATTAAGGCAGGGGTGCGTTCTGGCCCCTACCCTCTTCTCCCTTTTCCTCAATGGGTTAATAGATCATCTTTTGGGGGCTAAAGATCTGGATTCCCCCAGTTTGGCTGGGCGAAAGATACCTGCCCTAATGTTCACTGACGATACTCTCCTGGTGTCAACATCACCAGGGGGTATACAGTGCACTCTAGAGGCATTTAGCTCTTTCTGTCGCCTGAGAAATTTGGAGATCAACATCTCCAAAACTAAGTTTATGGTCTACAACGATAAACCAGCCAATTGCCCTCTCCCTTACTTGAATGGAACGCTGTTGGACCGAGTGTCCACCTTCGAGTGCCTGGGGGTCACACTTAATGATAAGATGGACTGGGGGTCCCACAAGGCTAGGGCCAACTTAAAGCTGGCCCAATCATCGGGTGGTATTTTAAAGGTTTTTAATGATACCTCACTCAAACTTCTTAGCCTGCCCCTTGAGATTTATAAGGCCCAGGCTAGAGGGGGAGCGCTCTATGGCATAGAGCTATGGGGCCATACCACGGCTGCCCCCCTGACGCTAACTGAAAACAGTTTTATTAGACGCTTGCTCCGTCTGCCTATGGGCTCTCCCTTGATCCCACTGCGGTTGGATCTAAGCCTGGTATCTATCCAGGAGATCACTGCAAATCGCCCTCTCCTGTATTGGTGGCGCCTCTGGGCGACCCCTGAGCTCTCGAGCTATAGGGAGGATCTGAGAGACATTTTGCAGAAGGGGAATTCGGGGAAAATACCCTGGCTGAACTATATCAAGCACCTCTGCCATGCCCTAGGCAGAGGAGATCTGTGGTTGTTCCCTCAGGATACCTGTCCATTGCTCTCCAAGAAATCAATGAATGTGGCTCTAAGGAGGCACCAATTGGAGTCTACAACAAGTAATTGTTCCATGGGTAGGTTAACTGATATTTTTTTGAATATCAAGGATCATCCCCTTTTTGAAGCCTTCTTGAAACTTTTTATTCAGTTTAGACATGGCACATTGCCACTGAGGGCTGTAACACACAAATGGCGGAATGCCCTCCCATCGGTGAGTACTTGCCCGGGTTGTTCGAGCTGCAGAGAGACAGATCTCCATGTTTTGCTCTTCTGCCCCTCCTACGCCAGGGCAAGGGAGAAATGGATTTTGCAGCTATGTAGGGCTAGGGGCTTCAGGGACGTTTCTAGGATTCTTAAATATGAAACTACCCCCTTGATAGTGTTCGCCACAGCTAGATTTCTCCAATCTATGTGGTACACGAGATGTGCAATATTAAAGTTGGAAGCTCATATTGTGGCCTAAGGGTCATTCTAGGAGGGGTCTTATTTTTTTTTATATAAATGCATTTCTATATATTGACATTTTGGTGTTTTAACTGATGTTTTATATTTGCAGGAACTGTTTATACGAGATTTTTAACATTTTTAAAATTAGTCTTATTAGTTTTGATTTGCTATTCTGATATGTATTTTGTGTATATATGGCCTTTTTATGGTATGTTTACCGAAATAAAGTACTTTGACTGACTGACTGATTAACCAGTTGCGCACATTTACATTTACATTTCTTTCACAGAAGCAGGTATCCTGGCAAGAAGGCTTGTTTCATGTTTAGCTGTCTGCCCGCCTTCAGTTTCACAGAGCAGGAGGCTCTCCGCCAGAAACTTCAGCTGAAGCATTAACTATGGGTATTAACCATCCAGGATAGTTGTAAGTTCACAAAAAGTAGGGGGACTGTTCTTCATGAACAAAAGAAAGTATGGGCACGTCGTGACACTCCGATCCTGCCCACTTCGACTTCTTGTACTGCACGAGAAAACAAAGGCACAATTAAAACTACATTCATAACCATTTCTAGCAGCAGTGGGAATGACCTTGTAAAGATCCAGTGTTCCTTCCTCCATGAAACCAGGAACATGAAAAGAAATCATTTTATGTTACATTCATAACAGGACCGTAAAACTGTCAGAATTAAGAATATTAATTACAAAACTCAGAGAGACATATTTCAGCTCCAACTCCACAGAAATGTGCACAGTACAACTTGTACAAGTGGTTTGGAGTCCGAGTTACTTCACCTTTGAAAGCTTTATTTGTTTTCTTATGTACAGTACATTCAATTCATTTGTCCTCCCATAGATGCTTTACAAACATTTGTCTGTGGAGTCAGCAAACGGATTTTCATAACAAAGATGTAGTTATCCATGTTCATTATGGGTTTTGTGCACAGCAATAAAGCTGAAACTGGTATATTTCCACATTAATTTAACCAATAAATATGCAGCCATGCTTGAATTCCTGCCAGGTTTCAGTGATATGAACACCTGCAGAAGATAAATCAATGCACTTATATGAAAATATGCACATTTCAGCATCAGCATTGTTCAGATCTACTGCTGTTTAAGCCTCTTTACTAAAATCCCTTTCTTTTTTAACCCCCTTACCTATCAATCCACACAGTTATTGGCCTGACAGGCATGGCAAAGTGTATTTAGAATCACTCATAAAGCATCCAATTTCCGTTTTTATCCACATTTAAAAATAAATACAGACAAGAAAATAAATGGTTTTCTGCCTGTATCTGTAAACAACAGTAAAACAGAAAACAGGGAGCCTTACTTATGATGCCGTTACTGCTTGATGGTCATCTCTGCAATAGGATTCTATAAATATGCGCAATTTCAAGACGTATGTTTAGACAGCAACAACTTTTTACACAGCTAATTCAAAGTCCTCCCAAAGGTGTCAGAGTAGGGGAAATGCCCAATGTGCTGTGTTGCTTCTAATCAAGTTATTTTTGGTCAGCAGCGGTTTCAGTGGCAGCTGGTGACATTTTAAAGTGGTAGGCATAAAAGTTCTGGATCAATGACCTGTGGCTAGGCTAGAGAGCATAGCAAGCGAGCCTGAACAATATATGGGTGGTTCAAGGGGGGGTTCTACCACCGAGAATTGTTTTTAAAAAGAGTGGGCAAATGGTGCATTTTCAAGCAAATTTGAGAAATCAGGAAGGTTAATAAGGCAGTTGTGAAAGTGTAGTTAGGAGTGTGGCATCAATTAAAAGATTTCATATGATAATGATGTAGGTAGCTACTTATTCAGTATAACCATAGAACTCCATAACAGACTTTGAGATAACAATGCTGAGTTCCTCACAGAATTCCTTATTTATTGATTTGCCTTTACAAATGAAATCTACTGAGGAAACGCACGTTATTGTGATATGTCGGACTGGACACCAGACAGCAAGGAATAAACATTAAACAACAGGAGGGCATCCTAAAAAGCACTGTGCGTCTCATTCAGGGGATGAAGAAATATGATCACATCGCCCCCATCCTGATGATGAAATTCCATTAGCTCCTCTTGCTGGTAGTACGGCTGGCTGACACTCGGCTGCTTTGGGCTACGTGCCCTGGACCGGAACTGATTTACTGCGCAGCAACTAATAAGGGGACAATAAAATGTTGCTCAATCAACAATCTCCATAGAAATAAAGATGTCTACCAGAGGTATCCTTTGTCTGGGTTTCCGGTCCCATGGTAAAGAGACAGAAGACGTACAGACTGTGTGTAGTACATAAGTTGTTTGTTCTAGTCTTTGTAGAACACTATTACTTTACTTGTGTTCCACAAGAATGCTCCTTTCTGCATGTTCCATGTTTGCTCTTGGTTAAGGATACTGTTCTACGACAGTTGCTTGTTGCTGCCGTGGAAGGGAGTTCGCTCCTGTCTCTCTCCAATTACTTAATTAAAGTAACCTTCAACTTACCTACCAGTCCATGCTGCCTTCATTTACCACAACTTGGCTACGTTTGAAGAACCTATGTGCATTCCAGCCGTGATCCGAAGGTTTCGGCTCGAGTGAGGCACTTCTAGATTCATCCATTGTGTTGAGGAGTTTTCGGCTTCGACTCCACGACAGGAGCGGACACAGACTTATTGTCATTCCACCTCCGAAGGTATTTTCAGCTTTCATTCTTTCGTTGACGGTTTGCTTAAGCGCGAGTTCGTTGACGGTGACACACTTGTTGCCTAGCGACACTCCTCTGACGTATTTCATCACATGGTGAAAAGTCAGTGCCGCGTTTATGATGTAATTCTGCTACTACGGCGTAACTACGTTGGCGGCCATTTTACAAAGCACTGGTCTGTTGTCATAGCAACACAACGCCACGCCACGTAGCCCCTACGGAGCTTCGGAAACTGTTTACACTGCAGTAACCAGCTGACTTCTTAGGCGATACACACGCCCACTGTGTATCAGTAATTCAATTACCTTCAATATGGTGATTTCTTCGGCGATACACCCGCCCGCTGTCCTTCAGTAACCCAGGTATTTTTCTTTCTCATTTCCTGCTCGTTTTTCTAAGATTTACACGTCTGCACAAAATCACGCTGACCAGCTTCATTTGCTATTGAGAGGTGAGAACGTGGAACCCAGTACTTTCGCTATCTACTCACCTTTATATTCAGATTTGGTACTCATGCCCTTGTTTTCTCTGAATTTGAAATTATTTTTATATCACTTTGCATAATTTTCAACAACATATTGTTTTTTTATTGCGCACATATTTTCTTTTCAATATGACCTCCCAAAACATTTCGGTCAATTTGCCGCCTAATTTTTTACCCCAACCAGGTCAGCCTAGAATATCTTGGAAAGATTGGCTGCCTATGTTCGAAAATTACCTTGACGCACTTGATGGTCAAGATTTTCCAGCTAACAGGAAAAAAGCACTTCTCGTAGGCACTCTTGGAAAGGAAGGTCAACGGTTTTATTGTTATTTACCTCAAGCACTTCAAGCTAACGGGCAAGCTATGCCTGATGAATATAAGGAAGAAATCTGTCGTTTGGAGTCGAGATACCCAAAGGAAGAAAATCTAGCCATGAACAGATACAAATTCTACACTCAAAGTAAATAAAATTGCGAATCTATCGATGACTATCTCAAGACTTCGTGAAATGTCTATTAAGTGCAACTTTGGGAGCATGACAGATGAGTTAATAAGAAATCAGCTCATAGTTCAGTGCAATAATAAAATTAATTCAGGAACGTTTATGTGCAGCCAAAAATCCAAATCTGAAAACAGGTATTGATTTAGCCAAAGTCGTGGAACAGTTCGAAGGATGTATGAGAGCATTAGAAAACAGATCATCAACTAATGAGGTCAACAAAATATCCACGGAAGAGTTACAAAACTTGGATCACACTGATGATGATCCTAGCTCTATTGCTGCTATGAAGAATAACAAGTTTTCAAAGAAACCTTCTACAAGCAATGTCAAGTTGGGCAATGTCAAAATGTGTAACGGGTTTGGCAGTACAGTACATACTTCGACTCTAAGTTTTGCTTCGCTGCCGATCAAGAGTGTTTAAAATGTGGGCGTATGGGACACTATGCAAGAGTTTGTCGGAGCAAGCCTCGCTTTAGTGTAGCCACTGTACAGTGTTCTCAATCTGAAGTCGATGAGAATGATAACATTTTAGTTATTGAGCCTGATGTCATTACAGAGGATTGAGAGGATAAAAGAAGGAATGGCCCAAAGCTATGTTCATAATTGATGGTCGAGTTGATACTGGCTCAAAGTACACCATTAACCCTAAATGTATTTGTGAAGAAAAGTGGAATGATATGCCACTCCTTCCTAAAGATATTTTCCCAGGGGGATACCAAGGTGAGTCTATTGACATTTTGTGATATTTTGATGCACAGATCATCTTTTCTCACAGACATAGCCAAGGGAAAGTGTATGTATCTGAATGCGGGCCAGCCATTCTAGGATGGGTTCATCAATATGATCTCAGAATCATTGTCAACCCTCGGCATCTCCACGTCACGGTCATTGAGGATGAAGGTCTAGATACAATTTTGTCTGAAGCTAGTAGTGTCTTCAAGGACGAATTGGGTCAACTCAATGTTACTCGCATCGCATTTTTCTTAAAAAAGTGTTCCATTCCTGTCCAGCACAAAGTTATACAAAAGGGGATGATGGACGGAGCGTTTGAGCAATCCAGGTTCTGAACTGGGATGGTGCAGTGAGCTAAAAAACGGTGATGGATCAAGCCCTGATCTTTTGACTGGGTAGGAGTGTTCTGCTTAATTCAGATACTCTGTCCATCACCACCCCCCTTTTGAATCAAGTGAGCAAGGGACTCACGTCTGAGCATACCCTGCCACACTTAGGGCGAACAAAGCGATACAAAAGGGGATGATGGATGGAGCGTTTGAGCAAATCAAACACTCACCCCCAGTCAACTGATCTGGGTTTAATCCATCACCATTCTTTAGCCCACTCAGCCACCCCATTTCAGACATGGCTATATGCAAATCAGTCTGACCCTGTGCCTCATGGGAACAGTCCAGCCCGAACTGCCAAGCCATGTCTTCCATGGACCGGAAACAAGCATCCTGGGACCGGTTTCGGATTCATAATCCTCATCAGCCAGGCTATCTTGAATCCAGTGGCCAAGTGAGCAAGGGACTCACGTCTGAGCATACCCTGCCACACTTAGGGCGAACAAAGCGATACAAAAGGGGATGATGGACGGAGCGTTTGAGCAAATCAAACACTCACCCCCAGTCAACTGATCTGGGTTTAATCCATCACCATTCTTTAGCCCACTCAGCCACCCCATTTCAGACATGGCTATATGCAAATCAGTCTGACCCTGTGCCTCATGGGAACAGTCCAGCCCGAACTGCCAAGCCATGTCTTCCATGGACCGGAAACAAGCATCCTGGGACCGGTTTCGGATTCATAATCCTCATCAGCCAGGCTATCTTGAATCCAGTGGCCAAGTGAGCAAGGGACTCACGTCTGAGCATACCCTGCCACACTTAGGGCGAACAAAGCGATACAAAAGGGGATGATGGACGGAGCGTTTGATCTGGGTTTAATCCATCACCATTCTTTAGCCCACTCAGCCACCCCATTTCAGACATGGCTATATGCAAATCAGTCTGACCCTGTGCCTCATGGGAACAGTCCAGCCCGAACTGCCAAGCCATGTCTTCCATGGACCGGAAACAAGCATCCTGGGACCGGTTTCGGATTCATAATCCTCATCAGCCAGGCTATCTTGAATCCGGTGGCCAAGTGAGCAAGGGACTCACGTCTGAGCATACCCTGCCACACTTAGGGCGAACAAAGCGATACAAAAGGGGATGATGGACGGAGCGTTTGAGCAAATCAAACACTCACCCCCAGTCAACTGATCTGGGTTTAATCCATCACCATTCTTTAGCCCACTCAGCCACCCCATTTCAGACATGGCTATATGCAAATCAGTCTGACCCTGTGCCTCATGGGAACAGTCCAGCCCGAACTGCCAAGCCATGTCTTCCATGGACCGGAAACAAGCATCCTGGGACCGGTTTCAGATTCATAATCCTCATCAGCCAGGCTATCTTGAATCCAGTGGCCAAGTGAGCAAGGGACTCACGTCTGAGCATACCCTGCCACACTTAGGGCGAACAAAGCGATACAAAAGGGGATGATGGACGGAGCGTTTGAGCAAATCAAACACTCACCCCCAGTCAACTGATCTGGGTTTAATCCATCACCATTCTTTAGCCCACTCAGCCACCCCATTTCAGACATGGCTATATGCAAATCAGTCTGACCCTGTGCCTCATGGGAACAGTCCAGCCCGAACTGCCAAGCCATGTCTTCCATGGACCGGAAACAAGCATCCTGGGACCGGTTTCGGATTCATAATCCTCATCAGCCAGGCTATCTTGAATCCAGTGGCCAAGTGAGCAAGGGACTCACGTCTGAGCATACCCTGCCACACTTAGGGCGAACAAAGCGATACAAAAGGGGATGATGGACGGAGCGTTTGAGCAAATCAAACACTCACCCCCAGTCAACTGATCTGGGTTTAATCCATCACCATTCTTTAGCCCACTCAGCCACCCCATTTCAGACATGGCTATATGCAAATCAGTCTGACCCTGTGCCTCATGGGAACAGTCCAGCCCGAACTGCCAAGCCATGTCTTCCATGGACCGGAAACAAGCATCCTGGGACCGGTTTCGGATTCATAATCCTCATCAGCCAGGCTATCTTGAATCCAGTGGCCAAGTGAGCAAGGGACTCACCTCTGAGCATACCCTGCCACACTTAGGGCGAACAAAGCGATACAAAAGGGGATGATGGACGGAGCGTTTAAGCAAATCAAACACTCACCCCCAGTCAACTGATCTGGGTTTAATCCATCACCATTCTTTAGCCCACTCAGCCACCCCATTTCAGACATGGCTATATGCAAATCAGTCTGACCCTGTGCCTCATGGGAACAGTCCAGCCGGAACTGCCAAGCCATGTCTTCAATGGACCGGAAACAAGCATCCTGGGACCGGTTTCGGATTCATAATCCTCATCAGCCAGGCTATCTTGAATCCAGTGGCCAAGTGAGCAACGGACTCACGTCTGAGCATACCCTGCCACACTTAGGGCGAACAAAGCGATACAAAAGGGGATGATGGACGGTGCGTTTGAGCAAATCAAACACTCACCCCCAGTCAACTGATCTGGGTTTAATCCATCACCATTCTTTAGCCCACTCAGCCACCCCATTTCAGACATGGCTATATGCAAATCAGTCTGACCCTGTGCCTCATGGGAACAGTCCAGCCCGAACTGCCAAGCCATGTCTTCCATGGACCGGAAACAAGCATCCTGGGACCGGTTTCGGATTCATAATCCTCATCAGCCAGGCTATCTTGAATCCAGTGGCCAAGTGAGCAAGGGACTCACGTCTGAGCATACCCTGCCACACTTAGGGCGAACAAAGCGATACAAAAGGGGATGATGGACGGAGCGTTTGAGCAAATCAAACACTCACCCCCAGTCAACTGATCTGGGTTTAATCCATCACCATTCTTTAGCCCACTCAGCCACCAACTCAGCCACCCCACAAAGTTAGGCCTGTCCCTATTGTTGTTAGAGAGAAGGTTAAAAATCTCATTCAAGACATGCTTGCTTCGGGGGTCATAGAACCTGTAGAAGCTTCACCATGGATTTCACCCATTGTCATCACCAAGAAGTCTGATGGAAAACTCGGCTTCTGTGTGACTTGAGATCTCTAAATCAATGTGTAGTTGCGGACACTTTTACTCTTCCAAACATAACAGAGCTTGTTACTACTCTGAAAGGTGCTAATGTTTTTTCCAAACTTGATCTTAGAAGTGCGTACCACCAGATCAATCTGCTCAAAGATTCTAAACATTTAACCGCCTTCAATACCCCTCAGAGCATTTACCAATTTACACGCCTTGCTTTTGGACTAAATTCTGTGGCCAGCGTATTTCAAAGGATGGTTTCAAACATTTTCGAAGGTGGAAGTAACACCATATATTTTCAAGATGATATCTTGATATATGGCCAGTCAGTCGAACAACATAATGTCACCCTTAAGGTTGTCCTTGACAAATTGTCAGCAGAAGGTCTCATTCTTCGAAAAGAGAAATGCAAGTTTTTAGTTGATCAAATTGACTATTTAGGCTATACCATCAGCGCTTCTGGTGTTAAACCCAAAAGAGACTTGTGTAATGATATTCAGGCAGCTCCTCAACCTAAGCACAAAGACCAATTACGTTCCTTTATGGGACTTATTGAGTATTATTTAAAGTTTGTAAAACATTTCTCAGATAAAACTTCCTGCATGCGTTCTCTTCTTAAGCGGGGGTTAGCTTTACATGGGGTCCTCAACAACAATATTGTTTTGAGTGTATAAAAATATACATTTGTAATGCCAATTTATGAACTCCTTTTGATGTCAAAAGTAAGTCTATCTTAACAGTTGATGCTAGTGTTAAAGTTTTCGGAGTTATGCTATCACAGTCTAAAGGTGGGTCTGAACACACAGTTACCTTTGCTTCTAGAACATTGACTGTGGGGCATGACATTTCTATTAAGAACAGATCATAAACCCCTAGTCTTGTCCCCAGGTGGTACTGGAAAAGGATCAGCAAGGCTGGCCAAACTCGCATCTAAACTCTAAGAGTTCCAGTATTCTATTGAGTATATTCAAGGGTGGAAAATGTTCAGGTCGACTGTCTTTCTAGAATGTCTCTAGACTGGAGAACTATTGTTGATCCATCTACTATGGTGGGTGGTGATTACATTGTTGTGGCTTCTATTGAAGATGCTGTGTTTGTAGACGAGGGTGCTTTTGAGGCATGTGATTGGGAACGTGAAATGCATAAGGATCAAACTTTACAAGAAGTTACCAAACTTTTAAAATTGGGATCTAGAAGGGAGAGTTGTACCTCGATGTCTGTCTGACTATATCTCAAAGTTCTCAATGACTTTTCTCTCAACAATAAAAATGTTCTGGTTAAAGGTGAAAGATTCATTCCTCCTTTTGGTGTTAGAAACAAACTTTTAGCTCTAGCACACAAAGGTCATCTTGGGCAAACTCTCACTCAACGCCCTCTCAAAAATCACTTCTGGTGGCCAGGGTTGGATTCACAAGTGGTTGAGTGTGTGAATTGTTCAATTTGCAAAGAAGGTGAGAAACGTCTCAAAGTTGGCCCCAAACTTACTGATGTACACATACAGAACCCAGGATTACCTTGGCACAGCATCTGCCTTGATTTCATTGGTCCTTTGGAGGAACTACATGAAAGAGATATATTTGCCATTGTTGTTGTTGATTTGTTCTCTAAATGGTTGGTTGTAGAGTTTACCAATAATGTTACCACAGAGAATACCATTAAATTCTTGGGAAATCTTTTTAAGGATGAGGGTATCCCCTCCGTTCTCATCACTGACAACGATACCCAACTTGTTTCCATTGAGATGCAAACTTTTCTCAAGAACTGTGGGGTTTCTCATCATCGCACTTCGCTATATAGTCTCCAAGGTAATGCTATGTGTGAGAGAGCCAATAAAGTTGTCAAGGGAATTATCCAAATGGCCTCTGCCAGTGGGTTAGTGGTACGAAAATGGTCAATGAAATGCTTTGGGCCTATCAGACCACTCCCATTGTTGATGATCAATCTTCTCCCTTTCAACTTATGAAAGGACAAACTCCTGGCTCGAAACTTGTTCCTTCCTGGATGAAGCAAGTTACAACTTTGCAAGGTACATGCTCTGGGCTGCCTTCTTCCTTCTCTGACCCACCTTCATCTAAGTCTTCTAAGCCTTTCAAAGTGGGTGATCTTGTCAAGATCAAGAGTGGTAGAGTGGGGAGAGGTTTGTCCAAATTCAAGGGGCCCTTCAAGGTAAAACAAGTACTTGATCACTGTGTTATTCTCAACAATAGTGAATGTTGGAATTTCAGACGAGTTGCTTTATATCAAAAAGGTGATGCAACTGAACCAGAGGAAGAACACACCAGTTCTCTGAGTAGTAGTGGCTATCTTCTAGCTCAAACTCCTGATGAACATACTTCTTCAACCAGGTTGGAGGGAGTTCACTATGATGGCTGCGGTGATGCTCCCATGTCAAGGAGTTCTTTGGTAGGTGCACCACACTCTGTTTTGAATGAGCCTGTTTCTGCACGTGCCTTGAGGTCCCGCAGACCACAAGTCTTTTTACAAGACTTTATTTGCTAAATTATCTTTTAGAATTGTTGTTATTTCTTTTTTCTTTTCATTGTTTTTAACATTGGAAAGGAAGATGTGTAGTACATAAGTTGTCATTCTAGTCTTTGTAGAACACTATTACTTTACTTGTATTCCACAAGAATGCTCCTTTCTGCATGTTCCATGTTTTCTCTTGGTTAAGGATTCTGTTCTACGACAGTTGCTTGTTGCTGCCGTGGAAGGGAGTCTGCACTTGTCTCTCTCCGATTACTTAATTAAAGTAACCTTCAACTTACCTACCGGTCCATGCTGCCTTCATTTACCACAATGTGCCTATCACAATACTCAGCCACCTCATTTATAAACCAGCATAACATCATTTTGCTATCTTCAATGTTATAACCTCGACAGAGTCTTAATGTGTGACGTTACTCTTCAACTAAATACAGCCTGCTTTAATAAAATTATAGCTAATGTGTTGTAGGAAAACTGGCCACATGATACGATGGCAGTAAAAGAAAGCAGAAAACAAAAGCACAAAGCAAGGTCTCCTGTGAGCAAGCTATTAAACGTGTTCACGTCATGCCATCCATCCTTGTTCTTGTTGGCCAAACAAAGCCACAATAGCACTTTTGGTCTCATGCCCAAAGTAAACAAATGAAAAGGCAACCAACCAAGCAGCCTCCTGCCATTGATGTATGCAGTGCGCATATGTACTACGTGCCTTTGCTCTAATACATCTGCTTGACACAATCTACTCAGCAGAGCAGTGCACACTCTGGTTTCTATGCACGTCATGTGACGCAAAATCAATGACTATACAGTCTCGGGTCACTGTCAGCTCAGTCAGAACGGAAGAAATGCATACAAAACACACCTGACTCTGGTGTGATTCTTCAAGGGAATGGTAGCATCACCGAAACCTCAAAAGCGTCCAAGGCCCTTCAATTGGCTCACTCCATGTCTTTAGGTCACCAGGCCGGATTTACTTCGGCTTCGCTCCAGTGCTAGCGAAACGCAAACTGGCGCGAGAGGTCCATGCTATTTAAGACCCAGCGAATCGCGAGGCAGCTTTGTTGGTGCGACCGCGCAGGGGACGATACCAGCAGCAGGTCAAACTTAGGAGATATCTTGCGTAATTATCTGTAATGGTAAAAAAAACTGTGCAGTGTACATTATTAGTTACCCAAATTACGGTTTTATCTACACTAAATCCAGTAGAGCTGGAATGTCCACACTACAACGGGTACACAACATTTTCAGTAAGCATTGCTGGCAACTCAGGGCACAAATAACATTTGTGCCACCGACAGCTGTTTTTTTGTTGTTTGTGCACAGTTTGCTGAAATACAGGGCACAGTGGACACCATTTTGGGCATGTTATTTTTGTTTTGTCGCATAATTAGCTCTCTATAACGTGCTAAAAAGGACAAATATGGTAAATGTGGTGGTCCTAGAAGTCTTGGTATCAAGGCTCTAGCTTCTAACTTCCACATAGTGGAAGTTAGAAGCTATTTTTGGCGACTGGTGTTGAGTTACAAGTTATAAGGTGGAAAAAGCCACAAATATCGAGGCTCCAGACAGGACACGGGCACAAAGGCACATCAATCGTATAGGTGGAGAGACACAGAAAAGGAGGGTTTAAACCAACTGTTCCATACACACAATTTTTACTAGTGATGATCCAGTTAAAGCACCAACCATACCGAATGTTACCAAACCCAACCTCACCTTGCTTCTCCTCACCATCACCACTAACTCTTGCCAAGACACCACCACAGCCTTCCTTAATCCAGTTCCACTTCCACATAATACACAATGATGGCAATATTACATTTTTACATAATAATTTGTGCCACCTACTTTTGCTTATGGTTAAGTGGCAGTGGCTGGCTGTTGTGACCCAGGTACACTGACTGTCCACTCGACTTTGGACATCGAGTATAATGGGGTACCCCAGTGCCCCTCAGAAAATGAGTGTACTAGAATGAAAGAAAGGAGGTCTTCAGGGTATGGTCCACAGTTGGTTGGATTCAAAGAAATTACTGTAGTGAGGTCCTTGATGGCAATGAATCACATCAATTGGGCAGCACAGTTCTATAGCTCTCCGTCGCTGCTCAGGAACTAAAACCATGCCCTGAAGACCTCCTTTCTTTCCTTCTTCAAATCGGCTGTCCCTTGGTTCGCTTTGTTCTGAGCAAGACCCGCTGTGCCTACGAGGCAATCACGCACCTCTCTGAGTCGAAACGTCAACGTGCTCGTCATAATCCTAACCCTAATCTCTCCGCCCCACGTGAAATGGAAATTTAAATCCCAAGCGGCATGGAGATTTATGTACCTAGGTATGGATGTACTTTGAATAACCAGTTTTTAACCATCCGTACAACACTGTATAAATCTTGTTCAAACTTAGCACTTTTTTCCCCATATCACTTGCGCCGTTTGAACAACTCATATGTTCATGAACTGTGACAGCCTTTTAATGTTATCTCGACACCATAAAAAGTAAAAGAACATATTGAATTATCCCTCAATACAACTTCAATTTCTTTGGTGTGTTGTTTGTCCTTCCTTCTCTTACATTGTCATTGATTATTACAGAAAAGTTTGAGTACTGTTTTCTAATTGTTAATATTCAGTAAACCTAGAATCAATTCTGTACCCGACAGAGCCAACACTTTCCACATTTTCTTCCCTCGACTCAGATCTTCGTGGTGGTGATCACAGTCTCACACAAGGATAGACTCGAGCCTGCCTGGCCATAGCAGCTGTAAGGTCACAGGTATGGTCTGACTCTGTCCTGCTCACTCGTCGAGAGGGTGGAGCGGGGAGACAGGCAGTGGGTGAGCAGCAGTCCACCAACGGCAGAAATGGCCAATCACGGCATGGCTTGACAATAAGCCATTACAGTGATTGGTCATTGCTCCGTGGGCATAATCTCCCACCCGCAGCGCATGTGCACAAACTGTGCCCCAGAGGCTTAGACTAGACGGCAGCAACCACGTTTTTCAGCCAATCCAGATGCTGATCCTTTGCTGTTACACAGCAAGAGAGGAACGCCAGGTTTGGCTTGAGCGGGCAAACTTACTGCTCATTAGGAGACTCGAGTTATGGGGCTTTGAGCAACCCCCGCTCACTAATATGCAGAGTCGAAAAAACTCTAGTGCGCATGTCAGGCTGGCCAGAGATAGGCAGCTGTCCCGCCCGACATGCGCACTATGTGGCCTAAGTGCAGTGCACAGCTCTGCCTGTCACCCATGTGTACCTGCCTTTCAAATTAATTGAAGCCCCACCACCTTCAGAGCCACCACCATGCCAACGGCTTAATGCCGACTCGCCGGTTGTGCTTTTTGAATTGGTTCAATCATTAGAAATGTACTATACTGTGTATATTTATTTGCATGCACTGGGGGACAGAGGTCCAAATATTAGCAGGGTAATGATCTAATGCAGGAACTGCTTAAGCGGTTTCCCTGGAGCTCCTCGCTCCTTTCCCTCTGAACTCCCCTGCAGAATCCTAATTTTTTAAGCTGCCTTACAAAATGACTTTATAGCATGCGTTCATCTGCCTGCACGGAAGATCAACGTCTGATATTCCTCAGAAAGCTGAAATTCCGTAGGGGAGTTGGGGCGGGCAGGAAATCAGTCGAGGTGGTCGAATCAGCAGTCACCTGTCAATTAAATGATTCCCGCTGACAAACAGCCACACAAGAATCCCAGAAACGGCTGCTGCCCAGGAATAAAGCACACATGAGCACGATTAGAAGCAGCAAGATCTGTGTGTCGAGAGAGTTGTGTGTGCCTGGCGACTAGAGTCGTTTTAAGACATGGACAAAGTGGGCAAAGCCCACACCGTCTAAGGGGTCTCTGGAAAAGATAATTTTCTCTATCTGACCTCTAGCTCCACGTTAAGCATATTATTCAACAATTCATCATGTGGCATGAAATAGCAAAACATGGACCCCCATAGTATGTCGTACCAGGTGCCTCCACAGTTATTAAAATGACATTGCAACTGCCCCACCATTATGGCAACCAGCAGACAAGCTTCTGTGCATCAAAGTGGGCAACACGAGCCCAGCTGTAAAACCAGTGACTGCAGATGATATACACTGCTCAAGCATACGGCTGGTAGCATAACTACCTCTGTGGATGAGGAAGAATCTCACTGATTGTTGTTTCAGGCCTGAAGAACAGTTAGGCTCACCTAGTCGATGCTCGGTCACCTTTAGATCTTCTCTACCCCTCCCCTTTCTTTCCTTGCATGGAAGCCACAGCGCCTTACAACCAGTGCTTAATTTACACCTTCAAATGTGTACGTAAATCATTGAGGTGCCAATCGTACAAACATATCCTTAAAGTTTTGGGAGCAAAGCTACAGCCAACAATTGCATATGGCTCACCTATCACCAGGAGGAAAGATACTAAATTATTGGATTTACTAGTAATCAAGGCCTATAAATCAGTCTTTGGAATCTCCAGGTCAATTGGCAAAAATCAAATTGGAGTTTGGCCTCCAAAGACAGTCCATGACGGTGCAAGGGTAATTTTAACAAGTGTATGTATTCCCCATTTTTATCTGACCCGGACTCTTTAGCAAAACAAGCATTTGCAATGCAATAGGTCTCGCATTAGGAAAGTTTGAGCTATTGTTATTGTAAATGACAAATTTTTTATTTATGTGTTGGTTTTGAAAATAGCGAAATTAATAGCTTTGTCATTTACAATGCCAATAGTTATACCTTTCGCAAATGTGACACCTATAGCATTTGTAATGCAATATGTGTTGTATTTACGTGACTTAGATGTATTGATATTACAAATAACAAAGGCTTTTATTTTTTTTTAGATAATTAATACTTAAATAAAAGTTATTGTAATTTATAATGGCAATAGTTTAAACTTTTGTAAATAACTTTTGTGAAGATTATCTTCAGTGTATTTTATTGTGACGAAAATCCAAGAACAGAAGTGAAATATTAACATCTTTTTGTGACATTTGTAATAAAGCTTGAAACATTGAGAGAACATATTTGAACCAGTTGTTGTTGAATGATTGCACAGATTGATGCTTTGGTGGCGCTCAGTGATATGGTGGCGACGAGTGATGCTGTGGCGTTAAGTGATGCTGTGGTAGCGCATAGTGATGTTGTGGTGCCCCTGAGTGATGCTGTGGTGCCCTTGAGTGATGCTGTGGGGGTGCTGAGTAATGCTGTGGTGATGCGATAGATAGAGGGAGGGCGATAGATAGAGGGAGGGCGATAGATAGAGGGAGGGCGATAGATAGATAGAGTGAGGGCGATAGACAGATAGATAGATACATAGATAGAGTAAGGGCGATAGATAGCTAGACAGATAGAGTGAGGGCGATCGATAGATAGATAGATAGGTAGATAGATAGATAGATAGAGTAATGGCGATAGATAGACAGATAGATAGAGTGAGGGCGATAGAGTGAGGGCGATAGATAGAGTGAGGGCGATAGATAGAGTGAGGGCAATAGATAGAATGAGGGCAATAGATAGATAAAGTGAGGGCGATAGATAGATAGATATAGGGCGATAGATCGATAGAGGGCTTTAGATAGAGTGAGGGTGATAGATAGATGGAGGGAGGGCAATGGATAGAGTGAGGGCGATAGATAGATAGAGGGCGATAGATAGATAGATTGATAGAGTGAGGAGCGATAGATGGATTGATAGAGTGAGGTCGATAGATAAAGGGAGGGCGATAGATAGAGTGAGGGCGATGGATAGATAAAGTGAGGGCGATAGATAGATAGAGTGAGGGCGATAGATAGATAGAGTGAGCGCAATAGATAGAGATTGCGATAGATAGAGTGTGGGCGATAGATAGAGTGAGGGAGATAGATAGATAGAGTAATTATGTGGCATTTTATTATGTGGCACTGAGTGGTATTTGGAGTGTATGTTGCATTGAGTGTAGTGTAATTATGTGGCATGTAATTATGTGGCACTGAGTGGTATTTGGAGTGTGTTGCAATGAGTGCAGTGTAATTATGTGGCGTGCAATTATGTGGCACTGAGTGGTATTTGGAGTGTATGTTGCATTGAGCGCAGTGTAATTATGTAGCATATAATTATGTGGCACTGAGTGGTATTATGAGGAGAGTATGTTGTATTCAGTAGAGTGTAATTGTGTGGAGTGTAATTATGTGGCACTGAGTGGTATTGTTTGGAGTGTATGTTGCATTGAGGGCAGTGTGATTATGTGGCGTGTAATAATGTGGCACTGAGTGGTATTTGGAGTGTATGTTGCATTGAGTGCAATGTAATTATGTGGCGTGTAATTATGTGGCACTGAGTGGTATCTGGAGTGTATGTTGCATTGAGTGCAGTGTAATTATGTGGCGTGTAATTATGTGGCACTGAGTGGTATCTGGAGTGTATGTTGCATTGAGTGCAGTGTAATTATGTGGCGTGTAATTATGTGGCACTGAATGGTATTTGGAGTGTATGTTGCGTTGAGCGCAGTGTAATCATGTGGTGTGTAATTATGTGGCACTGAGTGGTATTTGGAGTGTATGTTGCATTGAGGGTGCAGAGTGTGTGAGGGTGCAGAGTGTGTGAGGGTGCAGATTGTGAGGGTGCAGAGTGTGGGCCTAAAGTAGTGTGAGGGCGCAGTGTGCGTGGCCTAAAGTAGTCTGAGGGCGCAGTGTGTGTGAGGGTGCAGAGTGTGCAGAGTGTGTGAGGGTGCAGAGTGTGTGAGGGTGCAGAGTGTGAGGGCACAGGGTGTGTGGCCTAAAGTAGAGTGAGGGCGCAGTGTGTGTGGGAGGGAGCACAGAATTCTCTTCTTTAAATTCGAATGAACTGTAAAAATGAATAAAGTAATTTATAAAACGACATTTGCAAAAGTCTGATTCACCGGAATGTAGTACCACAGCTCCGTGTTACAGTGAATTAATCCTTCGATATCACTTAAGTACATTTACGGGTTTAAGCATTTTCTACATGTTCAGTTCACAGATATAACATTGTATCAAATCCACAGAGGCCAGACGGCCGGGCACAGCCGAGCATTGGCAAGAGGAGCTCCAGGGCAGCCCTGCCACGAAGCCACAATGGGCAAGTGGTACACGGGTGAATGCACGGCAATGGAACAGTAAAAATGGGCGAATGGCGCAGCGGCGTACATCATGGTACATTGTAGGGCACAACCAAAATGGGCATGTGGTACACCAAAGCCAACTTGGAACATCAGAGGGCACAGCCTATATGGGCAAGTGGAGCGCCTGGTACACCTTGGCAGTGCACAGAGCACAGCCAGAATTACAAGTGAAACTGCGGGGCTTCCTGGCACAGTACAAGACACAAAGCACCACAGCTAACATTGGCATAGACTGCAGGGCACAGCCAGACTGAGCAACCAGGGACCCAAACCTAACATTGGCTCAAACGGCAGGGCACAGCGGGACCGGGCAACCAGGGCACCAGAGCCGGCATTGGCACAGACCACAGGGCACAGCGAGAGAGGGCAGCTGCAGCACTTGGCCACACTTGGCACAGGCGGCTGAACATGGCATGAGGCGCACTAGGACAACTGGGCAGATTGGAGAGCAGACATACAAACTGGCACCAATGCCAAGCTGGCAGACTACGGAGCATGGTAAAACTGGTTCTGGTGCAAGCGGACTCTGCAGAGCAGGGTTTAAAGGACAACTACGTGACCAGGGCAAACCTGGGCAAGATGCAGGGCCCAGTAAGAGTGGGCACCTGGCGCACTACACTGGGCAGACTGTAGGGCAGAGGTAAGAAGTAGGGTTGGTCTGGACCTACTGCAGGTGAAAGAAATCCTTAAAAAGGTGCCCTAGACACAGGGCAGAGGCAGGCGTGTAAGATCAATACCAGCCTCTGGGCGGCACAGCGCTCTCTCACCCACGCTGCTTTGACACCTCACCTCGTCCCCACACAGGAACATGCAAGCTCAGGCCCGGGACATGCATGTTACATGCAGACTGTCACAGGGGCAGCCAGGTTTGGAGCCCCCTGGTCAGGGTCTAGCTTTGTCAAGTGCTGTGCTAGGCCACGGTACCCTCCTGTGCCATCCTGAGAGGGCACAACACCCACATCTGGATAAATTGACAGCCAGCACTCCCTTCGCCATTTCTGTAGGTTAGGAAACAGTAGCAGGGACCCTAAAAGTTGAAACAAGTATCCTTGAGCTTTCCTGCAGCCGGTTTAATATTGTTATAGATGTGACATCACAGAAAGGCCGTGCGACCCTCATTGTCCAGCTGTCCTGGTGGCTGGCACGAGCTGAAGTAGTGAAAATTACGTCTATGCATCTGTAAACTAAAAAATAACAAGAATAAATCCTCTCAGTTGTGTAATTAAAATGCCATTTCATATGCACATTTGATATACACGTGTTAGGTACATTTGCATTCACGCGAATTTCCTAAACTACAGTAAAACGTATTATTATAACATAGTTATTGCACGAAATCTCTCTGAAAGAGAGTTAAAGCTCCAAAATCTCCCTAAAATGAAAACACTGAAGCAGTCTCCCGAGAACTGCTATAAACCCGAGATCAGTGTGAGGGCATCGACGCTCAGTGAAGTGTGTGTGACAATCCGTACTCCTCCTGAAAGCGCTGGAAGGAATCGCAGCGCTACATAACAAAAACACTAAATAACAAGCATTTGCGGCCGCAAAAAAAAAAATTGGCCGCGAAATGAAAATAAAACAAAAAAGCATTAGACATAGCGTAGAAATTAGGGTAGTAAAACGGCCTCACGGGTTATCCACTGGGTGTATTACGTGTTCTGTGACGAGACCTGGGAGGGCGGGGGCTGCCCGCACATGCGCGGCATTTCTAACTTTCATTCTGAGAGCCCCGGTTAGAAATGCCACGCATGCGGGGCAGCCCCCGCCCTCCCAGGTCGTCCGGCAGCTGAAGTCCCGTCGTGAAGAACATCGGAAAGGGGCGAACATGCCTAAGGGGAGAGGAGCCCGGTGAGTGGGAGTGGGGGTGAGGGTGTACGCGCGTGTGTCTGTGTGTGTTCGAGTGTGTGTGTCTGTGCGTGCGTCTGTCTGTGTGCGCGTGTGTCGGTTTAAGGGGGGATGCGTGTGTGTATGAAGTGTGTGTGTGCCTGTGTATGCGCGTGGCTGTGTATGTGCGCATGCGTGAGTGTGGCTGTGTGAGTGTGTTTGCACATGGGAATATGAGGCACGAGAGGGGCACGGCGCCGTGCGCGCCCACGAGGTGAAATCTGCGCTTGTGCCCCTCTCGTGTCTACATTCCCAAATACGGGCAGCAATAGGTCTCGAAGCAGACTGTGTCTGCTCGACCTAAAAACTGCTGCTGCGAAATAACTCACTGTTTACAGAGATGCCTGGCAATCCCATACTTTAACCTGCCTACAGAGTTTTTATCTGCAGTCAGGACTTCCAGAAATGACAATGCCCAGTTTTAAACAATTTTTAAAAAGAAAGTTTCAAGTGAATTCACTTAATGCGGATAAGGCAGCTTTAGTGGCAAAAACACAAGCTTGGTCTGGATTCATTCTCATCAGTCCTTGCGTATCCAGCCCCATTTGAATGCCTATTTATCGGCTCATATAAAGTAAACATTTTTAAAATGAAGACTTGGCATATACCCATCTAAGGAGGGCACGCTGACCTGAAAGCAACAATGGCCAACTACATAATGTTGACTGTGTGGTTGGCCTTGTGAAACCTTATTACATATTGGGTGTGTCCTAAACTGCTCAAAACACATTGTGCACCATTAAAACCCTTATTCCTGAAGGATGGGGTAAGATCAGCTCGCCAGGCACTTATCTTATGTTTATTAGGTAAATCGAATCCATTATTATGTCAAATTATAAAAAATTTAACAATTGCTGAAAAACTGCAGGTGTCTGTAGTTTAAATATAAAGGTGTATAACTATTGTTAAGGGATAGTTTAATGGGTCAGAAAATATAAGGGTGTTGTTTTTAGGCTACTGACACTGGAACACCTTTGCAGTTTGACTCAATGACTCTGTTTTTAGGCAATTTTGGCAATCAGGCTCTAACGAGTATACGAAAGCATAGAGACAGTTTATTGTCCATTTGCACAAGGGTACATAATAGGCCACTTTATTTCAACAATCTTTTATTAGCAAGTTGGAAAAACACACTTTCAAGGGATGGGTCAACTGGATCACCTTTCTAAGAGGGGCCGACAACATAGCGGCAACACACGCTCCCAACCACACAGCGAGAGGCGAAATGTGGTCATCCCCATAATAGGCACTTTAAATCTTATTTGCACCATGTTAAATAATGTCTAAAGTTCGTATTGTATTTTCCTGGGAACTTGACCCCTATATGTTATTAGTTTCATGATTAATGAGCAACTGCGATAAAAGATGTGTATATGTGGTATCAATGTTCTAGTACGGCATGTAACCATTGAAACATTTCTTTTTTGTGAGAACAGTTGAACATTAATCGGCGAATCAGGAAATTGTTTTTATTTAGGATGCTAATGTTTTAATTGCAATGATTTTGGCGCAAAAGAATTATTACAGTGCTTAATTTAACCCGGTGATTGCTGGTGGGGCCAACTGATACTCATTTTTTAGCGCCAGCACTTCAAATCAAACCAAATACAACTTTATTCGAGCTTAGTTACACAAGTCATAAAAGTACAAATTTATTCTAAAATTCCAAAACATAATATGACCATATATACAAAGTAAAAAATTAGAGACCAATCTGTCAAAATTGTCAAATTCATGATAGGCCATTTTATAAAACCCAGTTAAAATTCTGTTAAAATGATATAAATGGTTACAATTACATAAATCTCTTACTAACAGGTAAAGCCCATATTACAGAAATAAACCACTTCTATGTTCATTTTTACTAATTAGACAGCGACCCCATCTTCCTGTTTCTAATGATTGCCTACAAAAAAAGAAGCTAGGGAAAAACATACAAACGGGTCCTGGAGGATGTTTACAAAATACATGGCCACCCTACATTGTTTACATTTGTGAAACCTCAAAATTGGAAGAATACATCTTTTCCTTTCTGCAGTATAGTACTTACAGAATAGTGTTAGATGGAGGTCTGACTGAGGAGAGTGATTATTGCATGGGCAAGGTGACAAATCTGAAATTTTGTATCTTGTTTGCAGCTACCCTAGCATTAGAGGGATCAAATTCATTCGAAAATGTAGAAGGATGAATCTATGCTGTGTGTTATTAATACATGAGAGATAATAAAAACCTTCCTCTGGTCTGGGTGGAACTAGGCAATAGAGGATTTTTTAGTGCAATTTTTTTCCCTTCGGGTGCCCTTTGCTCTCTGCAATAATAGGTCAATTATCCTTTTCTTCAGAATCTTTATACAAGTTTCGATGTCTTGGAATAATTCGTCTACCCCTAATGCAATTAGTTGTGTCTCTACATAGTTTATCCAACCAATCCTCTTATAATAATACAATCTGCAACAGTCCGTGATAATACGTTGGGTCAGATCTACAGTAGACCTCTGCCAGATCAAGTACCACAACAAGAGTGGTTCCAATCTAATGCAGTCGCTGAAGTCCGGTAGCCCCAATTCTAGATGTAAGATATAGTTGGAAGCAGATGGGGGTAGAGAAACCTGGTTTTTAAAAAAGGTGTCTTCCAATTGCTGGAGGTGTTCAACATTGGCCGTCCCCCAGACTCCCGCCCCATAGTCCCCCAGACTCCCGCCCCATATTTTATAGCAGCCATGGTTTTTGTGGAGTATATCTTTTTGACTGCGTCCAGGGGACTCACACCTAGCTTCTTTTAATACCTTGGAGACTCCTTTCCATACTCTGGGCTCTTGCTGCCACCAAGTTAATCCAAGAGTGATTTTTATCGAAAAGGACTCCTAGATATAAAAAAACAGTCAACCACATCGATCTTCTTTGATGCCAATTGAAGTTGGGGTGTTTCTCTCCTCTGACTGCTCCTGCAACTATTATGAAGGATTTTGATTTGTTTACTTTTAAATCTAGGGAGGCCATGAATGTTTTATAAGCTGTAATTAGGGATTGTAAGGCTACCCCTGTTCTGGCCATTAGTGCTGCGTCGTTGGCGTACGCCAGTATCAGAAGTGGGCTATGATCGAATTTAGGCATGTCCTGTGGTGTGGCAGAGAGGACGGCCTCTACCCCCATTTATTTTTCATCATTAGAGATCGACCAAGAGGAAAAACAAGCACAGTGGAAAAAAGAAGGAAGAGAAAGACGGAATAAAACATCACAAAAGAAAAAAATCAAGAACTTGCAAGAGAGAGAGAAATAGGCAAAGTGTCTGGCAGGGGATTAAAGAGGCATAGGGGGGTTCAAGACTACACATTTGGCTTCAAGACATTTAGTAGCACTGACTGCAGGCTTCTGAGAAGAGGTTTGGGCAATAGCACACATTCTATTACAAATTAAGCACTGCTCACAATCTCTTATCACTTTCTATATCTTATTCGTTAGTTAGGGGTAAAAGAATAAGTTACTTACATGTGGTAGACATATTCAAGTTGTGGATTCCTTACCTTTTGATTTTCCTGCATGTCCGTGTCCATCGTCGGCACCGCAGGACCTTTATAGACGCTGCCCAACACGCTGATGTCAGTTCTTAATATGACTTTCCACTCCAGAAGCACAGAGCCATGAAAACCACTGACCACTGGTGCGTCAAAACTAGGGCCCTTTAGGGAAATTCCTATCCCTAGACATCCGTACGCAGTGCAGGCAGAATGGGTGGGGCTGTAAGGAATCTACAACTAGAATATGTCTCTACCAGAAACATGGTTACTGAAGATAAGTAACGTATGCATCTGATAGAGACTTCTAGTTGTAGATTCCTTACCTTTTGAATATATAACCAAGCAATACCAACCCCGGATGAGGGTCTGTGAACCAAAATCACACAAGGCAGTCCTGGAGGAACGAACGGGCATCCCTCTGGACTTGGCTGTCCAGGCTGCAGTGTCTGGTAAATGTGTGTGGGGATACACACGTTTCTGCCTGACAGATATCCAGGACTTGGACTCCGTGTGCTAATGCAGTGGTTCCCACTGTTGCTCTAGTAGAATTAGCACATAACCCCACAGGAGGTTCCTTCTTCAACAATGTGTAGCACAATTAAATGCAGAGGACAACATGCATCAAAAGATGGTCCTTTTCTGTACTGCCCGACCTTTCTCGGCACCCACATAGCCAATGAAGAGTTGATCTTTGTAAGACCTGACACCCTTGGCGTGGTTTTCCCCCATCTTTTTGCCTCTGCCTCTTGTATTTTTGATGCTGTGCTGGATTTCGTTTTTGCTGGTTTAGATGCTTTGGGCACTCTGCCACTGCTGATCAGTGCCAGAGTGTAAGTGCTCCCTATGTAAATTGTCATATTGATTGGGTATACCTGATTGGCATATTTGTATCACCATGAAGTCCCTAGTAAAGTGCACTGTGTGTGCCAGGGCTGGTGATGACAGATGCTACTAGTGGGCCTGCAGCGCAGATTGCGCCACCCACATAAGTAGCCCTAAAATGGTGCCTCAGGCCTGCCAGCGCAGTGCCTGTGTGCAATCAGTGGTCTGCCATGTCCGCCTGGCCAGTGTCCCCACTGGCTGGGCCTAACCCGTCCCTGTCTGTGCACATCAGACACCCCTATGGAAGGCTCAAGGTACCCCCCAGGGCAGGGTGCAGTGTATGGGTTAGGTAGAGCATGTACTAGTGCAGGTCACATGCTCTGGTAGTGAGCGGCAGCCATTTTGTGTGCTCACTGCTGCAAGGTTATCTTGCCCCATAGACTAACATGGGGAGGCTGGTCCCAATGGATACCAGCCTATCTTCCCATAGGAACAAGATGGGACATAAGTGATTGATATCCCTGAACTCAGAATTTAATAACACATCTTTATAGTAAAGGTTGTTTTTAAATTCTGTGTTTGAGAATAGTACTTTTAGAAAGTGGCTGTTCTCTTGTCTAACCTTTCTGTGTGCCTGGGCCTGCTTGTGGATTGACTGTCTGGTTTGAGGGTGACAGGGGCTGCAGAGCCCCCAGGAGGTTGTCTGAGTCAGCCCGTGGATGAAAGGCTGCATCTGCTGCCAGGGAAGTGGGAGGAGATAGCAACCGGGAGTGAATAGGGCTGTGCCTGCCTGACCACAATGCTGGCTCCACCTCCCGCTGGGCGACTGTCACCTCTGTCCCTGATACTGAAAGAAAGAAGGAAGCCAGGAAGCCCAAGGGCTCCAGCAACACCCAAGAACTGGTTTAGACCGGGCTCAGGGCCCCCTTGCACAAAGACTTAAAAGAACTTCAAAGACTTTTTGGGGTATAAGAGAAGGACCCCTGACAACAGAAAAGCAGATTCTACAATCAACTGGAACCTCTGCTGGAAGAAGGACTGCTGAAGAACTAAAGGAAGATTGCCTTGCTGTGTGCTCTAAGGGCTGACCTGTTCTGCTGACCAACTGAAGCTGAGGAGAAGAGGGACTTTGCTGTGTGCTGTGTCCCTGCTTGCTTGAACTACAGAGACTTTGCTGTGTGCTGTGTCTTTTAACTGAATCTCCAAGGGCCTGAGAAGAGCTGGCCTCCTGTCCTGAAACCCAGGGTCAAAAGGTTCCATTGCAACTGAAACTGCTGAGGAGATCGTGTGATGTTTTGCCACAACGCGTGTTTCTGCTTGCCAGCTGAGGGAGACGATCGTTGTGCTCATCGGCACAAATTCAGGGGTGAGAGGAGGCCCGTGGTGCCTCCCTGCATACAGAATCACCCCCGACGATCTGCCGGTTTAAAGTGGTCCAGCCGCGACCTGTGGCCCCGAAAATCTCTTGCCGCCAAATCACCGCCGCGGCCCGGGGCCAGAAACACCCTCCAAAGTTGCCGTCCTTGATCGGAGCTGCGGTAGCGAAGATCCAAGCCGCCGCGCTCCCATTGGCCCAGAAGAACGAGCCCCCTCAGTGATCGCCGCGCTAGGATTGGCCTAGCGCCGCCGCGTCATCACTGAGGCTGCGTCCCGATTGGCCGGTTGTGCGTGTGTCAGGAAGGGCCTGTCCCAAGAGCTGCACTGCCATTGGCTGACTCCCCGGTGTCTGAGGAGGCTCGTCGCGAAGGCCGCGACAGGATTGGTCCGCGGGACCGGGACCCCAGAAGCAACCGCCGAGAGCCGTGTTGCGAGCGCCGAAGCCGGGGAATACTGACCCAACCTCGCCCAGGGAGCGAGGTGAGTGCTTCCTGCCCCTGGCCTGTTTGTCCCTGCTCGGAGCGCCGAGCTAGCTCCCCGCCGCTCCCCAAGGATCTGAGAGCGGGCGGAGGGCTGCTGGGACCGGCCGGGGCTGGGAGCGAGTCTGTTCTGCTCGGCACGGTGGTGCCTGACGTCATTGGTGGGGCGCGCTCGCAATGCTTGGGCGCAGTAGTTTGAAGGGCTGATTCTTGAAGTTAATTACACGCTGGCATTGCTTTGACAGCTCCTTTAAAGAGCTGATTTTGAAATAAGTCAGTATTATTATTTTTAATACGGATTTACAGAGACTAGAGACTATTCTTTCATAATAGAACTTCCTAAACACAAGTGCAACCATCAAGATTAAGTGCAACCTTTTACCAGAGAAGCAACTATAGTGTACTGTTGATTTTTACTGCTGCAACTAGATAAAGTTATATTTTTATAAATATACTTACCTGTGTGGTCTCAGTTTGTGGTGGATGGGGAGTCATTGTTTGTGTTAAGTGCATTTATTATACACATTGCCTTGGGGATAAGCCTGCCTGCTCGCGCCAAGCTACCTAGAGGGGGAGCAGGAGTTATCTACTGTGTGTATTCCTTCACCCTGACAAGAAGCAAGGGTCCCTACTTGGTCTAAGGTACTTACCTCTGCCAATTAGAGACCCCCAGATCTAACATTGTTGGACAGCGGTGCGGATGTTGAACTAATATTTGCACTTGACCTACAGTGATTTCTTGTACATCACTAGTCTAGTTTTAGCAGCACAGGTTGCACAAGATTTTTCTTTTTGGTGAAACCTATTTTTGAAAGTCTAGGAAGCATCATGTCTCAGAAAGCAGTAAGCGAAGGAGTAGAATTGGAATTTGAAATTCAGGAGTTGCTCATCTATAAAAAAGGAGCAGCTGAAGCAATTCTGCAAACAGCTTGGATGCCCAGTGAAGGGCAGCGCAAACAAGGAAGAGCTACAGAAAGCTCTAAGGGCCTGGTGGGAGGCCAAACATGTTGCAGAAGATGTTACTGGAGAGGGAGGCACACAGGAGAATGCTTTTGTATCCAGTGATTTGCCAGTGAATAGGCCAGCTTCTAGGATTGGAAGCAACCATTCCAGTAGGGGTCTTTCTCCAGAGGAGCTGGAGGACAATCAGAGGGCTAGGGCCCATGAGATTGAGCTTTTTAAACTCAAGACCCAAGCAGAAGAGAGAAAGGTTCGCCTTGACAATGAGGAGAAGGCGGAGGAGAGAAGAAATGCTCTCGCTTTGGAGGAGAAGAAACTCCAGTTGGCTCATGAGTTGAGTCTGAGGGAGCTGGACCTTAAAGCTAAACAAGGGGAGTCCAGTTCTAAGGGTGGCAGCGTACAGCCAGTGCAGGCGGGTAAGGTATACATACCCAAAGATTTGGTGCAGAATTATCAGAGGGGTGAGGATATCTATGCATGGTTTAGATCCTATGAGCTTGCCTTAAAGATGAATGAAGTGCCTGAGAAGAGTTGGGGGGCAGGTTTGTGGAAGCATTTTGAGGCCTCTGGGAGGGATGTCTTGGCACCCTTAGAAGCAGCAGGTACCTTAACCTACCCCACTATGAAGGAGGCTTTATGCCTCAGGTATGGGCTTACTCCAGAACAGTACCGCCAGAAGTTTAGGAACTTCAAGAAACTTGATTCTAGTACTTGGGTGGAGTGTGTGAGTATGTACACGCGTGCACTGGAAGGTTGGATAAAGGGCAGCAAAGTAACTGATTATGTGGGGTTGTGTCAATTGATTAGGTGGGAGCACTTGAGTAGTTTATATGTTCCAGAGCTGCGCCAGCATCTTTTAGACAGCAAGCTAACTGATCCCAGTGAGCTTGCTAAGGAGGCGGACCGCTGGACTAGCACCAGGGTCCACAAGGGGGTGGTAAGTACCCCAGCCAAGGGTGCACAGGGTCCCCAGCAGAAGGGTGGGGAGGACAAAGGTAAGAGTAAGGAGTCTTCTAAAGGGCCCCAAACTAGATCAAAGGAGAAGGAGTCCCAACACCCCAAGCCTAAGAAGCCTTGGCCCCCATAAGGGCAGGCAGGACGACAGAGCTCAGCCTACTTGCTACGCATGTAGAGAGGTGGGGCACATTGCCCCCAAATGTACCAACAAAACCTCAGCGCCCACTGGTGCTCCAACCCCAGGGTTAGCCAGTGTAGTTTTGGGAGGTGATTTGGTTTCCAGTGGGGAGGTGGGGTTAGCAGTGATGACCCTTGTCTCTTTAGGAGACCAAGAGATGGTCCAGGAAACCTTGCTGCCCGCTAACACTAAAAAATACGGGCAGAAGGTGAGCATCAATGGAAGAGAGATAGAGGCTCTGAGAGACACAGGGGCCAGCGTGACATCTGTCAGGTGTCAGTGGGTGTCTGAAGAGCAGATCATTCCCAATGTACTCCGTCCTGTGGTGGCAGCTGACAGTTCAGTGCGCCTCTGCAAGTTGGCACATGTTCCCTATGAGTGGGAGGGAGTCTCCGGTCTTTTGGATGTGGTTGCCAGTGATGCCTTGCCTGTAGACTGTCTATTAGGTAACGACCTGGAGAGCTCTCCATGGAAGGATGTGGAGCACAGAACTCATTGGAGATGTTGGGCTTGCCTGCGTGGATCTGTGTGACCACACGTGCAATGTCAGCCAGTAGGGGTGGATTAGCAGAACTGGAGCCTGGAACAATGGCCCAGGGACCTGCCAAGAGAGGAAGGGGTAGAGGGCGTGGGAAACCAGCCCCCGCCGTTCCCACGGTCCAGGAGGAAGCAGAACCGGAGGGGGATGCCCTGGAACCTACAGGGGAGCAGGTGGCCGAACTGGGGGAATTGCCTGAGCTGTCCCAGTGGCAAAAAGATGGTGGTCCCTCCAGGGAGGAATTCTGCCAGGCTCAGAAGGAGTGCCCTTCTCTCATTGGTGTGCGGCAGCAGGCTGCAGACCAGGCA
Organism: Lissotriton helveticus; assembly: GCF_964261635.1. Taxonomy (NCBI): domain Eukaryota; kingdom Metazoa; phylum Chordata; class Amphibia; order Caudata; family Salamandridae; genus Lissotriton; species Lissotriton helveticus. The sequence continues at coordinate 1,540,237,860 of NC_136065.1, read as the reverse complement.
GCAGGTCTGGGGTCCAAGGAACATTTGATTTACTGGGAGGATGACTTACTTTATAGTGAGCCTAAGTTCACTGAGCCCGGTGCAGCCTGTGTGCTGGTGGTACCTGAGCGCTTCAGGAACTTCCTACTGGGTCTGTCTCATGACGTGCCTCTCGCAGGACATCTGGGGCAAGACAAGACCTATCACAGGCTTGTTACCCACTTTTACTGGCCCCAGATGAAGAAGCACGTCGCTGCCTTTTGTAAGTCTTGCCAAACTTGTCAGGCCAGTGGCAAGAGCGGAGGGAAGTGCGTGGCACCCCTCCAACACTTTCCTGTGGTGAGCACCCCTTTTGAGCGGGTGGGCATTGACATTGTGGGACCCCTGGACCCCAAGACAGCCTTAGGCAACAGGTTTATCCTGGTCTTGGTGGACCATGCCACCCGGTACCCGGAAGCAGTCCCTCTCAGGACAGTCACAGCCCCCGTGGTGGCCGTGCCTTAATGGGGATCGTTTCCCGTGTGGGGTTCCCCAGAGAGGTGGTCTCCGACCGGGGTACAAACTTCATCTCTAGGTACATGAAGTCTCTGTGGGTGGAGTGTGGGGTGACATACAAGTTCACCACTCCTTACCATCCTCAAGGAAATGGGTTGGTTGAAAGATTCAACCGCCCCCTAAAAGGCATGATTATGGGCCTAGAAGAGCCCATGAGGCGGAAGTGGGACGTCTTGTTACCATGCCTGTTGTTTGCCTACAGGGAGGTACCTCAGAAATCCTTAGGGTTCAGTCCCTTTGAGTTGCTGTATGGCCGCCCTGTCAGAGGACCTCTCACTCTGGTGAAGGAGGGGTGGGAGAAATCCCGTGGGAAAACTCCTCAGGATGTGTTCAGCTATGTGCTGGCCATTCGCAACCAGACCAAGCGCTTCAGGAAGCTCGCTCAAGAGAACCTGGAGGCTAGCCAGGAGGAAATGAAAAGATGGTACGACCAGAACACTTCTCTGGTTGAGTTCCACCCTGGTCAGAAAGTGTGGGTGATGGCGCCGGTGGAGCCTTGTGCGCTCCGTGACAAGTGGACCGGGCCATATGAGGTGGTAGAGCGCAAGAGCGAGGTTACCTACTTGGTTAACATGAAGACTCCCAGGCAGCCCCTGAGAGTGTTGCACGTAAACCGCCTCAAACTCCACTTTGAGAGGTCTGAAGTGACTATGCTCCTGGCTACAGATGCTGGAGGGGAGGAGGATAGTGATCCTCTCCCTGACCTCCTGGCAACCAAGGAGCAAGACGGGTCAGTAGATGGTGTGATACTCTCACCCACCCGGACCCCAGAACAGCAGAAGGACTGTCGCCAGGTCTTGGGTCAGTTCGCCCCCCTGTTCTCCCTGACCCCAGGTGTCACCAACTGGTGCGTCCACGATGTGGACACTGGAGATAGTCTGCCTGTGAAACAGAAGTTTTACAGGGTGGCTGACAAGGTCAGAGCTAGCATCAAGGAAGAAGTTTCCAAGATGTTAGCGCTAGGGGTAATTGAGCCCTCCAGCAGCCCCTGGGCTAGCCCAGTGGTCTTAGTGCCTAAGAAAGCTGCTACCCCTGGTGGCCCCCCAGAACTCCGGTTCTGCGTGGACTAAAGTGGGCTCAATGCGGTCACCAAGACTGACGCGCACCCCATCCCCAGAGCTGATGAGCTGGTGGATCGGTTGGGAGCTGCCCAGTACCTCAGCACCTTTGATTTGACTTCAGGGTACTGGCAGATTGCCTTAACTGAAGGGGCCAAGGAGAGGTCAGCATTTTCAACGCCAGAGGGGCACTTCCAGTTTCGTGTCATGCCCTTTGGGTTGAAAAATGCCCCTGCCACAATCCAGAGACTGGTCAACCAGGTATTAGCAGGGCTGGAGGAATTCAGCACAGCATACCTGGATGACATTGCTGTGTTCAGCTCCACTTGGGAGGAACACCTGCAACACCTCTGTGAAGTGTTGAAGGCAGGCCTCACTATCAAGGCCAGTAAGTGCCAGATAGGGCAGGGATCAGTGATGTATTTGGGACACCAGGTGGGGAGCGGCCAGGTGGCGCCCCTACAGGGAAAGATTGATACCATTCTGGCTTGGGAACCCCCCATGACTCAGACTGAGGTGAGAGCCTTTCTAGGTCTCACTGGGTATTACAGACGGTTTGTCAAAGGATATGGCACCATTGTGGCCCCTTTGACAGAGCTGACATCTAGAAATCAGCCCAGGAAAGTGAATTGGACCGAGGCCTGTCAAACTGCTTTTGACGCCCTCAAAACTCCCATGTGCACAGCACCGGTGCTTAAGGCACCTGACTTTTCCAGTGAGTTCATTGTGCAAACTGATGCTTCAGAGCAAGGCGTGGGAGCAGTACTGTCACAAATCAACGATGAGGGCGGAGACCAACCAGTAGCTTTCATTAGTAGGAGGCTACTCCCCAGGGAACAGAGATGGAGTGCAATTGAAAGGGAAGCTTTCGCTGTGGTCTGGGCTCTGAAGAAGCTGAGGCCCTACCTGTTTGGGACTCACTTCCGTGTTCAGACCGACCACAGGCCCCTCAGATGGTTAATGCAGATGAGGGGTGAGAATCCAAAACTGTTGAGGAGGTCCATTTCCCTACAGGGGATGGACTTTACGGTGGAGCACCGCCCTGGTACAGAACACGCCAATGCTGATGGTCTGTCCAGATTCTTCCGCCTTAGTAATGAGGACTCCCAAGAGGTTGGGTAGTTCTCCCCACTTTCAGCTGGAGGGGACACGTGTTAGACCTGACACCCATGGCGTGGTTTTCCCCCCATCTTTTTGCCTCTGCCTCATGTATTTTTGATGCTGTGCTGGATTTCGTTTTTGCTGGTTTAGATGCTTTGGACACTCTGCCACTGCTGATCAGTGCCAGAGTGTAAGTGCTCCCTATGTAAATTGTCATATTGATTGGGTATACCTGATTGGCATATTTGTATCACCATGAAGTCCCTAGTAAAGTGCACTGTGTGTGCCAGGGCTGGTGATGACAGGTGCTACTAGTGGGCCTGCAGCTCAGATTGCGCCACCCACATAAGTAGCCCTAAAATGGTGTCTCAGGCCTGCCAGCGCAGTGCCTGTGTGCAATCAGTGGACTGCCATGTCCGCCTGGCCAGTGTCCCCACTGGCTGGGCCTAACCCTTCCCTGTCTGTGCACATCAGTCACCCCTATGGAAGGCTCAAGGTACCCCCCTGGGCAGGGTGCAGTGTATGGGTAAGGTAGAGCATGTACTAGTGCAGGTCACATGCTCTGGTAGTGAGCGGCAGCCATTTTGTGTGCTCACTGCTGCAAGGTTATCTTGCTCCATAGACTAACATGGGGGAGGCTGGTCCCAATGGATACCAGCCTATCTTCCCATAGGAACAAGATGGGACATAAGTGATTGATATCCCTGAACTCAGAATTTAATAACACATCTTTTAATAAAGGTTGTTTTTAAATTCTGTGTTTGAGAATAGTACTTTTAGAAAGTGGCTGTTCTCTTGTCTAACCTTTCTGTTTGCCTGGGCCTGCTTGTGGATTGACTGTCTGGTTTGAGGGTGACAGGGGCTGCAGAGCCCCCAGGAGGTTGTCTGAGTCAGCCCGTGGATGAAAGGTTGCATCTGCTGCCAGGGAAGTGGGAGTAGATAGCACCTGGGAGTGAATAGGGCTGTGCCTGCCTGACCACAATGCTGGCTCCACCTCCCGCTGGGCGACTGTCACCTCTGTCCCTGATACTGAAAGAAAGAAGGAAGCCAGGAAGCCCAAGGGCTCCAGCAACACCAAAGAACTGGTTTAGACCGGGCTCAGGGCCCCCTTGCACAAAGACTTAAAAGAACTTCAAAGACTTTTAGGGGTATAAGAGAAGGACCCCTGACAACAGAAAAGCAGATTCTACAATCAAGAGGAACCTCTGCTGGAAGAAGGACTGCTGAAGAACTAAAGGAAGATTGCCTTGCTGTGTGCTCTAAGGGCTGACCTGTTCTGCTGACCAACTGAAGCTGAGGAGAAGAGGGACTTTGCTGTGTGCTGTGTCCCTGCTTGCTTGAACTACAGAGACTTTGCTGTGTGCTGTGTCTTTTAACTGAATCTCCAAGGGCCTGAGAAGAGCTGGCCTCCTGTCCTGGAACCCAGGGTCAAAAGGTTCCATTGCAACTGAAACTGCTAAGGAGATCATGTGGTGTTTTGCCCCAACGTGTGTTTCTGCTTGCCAGCTGAGGGAGACGATCGTTGTGCTCATCGGCACAAATTCAGGGGTGAGAGGAGGCCCGTGGTGCCTCCCTGCATATAGAATCACCCCGGACGATCTGCCGGTTTAAAGCGGTCCAGCCGCGACCCGTGGCCCCGAACATTTCTTGCCGCCAAATCACCGCCGCGGCCCGGGGCCAGAAACACCCTCCAAAGTTGCCATCCTTGATCGGAGCTGCAGTAGCGAAGATCGAAGCCGCCGTGCTCCCAGTGGCCCAGAAGATTGAGCCCCCTCAGTGATCGCCGCGCTAGGATTGGCCTAGCGCCGCTGCGTCATCACTGAGGCTGCGTCCCGATTGGCCGGTTGTGCGTGTGTCAGGAAGGGCCTGTTCCGGGAGCCGCACTGCCATTGGCTGACTCCCCGGTGTCTGAGGAGGCTCGTCGCGAAGGCCGCGACAGGATTGGTCCGCGGGACCGGGACCCCAGAAGCAACCGCCGAGAGCCGTGTTGCGAGAGCCGAAGCCGGGGAATACTGACCCGACCTCGCCGAGGGAGCAACGTGAGTGCTTCCTGCCCCTGGCCTGTTTGTCCCTGCTCGGAGCGCCGAGCTAGCTCCCCGCCGCTCCCCAAGGATCTGAGAGCGGGCGGAGGGCTGCTGGGACCGGCCGGGGCTGGGAGCGAGTCTGTTCTGCTCGGCACGGTGGTGCCGGACGTCATTGGTGAGGCTCGCTCGCATTGCTTGGGCGCAGTAGTTTGAAGGGCTGATTCTTGAAGTTAATTACACGCTGGCATTGCTTTGACAGCTCCTTTAAAGAGCTGATTTTGAAATAAGTCAGTATTATTATTTTTAATACGGATTTACAGAGACTAGAGACTATTCTTTCATAATAAGAACTTCCTAAACACAAGTGCAACCATCAAGATTAAGTGCAACCTTTTACCAGAGAAGCAACTATAGTGTACTGTTGATTTTTACTGCTGCAACTAGATAAAGTTATATTGTTATAAATATACTTACCTGTGTGGTCTCAGTTTGTGGTGGATGGGGAGTCATTGTTTGTGTTAAGTGCATTTATTATACACATTGCCTTGGGGATAAGCCTGCCTGCTCGCGCCAAGCTACCTAGAGGGGGAGCAGGGGTTATTTACTGTGTGTATTCCTTCACCCTGACCAGAAGCAAGGGTCCTTACTTGGTCTAAGGTACTTACCTCTGCCAATTAGAGACCCCCAGATCTAACAATCTTCCACCCAGAAGTCTTTGGTACAATCAAGATAAAAGAACATGCACATTTTGGGTTTAGGCAGTGGAGTCTCTCCTCTCCCTTGGAGCGATGCAGGGTGGGTAAAAAGGTGGGCAGAATGATGGATTGTTCTACTTGAAAGGGCATTGTCGCAGGGATCCTGCTCTCACACAGAACTGTGCATAGAGACTTGGAACCTCAGTGAATTAGGGTGTGCCAAAACTCACCTTAGTACCCTAAATCCCCTACCAGACTAGCAATCAGTGTCTCATTGGTTCTTACAAACTCCCAATGTTTAGACAACCCAGAACATGGACTTAGAACACCTCAGGTAACGTGGAACACATGAACACTCTTTCGTTCTACCAACATATCAATTCAGAATGAGGAGTAAATGAAGACACGTGCAAGTTTGAAATGTTCATTTCTAATGCTGTGTTCTCAAGCGCAGTATCTTAGCTAATACAAGCAAACATATTATAAGAAACAAAGTTATCAGCATAGTTACTAGTCCATAAAATTCAAAGGGAGAAAGCATGTAAAAATGCTAAAGGGAAGAAGGCTAAATGGCACCCAAGTCTTACCCCCCCTTGCTAGTATATTATATTATATCTAAAGAAGGTCTCATTGGGCTTTAGAAGGGCGGCCCCATACCTCTGATCCTAGTGGAAAGGGATCACATCATCTTCCACCAGCTCTCTGCATGCGAATATTCATCCAGTGTGTTTGCATGCTCTGCACAGTGCAATATTAAACATGCCTAAAGCCAGAGTTGGCCGCAGCTGCATATGTGTTATGTCTAGAACGTGCACAGTTCAGACCTCACAACAACCACTGTGTTGAAATAACCTTAAAGGCCTTGGCACTCACTGTTCAGACATAGCTTACCAAGCAAAGCTGATACAATAGCAAAACATATTATTCTCGTGTGAAGCAAAATATTCTACTAGGCTCAAAGCTCTAATAACAATATGTGCTGTGTGCAGAAGCATCAGAAAGGTAAAATGGCGTTTAAACTTCTAATAAGCTCATGCTAACTTAAAACAGTGTGAAGGCAAAGCATATCTATATGACCACATTAGGGAGGAACAAAGCTTTTGTGTGAAGCACCACTTTATCCGGATGGACAGACAGATAAGTAGGCTTGAAAGACAGAGCCGAGCAGCGGTGATGGCAGTGAGGAAAGCAGTCTTAAGGGTTAGAAGCCCGAGAAGGAAATTATGAATAGGCTCGAAGGGAGCATACATAAGAAAAGTCAAAAGCAGATTTAAATCCCATTGGGGCATTATGACCGGGGATTGAGGAAACAAGTGAGTAAGGCCTTTAAGAAACCTATTAACAATGGGAGATTTGAAAAAGGAAGGCGGATATGGAAGTCTCAGAAAGACAGAGACAGCCAAAGGATAACCCTTAAGGGTGCCCATAGCAGAGCCCTGCCGGGCCAAAGAAAGTATGCACAACAGAACTTCTGAAAGAGTGGCAGAAAGGATCTCAACAGCCTTTGCTGTACACCATGCCACAAATTTGTTCCAGGGTACTTCTGTTTTAGTGGAGGGGTGTCTGGCTGCCAAGATGACATCACATACTTCGGGTGGGTGGTCGAAAACTGACAACTGCTGCCGCTCAATCTCCACTCAAGGAGCTATATTATGTTTTTATGTTATGAGTTTATAGAGCTCCTGGTGTGTCCCGAGCTATTTAGTTGTAGCTGAGAACTCCGGGAATCAGTGATCTGCCTATCATGATTAATCCCGGTCTATTGTGTGGAGAGCCATGTTTTTAGTTTTTTGCAGAAACCACTCTCTGATGGCTCCTCCCTGAGGGACACGGGTAAAGTGTTCCAGCTTTTTGCTGCCAGGTACCTGAAAGATCGCACTCCCATGCGTGCTTTTTTGATCCTTGGAACTTTAACCAGATGTGTCCCTGTCAATCTCAGATGGTGTTCGGTCCAATAAGGTGACAGTAGGTTCTGCAGAAATGTGGGGCCCTTACCCTGCAGAATACAGTGACTGAAACATAGTGCCTTTAACGTGATGCATTTCTGAACGGGCAACCAATGCAATGTCTCCAGTGCGTTCTTGGAAGATGCACGTCTCGGCAACTTCAACTCCAAGCGAGCAGCTGCATTCTAGATTGATTGTAGATTTTGCAGTCCCTTTTTGGTGGCTTCCAGGAGCATCACATTCCCGTAATCCAGTCTTGCTGTGACCAGAACCTGGATCAGGGTTTTCCTGGCAGACATTGGAAGAATGCCCAGAGTTTTTCCTAAGTATTTTTAGGATTCCGAAACATCTTCCTGTCAATCTCTTGATCTGGGTCTTGAAAGACAGTTTGGAGTCTATCCATACTCCCAGATTTTTTACCTCCGTCTTTGGGGTTGGGACTGGTCCTAGAATTGTTGCCCACCAGGCCGAAGACCAAAGGATGGAGTGTTCTCTATTAGTATTTCTGTCTTATTGCCATTTAAACTCAGGCAATTGTCTGCAACCCTCCCTGCCAGATCTTTCATGCAGTCTGCGAAGCTGGTGGCTGCTTGTGCCACGTTTGAGGCCAGGGTGACCACTAGTTGTGTGTCATCTACATATGACACAATTCTCTCTGAATAATAGACAACCCGTGATTTCTTTATGAGTGAGTGATAGTACCTTAGCTTGAGTGTGTATGCCACTTTATCTGAGTCTAAAAATCCCGACCTCCATTTTCGTTCCAGCCGTTTACATGCCTTTCTAGCCATCTGTAATGCCTCGTTAAACCATGGCACACTCTTGGTGCGTCTATGCAGAGTGCTAGTGGTCCATTGGGCAACCACATTCAGTGCATATGTGATCCATTTGTCTACCCCTTGACTTGCTTCATTAATGTTGTTGCCTAGGGAGGGATGGGTCGCTAGTAGGGCCTGCGTAAAGTTGCACTTATTGAATTTTTCCCATTTCCTATGCCTGTTATTTGGGGGTAGGTGCATTTTTGAGAGTGGTCTTAATATAGGAACGGAAAAATCTACAAGATAGTGGTCTGACCATGGTACCGCCATTGGATGTTGGTGCATTGAATATGTAGACTTAAGTTCTAATTGAAGGTTGTACAGGTTCGGGTGAAGAACAGTCCCCTGATGCTGCGACAGAAAAACCTCCCGAAGGAGCAGTCTGATCGGAGTATCAATGGCCATACTCAGAAGGTTGGGACACCATACTCTTCATGCCCAATCTGGAGCCACAAGTTTGACTTGAGCCCGGTTGTGCTTGATTTTCTTGAGCACTCTGGGCAGACATGATACAGGCGGAAAAGACGTAGAGGAGGCCAAAGCTCCACGCGTGACAAAAAGCGTTGCAGAGCGAGCGCCGCCTTGGAAACTCCAACATGCAAGACTGCTGACATTGCGTGTTCTTTTCGGAGGCAAACAGATCTAACCAGCCAAGGCTCTCCCCACCACTGAAAAAAACCTTCCGTCCCCTCAGGATGGAGACGCCATTCGTGATCGACCAGGCACCAACGGCTGAGTTCGTCCACTCTGGAGTTCAGAGAACCAACCAGATGGTGAACCACCAGGGATTTGCCCTGATGTTCCAGCTATGTCCAGATGTGAAGAGCCTTGTGACAAAGGGTCCACAACCCTACCCTGCCCTGTTTGTTGCAGTACCACATGGCAGTATTGTTGTCTGTGAACATCTGCACCATTTTCCCTCTGAGAGTGGGAAGGAAACTGCACTGTGTTCAGACTTGCTCCGATAAAAGGGAGATTCTGAGAGGGAGTCAGGTGTGCCTTCGGCACTTTGATAGTGAACACGAGTAGTCTGGAGGTGGGAGACAACAGCCTGAGGCGAGCCTGCCTTCAACAGCCAGTCATTGAGATAGGGGAAGACTGGTACCCCTGATCTGCACATCTGAGCTGTGACCACCGCCATCACTTTTGTGAAAACCCAAAGGGCACTAGTAAGGCCAAAGGGGGACACTGAACTGAAACTGCTCGTGGCCCACCGTGAACCGTAAGTAATGTCTGTAGGCAGGCAGGAAAGGGATATGGAAATAAGCGTACATCCAGTCTCCTGAGGCGAGGGCAGAAAGGACCTGGGCCAAATTGAGCATTTTGAACTTCTCCTTCCAGAGGAAAAGTTGAGGGTCCGGAGGTCTGGGGTTGGACACAGGCCTTTTTCCTTTTTGGGAACCAGAAAGTAGCAGGACTAACAACCACATCCTACTTCTGGCACAGGGACCCTCTCTATGGCTCCCTTAGTCAATAGAGGCTTAACTTCCTTGCAGAGAAGCGCCAAATGATCCTCCATCATGTGGTCGTAAGAGGTGGCATGGAAGGCGGGGTAGTCTCAAAGACCAAAGAGTAGCCCATTCGCACTATCTGCAGAACCCAGCTTTCCAATGTGATGGACTGGCAGCGGAGGAGGTGATAGCAAATCCTACCGCCGACTGGCCGATGATGGGCCTGAAACATCAAAATAGGAAAGTTTGGAAGCAGTGGCAGAGGGGGGAAAGTGTGGACTGGCCCGCCCATTGGCTCTATGACCCACGAGGACACTGGGTCCCATGTCCATGGCCACGCAGAGGCTCGACACCTTGCATGACTTGGTGGCTTGTCTGGACAGGACTTGGCTGGGTGCCACTTTGTTAGCCACGAAAGGCTGACTAAGTGGGACAGATGGGAGCCGTGAGGCTCAAGCATATGGCCGTAGCTCAATATTCCTTGAAGCACTTAAGCGCCAAGTATGCCTAGTTGCTAAAAATGCAAGTGACATCAAAGATCATTTCCATCAGGGTAGACTGGACATCCTCCGAAAAGCCAGCAGTCCTCAACCAGGCATAGCATCATAATGCTACCAACGAGGCATCCGTATTGCCCAGCGAGTCAGTAGTGTCCAGTTCACAACAAATGGTGAGTACCGCTTCGTCTCTCCCATCCACAACTGCCAGGGAAAGAATGACTCGGACCTCCTCAGGGCACTGAGGCAGCACCTGTGCAACCGTATCCTAGATGGTATGGGTGTATCGGCCCAAGAGGCAACCGGTATTTATCAACCGCTATGCCAAGCTGGAGGAAGAAAATATCCTCTTCCCAAGATGGTCCAGCTTCTTGGATTCAATCAAGCTCTCGGGGAAAGATTTTGCGTAAGGAACGCTCGGTCACCTGGAGCAGGGCGATGGTGGCGGGCGATTGTCCTAACCACAGGGGCCCCTGTGCTTGGCTTGGACCAAGGGCCACAAAGGACATCAGTGAGGGCCTCATTAAAGGGCAAAAGAGGGTCAGAGGTCGTAGCCCAAAGCTTAAGCACCTCTGTCAGGAGGTTAGTCCTGACTGCCACCTAAGGGAGCTCGAGGCCAAGGACCTTGGCTGCCACTCTCACCACCACTACATAGGAAGCCCCCTCCTCTGTAGCCACGGTAGGGGAATAAAAAGCCGGTGTCAGGGGAAGTGCCCAACCCACTGGCCTCACCCAGGTACATCCACCATCCATGGGGTCTTCAAGCTGTTCTGTTAAAGGGTACAGCTGCCCCTCCCAGTCCTCTTCCCCACCTCCTGGCACAAAATCATCACCAGGGATGAACACAGGAACAAAAGTCCCTACCGGTGTTGGAACCGACATAGATCGATGTCAGTCTGGCTCCGTGTCCAGATCAGGGTTGAGGTCAAAGCTGACCGGGGGCATAGTCGGCATCGGGAGCGTCGCCACCGGGATAGAAGTCGGGAAAGGTTGAGGTGAAACAACAGATGTCGGTCCAGATCCGGTAATGGATCCACAGGGGCCCTTCAGATTGGAGGTCTAAGCTGCTGGCGTTGAAGGCTTGGGGACCTAAACTAACACCACAGGGCCCCAAGGTGCACCAGCAGGGCCCAGCTGCCTAAAGATGAGGTACAGGGCCTCATCTTTATAAAACATTTGCAATTGGGCAGGAGATGCTCCAGCTCCAGGAAACGTGGGGAGGCATGGAGTCATCTCGGAACGAGGCTCTGAGGACGGAGGTCTAGAGTGATGACACTCTGTGTCCCGCGTCACGTCAGGCGACGGGCTGGTTGAAGTTGAAGAACACCTATGCATCTTCAACTTCTTCTTGTGCTTACCCGAGTGCCTGACGATTTTGAATGGGACAAGGAGTGCGGGCTCCGCGACCATTCTCGGGACCTTCCTCTCGATCAAGTACACAGAGCCGAGCTCCGGGCCTCCAACAGCTTTTGGGACCACTCCTGGAAAGCCTTCAGTTTCATGGCCCGGCACTGGGAGCACGACTTCGAGTAGTGGTCATGCTCCAGGCACCAGCGGCAGATGAGGTGCGGATCGGTCACGGACATCATCCGATGACAGGATCCGCAGGGCTTGAAGCCGGTCCTACGTTGAGACATCGTCGACACATCAGGAGACCAAGACTCGAAAAAAACAAAATCTTGACAAAAGTCGAAAAAAGGTACGTCAAAAATGGCTAAAGGGTAGCTCTATCCAGATCTGTGCTTAGGCTGGTGCAGAAAAAGAGAAAACTGACATCACCGCACCCGGGCAGCATCTATATAGGTCCTGCAACATCCTTTCCGGTGCCGACAACATTGACAAAGTACGGAGAGCCGACCGACGCTGCTGCCTGCCGACGCGCGGGGGTACTGCTGATGAAAAATCTCTGTATTCAGACTGACGCCTGGTGGAAATTCAAAAGGTAAGTAATCTAACACTATAACTCTCTATCTGATGGACGGGTGCAACTGCACGTGGCCCAGATGTTCAAAGAATTTCGAAGTGCATCAAAACAAAATTATCTTGCTATGTCATTTGGTGCATATTCCCTTCATATCCATACATCAGGAAAGACATTCTATTGAAGCGGGTTGATCAGATATACGGCAGTAGTTTGGCTAGAAATACTATATGCCCCAAAACACTGCGAATTGCATTGCAGGCTAGTCGCCGCACACAATACTTCACCCTGAGGTGCACTCTCATCTAGAGAACACTAAATAACATTCCACATCAGTACATTATGATGTGGAATGTTATTTCAAGATGAAATGTCACATAATTTACTTTGGATGAAACCATTGTGACGTAACAATGAACACGATGATGTATTAAATCATAACACAATTGAACTTGAAGAAAATTAAGTCTACTGTATTCATTCTACAAAGCATACTTACTTTGGATTACCACTAAAGACAGTGTCCCAAAGAAGTGCTAGATGGGAACACTGCTATTATTTTAACAGTGCAAATTTCAGCCACTCAAGGTCCACCTCCCGAGGGTCTGAGGGAGACACCCACTAGCACCCAAAACTACAAGACAGACTAATCTTGTTTACACAAAGCCACACACTATACTTTAATTTTACACATTAGACACTTGCCACTGCCACGCCTTTACCAGAGGCCTTCAATTCATCAGAAAACCACATCATAGACTCCATTCCATCTGCCACCTTCCCAGACACATGGAAACACGCCTCAGTCCTCCACCTGCTCAAGAACCCCACCACTGACCCATCGACGTTCAGCAACTACAGACTTATCTCCCTACTCCTGCACGCAGTCACATTCATAGAGAAACTCATCAGCAAATGCTTTACCAATCATCTCAGCAACCACCAACTCCTCGACATCGCACAACCAGAATGTAGCAAAACTGCAGCTGTCTATAGGTTTGGCACCCCAGTTTTAGTGTTGACAATATTTTAAAGTCCTCTGACCGCAGCCTCCGAGGCCTGCTGCAGTTGGGTCTCACTGAGGATCCAGAAACATCAAAATGAAACGAATGGAGGCAGCACCAAGGATGGAGTCACAATAGGCAATATGTTCTACTCGGATGTCTTTATTCTTCTTTAGGTTAAAGCAACATGCCAATAGCCAACGCGTTTTTATTCCTTTTTATAGGAACTTCGTCAGGGCAAGAGACTTCTGTATCGAACAGGTCTCACTTTAAGCAAGGCGAAAGACAGCTCTTATGTGGTACGTTAAATGTCAGTTTCCAGCTGGAGCACGTGAGTGTCCCTATAGAGTGTCGATATGATATTCCGACTGTTATATAGTAACTCTCGCACATGTATCAGACGGAGTACCATGTAATTATGTAAGCGAAAGGATCCGGACACATAGATCTGAAGAGCTTCGTGACGCAATGGCAAAAAAACGCCCAGGCCAATAGTGCAGGAAAACAACCAGTCTCCTCAACATCGTACACTCCAGCTTCAGATCCAACTACAGCATGGAAACAGCTCTCATCCCTGCCACAGACTACATCTGCATGATCCTGGACAGAGGAGACACGGCTGCCCAAATCCTCCTGTACTTCTCCTCTGCATTCAGCATTGTATCCCACCCCATCCTGCGAAGCTTGAACGAGACCGTAATTCAAGAACCAGCCATCTGCTGGATCTGCTCCTCATGGACTGGCAGGACACAGGCAATCAGCCTGGTGTCCTACACCTCGAACATCTGCAACCTGTTCAGCAAAGTCTAGCAAGGATCATCCCATAGCCCAATTCTCTTCAACGTATACATGATCCCACTTGCAAGCATCATTCGCACCCACAAAATTGTTGTCCTATCTCACGCTGACAACATTCAGCTCATACTCTCCCTATCGGACAAGAATACCTGGAAAAGTTTATCGCCTGAATGACAAAAGTCATCGACTGAATGAATACCAATGATCTCAAACTGAAAACCAATAAGACAGAAGTTGTGGTGTTCGGGATGAGCACCTCACTGGGCAACTCTACCTGGTGGCCAACTAAACTAGGACCCCCACCCATGCCAGGACTTCAGGATCACCATCAATAACAAACTTGATATGACCGCCCAAGTCAACACCATCACAGCCTCAAGCAAGCAAGATGGACCACAGGAACACCTTATTCTCTGAGATATGAAAACCACTCATCGGACACCCATGATCCGTGTCAGCCCAAATCACTCTCGACCTCCCACACCTCACTCACATCAGACCCCACCTCAAGGACCTCCACTGGCTCCCTATACTCAAACCTGTACTGTTCATACTCCTCACTCCTTGAGCCTTGAAGGCACTACACAACACTGACCCAGCCTAACTCAATAGCTATATCTCCTTTCACAAACAGTCCACTCACCTCCACCCAGCCGGACTCCTACATGCACACCTCCCTTGCATAGACAGAACCAGCAGTTGGGCTTGCTCCCACATTGATGCTAAAGTATGGAACAATCTGCCATCACACATCAGACTCCTCCTCCGCTGAAGACCTGGCTTTTCGATTGGTCTTTCCCGCCTGCCCCAAGGGAGGCTAGTCTCACCACCTACTCAGCAGAGGATACCCTTCCGGGTGGTACTGTGCTTTACAAATACTCATAACATAACATTGTGGAAACAGAAGTTTTCACTTTGCTATTCCTCAAGAAACATATGGCATGGAACGACAGAACATTCTAAGACGTTGTAGAGACCCATTATTTCCCACTACGTATTCGGCAATTGCTACAGGGGTGCAGATGTGGTGGAGTCCAGTGGTCCTATTTGAAGCCCAAATTTATCATGTTCAAGGGGCGATATTGCCTACTACAAGGCACATTAGATGGGAATCTTATTGCACTGCTGGAGATCTATGCCCCTAATATTGCTTCAGCATAGCTTTTGAATGCATTGTGAGCCTAGTAGTCACTGAATGACCAGGCAGTAATGCTATATAACGCAGCCCATCCTTATGGTCCCATGGTACTCCTGCTGGAACAAAGAAAAGCTAACAAAATAGCATGGTGGGGGTTAGCCCCCACTGCACACATCCTTGGGCTCCTCCGGTACTGTCACACAAAGTGCCACTCCAAGGTTACGCGGGACAGTGCAAGTTTCACTTTTTAACAAGTGCTAGATTCTAGCACAGTCCTGCAGTGCCTCCAGTGAGACCACATAGGAAAGCCATGCTGAGTTTGATGGGACCGCTTGCAAGGCCTCGCTGGATTCAATGGGAGTACCGCAGGGCCCGCGGCACAATTTGTTTATTTGGCCCCTAACAAGGGGTAGGGTATCCATACCCTGCCCCCTTGCATATTTTTTTAATAAACTCCGGACACTGGGACAGAATCCTGAAAAGGTGGATGCAACATTTCTGTTGCTGTTGTGTCCAAACAATCAGATTGCTTGGTCCCATGGGATGGGTACCGGAGCTGAATGGACAAGATAAAACAAAAAAAAAGCCCTCTCAGCCAATCAGAGTTTTTCTTTTTGTTTGTGATACAGCAGGAGTACCGTGGTACCAACCAAACAGATATGACTATATTTTGAGCTTTAATTTCACAATCACAGATTAACAGATTTGCACCAAATGACAAAATGCAGACTTTCTGAATAAATATCTAACTTTCTGGCAAATATGGTGAAATTCTGTTCAGCCGTTTTTTCATTATGATGGTCTATCTAATTATTTCATATGAAAATGTATTATTTTCCCAGGCCCGCTTGATGGATCACCCTGAAACTTACAGGAAGGACCGTTTTTTGTGAAGATTCCTCAAACATTGCCTAATTTATTAGCAACACTGAAAACACTCTTCCTATGGAAACTCTGACTTATGTAGGACTATACAGTTGCAACTAACACTGTGATTGATATATATAGACATGTTGCAATTAATGAGCTAGATAGGGCATTGACTAATTGTGTCAATAGTTTGAACAGTGTTTTTGAATTTATTTTTGTGGGGGATTTTAATGTCGCAGTATGCCCATTATCATCTCAGAAGTTATGTGGTGTGTACAACCGTTTGGGGGATGCTGAAGTACACTTTCCCCATCACTCCTACGGAGAAACCCTGAATAACTTCTTGGTAGACCATGATATGGAAATCATGGATAATGCCAAAAATGATGAGGGCGAGAATATACCGACTTTTATAGGAAGAGGCGCTAATACTATTATTGATTTTATATGCATGTCCTCAACCCTTATCCCGTTATGTTCTGCGATTAAGGTGGTTGATGTTATGCTAAGCGATCATAACTGTTTAACTACTGATGCAATAATATGGGACTGTGTCCCTATATGTGAACAAAGTAGTGTTGTTAATATTGAACCTCATAGGCGGAATGGTTATAGGCTGAGGTGGAAGGGTGACAAAGCGGATATAACATCTGAGGCTATCATCACAAGTTGTCTAATAGATATTACGGCAATTCTAGAAAAGGATGACACCACGGTCGACAGTATTGAACACTTTGATAGCATTAATTCAACCATCAACAAGAAGTTTACTAAAAAGGTTGGGCATAATGAAAAACACAAAAGGGGGTGGTTTGACCATGCGTGCACTATTGCCCGAAGGAATCTTAAAAATGCTTTGGCAGTTAAACCAAGAGACAGGAGCTTGGTGATTAATCTCAGGCAGGATTATAATTTGATCCTTAAACGTAGAAAAACTGAATTACAGCAGGAAGCGTGGGACAATTTAAACCAGGCAGCAGAATTGAAGAATTGTACTCTGTTTTGGTCTACGGTGAATAGTAAATTCCTAAAGGATGAAAAGGTTCCAGAACTCACATCTAATGTGAGCATGGAATCTTGGATCCAACATTTTTCCATCATTTTTAATACAGGTAATAGACCTGTCCCCAATGGAGAAGGCTGGCCGATTATGGCCTTAAATATTACCATAGATGAGGTTATGGTCAGTATTAGAGCCAGTAAAGGAGGAAAGGCCCAGGGACCCGATGGAGTACCTATAGACGTGTATAAGACTGCACCGGAGATTTGGGGCCCACTGCTGGCGAAAATCTTCAATGCAGCTATTTGCTGTAAAATGCCGTCTACTTGGGAGGAATCAATAATTGTTCCTATTTACAAAAAAGGCGACCGTGCAGACGCCAAGAATTATCGACCAATATCTTTATTGGACTCTTCTGTCAAAATTATGAGCCGGGTCCTCTTAGTAAGATTAGAGGAATGGGCAGAAACAAATGAGATTTTAACTAATTGTCAGTACGGGTTCAGAAAAGGGCGTGGCACCATTGAGCAGTGTCTGAATTTAGAGCTTTTGGTAGGGAAATACACCCAGGCCAAACAAGGGTCGCTTTACTTATGTTTTGCTGACCAAAGTAGCGCTTTTGATATGGTAGACCACGCTATACTATGGGCCAAACTGATAGAAATGGGTGCTCCGAAAGGTATTATTTACTTCCTAGCCCGCCTGTATGAAAAGCTTAGTACCAGTGTCCGTTATGGACCTAATGGGGAGTGTACAACTAAGTTCAGGATCGGGAGGGGAATTAGACAGGGGTGTGTTTTAGCACCCCTGCTTTTCACCCTCTTTATTAATGAGATGGATTCTGTCCTGCAGACAGTCGCGGCGGATACCCCTAGAGTTAACAATCTTAACATACCCGTGTTACTCTATGCGGATGACGCCGTGTTACTGTCTAGGACCCCCCTAGGTCTTCAACGTTTGATGGACAGCTTTGCGCAGTTCATCGCAGATAGGAAACTGGTGATTAATAAATCCAAAACATATGTAATGGAATGTGGGCTCGGTCGAGCTAAAATAAAAAACAAATCCCATTATTTTATCGATGGTGAACCGGTCCAAAAAGTAGAAAACTTCTGCTACCTGGGAATTAATTTTTCGAATAATGGCCGATGGGATATTGAACATAAATCTGTTAAAACAAAGATGATTAGGAGCGCTAATGGGGTTTTTGTATTTGCCAAGAAGCTGGGGAGTAGACGCATCAAAGACATGTTAAAAATCTATCAATCTAGATGTCTTTCTGTAGCCCTATATGGGGCAGGCGTATGGGGTGTGTCACCAGTGGGGAGCCTTCAGATAGAAGAGAATAACTTCCTGAAAAGACTCCTGTGTTTACCCAAATCTACCTCCAACACCTTGGTTCATAAGGAAACAGGGTCTCAAACCTTAAATGACAAGATTTCGTTGAGACCATTATTATTGTGGCGCTCTATTTGGTCGAGCGATGGCACCTCACTAAATAGAGCTATTATTGAGGATTGCCTTGCTTTGAACCAGCATCTTAAAATCCCGTGGCTTAGATATATTGTCGAATGCTTCCTAAAGATCTGTGGACTTAATGTGATCAATGATCCATACAGTGCCTCCGATATCTCCAAATTAAATATGAAATTAATTTTCTTGAATTATTGTAATGAAAGGCATTGTCTTGAGGATTCTAAATTATCCACATGTGTACTGTACAATAGCATGAATGACTTTAGTGGATTTCATCCGTACTTGTCACAGGTAACCAGAGTTTCGCATCAGTTTGTACTAACCAGAATGAGGATGGGAATAGTACATTATCTTGTTGCGTGCCCAGATATTAAATTGCGTCCTACAGGACCCTGCGCTTGTGATAATAAAACGGAACAGAGCACTAAGCACTTTCTTTTATCATGCACATTGTACAGTGAATTACGGAAACTTTATTTGAAGCCAATACTGAAAAAATTTGGAGTGAGAACAATCATGGACTCTATGAAACTGCTTTTTAATTTGCACAATGAGGACATTTGCTTTTTTACTGCTACATTTTTGCTTAAATCAATTAGCGCAAGGAAAAGTATGTGTTTTTAAGCTTTTTTAAATATTTATTCCATCCCCCTCTGGATAATATATGTAATATGTGTTTTGTTTTTTCTTTTTTAAAGAAATTGCTTGTATTTGTAACAGTATGTGCTTTTATGGACATGTTTTTTAACGTTCCGAATAAAGCTTTATGAAATGAAATGATATATATATATATATATATATATATATCCCCCCCCCCCCACTCAACACTTGCAATAAACAGCATATTAGGCTCTGGCCAAGTACATATAGAGATGCGCAGACAATTAAAGACCACAGTTAATGTAAAATTATAGTGCAAAACACAACCTAAACCTACTGAAAATTCACCAGTTATGGTTAGTTCTGCAATCCATAACTCCATAACTCGCACAACAGTCTTGCAACTTACACACCATTTGCAATGCTCAGAACTTACCCCAATGTGACAGATGATATTACAAATTTATATAAATATCACAAAAGATCTTACAGGCCCCATTACATACCACACTACTATTAAAACAATGGATGCCTATTCGTATTGTATTCTTTTCACTACGTTGTTACTTAATGATGTTGTGCTTTTATGTGTTCCTATGTATTGGGGTAAGTATTGTGAGGCCATAGTCATTATACTTGGATTGCAAGATATGGCGTGCCTTGCTGTTTGTGCGACTTCTGAATTGCAGTGCTAACCGCAACCGTTGAGTTTCAGTGGTTTTGGCACCCAAACATGCTCACTTCCCAGTATACCTGCCTGCAGTACCCAACTAGGCATGGCTGTGGCCAGTGGGCTCTAGGTACATGGCACAGCCTGCAGCTATGCCTTCTGCCCAGTACTCCTTTGTATCTATAGCCATGTGAGTACCCATGACATCCTGTGCACAGAAAGCACTGGGCAAAGAAAGTAGACGGAGGCATGTGCCTGGCACTGTGCAGGAAGATTTTAAAAGTGGTAAGGATTTTTTAATTTTTTAAGGATGTTACAGGGCCCAAACGTATCCATTCGTAACAATAGCTTACTCTTGCTCGACATCCTCAAATCCAGGAATACATTTTGTATTTGAGATATCTGGGAGATTTGTAATCATACTTTGAAGGATCCCTCCGTCTCTCCTTACTATTATGCGACTCTGATATGTGCTTTCCTTACTCAAGGAAGCCTGATCACCATTTCTGGTGAGCGAAGAAGCCAGATGAAGTATGAAATCTGGGCAGGTGAGGGCTTACATTGCATTTTTGAAATGGTCACCATTGTCTGACATAGCGGACTAACATCAATTGTTCCAATCCTAGGGATAAAGTATCCTTATTTTGGCTCACTGCTTTCTAGTTGGGTTTTGACCCATGTTATTGTTCATACACAAGGCCAAATAGCACCCGCACAAATTCATTGTGTAGAGTTGCTCTGCAGCTGGGGTTCTTTTACCCAAGCATCAAGCCCAGCTCCAACTTCCTCTCCAGGATTATCACCAATTCCTTTTCCTCAAGTTCTGTATTGGTACGAAGCAGGTGTAAAAGCCAAAGAAACTTCAGCTTTAACCTATCAAAGTTTATCTCCAGATTCATCCGCCTAACAGAATAATCAAAGAAGCAGTGTGTGTATGTAAGTTACATCAGAGGATCAGTCAGAAGCAAAAAGATAATGGAACCTGTATTAGTAGCTTTGACATGATAAAGGCACAGAATTAGAGTTAGGCTGCAAGATAACCTGTTGATGCACAATGACCTGTTGATGCTCTTTTGTAATTTTGTAGCGTGAGATCAGTTGAGCTTAGGCAAACATATGTTCAGGATCCAACACAGACATCGGCACCAGGTTATCTTCATGTGCAGCCAGAACTGGCGTTAGGATGATGAAACCTTTGAGGACCATGCGGAGGGCCACATGGAAGTGTGTACCAGAGTGAGCATGGGCCTGGTAGCGGGTCCCAAGGACGCAGATGAGGGATCAGCTCGGTGACCATCACCCTTTATGGAGTGATGCTTGCATCTTGATACCATTGCTCCTTGTTTTTGGAGTCAGTGTGGCGGTACCGGGTTGAATCCAGCTTGATTTCTTATGCTTGCTTTTGGACTTGGGACTTAGAAGAATACTTGAGCAGGAAGTGGAAAGGTTGCTGGAAAGGAGCCCAGAATGGAATGGAGACCAGGCCCATGGTGTGGAGCAGGAGTGAGACCTACGCGAAGCCCATGACTTGTTCTTGTGCTTGGGATGTACAGCTTCCTCTTCCAGTCTTGAATCTCCTTTGAATGCATGAGGGAGCACTCATCACACATCTTAAGAGTTGAACCTATGTTGAGGCAACAAAAGCACACCTGGTGTGGATCCATGAACTTCATCTGCTTCCTGCAGTTGTGAAACAACTTGATTCCTGGTATTTTTGTTGGGGACATTGTCCCCTAGCACACGGTTTGAAATTTGGAAGTCATCAGAAAACCAACAAATTCAGACGCAGCACTCTGAATCAAAGTCAAACGCGCAGAAAGAACCGGACATCAGCATGCAGTAGTAGCATGTAAATGCAGTTCTACTCACCACCTAGCGCACAAGGAAGAATGGCTGTGAAAAATCTCCGGATCCAGTCTATCACTTGGAGGAATATTCAAAGGTGACCCCGCTTCCAGGCGGGCTAGGGGACCGACGCCCTCCGCCCACTGGAGTGGCCAGACATCTAAGGGTACTAGTGGACACCCAGCTTTCACTCAAACCTCAGGTCGTAGCAGTATTTCAAAATTCATGCTGGATCCTGAGAATGCTGAAGAAGTTTCTCAAACGACTACCCTGGGATGCTCAGACAATGGTTGTGGAGGCATTGATCCTGTCCAGACTACGTGAACGTCCTGTACATAGGTATCCCAGACTATCTGACTTGACTACAAAAAATCC
This sequence comes from Lissotriton helveticus, assembly GCF_964261635.1. Lineage (NCBI taxonomy): Eukaryota > Metazoa > Chordata > Amphibia > Caudata > Salamandridae > Lissotriton > Lissotriton helveticus. Next base: position 1,540,216,039 of record NC_136065.1, on the reverse strand, counting down.
ACAATATGGCCATCTGATTGCTTTTCAGTCTCCCCACACACCCTTCCCTCACTCATCACAATCAAAACTAAGTATTCAATCAAAATTTAAAATGATCATCTATATATATATATACACACAACAAGCATTTACAATGCAACGGTCTCACCTTTGCAAAAGTTAGAGCTATTGGCATTGTAAATGATAACATTTTTATTTAAGTGTTGGTTTTGAAAACAGATAACTAAATGACATTGTCATTTACAATGCCAATAGCTTAATCTCTCGCAAATGCGACACCTATTGCATTTGCGCACACAAACACACACACAGAACCCCACACACACAGAGCCCCACACACACAGAGCCCCACACACACACACAGAGCCACACACACACACAGAGCCACACACACACACACAGAGCCACACACACACACACAGAGCCACACACACACACACAGAGCCACACACACACACACAGAGCCACACACAACCAGGGGGCAGAGGCAAGAAAAGCGAGCATAACCAGGGAACAGACGCAAGAAAAAAACGAGCACAACCAGAAAATGCTAGACCTATTGCATTTGCACCCACACACACACACACACAGAGCCACACACACACAGAGCCAAACATACACACACAGAGTTACTAGTTTCAATTACGAAAGCATAAATTACTGGCACTATCAGAAAAGTTTCACCCTTGCAGGGGCGTAGCATCCATCGGTTTAGGTGGTGCAGTTGCACCGTGAGATGGATGCCTGAAGGTTAGCGGCCTCTTGGTGCACCCAGGCTCACCAGTTATGCCCAGTTTTACAGGCTGGACTTGTTGCTAGAGCTGCACGCGTTCTGTAAGCTCACATATCATTGACTACAAAGAGGTGCACGGAGGCTGGGAATTTACCGGAAGATAATCTGCTCAGACTCTCAGAGCGTTAGTGGCGCAGCCTGGAAACCCGGGGTCTTATTTACAAGCCCCTTGCGCCGATGTACAGGAAAAGAGAATATTCCTTTAAAAGTGGTGCAAGGAGAGTCGACAGTTGTGGAAGGAGCATGAGATTCAAAAAGTGGTGAAAGAGCAAGTGGATGCTGATGGATACGGGAGGAGACTGGCCCTATTGTAGATGTCACTTGCAGCATGGCGCTCTTTCAGCAGGCAGGCCAGGCAGTCTTCCGAATAGCCCATCAAAGCCTACAACACTAACAGCAGTGACAGCCGCTCTTTACCGGGAGATTAATGCGAAAGTGAAGGACGCGGTGGGAGGGCGCGGGGCGGCAGGGATGAGGCAACAATTGCAGACACTGCCGCGTGAAGCTCTGCTCACCTTCAGAAGAGGAGGGGCAAAAGCACACGCTGCAACAAACATCTTACTGACGTCTCGCCCTGAGCAAAAATCCGGTTGCGTCAGTCTCTGCGGCGATCAATCACTGGAAACTGTGATGGCATGAAGAGACCTCGGCTTCTAAAATTAGTTTCCTAATTATCAATTGATTTCCGTTGCACGGCACTGTCTTGTTTCACTTTGGAAAAGCGGGGAAAAAGCAGCATGCCTCTTCTATTAATTGCGTAGTAGAGAGTGAGTAGTAGAGAGTAGTACAGAGAGAAGTAGAGAGAGTAGTACAGAGTGAGTAGTAGAGAGTGCGTAGTAGAGAGTGAGTAGTAAAGAGTGAGTAGAGTAGTAAAGAGTGAGTAGAGTAGTAAAGAGTAGTAGAGAGTGAGTAGTAGAGAGTGAGTAGTAGAGAGTAGAGTAGTAGATGAGTAGTAGAGTGTAAGTAGTAGAGAGTGAGTAGTAGAGTGAGTAGTAGAGTGAGTAGAGAATAGTAGAGTACTAGAGTAGTAGAGTGAGTAGTAGAGTGAGTAGTAAAGAGAGTAGTAGAGAGAGTAGTAGAGAGAGTAGTAGAGAGAGTAGTAGAGAGAGTAGTAGAGAGAGTAGTAGAGAGTAGTAGAGAGAGTAGTAGAGAGAGTAAGTAGTAGAGTAGTAGAGAGTGAGTAGTAGAGATTAGTAGAGTGGGTAGTAGAAAGTGAGTAGTAGAAAGTGAGTAGTAGAGAGTGAGCAGAGAGTAGTAGACAGTGAGTAGAGTAGTAGAGAGTGAGTAGTAGAGTAGTAGAGAGTGCTAGAGAGTAGTAGAGAGTGCATAGTAGAGTGAGTAGTAGAGAGTAAGTAGTAGAGAGTAGTAGTAGAGAGGGAGTAGTAGATAGTGAGTAGTAGATAGTAGAGAGTGAGTAGACAGTAGTAGAGAGTAGTACAGTGAGTAATAGAGTGAGTAGAGTAGTAGAGATTAGTAGAGTGGGTAGTAGAGAGTGAGTAGTAGAGAGTGAGTAGAGTAGTAGAGAGTAGTAGACAGTGAGTAGAGTAGTAGAGAGTGAGTAGTAGAGAATAGTAGAGCGTGGGTAGTAGGGAGTAGGTAGTAGAGAGTGGGTAGTAGAGTGTAGTAGAGAGTGAATAGTAGAGAGTGAGTAGTAGAGTGTGAGTAGTGGAGAGTGAGTAGAGAGTAGAGTAGTGGAGTGTAGAGAATAGTAGAGTAGAGAGTAGTAGAGAGTGAGCAGTAGAGTAAAGTGAGTAGTAGAGAGAGTAGTAGAGAGAGTAGTAGAGTGAGTAGTAGAGAGTAGTAGAGTAGTAGAAAGTAGTAGAGAGTAATTAGGAGAGTAGTAGAGTGAGTAGTAGAGTGAGTAGTAGAGAGTGAGTAGAGAGTAGTAGAGTGAGTAGAGTAGTAGAGAGTGAGTAGTAGAGTGAGTAGAGTAGTAGAGTGAGTAGAGTAGTAGACGGTGAGTAGAGTAGTAGAGAGTGAGTAGTAGAGTGTAGTAGAGAGAGTAGCAGAGAGTGAGTAGTAGAGTGTATTAGAGAGTGAGTAGTAGAGAGTGCTAGAGTAGTAGAGAGTGAGTAGTAGAGAGTAGTAGAGTGAGTAAGTAGAAGAGTGAGCAGTAGATAGTATAGTGAGTAGAGTGAGTAGTAGAGTAGTAGAGAGTGAGTAGTAGAGTGAGTTATAGAGAATGAGTAGAGTAGGAGAGAGTAGAGTACTAGAGAGTAGTAGAGAGTAGTTGTGAGTAGTAGAGAGTGAGTAGTAGAGAGTGCGTAGTAGATAGTAGACTGAGTAGTAGAGAGCAGTAGAATAGTAGAGAGTGAGTAGTAGAGTAGTAGAGTATTAGTAGAGAGTGAGTAGTAGATAGAGTGAGTAGTAGATAGAGTGAGTAGTAGATAGAGTGAGTAGTAGAGAGGTAGAGAGTAGAGAGTGAGAAGTAGAGAGTAGTTGTGAGTAGTAGAGTGAGTAGCAGAGTAGTAGAAAGTGAGTGGTAGAGAGTAGTTGTGAGTAGTAGAGTGAGTAGTAGAGAGTGACTCAGAGTTGAGATTGATTCACTCACTGCATTGAAAGCTCGAACTAATTAAGAGGCAGCATGCAGATCAATCCTAAAAGTGTCATATCCTACTCTCGTCACTCAAATCTCCTCTTTCCAGCTCACGGTGCTGTGAAAATGTGTAATTCCAACTGCCTCTCTTAAAAAAAATCCCCTAAATGGATTTCCACCTATAAACGAGAGAGAGATGGAAAGAGAATAGGATTACAGGGCGGGTCGTACAGCCGAAGGCAGGGGAACGATGGCACAGGGCTGAACCTTTTAATCTGCTTTGCTTTTTATTTTTCTTCTTCGGTGTATGATATGGTAATTATTGCAGGGGGAGAGGCACGACTCACCTGGGCGAACGTCAGACTCCCATAGAAAACACACCTCGCCCGGCTCCCTGGTACTCTTCGGAGCAGCCCTGTATTTAAACTTTCTCCTTCATTCATTCATTCAGTCATTCTTGATATGCTGGAGCATTTCATGTGTAAAGGGCGGCTTCAAAGCGCTTCAGTCATGGAAGCTCACTAGTCAAGATCTAGTGCACCACAACCCCACCCTCAACTATTAGCCGTCCCCTAGTGCACTGAAAGACCCCATGAATCTCAATAATGCCATGCAGTGCGCATTGTCTGCGTGCAGGGAGTGGGCCACTGTACATCAGCGCTGAGAAGCAGAGTCAATGCACCTTGCTCCCAACAGGTAATGCACTAGAAGCGTCACCTGCAATCAACCCCAACTGGAACGTGCTGTACGAGTCTTCTCAGCACAAAGAAGTGTCATAACCTAACACCGTGCATGCAGACACCATGAGTGTAGTGGAATGCTGCTAGGCAACTCCAGTGCACCTCGAACATGACATGCAGAGTACTACCTCACAGAAGAGGGAACAAACACAATTTAACTCCATTCATGCAGACACGGAGTGTAGTGGAAGGCTCCTAGGCGCCTCCAGTGCACCTCATCCAGGCATATAAACACCGTGATTGTAGTGGAATGCTGCTAGGCGCAACCAATGCACCTCAGCCAGGCATACAGACACAGTGAGTGTAGACTTGTTTAAATGCCTCAACATTAATTATTCTCTTCAGACAGCACACGTGGAACAGCAAGTTTCGCTTAAAGATGAAAGCTGCCCGATGCAAATGAACGCATCTTAATGCTGCTCTGCGGGAGGCAGCGCCCACATTCCTGGGGTGAACCGGGGTAAACAGGCTCTTTCCAGGCAGCCCCGTTCTCCACCCCCACTTCCTTTCATGGGGAAAGTAGGTTTCAGTTGAAAAAATGATTACCGAGAAATCTGTGGCTGCTGGGAGCGCAGGGGTGTGAGAAACTGTAATCTCAAGGTGAGGAACCCTCTACACGTTGATTCACAAGCACTTCCACACCCATCACACAGATACACGGAAGCACTTCATTTTAATGAGACTGGGGCGCGCGCGGCAATCTCTGCCTACCCGTAGTTCATATGAAGGCAAGTGCATGCGGGCTTCCGTAGTTTTGTGTATGCAGCTCTAGCTTTAACTAAAGCAAGGAATCCCGGAACATACAGACGAAAAAGGGGCGTGGCCTGACAAACACACACACTGCGTGCTCTCCCTCAACAGTATACCTCTTACAGCACAAGTTACCCGCATTACACGGAAAGTGTACGAGCATGCAGCAGTGGACTGATGGGGTGTGTTATACCAAGTTACTGTAAGACAGTAAAATATGCATACATGAACCGCTCAGAAGTGCAGCAATGGAGGCACAAGTTACTCGCAATACGAACTAAATGGCCACTGTGACATAGTGGGGTTAAGGTAGAAAATGTTAACATAGCCAGCCAGGCCCCAAGGGACAGACACTCAGAGCCCCAAGAACAGCGCAAGGTGGGAAGGACCACCATGTTTCTCCGAGGCGAAGCAGAAATGCCTCGGAGAAACGCACCGTCATTTTGGGATTCGGGGACGTGTTTTCTTTCTCTCCTCTTCCCATTGGCTGGAATGTAAAATTCCAGCCAATGGGAAGAGGAGAGAAAGAAACTAAAAAACACCCCCCCGAATCCCAAAAAGACGGGGCTTAAATGGACAGACGCCCGTCTTTTCCAAAGGCTGGCCGCCGTTTAGGAAGCCAGCCAATGGAGAAGAGGGGCGGGTTCAAGCCCCACTCTCAAAAACATAACATCTCCCCAGCGAGACTGCGCAAGCGCAGCCCTCGCAGGCGGATACCTAAAAACGAAATGTATGTCTGTCTGTCTGTCCTTTATGCATTACTACACCATTCATCCGATCGCCAGTAAACTTTGGGAAGTTGTTGAGTACACTCCGCGAAGGTTTCTGGCATAAATTTGTTTTAAATATCGGCCCCCCAGGTCCCTCATAATCTTTCGAATACTGATGTACGCACAAGACGGAAAAACAAAAAATCGTGTATCCACAATCACTCGAATAAACAAATAGAATTAAAACAGCATTCATCCGATCGCCAGGAAACTTTGGGAAGTTGTTGAGTACACTCTCGCGAAGGTTTCTGGCATACATTTTTTAAAATTATCGGCCCCCCCAGGGCCCTCATAATCTTTCAAATACTGATGTACGCACCAGACGGAAAAACAAAAAATCGTGTATCTACAAGCACTCGAATAAATAGAATTAAAATGACACTTTGAAATGTTTTCCATATTAAAATGAATATGGAAAACATAATGTAAATTGAATGTTATCATAATGAGTTTCCTTGAATTTCCTTTCTTCGGAGATCGCAAGCTAGTAAAAGAATAAAAACACACATCACAATTTCATAAAATACCATCATTAAAATCCAATCATATCATATTAACACATAAGAAAAAGAAAAAAAGACACAAGATCAATTACTGTGTAGAATACATCTTACAGAACTAATCACCAACCCCTTTCTCTTCTTCAAACAAGCCCATAAGAAGGAGGCCATTGAGAAGCAGATAAACGGGTCTGGTAAAGATTTTAAAAAATATAAGGCCACCCGACATTGTGTAAACCTCGTCTTATTTAAAATCTGCATCAGGTAGGCTTTCCTTTCCTTTTTATATAGTGTACAGAAAAGGACGATGTATCTCAGATTGACTTGATACATTGTCACACGGGCAAACGCTCAAATCATTAATGCTAAAACAAAATCCGGATAGCCTAGCATACACACTATCAGGTTAGTTCTAAACCTTAACAAAATGTATCTGTGCTGTGGGATATTTGCTATTGCTAGGTACGAGAAACATCCCTCTATCACAGGTGTATTGCCTTGGTATGACCGCAGAGCATGTTTCCCCACCTCAGATTTAGACCTCTTATATTCCGCCATTCGGAAAAACCCATTGATTACCTTCTGTTTGGATAACCCCTTACATGCAAGCCGATCATTAAAAAGTTCTGGGAGCCCAATTTCTTTGAAAGTGTGCTCCACATAACTCAGCCACCTAGATCTCTTCCAGTGGTCCATGTCTAGGCAGCTCTTAATTATTAACTGCGTGAGCGGTACAGATTCCATCCTCCGTCTTGAATACCACAAAAGTAATGGAGCCACTTTAATCTGTTCAGAAATGTAAGGAATATCTAGCTCCATGTGTAGTATACAATTTGCGAAGGATGAGGGGAGACCTACTACGGATTTAAAATATTTATTCTCAACTGTCTGCAATGCACTCAACACCACAACCAACTTCACAGGCTACCAGTGAAGAAAAGAGTCATTTTTAAGAGACAATAGCTCACTCAGATTTCTACAACCAGTCCCTACTACCTATTCAGCTACTCCCTACGAAGAGCCCTTCGCTCTCGATCAGCACATGTGCTAGCCATACCTGCCACAAAAAGGGAAAGGTGGGAAGGGTCTACCTGCTCAGTCCTGTCAGCTACGTACTGGAATGATCTCCCTCTACCCCTCAAATGCACTGCGGACAAAAAAAAGTTATGCAAACAAATAAAAACGGATATATGACGTTAAAACGCATACTTTTACAACGCATACCGTTACAACGGGACTTTTACAACGCAAATACTATTACAACGCATGTATTTACAACGCATTTTTTTACAACGCAGGTACCTTTACAACGCATACCATTACAACGTAAGTATTGGTAAGTATATATATTTTTTTTAATTGTATATTATTTAAAATTAATATAATGTAATGTAATTGTATTTAATTTAATTTAATTTCATTTCATTTAATTAATTTAATTTAAATTTAATTTTATTTTATTTTTACCCTGTACCCCTTTACCCAAAAACCCAAAACTGACCCTGAACCCTAAAAATACCCCTTTACCCAAAAACTGACCCTGAACCCTAAAAATACCCCTTTACCCAAAAACTGAAAACTGACCCTGAACCCTAAAAATACCCCTTTACCCAAAAACTGAAAACTGACCCTGAACCCTAAAAATACCCCTTTACCCAAAAACCCAAAACTGACCCTGAACCCTAAAAATACCCCTTTACCCAAAAACCCAAAACTGACCCTGAACCCTAAAAATACCCCTTTACCCAAAAACCCAAAACTGACCCTGAACCCTAAAAATACCCCTTTACCCAAAAACCCAAAACTGACCCTGAACCCTAAAAATACCCCTTTAAAAAAAACCTAACATATAACATTTTAAATATAATTATATACTTACCAATACTTACGTTGTAATGGTATGCGTTGTAAAAGTACCTGCGTTGTAAAAACATGCGTTGTAAATAAATGCGTTGTAATAGTATTTGCGTTGTAAAAGTTCCGTTGTAATGGTAGTGCGTTGTAAAAAATGCGTTGTAATGGGTGTATACCAATAAAAACCCACCTTTTCAAGGACTACATGTCATCCTCCATACGGCCCGACTGCCTAGAGTCGGGACGCGCTCACAGTAGTTGCACGCTTTACGAATTCCATCATTCATTCACTCATCTGTGCTTAAAAATATCCATCAGTACCTATTTTATGATTCAAATCTGTGACCAGAGATCACACAGACATCTGCAAAAGTATATTACAAGCACTACTCTCAACTGTCGGTTAATTATCCGAGATGTATTGAATACACAAAGATATCAACAGCAAGTGCAGTAGTCCTCCTAAACTTTGTGATTCATGTATGCCCAATAAAGGTAATCAGAACAGCTTTACAATCGCATTTTGCCTCACTAATTTCTTTGAGGGCAGTGTTTTTAAAAGAATTGCATAAGTAATGGTGGAATAGAGTGACTATTACGGACTCTTCCTCTCATTCCGCCACCCTTCCAGCTACCCCACCTCCAAGAGATGTGTGCGTTCCCTTCACATATTTTTCCCAATTTGAAGTATTGTACTAAAAGGCTTCACAAAGTCTTTAACAGTGCTTCAAATTATTTTAAAAAACCTTTGTAGCACAGAATCAGCAAATTAGGTTTCAACTACATGACACAGAAAAAAACCCACACAAAACAGCATGTACCAGATAATCAACTTTATTCCCACAGTATGTATATTATTTTACACCTGTACAAAATATTTACTTTTCTAAATAAATATGCACTCCTTGCAAAAACAGTTTCGCAATAAAAATCCTTCCCAAAAAATAAACATTTAGCCAAAGATGCAGGTGACGAAGATACAGTCAGACGGATAACAGCCTGAAAATCAATTACAGTAGGTCGGTCAAGGTGCAAGTCATATGAAGGCCACAGCATCAATCCTTTTGGTATCTGATTTGGAACAGGAATCCAAAAGGGGGTGGAGAGTACCCCCAATAAGGAGGCAGTTCGGTGAACGATGTTTAGTAGACATAGCATTTCAAGGACCTGAGGTGTAGTATAAAAATGCAGTTACATTAGGACTTCAAAATAGACCCATTGACCATTGGGCCACACCAGCGAGTCAGAACAGAAATGGAACTTCGAGAAACACCAAAGAACACAAATTACCCTCACAGACCAGAGGGGCATACCATGGAGAACTAGAACATAAACCAGGAATATACACATCTAAAGACAATGTAGTGCAAGTATGAGATACTTAAGCTGCATATTTTCTGTGGCCTGTGGTTGTAACACTGAGCCACTTCTGGCCAAAACCTTAAGATTTCAACTCTCTTGCTCCAAACGGAGTGCGAGAGCATTAGGGTCATTTCGCAATACACAAAGCGACACGTACCATACTGCTTACGCCGCCCCACCAAGACAGTGTACTTTATAAAACCGTTTTCACAGTTGGTCTCTAAAACAATAAATATGGCTCTAATAATATAACTTTCTGAAAGCATAGACATTGATAATTAAAAATAATCCTTGATTTTCCCCAATAAAATCATTTATAAAATAGAAATTTCGTATGTACATACAGTTTAATAAAAAAACAAAAAACCAAGACTGATTTCGTGGATTGAACCTTCCTGATTGCTAACCAGATCGGAAGAAAATATTAGCCTGCGAAACCTGCACAACTTCGAATCAGTGATTACCTGTTTGGCCAATAATACAATTTTTCAAATATGTATGCTCCCATCTGTGGCGCTTTGGACAAGCTTGAACCCATGATTGTTTTGGCTTGTTTGTCTAGGCCCACACTTGCCTTCGATGTTGCCATTGCTCGATGATTTTGAGAGGCAGAATGACTAGCTTCATTAATGGGGTGGGCCACTGGTCATTACAAGGCTATCGCCCTATTTCTATCCGTATACATAAGGCACCTGATGACGTTCTAACTCATCACCATCAGTTCCCATCATCCGGGGAGTGACAGCAGCCTGGCCATGTGGGGCAAGAAAACACAGGCAGTTCATGTCAAGAAGCTCCAAAACCACAAGCACACCCTGTAAGTTGCCCAACCGAGTCTGGATCAATCAAGCTCCCAACTGAGACAGGATCGGAGAGTGTCGACTCCTCCAAAGAGAAGAATATCTGCGAGTGACCGAGACTATCCAGCCTTTAGTGTGTGAGCCCAACGAAGGAGGAGTGCCCACAAGTGGTGTAAGAATTGAGCGAGTGGTACCCGCTCTGGGATTTTGGGTACGAACTTGCCATATGAGACTTAGAAAATATTTTAAAGAGAGTTTGCTGGTGCCTCTTCTGTAACACTGGGCGTACCATCCAAGAAAGCTATCAAGGACAGCAACAACTGAAGAGAAGTTTGCCAGTTTACGGTGCAATCATTTTTGGAAACTGTGCCCAAGCTTTCCCACTGTTAGTCTACTAAAGATGGCAAAGTTCAAAATTTGTAGGGACTATGAGATCAGACTGCAACGAAGACTGTAACAACCACTGACAATCACAATAATGTGTGATTAGAATCTACAACTCATGATGTCCCCAAGTCAGTTTGTAGAGTAGAATTCGGTACGTCTTGGAGCCTAGTACTGCTCAGTCTGAACTCATGGCAGCTCCTGTTTTTTCACAAACTTGCCCGGGCCCAGATTGTTAATTTTTTTAATCATAAGGTTACTCAATTGATTATGCCTTAGAGCTCCTAACAGACGTTGGGGTCAACTAAGAGGAAAATCGACTGACCGCTTTGAAATGCAACATTTCCACTGTGTTAGCAGGTTTTGATATGGCATTTTTGAGGCATTTGACATCGGGGAGCTCTATGCAAAATCCAAACAACCACGGCTGGTGTGTTGAGACACATTTGGTGGTAAGAAAATGCTCAAAACTGACCAACGGGTTAGAAGGATAGGCTGGGTGCTCTCTGCCTTCCAGGCTGCATGTCCTCAGGAGTGTGCAGTTATCCTACTCGTGTAGGTATTTCTTTCTTTGTCACAGCTCTTAGTGATTGTGGCAGTAAGCATAGATTCGATCTATTTTACTCCGGACTTATTTAGGACAGGCACAGCCACTTCACCTGTAGATGGATGTCTGGAACAAAGCCAGTAAAAAAAAAAAACTGCCGGTTAGATGTGCATCCAGCTGCTAAGGGAGATATATGAACCCCGATCTGTAGTAGAGAAATACTGGACACAGGGGCGGCTCCTCCGTTGGAGCGGAGCGTCACTCCACTAAAATGCCCCCGAGATGAAGAATAAAATGGTAATTCATTACTATTTTATTTTTCTGCCTCCCGAACCAAGAGTCAGGACGGGGCGGGGCTTAGTGAGAGCAGCAGCAGGGAGGAGGGTGGGCTGTATGTTTAGATTTCAAAGTGTGCCTGTCCCTATGGCCGTCCGTCCACCTTGCGGCGGCCAGAATGACATGCGCACTTTGAATCCTCTAACCCAACTGTTTTAAGACAGTTGGGTTAGAGCAAGTGCAGGCCTCCAGAGCGCTATGGAGCGTTCAGACAGGCTCCTCCCTCCAATTAGGGAGCTGCTCTCATGCTGGTGAGAACAGTGCCAGGATTGGTCAAGGGAATTGCTAGGGCCTTCACTGCATTCGCAGTGAGGCCTGGAGGGAGGAGGTCCTGTAGTGAGGTGTTTTTTATATTTATTTATTTTATTTTAGTGCACTCGTTTATTTTTCTATTTTTTAATGTTTTTTGCACCTGCGAGTCTGCTTTGCTCCCCCTCCTGCACCCTACTCCACGTAGATGCCAGCCACCACTGATTGGAAATTTTATTTTTCCCAGTTGAAGAAACTGGTCACTGGAGTGTTGCATCATAGAGAGTGGCTTCAGTAGCGTAAACGGTCACCTCTGCAAGTGAGGTTGCTGACCATGGTACATTGAACGAGAGAGTTTACCCCTGATTGGTGTATCCTTCACCGAGGTGGGAAAAATGTTGTGCGTTTCAGAAGGAAAGGTGTTAGCTTGCATATGTTGGCAGAATTTACCCGAATAGCACGGCTATTCGCTGGGGCAGTGAATGTGTGATGTCATGTGATTCCTAGATGTATCTGAAGGCAAGGTACAAAGGTCTTAGGCACTGAATTAATCTAATCAGTCCTTCAGTGCATAAGTGGTTGAGCATTAGAACTGTGCATCAAAGGAACACCCTGCATTTCATCTTGAAGGGGAAGCAAATATGTGCCAGTATGAGGGACATCTGTGATCAGGGTTCAGACATTTTCATGGGCACTTGGCTTCTATGAGGTGGCTGGGTGGTGGTATGGAGAAGTGGAAGAGAAATAGAAATGTCTAGAAGGCCCTGGTCACCTGTGTGGCAGAGCAGTTTTGTGATGAAGAGTTTACATCTAAACATTGCTATTTGAGTATACTGAAGAGGGATTAATTGCACGGGAGTCCCCGGACGAGAGCAGTAGATTTAATGAATGGGGTTGGTCTGTACCCAGTGAGCGTGTCTCTACTGCACTCACCCGCCGACAGTGACACACTCCCAAGGGGGGGCTGAGGAGGGAGAAAGGCATGGGCCAATGTTTTTATCCTAGAAGTGTTCCCCTAATAGGTAATTTAGGGTAGTCTGAGCACTCTTGAACCGAATGTTGGAAGCAGACAGCTTTGGTCTGCTGTGTTTTTGTTCCATTGGACTGTGTGTGATAACAGTGCTAGCCTCAGTTTTCTCCTTCCAGCAATTATACATTTCCATCTCTGTCATACATGAGACCCACACAAAAAGGTGTACTCCCATCACTCCACAAGTCTGCCTCGGTGACCACTTGCACCCATGTGAACAATTCATCATTGACATATTGTCAACCAGGGGAACGTCTGAGTGCTATATAGGATGTGCACCCGGTTGAACACTCCCAGCCACACAACTTAATTGCTTCTTTCTTCCCTGTTCTATTGCTTGAGCGTCTGGGCTGACTTGCAGCCATGCAGTTAAGTTGGACTTTGAATACTAGATTTGGCACTGGAGGAAACCGGAACCTCTACTGTCCCAGATAGCACCCTGCAAAACATACAAAAGCAGCAATACTGTACGAGTCATCAAAACAAGATTACAGCTCAAAAAGTATTGTTCTGCTATACAACCAACCAGACCCATTGGAATAAGACGGCTGGTTAGGCAACTGACCAGGGAAAGGAAGCAGTCAAACTTGCAAACCTGCCAGGTACAGCTATGTGAACTTTGCTGTCTAGCACAATCCAAACAAAAAAATTAAGTCATTTATGCCTGGAACCTTGAATATAGTGAAGTCCCAGACAGAAAGCAACAGAGCCTTTTGTTCTTTACATCAGAGCAACCTTCTCACATTGCACACCGGTCTATACAGGATGTGGGTGGTCAGGGAGGCGTCCAGGCTGCTAAGCTCGCTCCAGTAGTGATGGTGATTAGTGGCATGGGGCAGATACATTTCAGAGAGGACAGACAGTGCAACAAGAAGGGAGACCTATCGGTTCTATCCAAGGTCGGGGGAGAGTTGGCACTGAGTGGTTGTGTCAGCGTGCATCACCTACTACTGCACATGGCGTGGAGGCAGGACTGACATTTTAAAAGCAAGTTTTGAGTAAAGTGTTCAAAATTTGAGGGACGGTAAAAAATCCTGTTAGGCAGCATTAAATGAATGGAATGCATAAAAGCACTAAGGACTGGCGGGACGGAATAGTTAACATTTTGGCAAGCAGAAGGGACTGTGCAGAATATTCAGCGAAGCTGGAAAGATCAGCAGTGAAGGGAAGGTAAAATACGCATAGAGTCGGGACCCAAATGGAAGGGAGCGGTAGACGCAAGCAGCATGGCTGCTTGAAGACATTATTGGAACTGGCGGAAACCTTAACCTGTTCCACCTCCTTTGGATGTCTGAAAATCCCCCAGCCTGCTGCCACCACGTACTGCACCTTGGAAATCAACGTAAATGGAGATTCGTTGCGCACACTATGGACAAATAGCTGGGCACAGGATGAATTCAGGGGCAAAGGGAACAAGTAGAATCCCTGGGCAATAAGCAAGTACCTGAGACGTGTGCATACAACCAGGAAAGGATCAAAGGCAGACACGTCCAAATGCTCTTCTCCTAGAGACTTGGTAGGTCAGAACAAAAGAACCAACTCATATTCTAACTGTGGCACTAGTGGAATAAAAAGGCAAACACTGGCATACTTAAAATATTCCAGTTTAAAAATGGGTCCAGGATGCTGGGGTAGTGGAGCCTTAGGTTCCGAGAGGCTCAGGAGATCCAAGTCCCAGAACCATCATACAGCTTGGAAAGTAGTTCTGGCACAAGCCTTTCCCACTAGATCCCTTTATCACAAGGCCAAGCACTAGTGACTACTTTTCAGAATACATACAGAATCACCCAGCTTCAACTACCCACCGTGCAGCCTGGCAGCCAGAACAGGGTACAGATCCTGTCAGTGCCAGAACACCAGAACCTCCAGATTGCATTTATATATGAGATGTTCAGATCATCAATTGGTTTGAACCAGAAATGAAAATGCAGCCATTCTGATCCAAGAGCCGTATTCTGTACCGATGGTCCATCAGGAACAGATGTGGGCCACAAAAAGAAACCGTTTTACTACTAGTTCTTATGCTTTGCTGCGCCTCCACTTTAGCGCCTAGAAGTGGTTTGTACCCGTGCACCCTTTCAAAAATCCTAGGAGCCCCCTACGCCTTTACTCCAGATACAGTTGAGCGCCCAATGACAAATAGACGTCTCTGAAGCTCAGGGACAGTGATAAGCCAAGCCGAAAAACTTCAAAGGATTGTTCCCATCCAGTCAAAATAAAGGTCAGGTTCTCAAGGTTTCGTACCATAATAGCCTGACATACATCTCGTGTCGCAAGTACTGTTAACAAAATAATGGAGTTCATACAAAATCTATACCTGATGAGGTGGTGTTTTGTAGCACACATGTGGGACACAATATTTATAACATGATAATGTGGAACACAATATTGTGCATACAACTGATTTTAAACGTTAATGGTCAGTCTGTAATGGCAACATGCTCTGCTTAGACTCTGCCTTTCATCTTCCTAGAGGTAGGAACAATTAGAAGGCTCAACTTGAGTCATAAATTGTTAATACGTTTCTTTCTGTGCACAACTGCAGAATGCTGAACTCACTACACGCCCCACAGACTTAATCATTAGAAAACAGCTTGTTTTCCAAAATATACCTGCATCTTTCAGAATACAAAGAAGGTTCTATTTTTTTTAGCCCTTTCCCTTGTGTGCTTAGCAGGGTCTAAAATAGCAGATAGTGACCTCTGGGACTACAATGACGATTGTACCATGCATCTGGTGGTTGAACAGGCAGTGAAACTTTTGCAGTTTTTACTCACAATGTAAAAAGCGATTTAGGCAGCCAGTGTGTCTGCTACGTCCTGACTTGCACAGCATTTCTGAATGGAGCGTTATTGGGACAGCCAAAATCTTGGCTTTCTCAGTGGCTGTGCTCGCTGAGTTGCAGTTCGCTTCTTTCACGCCCGGTGAAATGCCTCAAATGTAGACACTTGATGAAATGGTTCGAAGATGCATGTTATAGACAGAAACAATTTGAGAAGCACTGGATTCAGTAAGTGTGCACAATTCAACAAACACAGGACTGGCATGGTGCATACATGCTTAAAAATATTTTTTCCCCTCAGCCAATGCCATCACTATAAGCGTAGTTCAGGGTATGTGTCATGGTTACAAATCAAAACCTTATCAGACAACAGCAAGGTACATTAAAAAAAACATACAGCTTGATTTTATGGAGTTCTGCACACAAAACTCTACTTCTTGTGAACACACATTCACTTGAAATCCTTGTAAAAAAATAAAATTTTAGAATGCTCTTGGCTCTGCTCCCTCTAACTGCTGTGGAATGATCAAGCAGCAGCCAATGCTCCAACGACGTTAGTTCCACGAGGTGAAGCAGCCGATGCTCCAACGACGTTAGTTCCACGAGGTGAGGCGGGATCCCTGCCTCGACATGAGATGATGTCCAGTGCTCCCAAGGTGCTAGGGGGCATAGTGCCCAGAGGTGAAATGTGTCATGTGCCCTGTGCGGAGATGGTTTTTAGAGCTGTGAGGTAACAGCATGTCCCGTGCCCCAAAACAAAAAAATTGGCACATAGTGCCACCAAGTAACAGAGCACCAGGACAATGCTGGCATAGATTCCGTACCTGCCAACAGAATGCAAACTACACCGTAGGCTTCGCCATATCGCTTTTTTCAAAAACTACTTTGGCTATGAAGTAGATGGAGAGCAGTCCCAGGCTCGCAGCAGACACCATGTAGGCAGTCACTGATTGCGTAAACTGCACGATGGAGCCCATGACGAGAGAGGGCACCACCTGGGACAGCAGGAAGGCACTGTCCAGGATGGCAAAGTCTAGGCAGATTCCACGTCCGGGCGCTACTGGGTCAGCCTCTGGCAGACCAGTCATCATCACAGAGGCTTCACTGGGCGAGGCCACGCACAGGGATGAGCTGGTGGTCGAAGGGGTGAAGGCAGTGCTATGACCATTGGGGTAGGAGGGCTTGGAGCTGGAATGGAGTCCCTTCAAAAGAGGTGCCTTCTGCTCCTCCTGTCTGTTGTCCTCCTCATCAACTCCCTTATATTTGGGGAAAAACACCTGCATAAAAAGAAAAAAGGACACTATGAATATATTCAGACCATTAAACATGATGAGTTAGCAAAGAACGCGCAGAACCAAAGAGAGTGGGCAATAATAGTGAAAACAGTGGCACCATATAGCTAGAATCAACCTGGCATTCGGCTCAAATTCTAGAGTCAAGGAAACCGCCCACTTTGTAAAGTTATCCTTGGGACCATTCCAGCATCTAAAGTTAACTAAGACACACAGTGTCCAAACAAAACCAACTACCTAGAATATGGAATATTAAAATGTAAGCACCCATGCCCTACACCCACAGCAAAACCTTCCAGAATCTACAACAAAACAACCAACCGTGCAGTACCTAACACCAGCAATTGAACATCTTGTGTTAGAGCAAAGAAAACTTACACTTGGAGTCTCACAGCACAGGAAATTCACTCAATGTTGACAAACCACTAGGTCACCATAAAGGATCTATATACAATTAGGAAACATACCAAGATCTAGAGCCAACAGGAAAGCAGTGCAGCGGCAGAAGCAAATGTAAAAACTACCGAGCATCTTAAACCAAAAACGAACTACAGTATGTCTAGTGCGAACAGACTCCCCCAACAAATGCAGCCATCCAGGAAAATGTCCAGTTTATAGAAGAAACAGTGAATAGCCACGGATATAAACTAACATGTTAGCACTACAGTTTAGAATCAATACAGAAACCATTCACTGCATAGTACCAACAAAGACGCGACTCAATTTCTAGTGCAAACAACAGAACCATCTAGATCTAAAAAGGGAACCGTAAACTGTATACAGCCTTTATTCCGTTTTTATTGTTTTTAAATAAAAACATCTTGAGCCAGTAGGGGATCTATCTCAGTTCTACTCAATCCATCAAGGGAACTACCCCCAGGATCCACAGTGAACAAGGAATTCGGAATCTAATCCCAGGAGAAAGACAGGAACTACCCCATCGCTTTCTAGAGAAAACCAAGTGATTAGACAGCATCTACAGCAAACTGGGTAACCCCTAGGCTCGAAGGGCAACAGGAAAGCCACAACATAGACACTACCAACAAAGGACCCACATCTAGCATGGAGTTATTCCCTATCTGACTCGAGGTTCTATCAAGCAGCCATCTACTTTTTAGAACTCACAAAGGAACGATGAAGCAAACATAGAATTTTCTCCAGGCCTTAAAGTGTACCAGGACTTTCTGACAGTAAGACTCATAAAAAAACCTCTTCCCCATAAGCTCATGGTCTTCGACCGCTTATCATATAAGAACTATGAAAACCCCGAGATGGAGTTCACTTACACAGTTAATGCGGATGAGCAAAGAGAGAGCCCTCCGATCAGATGAATCCGGCAGGGAGACTCGCAAGCGGCACTGCCCGACCAGATGACTCGCTGCATTACACAGCAGCACCCGGTCCACACTTCCAAGGAGAGCAAGAGGAAAAGTAGAAGACAAAGCAAGGACAGAGGAAGCAAAAGTATTTTAAAAAACACATAAAAAGACAGCATGGTTAGAAGAGATGAGCCATAGTAAGTTTCCAATTGTGAGGCTCCAATGCTGTTGAATTTGTGTCTGTACTGTGCCCCGCCGTTCTTCAAAGGGACTGAACATACAGCACTGGATTTCCAGTGACCTGTAGTGTTCTAGTTGTGCATTTAGCATACTGTACTACCATAAGCTATGTGTATTTAGCATACCCAAAGGCTGTTTCTCACTTTCACCCACTCAACCAATCATACTTAACCTGGTATTTTGCCCCCAACAACAAATCTCCCCCAACTTGGACTAAAACTTCACTGGCGTCAGCAACATCACATCCTCACACACCATCTGCATTGCTGATAAAAACATCTTCATGACTTAGATCTTCTGGACTCTCAATAGCACGTGCATGAAGGGCTCTTCTACAAAACTCTTCACTCAGCCTCACCTCCCACATAACTACGGGCACCTAAAACCCCAATCGCAACTTCATTCATTTAGTATCTCTCATGCTCTCCTGTTTGCAAGAAACCCCTTTAAATTGGACTGTGCATTTCACGCTCGCCTCAACACCCCTCTTCCTAAATTACTTTAATAGGGTCACCCTAAGCCTCTACAGTTCCCACAAACTAAGCTTCACTCTTCCCCAGAAGATGCTACAGCCTTCCAAACTGCTTTCAGCACCCTTAGATTCTCCATCTGCAAAGCAAAGACCTCACAATTCACCTGCACGGCCCCACAGAAGCACTACCCAAAAATCCTGCCCTAAGGATGGAGGCAACTACCTCGTCTCCACCTTTCATGATCAAAGGTTTCAAAAGATCCCAAGCTCACACAATCTGGAGAACTGAGCTTTACAAAACAAGAAGCTAAAGAAACCAAAATCAAAACCTAAAACTGCATGCCTCAATGTGGATAATTAAAGATACAACCTTACCTCCAAGGCCCGAATTCATCGATTAAAAAATTTAATAAAAAACGGTGGGTAATCAATTGTGGACAGTTGGCAGACTGAACTATCCTTCAAGGAAACAAGACCGATGCACCCAGCGGAGTTAGAAAGCACCCTTCAACGCATCACTGTATGTGCATCCAGGAGCATACACTACACTTTATTTATTTTGCTTGATATCTTTATAAAGTGGTGATGCAACTATCCCTATTAGTGCACATTACAATTTTAGCAAACGCGTAAGGAATATGTTTTTTAATGTGCAGCCCTTTAAACAGCATGGTGTTGAGGTTGTGGGGAAAAGTGGCGAGGTTTTGCTTTTTAAGAGGAAACGAACAAGGGAGTAGGAATGGTAAATGGGAAAAGCTAAGGAGCCCAGCATGGTGGGGGGGGGTGGTGATCAAGTTCATGAGTAATAAGGATATAAAGATTCTAGAGATTGCTCAGTTTAAGTGTTTAGTGAACTGGAAAGTTTAAGCTCCTTGCTTTTCACCGCAATTATTGGTTTCCTCCATGTCGAGCATAGTACTTGCCAGATGGTCTCCTCCAGTGCACGTAATAACTTGTTCTTCCTGTGCATTTAACAACTGGTACTTCCTGCCACTTGCCATGTTGTGCTAACTGGTGGTTTGAAATGGTTGTATGCGTCTTTAAAGAAAAACTTGCAAGAAAATAATTGTTCTGATGAATTTATTGTGAACCATTATTCACAAAATCTTTCTTTAAGGTTTTTCACCTGGCTGACGAAACCAACCTGATAAAAGCAATCCTGGATAGAAACATTTTTTTCTTCATACCACTTTTCCGTTTCTTTAAGCTTCAGGTGTTTAAGGGGGTTCCCCCTTTCTCCCTGCCTTTAATGCCCCTAGTGCCGCTTTCCCTTACAGTTTTTTTGCATTTTCCTAACTACTTCCCCTACCACTCCTACGGCTCTCTCCATCCTCTATAGCCCCCCCCCCTCACCCTTAACCTAGCATTCCTCTTCCGTCTTCCTGCATCATCTTGTTTGTCAAGAAGGAGGATCACACAACCCCCCTTTTTAATGGACATTTACCTTTCGAATAAAACTATTTTTGGGTGTAATTTTAACATTTGTCCAAACTGTAATTTTGTCAGCCTGATTTTGATATTTTTGGTAATTTGTCAAAATTATGCAATTCAGTTTTGCATCCTATCTTATCAATTTTGTTAATATCTTTAGTGGTTGGTATTTCTGACAGGATCTTCCTACTTCTTTAGCTGCTCGAAGCCATGCTGGGAGCACTGGGCAATCTATTTTGTTAAAGAGTTAGAGATACTACTGTGGCATTCTCCTCTCTTGGCTTCCACATTGGCCTATTGGATGTGTGCTACTGAGAGAGCACAAGTTTGAAAAAAATGTATAAGTACACCATATTTACAAGCACGTAGTTAGTTTAAACATGTTTTGCACACGAGTGTTTTATATTCAATAGCGAAATGTATAGAATGTTTAGTAGAGTAACCATAATTATAACGGTGTGAGATTAAATGTAGAAATGTTGGAGTATATGTGAAAACCTCATGGTTCTCTCATGTTAAAAGAGTCATGTCCGAATTAAATGTAACTTGGATTCCAGTATTTTGTGTAGGCCTTAGGGCAATTCACAGCAAACCTGAACGTGCTGCTAAAATGATGTGAGATAAAGTTGACATGGTTCTTTCAAAATGTACTATTGAACTTAGGGTTAAAAGTATATGCTTTATAGATGTGTTATTTTAGAAACGTATGCTAGTTAAGAATGTTTGCTGTTTAAATCAAGTTAACGTTTTAAGAGTGCAGGAACCTGCTGCATGTAAATCAAGTAGGCCAGAACAGATAATGTCATGTAGTTTAAATCGTCATGTGCTCGTTAGAGGAGAGGTCGTGAGGTGTCCAGTATGGAGCTCTGAGAGTGTTTTATGGCCTAAGATATGGTGAAGTCTGGAATTTGAGGCCCACTGCAGGACGAGCTGTATGCAGGTGCGAGGGTCCTAATCAGCTCGAATGAAAGGGACTTTGTTCAGTGGCGCCTTGCGCAGGCCTGTAGGAGTTTCAAGGAATTTCAGGGGGTATCAGCGCACGGAAGAAGAAGCCTGGGAACCAAGGTCAACTATAACGAGGGTCTTCAAGAGTACCATCATGGAGTTTGCCGCGGAAAGATGTACCACGTGAGGGGCGTCCCAAGGGGCGTTTCTATTGGAAATGTGATTTGGTATTAGGGAAAGTGACCCGGGAGGAGAGCAGAGCAGATGATTTTGGGAGCCTAAGGAAGCGGATGGGTAGGCAGATAGACTGATCAGGAGAGACCCATTATCAGAGAAGAGACAAAGAGAAGTGCGTGATCTTCTTAGGAAATCACCACGGCTGACACCTAGAGGGTTAAGATCTTGTTAAGTAGGGATGTCATTTAGTGTAGTGTAGGGACAGACTAACCTTAATTTTCTTTCTGTAATGACTTTGAGGTTGCAACTTGTATTCATTTTGGCAACACTCATGTTATTAGAGCTTGTACTTATTATTCTGTTTTTCAGACTCAGACTATTCAAAAAGTTCATGTTCATAGTGATACCGATATACCTTTTGAATCTCATTTTGAGAAGTTTGTATCTTCAGTTATCTTTGACTTTATATTAAATCTTTAAAACTTAATTTTGGTCGGTGGTCATTTAGAGTGGTGTAAGTTCTTAAATTGATTGTTTACTGCGAGATTACCTTTTACTCAAGACAGGTACCAACGATTCAGTCGACAGGAAATGGGATTTGGTAAGATAATTAGTAACCAGTAATCCCGCGTTAGCAGTTGGTAGCAGAGTGAGGATGGTTATCTTCTTGAGGAAGGTAATCTAGAGAGGTTAGTTTACCCCAAGGCCCGAGACGCCGAGAGACGAGCAGCGGAAGAATCGTGTGCCGAAAGGTGCAGACGGTGCGAGAAAAGCAGCAGTATCGGAGAGTGAGTATAAAAAGGGTCATGCGTGAACAGATTGCGGTGTTTTGTGTTGTATTTTTATTGTAATGTCTTGCGGAGTTGAATGCCTGTAGTGTGAAAGAGAGAAGGTTGTGAGCGCGCGCAACCTGGTAAACTGGTAACCTGGTAAACGGGTGTACTGGTGAAATCTTAAGTTCAGGCCAGAGCTTAAGTGGTTTTGGGTGTATCGAACATCCAGGGTAGTTGTCGACCATAGTACGGAGGTCACGAGGTACCATTGACCGCCGTGGATCCAAGATAGGGGGAGTGTAAGAGTGAGTGTATGAGTAACGGACGCTGGTCGAAAGTTACTGCGTGTGAGTAACCTATCGGAGAAGGCGATTGTCTGGAAGTAAACGGAAAGACATTTCGCCAAGTTAGGGTGACAACTACAGAAAGACTGTGGGCGTACAGTCAAAGAAAGGTGATCGCTTGGACGGAAGTAATCATTTTTCAGAGTATGAATGGGATGCGTGCATGACCGAGGAGACGAGCTGAGAAAGGAGGGGAACTGCTGCGAAGGGGGACGGGTGACGTCGGCTAGAGCCGCGCTGTGATTGAGCGGTTGGTGTGACGTTAGCTAGAGCCGCGCTCTGGTTGGGCGGCTAGAGTGACGTCGGAGGAAAGCCGCGTACGGATAGGCCAGTTAGTAAGAACGGCGCCGAGATTGGTGGAATATCATCAGGAAGTAAACAAACGCGGAGAAAAGAGAAATCATGAAGTGTTTTAAGTGTTTGAAAGGGATTTTTAAACGTAAACGAAGTGAACATTATTACGGGGAAGAGGCTCCCCCAGAGGGTACGCCAGCTCATTATATGGCAACGAATGTTGGGCTGCATACGATATTGTGGATTGGGGCTTGGAATAAGCTTACGGAAGGAAATGAGGAAATGCAGTTCCCGAAGTATGGAACGTTTAAGTTAGAGGTGTTACATCGGCTAAAAGCAACCATGTCCTCATCGAAACCCTCACCTAGACCAACACAGTTTGAGGCTCTTAATGCATGGATTAAGGCTGCACACGACCGAAATTTGAACAGGCGTCAACAAAGGCTGACGCGATCGGTAAGGGCAGTGCGAGATTCCAAATGGGATGAGGAGGAAAAGCGTTGGAGGGTACAGACTATTGAGGTGGAGAAAATGTATCCGATGAGGGAGGTGTCAGGAGGAGGAAACCTCATGGAAGAAGACGAGGAAAGCGAGTCGGAGGACAATCTGATAAACAGATTGTTAATGGATAGACCACCTCCGAGAGTGGGATTGATAGAAGATAGAGGGCTCGCAAGGGAAGATGGGAATGAGATAGAGGGATATACACCACTCCCTATATCGGAATGGACACCTAGCAAAGGCGGAGAAACACCTCCAAACAACACTGTACAGAGTGTAGTGGGAAGGTTTGTGGTGCAGAAAACGCCAACCACAGAAAGGGTTGAGTCTGTGGGATTGCCAGACGCTCTTCAAGTGCCTGTTACCATAGGACCCATAGTTTCGATCTATAATTCTGAGAGAGATAGAGGGGAACAACAAAGGCAATTGGATAGGGAAAGGATTGAAATGGAAAGGAGGAATAATGTGACGAATGCATGGAAACAATTACCAGGTTCGGTAACGTGGAACACCCCATTAGACACAACTGTCGGTCCCAATTCAGAACAGGGAGGTCCGAGAGGACCAATGGATCTAAGGGGACCGCGGCCAAGATCTTTTTCAGAGTTAAGAGCTGATTTGAGGGAATGGGACGGGTCCATAGTATCTCCGAGTAACAGGACAAGAACGGAACCAGAGTGGGAAAGCAGGGGAAACGGGACAGTATCTCATTGTGGGGCCAGCGAGAGTAGTCAGAGCCGGGAAGGCCAAAGTCAAGAGAATAGAGGGGATGCATGTCCTACAAATCAGAGAGAACAGCCGGAACAAAATACTAAAATTGTAGAATGTGAGGAAATGTCCCGTCTCTGGGGGAACGGAGGAGATGAGGCGGTACGGGCTTTTCAGAATAGGTTTAGGTGCCTTCATCATACACTTGGGGAAGACGTTCAACATTGGAGAAAGGAGAACAGCGATAGGTCCCGCCACGCCTCGAATAATCAGGAATCACAGGGAAGTAGGGAAGAAAGAGGGAGTAATAGAACCTCTTACCCTCTATCCCGTGAAACTAGCCAGGATGGAGAGAGAGAGGCTGGGAGGCATGAAGGAGTGTTTCACCACCCACCCCGAGAAGACGGAAAGGCATGGGATCTAGAGAGATGGGAACAGGGGAGGACTCCCTATAATTCACCAATACCTAAACGTAGATCTCGGAGCTGGGATGGGAGAGATGCGGATGGAGGAGCTAAATTGAGTGTCTTGAAAGCTGAAATAAAGGCAAAAAGGCTTGATGTTACCAGTTTAAAATCAGATGTTGATGAGATAATAGATGGAACATTGCCTTTGGAAAGGATAGAATTGTATGAACAGGATGAGTTATTGTTCATGGCAAAGGATATTACTAGGAAAGCTAGAGCGTTTCATGAAAAACTGACTGATTTGGCAGACAAGTATGCCGTGGATTTGTCTAGGACAAGGGCATTGCAGAGCAACCACAGATTACAGTACGCAGACAAAGATCTAGATGAGAAGAGAACTACTGGATTAAAAACACACATAAGAGAGCTGGTGACAGGGATAAGAGTGTGGAGAGAACTGGATAAATGGGAAGAAAGGTGGTCGAAAAAGGGCACGGTTAGGAGAAGTACAAATGTATTGACTCCTGAGGGAAGGGCAATGCATATGGAGGCATTCCCTTTGCGAGAAATATCAAATGGAAATTATGTACATGTGCCCTGGAGTAGAGGAGACTTAGCCGCATTTACCAACTCATTTCCGAAGTTGCGGGACAATCCAGTCGAGTGGTATAAGCAGGTAGAGAGGTTTGTTAAAATTTCGAAAGTATTGTGGATAGATTTGAACACGTTGTTTGACATCGTGGTCCCATCTGATTTGTGGACTCCTTGTAAGACTAGTGTCGAATGGCCAAATGCTGAACCATTGAGGGATGTTCGAACAAATGGACCATCTGAGATTGTCATGCGAAAGTATGAAAGGGTAATAGCATGGCTGAAAGATAAGGTACCACCACAGGATATAGATTGGGTAAAAATAGACCGAACAAGGCAGGAACCCAAGGAGACAGTTCACGAGTTTTATGAAAGATTGTTGAAAACATTCAAGCAATACAGTGGACTAGATGTAATGGATCCCAAAGACATAGGGCAGTTCGTGTCAAAGTTTGTCTTGGGGTTGAGACCTGATATTTGTTTGATGATACAGCAACATTTAATCTGTTGGCAGAACAAACCACTAGATGAGATTTTACGATATGCGAGGTACTGCAGTGACGAGATAGATTCTAAAGCCAAGAATCTAAAGGAGAAATTGATGGTGGTGCAAATGCAGTCCGCTGGGAAGGGTGGCCAGCAGAAGCAGGGGATGGGACGAAAACCAAATGGTCAGAACAAAGATAATGAAGAAGGGCAGAGACCTAGGATAGACTTTGCCACTTTAAAGAAAACGACAAAGTGTCATCTGTGTCATCAGGTGGGGCATTGGCGACGCGAGTGTCCCTTTAACCCTGAAAACGGAGAGCTAGAAGTAGAAGAGCAGGTCCAAGAAGACCCAGTGCAAAAAGTGACAGTCCCAAGCAGTAAGGTAGCCAAAGGGGGGACTTCGGCTCCACGGGCCCAATTCCCACAGCCACCGAAGATAGCAGCTGGAGGAAAGGTCTTTAAACAAATGCCTCTGTTTATCGAGGAAGAAAAATGTTATTACATTGATCCATTGACAGGACAACGGGTGAGCAGTGAAGAGGATTGTACCCTCGGGGCAGTCCTAGAAGTGGATCAAAGAGGGCCATTTGTTGAGGCAGAAGTGGCAGGGTGTCCCACTACGTTCTTAGTGGACACTGGGGCTACTCGTTCGACTCTGAGATCAGCGGTAGTTCCAGACTTGCCAATGTCAGGGGAAACAATTCAAGTGGTAGGAGTCGCAAATAAAAGAATGACTAGTCCCTTGACAGAACCAGTGTCTGTGAAAATTGGAAACCACATGAACGAACATCAGTTTGTGGTTTGTGACTCGAGTCCGGTATGTCTGTTAGGTAGGGATTTGTTATGCAAATTGAATTGCACCATATACTGCACCCCACAAGGAGTGGAGGTACAGACTACCGACGATGATGCTACCTTTAAGGTGGCCAATTCAAAATTCTGTGTAGAACTATATCCTACTCTGACTGTAGAAGATCTTCCACAAGACTTAAGAGATGCAGTGGCGTCAGAGGTGTGGGATTTCACAGGAGAAGATATAGGATTGATTAAAGGGGTAGAACCGGTAAAAATTCTGGTAAAACCAAATGTTGAGTTTCCAAGAACGCCTCAATACAAATTGTCCCAGGAAACGATTGCGGGAATAAAGCCTGTGATCGAGTCAATGATACAGCAGGGAATACTGAAGGAAATCGTGGGCAGTCCTTGTAACTCCCCGATTATGGGTTTGCAGAAACCTAGCGGGAAGTTTAGGATAGTTCAGGATTTACGAAAAATTAACAACATAGTCGTTTCATGTTGTCCCGTGGTACCGAATCCATCAGTAATATTGTTTCAAATACCATGTCAAGCAGAATGGTTCACAGTGATAGATCTTTGTCAGGCTTTCTTTTCAATCCCATTGGATGAAGAGAGCAGGTACCTTTTTGCGTTTAAAATGGAAGATCGCGTTTTAACATGGTGTCGAATCCCACAAGGATTCACAGACAGTCCATCCATCTTTAATCAGTTGTTGAAAAAGAATCTTGAGAATCTAGTACTGCCACAGAACTCGGTTCTGGTACAGTACATAGATGACCTACTTGTTGCGTCAGAAACAGAGGAAGCTTGTAAAGTAGATTCAATTGCCTTACTGAATCATTTAGCTGAAAATGGACATAAGGTATCTCCGAGCAAGTTACAGTATTGTCTGACAGAAGTACAGTATCTAGGGCACAGGTTAGAAAAAGGGAAACGTAAGGTGTCCCCAGAGAGGATTGAGGCGATAATGAAAATGAATGCGCCTACAACACAGAGAGAAGTTAGAATGTTCTTAGGAATGGTGGGTTACTGCCGACAGTGGATAGTTAACTTTTCACTGAAAGCAAAGCCCTTACAGAAACTGACGCACAAGGAGGTGAGTGATCCGGTACCATGGGATGAAGAATGTCTGGTGGCGTTTTTACAGCTGAGAGACGATTTATGTCGTGCTCCGGCTCTGGGAATGCCAGATTACGAAAAGTCATTTTCACTCTATTGCTGTGAGAGAGAGGGATGTGCTTTGTCAGTCTTGGCACAGACCCACGGTAATGCCCGTAGACCAGTTGCATATTTTTCGGCTACATTAGATCCAGTAGCCGCAGCGTTGCCCGGATGTCTCAAATCCGTTGCCGCAACGGGTGTCAGCATTGAAAGGAGCGAAAGTATTGTAATGGGACATCCAGTGGTGGTGTATGTACCGCATTCAGTTGAATTGTTAATGACCAGGACGAAGACGCAGCATCTGACCAATAGCAGGCTCACGCGTTATGAGCAAGTTATACTTGCCGCAGAAAACGTGACTCTCAGGAGATGCTCTGTCTTGAATCCTGCTACTTTGATGCCATTACCTTCGGTAATAGAAGGCGAAGGATGTGAAGACCACGATTGCCTTGATGTGACTGAACTATGCACGAAACCCAGACCAGATATAGTGGATGAGCCATTGTCTGACCCCGATGAAATTTACTTTGTTGATGGCTCATGTTTAAGAGACGATACTGGTCGGTTAAGAGCAGCTTATGCTGTTTGTACCATTACTGGAGTTGTGGAAGCCGCTTGCCTGGAAGGAGTACATTCCGCACAGGTAGCAGAGATTATTGCCCTAACTCGTGCCTGCATAGCAGGAAATGGAAAGAGAGTCACCATCTACACGGACAGCCAATATGGTTTCGGTGTGGTTCATGATTTCGGGCAGTTGTGGTCTCAGAGGGGTTACATGACCTCCTCTGGTTCGCCCATTCGAAATGGAGAATTTGTGCGATTGCTGATAGAAGCATTACAAGGTCCTGTTGACATTGCAGTAGTGAAGTGTGTAGCTCATACTAAGAATACAGATTTTGTGTCACAAGGTAATAGATATGCTGATGAAGTCGCACGCTATTGTGCGGAACAAAGTTATTCTTTCTCAAAGGTGGAAATAGAAGGTGCAGAAGAAAAGACTGAATTAAGTATGATGTTAGAAACTGTAGACACTTGGGAGGATTTAAGGATAATGCAGGAGAACGCACCTGAAACAGAGAAAAAGGCATGGGAAATAGCAGGCTGTGTGCGAAGTGAAATGGATTTTTGGGTTTCAGCAGATGGGAGAGCTGTGTTACCTGAAGAATTAGCTAATCCCATGGCGAGAGAAATACATGGTCCAGTACATCTAGGAAGGGATGCTATGATGAGAGTTTTTAGGCAGACTTGGTATTGCCCGAAATTCAGAATAGCAGCAGAATCAGTATGTAAGCGATGTGTTACCTGCCAACAACTGAACGTAGGCAAACGAACACCAGTCACACTGAGTCACATTGGGAGGTCGGGGGGGCCTTTCAATAGAATGCAACTAGATTTCATTGAAATGCCAAGAGTCAATCGCCTTCGGTATGTGTTGGTGATTGTATGCGTATTTTCCAGATGGGTTGAAGCGTACCCTACACGTAGGTGCGATACACTCACAGTGGCTAAATTGTTGCTCAGGGAGTTGATACCGCGCTTCGGGGTGCCTGCCTCTTTGGAATCGGACAGAGGAAAACATTTTAACAGCGAAATAGTGAAGATGTTGTGCTCCACACTGAATATCGATCAAAAGCTGCATTGTAGTTATCGACCAGAAGCTTCAGGAATTGTGGAACAAGTGAATGGCACTTTGAAGAATAGATTGGCTAAAGTAGTGGCATCCACATCCTTGAGTTGGCCAGATGCTCTTCCATTGGTGCTCATGAGCATGCGCAGCACACATGATAGGAGGACAGGTCTCTCTCCCCACGAGATCCTGATGGGGAGGGCCATGAGACTTCCTACAGTTCCAACTACTGCTCTATTGAATATTACAGATGATCTGATCTTGGATTATTGTAAAGGACTGTCTGACGCCATCCATTCTGTGTCCCTTCAGGTGCATGCGGCTGAAGTTCCAGCAGCGAGGAACCTGTGTCATGACCTGAACCCAGGGGACTGGGTCTTGGTTAAAACGCACGTCCGGAAGAACTGCCTAGATGTTCGCTGGCGTGGGCCCTTTCAGGTAATCCTGATCACGAACACCGCGGTGAAGTGCGGGGGGCTGCCAAATTGGATCCATGCATCCCATACTAGAAGAGTTCCAGCACCTCTAGAAGGAACAGCTCCCATCCCAGACGAAAGCCCGGAAGTGGAAGAAGAGTCGCAAGAAGGGATTGAGGCAGCTGAGGAGGTGTCGGAAGAAGTTGGGAACGCATCGGATTCAGAAGAAGAGCGAAGGCAGGACGGCAGTGAGACAGAAGACGCAACTGAAGGAGAGAGCAGAAGTGAATACGACTCAGACTCAGATCCGTATCGGAGCGATCAAGAACCAAGTGGGAGGACAAGGAATAGGAGAATAAGGCTTGGAGCTGCCACTTGGCCAACAAGGAGAAGAAGGCTAAGTTTGAGGTCGGCCCAGGAAGAAACGCTTACTCCTATATCCGAAGACTCAGATCCAGAAGAAGATATCCAGGATCAAGCCGAGGAGGGTCTTAGAAGATCAAGTAGGGTGCGAGTGCCTAGCAGAAGATACTCTACTCCCGACTGGACCTACCTTGTTGCAGATGTCTGGGAGATACAGAACAGGGAGGATCAGGGAAGTGGAACTGATCAGAACTGACCCGATCATCACAGTGCAAATAAAGTTTCTACTGCCAGGAGCGGAGACCGAAAGGTTGCTGACACTCAACATCGTTCATCCTGCTCTCCTGAGTGGAATAAGAAAATTGCTTTTAGAGACAGTTGAGTTTCCAGTTTGCTGTTCACGATATCCAATATTGGAGGGAACTCTTCTTCGTTTGGAAATGCTTGAGCGAGTAGTAGAAATGTTAGGAGCGCTTATTGTTGTGGACTAATACCATATTGTGAATGTCTTCAAAGGGGCGCAGAACTGGAAAGGTGAAGAAAGTGATCTTGATTAGAACGGACCCCTTTGTAACTGTGGATGTAGAACTGATAGTACCAGGAGTGGAGATTGAAAAGACATTAACTCTTCATTTTGTTCGTCCCCTGGTCCAGAGTGAAATAAGGAGAATAATCCTAGAGACAGTTGAATTCCCGTGTTGTTGCAAGAATTGCCCAGAACTTGAGGGAATGTTTCTTCGTATGGACATCTATGAGGATGTAGTGTCACTCCTTGAACCATACATAACTTCAGACGAAAATAAGACTGTTGAAAAGAAATTGTAAAAACTTGTTGCAAGATAACCTAGCGCCGAGTGGAAGAAGAAAAGTGATAGGGGTTTCATTTTAGTGGATGGAGAAGGGCTAGGGTTGTCTATTTTCTACTGGACTTTGAATTGTTTTGCGGAAACAAATTGTCAAGCTTCCAAGTGTTCAAAGAAAGACATTGCAAGAGAAAAAGACTTTGTTTGAAAAGAAGAGGAAGTGAATGCTAGAAGAAAGAAAACTACACTGTTTGAGAACATGGAGGCTGGCAACCCGAACCGCAGGGCAAAATGTATAGCTGTTACATTTTTAGGAGTAGTGGTTTCTCTTATAATTTTAGTGGTAACTGTTTCATTCCTAGCGGGACACGAAGGGGATGGAACCACAGTTAAGGAGGATAAGGGAGTGTCAACACCGAGAACTACCATTATTAAGGAGAAGGGAAACATCAATGAGAAAGACAAAGCGTTGTTAGATGCAGAAGTAAAAAGGTTACACATGGATGAGTCACAGGGGAATTACAAGTCAAATGCTTATGCTAAGTTGCTTTATGAATATGTTGATGCCATGGAGGTAAAGGACTGCTATGTCTGTATGCAATTACCAATTTCGGTGGAGGAGGGTATCAAATACCATCATCTCCCGTTGACATATGGGATAACGTGCAGTTTATTGTTAAGTATGTTTTATGGACGAGACGGATTTGAGTATTACTTCTCGAATTTCGACTCGACATTGCCAGAGGTTCCGAATTTCAAGCATTTGAACAAATGGGACTACTACAAAAGCGAAGACAGGTTACACAAATGGTTTATTCCATGGAGAACGTTAGATACTTCACATGCTCGAATCAACAATTTGACTTGTCAAATATCAGAAGTTGAGAAAAAGTTTATAGCACAGGTAGATACTAGATACAGGAAGCAGAAGGTATTGAAGGCATCAGGACAAGGGGAAACAGATTGGACCAAGGAGGAAAGGGCACAACAACGAAAAGGTAGTATTGGTCCAATTGCTTTGGATAAGGAGAAACGGGGGAAACTGTGCATTCACAGGAGTTACTCCTATTATGAAAACGTTTATGTAGGACAAGTAAATTGTGAACATGCCTTTCAATTGGAGTACTACTCTAAGAACTTCATGAAAGGGATGCAAGCAATACCAAATGTATATTTTGTATGTGGAAGATATGCCTATGTGAAGTTACCAGATAATTGGTACGGATCATGCTATCTGGCTGTTGTCTTCCCTAAAATATATCATGTTGAGAATTTAGACACGCCTAAGAAAGAAATATCAACTAGATGGAAGCGAGGGCTGGGTGCAGCAGAAGTAGTTGGAGATGTAATAGGTGCTGCATTCCCTTTCTTAGGATTGATAATGAATGACATTAAGATCAGGAGGTTAGCTACAGTCGTAGATAGACTGTCTGCCAGTACTGCAAGGTCCTTGATGCTGATAGAGGGGGAGATGCAATCGATTAGGGCAATGGTTCTTCAGAACCGACTTGCTTTAGATGTTCTGTTAGCAAAAGAGGGAGGAGTCTGTAGGGCCTTGAAGGTACAGGAATGCTGTACTTACATTCCAGACAATTCAAAGCCTCTAGAGAAGTATATACAAAACATCACTGCCATACACTACGAAATTGAGGACCTGGCGAAGGTAAATGTGTGGGAAAAAGTAGGTCATGGAATGGGTAAAGTTGGAAGTTGGTTTGCCAACTTAGGAAAGGGTATCGTTTGGTACATATTGAAACCCATCATCATAGTAGTGATTTGTGTAATCACTTTGTGGGGATTGGTGCGTTTGTATCAATGGTATAGAGCAAATAGGTTACAGAGAGCTATGAAGAAACAGGAAGAAGAGTTGACAGCGATGCAGGACACTCAATATAAGAGTCTGAAAGCATTAGAGAGTATGAAAAGAAGTGGTACTGCCCTGTCTTCACTTTAAAGGTTCTACATTTTTGATGTCTTGGTAATGATGACCCCTAAAGGTCATCAAAGGGGGGACTGAGAGAGCACAAGTTTGAAAAAAATGTATAAGTACACCATATTTACAAGCACGTAGTTAGTTTAAACATGTTTTGCACACGAGTGTTTTATATTCAATAGCGAAATGTATAGAATGTTTAGTAGAGTAACCATAATTATAACGGTGTGAGATTAAATGTAGAAATGTTGGAGTATATGTGAAAACCTCATGGTTCTCTCATGTTAAAAGAGTCATGTCCGAATTAAATGTAACTTGGATTCCAGTATTTTGTGTAGGCCTTAGGGCAATTCACAGCAAACCTGAACGTGCTGCTAAAATGATGTGAGATAAAGTTGACATGGTTCTTTCAAAATGTACTATTGAACTTAGGGTTAAAAGTATATGCTTTATAGATGTGTTATTTTAGAAACGTATGCTAGTTAAGAATGTTTGCTGTTTAAATCAAGTTAACGTTTTAAGAGTGCAGGAACCTGCTGCATGTAAATCAAGTAGGCCAGAACAGATAATGTCATGTAGTTTAAATCGTCATGTGCTCGTTAGAGGAGAGGTCGTGAGGTGTCCAGTATGGAGCTCTGAGAGTGTTTTATGGCCTAAGATATGGTGAAGTCTGGAATTTGAGGCCCACTGCAGGACGAGCTGTATGCAGGTGCGAGGGTCCTAATCAGCTCGAATGAAAGGGACTTTGTTCAGTGGCGCCTTGCGCAGGCCTGTAGGAGTTTCCAGGAATTTCAGGGGGTATCAGCGCACGGAAGAAGAAGCCTGGGAACCAAGGTCAACTATAACGAGGGTCTTCAAGAGTACCATCATGGAGTTTGCCGCGGAAAGATGTACCACGTGAGGGGCGTCCCAAGGGGCGTTTCTATTGGAAATGTGATTTGGTATTAGGGAAAGTGACCCGGGAGGAGAGCAGAGCAGATGATTTTGGGAGCCTAAGGAAGCGGATGGGTAGGCAGATAGACTGATCAGGAGAGACCCATTATCAGAGAAGAGACAAAGAGAAGTGCGTGATCTTCTTAGGAAATCACCACGGCTGACACCTAGAGGGTTAAGATCTTGTTAAGTAGGGATGTCATTTAGTGTAGTGTAGGGACAGACTAACCTTAATTTTCTTTCTGTAATGACTTTGAGGTTGCAACTTGTATTCATTTTGGCAACACTCATGTTATTAGAGCTTGTACTTATTATTCTGTTTTTCAGACTCAGACTATTCAAAAAGTTCATGTTCATAGTGATACCGATATACCTTTTGAATCTCATTTTGAGAAGTTTGTATCTTCAGTTATCTTTGACTTTATATTAAATCTTTAAAACTTAATTTTGGTCGGTGGTCATTTAGAGTGGTGTAAGTTCTTAAATTGATTGTTTACTGCGAGATTACCTTTTACTCAAGACAGGTACCAACGATTCAGTCGACAGGAAATGGGATTTGGTAAGATAATTAGTAACCAGTAATCCCGCGTTAGCACTACCAACGTCATTCATTCGTCTAAAATCTCTCCTACCACCCTCTGAGTCCATGTAGGTCATGCGCTCCTGCACTTTGTTACTTATGAATTAAAGGCTCGTTCTATTTAAATCGCCAGATTCTGCCGCTATCACTATAACTATCACCTTATAAATCCGAGTTCATTGACCAAAGGCATAGTATTTAAAGTTAGCCAAAACACCAATAGCTTGTGTGGAGGTAATTCAGAGACCACCCAAAACCATAACATGCATCTACGTTTCTCAAACGGGTGCGTAGCAAAGTAATGGAACACACTCCCACCTGTTTCTCATGATGATAAAGTGACGCCAGAGTGTAAGGCACGATCTGTAGCGCAGCAAAGGTGAATCCAGTAAGTGCAGCTGACAGAGTCACCACAACAAGACTGCGGGAGATGCACATGATCAGGGCTGCCAGCGAGAAGACGGCCATGCTGGCGAGGTAGACCTCCCTCGTACCGAAGCGCTTTACCATTCGATCCATGATTGTCGAGAAGAAGATGGCCACCGCCGATTGAAGGAAGAGGCCCAGGCTGCCCATCCGTACACCTGAAAAAGAGAGAAGTGAGCACCAGAAGAGGCTATGGATCACCAAAGGAAATAAATATGTGCTCTGAATCAGTATTTAGTCTAGCAGAACACCAACTGCAGCTGCTTTAATAGTAAAACGCATTACAACTAGCATAGTTAATGTCAACAAACCCACTAAGTTGTATTTTGAAAGGGGGATTTAATGACCAGTCTTAAAAAGGTAGTAGGCAATCTTCCATGGACCTAGGCTGTGCCTTCACGAACCACTGTAGTGCCTACATTTTAAACTGCACAAGAGCCAATTTG
This sequence comes from Lissotriton helveticus, assembly GCF_964261635.1. Taxonomy (NCBI): domain Eukaryota; kingdom Metazoa; phylum Chordata; class Amphibia; order Caudata; family Salamandridae; genus Lissotriton; species Lissotriton helveticus. Next base: position 1,540,181,137 of record NC_136065.1, on the reverse strand, counting down.
CAGCACCCTCGTTTCGGATAAGGTGACAACCGGCTACTCATTACGATGGTCTGATGAGTAATTTTGCCAACAGTCAATATAACTCTTCATTAAATACATCTTGCTTTAAGAGTGGTATCTCAACTCAAAGAACATACCTTAACAGCCTTGTATGGGTCGGACTGTCTTATCACTATTTACATCCCCTTACTTACAATAAACCTTTCTTCTAACATCTATGAAACAAGTGAATGCTATCTTGCAAAATGTCATCATACTGGAATTGTTGAAGCATCTTTCTTATTTCCCTCAGAACCGGAAGGGACGTTTTGTCTTGAAATTTCATAAACTTGCAATCTTTGTGATAAAAGCTTTCATCACCAATAAAAAGATTTCTTGTATTAACACAGCGACAAAATAAACTTTTCAGATTGTAAACTCACAATATTTATAGCAGAAAACAATTGTACTTCATACAATCATCATTAAATATTGGCTTGAATCCAAACAAAGAATGTAATTTATGTTGATGTAATTGATAAGGTCAATGGTAAGATGATATGTAATGTCACCAGTGACATCATCAGTGTCAAGTCAAGTAAAACTTCATTCAGCTTACGTAGCCATAAAAGCGAGTCAATATCGCATCACTTAAAATCAAAAGTTTACAAATACATTATAAATAGGTTATTACCACAAGCTCGCCTCAAAAACACACACAAGCACAATAGCTACAGACACACACAAAAACAATATGAGCCCCCGACCAAAGCACAGTACCCTGCTTCCTTATTTTCTTAACTCTCATTAAACACTTCAGAATGAAGAAACATATGTGACAATAATTAAATTGTTGTAAAAACATCAAGGCTCGCCTGTATTGTACAAAATGTAAAGGTTTTGACAGCGGTATAATATATCTTCCTTGGAGCAGCATAAAAAAATCAAAGAAGACTAAATGAAGTGTACATTGCTCCGAAAATGTATCACATGGGCAAGGAGGTAATTTCCCATCAAAGGAAATGTCAGTATTAAAAGTATATAATGTATAGTATTCATCCATAATCTGTTCAGCAAAATCCTATGCTGCACTTTCTGTACCAAGATAAGGCTGTGCTCCCGGGGCTGATATCAGAGGACCGTGAGCTACCACAGCAGCTCTACTTAATTCTCTTGTTTCACTCCCTTGTGTTCTTATTTATTTAAAGAGTTATATATAGCGCTGGCTATACCCGAGGGTATCAGAGTGCTTTACAAGAGAATCAACAATGTTGCAGAAAAAGATCAACAATTACACAATGAATCACAAAATAGTCAATACAATTAGGAGAGGGGAGAAAGGAAAGAGAAAAGAAGTGGAGGGGGCAGGGGAGGCGAGAAAGGGAGGATAAGGGAAGAGACAAACAAGGAGAGACTAAAAGGAAGTTTGTCAAAAGACCGACTGGGTAGGTGACGACCGAGGCAGGAATCCACGGTCCATCTCCCCTATAGCTAAACCAAGTAGCTCCATCGGGCATCAGACAAAATAGTTCAGTCTCAATACATTGAGAGAGGAGGGAAAGAAAGACAAAAATAGAGGGAGGATGCGGGAAGAGACGACAGGAGAGATGAAAGGAAGTCTGTCTAAAGTCCGACTGGGTAGGTGACGTCCAAGGAGGGAATCCCCGGGCATGTCTCCCCTATAACTAAACCAGGTAGCTCCTTCGGACATCAGACAAAATGGTTAGATCTCAATTGACGCGGGAAAATTGATAAACAGGTCTACAGGGTGGGGACTAAGGGCCAGGTAAGGTGAGGGCAAAGGTCAGTAACAAGAAAGAGGAGTAGAGTGGAGAGGGGTAGGGGGTAGGGAGAAAAAGGTCAGGAGAGACGCAGGAGAGGAGAGAAAGGAAAGAGAAAAGTAGTGGAGGGGGCAGGGGAGGTGAGAGGGGGAGGATAAGGGAGGAGACAAACAAGGAGAGACTAAAAGGAACTCTGTCAAAGACCGACTGGTTAGGAGACGCCAGAGGCGGGAATCCACGGTCCATCTTCCCTATAGCTAAACCAGGTAGCTCCATCGGGCCTCAGACAAAATAGTTCAGTCTCAATACATTGAGAGAGGAGGGAAGGAGAGAGACATAAATAGAGGGAGGATGCGGCAAGAGACGACAGGAGAGACGAAAGGAAGTCTGTCTAGAGTCCGACTGGGTAGGTGACGTCCAAGGAGGGAATCCCCGGCCTGTCTCCCCTATAGCTAAACCAGGTAGCTCCATCGGGCATCAGACAAAATAGCTAGATCTTAATTGACATGGGAAAATTGATAAACAGGTAAACAGGGTGGGGACTAAGGGCCAGGGAAGGTGAGGGCAAAGGTCAGTAACAGGAAAGAGGAGTAGAGTGGAGAGGGGTAGGGAGAAAAGGTTAGGTGAGACACACGAGTGTTTGTTGCGGCCGTCATTTTGGTAGGTACAGGCAGTATTTCAGGAGCAATCACAGTGTGGGGTGACTACATCGCAGCTTTGTTGTCTCTCGTGTCCTTGTAGGGTCTGAAAACGTACTGCATACCAGTTTTTTCTTTGGGCTTGGCCATGCTTCCATTAGACTCTCCGCATGTTGCTCGCTTTTGGGCGCCAGGGTATCGATACACAAGTTCATTTTGGTTACAACAGAGATGAGGCTGGGCTGTATTACGAGCATGAGGGTGCCATATTCACTGCCAGGCAAGGATAAAGCACAGAAAGCTTGTAGAGGAACAGAAAGTTTTGCACCCGGGTTGGGCAGACCCCCAACTGAGACCCTTCTGTGCGATTCCTCAGATGTCGTGTAGGAAGAGAAGGTCGAGCTCATGAGGTGTTCAACAAGTGAATTGATCATGGAGCGGTTGGGGAGAGTAGCTTGAAGGACCCCTAAGATGGCGGTCGGTTCATTCCCTCAGTGAGACCATGGCCCCTCTCGAACGGGCCATGAGTCGCCGCCAGAATAAGATGGGAGTCCCCATGTGTGCAGGAGATTCAACAATTCCATGTCCCACAAGGAGGTGGATAAAAGCAGGGACCTCAGGATCGGCTGGTATACAATGCCCGGAGTCACAAAGTGGCCGCCATTTTAAGGTCAGGCGGCAGCGTGGAGAAGCACAATCCTGCTGTTTGCCCCTGTCATTTTCCGCTTTGCAGTCTCATTTGTGGTAGAACACGGCACCAGACAAGGCTGTCCAAATCAACGGAAATGACTCTCTTAGCGCAGGTTGAGGCGATTCGCAGTATTCCGTCAAACGGCCGCCATCTTAAGGTCAGGCTGCAGCGATAACTTCCCTCGCAACTTCAGGGATTGTTCGAAAAACTACAAACGGGGTTATATCTTAACAGAGGTCAATAGTAGATACATTTTACCTCCTATCTCGGAGACCAATTAGAACGGGATTGCTCGATCACGCGGACTTGGCGTCATGGATTTGAGTATTTAGGGTGCGGTAGGAGCGGGAGCAGCGCTGTAAAAGTCCGGGTCCGGGTGATTGCATTCTCGTCGCGGCTGCAGAAGGTCGATTTTCGCGATCCGCGGGAGAGTTCCCACCACGGGTACAGTGCGGACCGACACCCCACACCCCAGGAACAGGAGCAGTGGCGGTAGGCTTTTGTGTGCCGCGAAACCAGTGGAGCGCAGCTCGTCAAGCGGGTCAGAACCGGTTCCGAGTCACAAGGCACTTAGCTTGGAGGGCGATTGTTGCTTGCAGGGCTCAGGCTGTAGGTCGTCAAGTTATTTGGGTGAGAGGGAGATTATTAGGAGTAGGCTCAGCGGGAAGAAGGCATGGCAGTTAAGAAAGGCTTGCGCCAGCCATTTTATCCCTGATGGTGTTGCTCTCAATAAGGGCTGCAGCTCGGTCTCAGAGTGGTTAACAGAATGTTGCAACAACTCAGATAGTATAGGATAGTTGTGTTGCGTAGCGGAGGGCTTCATCTGGGTAGAGCTGTCGAGCAAGACGATGGAGTGTGGTGCATGGACAGGGATTTTCACAAAATTGTGATCCCAAGCCCCGGACCTTCGGTGGGGAGCTCCAGCCTCCGGGAGTGGGGTCCCTTGTACGTATTTCCCTCCTAGATTCTAGGTCCTCAGAAAAGCTAGGCATGCCTATAGTCTCACATAATTTAATAATTTAGTTCAGCCATGGAATTTGCAATGCTTCCCCCAAAGCCAAGCAATCACCTTTCGGTTTCCTATTCAGTGAGGCAGCCTCATTTATCCATGCCGCCCTCCACCGCTGAAGCGTGGCTGCAAACATTTTGTCTTCAATAAAAGGAACGCCTAATTCAGCATGACCAATATGTTTAGAGCAACCGTGGGGGACTGCAAACATCTTTTTCAAACACCTATTATCAGCTTGCTGAATCAGATCCACATTAGACTATCCCCCAGTTGCCAGGCCCGTAGGTAGCCCCAGGCACACACTTGCTTCTATAATAAGTGGCTTAGTGCCCAACCTAGCATTAAATCTAAACAGAACTTAAATGGCTGTAGCCACGTACAATCTTCTGTTCACCAACAAAGGATTCCAATTATTCGGTGCACTAAAAAGCAAACCTAAGAAGGAAAATGTATTAGTAGACAGCATCTTTTTGCCATTCAAGTACTGAGTACCGGTTTTTTCTTTCCCAATCCACTGTACATGGTAAATGATTTCCAACGGGTTCACCTACAAACCAGTTTATCCATAAAGTGAGAAAAAGTATCGATAAAACTCATCAATGGCATTTCTGGTGGCATCCACTACATTATGTGGGTGGTCATGAGCAGTCCTCTTTAGGGAGTTATGGTTTTCCTTACTGGGGCATGAGGTAAGGATTGTGTAGTGAACCATAACTTGGAAACTTCAAGATGTCTTTTAGTTTTCATTTGGAACCATAACTTCACATTAACTGTTAATGTTAGCGGTCTTCACTGTCTGAGCTATACCTTTATTTTACAGTGTTTTTTCAGAGAATTTCGTTTTTTTTTCAAAGAAACATAAGCAGATGGATGTAAGGCCAACGCCAATGTCTCCAACTCCCCCTGTGCACAACCTGTAGAGCTAGTTGTGGATCCAGGGCTCTACCCACAACCGATCAGGCCTCCAATCCCTGCTTCGCACGGCCTTTCTATGAGCACTCTGGGGGTTGAATACCGGGCCTGGCCACACCCGTCCAGCTTTACGTCCCAGCACCTGCACCCAGTACATAGCTCACTGCCAGCCATTGTGCCTAGCCACCCACCCTTGCATCTCGGTTGCAGATAGCGAGTCCTGGCCTCTGATCAGACCCTGCATCCAATTGCTAATAGACTAAGAACACTTACAAGTTACTGAAAATGGTGCTATTTCAAAATCAAGATAATGGCCATGTGCTCTTATTTTCGGGGAATTTGCAGGTTTATCATGCAACACATTTGTTTTCACTTCTTTGAGCATGTACACCTCTGGGTACATTCCTACTCAACCCTTTCCCCATTGTGGTTC